>NC_134140.1:11894000-12519500 GCF_033958435.1 Carettochelys insculpta
AGAAAATGGATACATAAATTTAATTGGCAATTTTAACTTTATTGATCTTGTGTTGCAATAATCCAGTTCACTTTTATTATGTAGAATTCATTTCTCTTCTCAATGGAATAATAATGTCTTGTTATTTTGTATGTATTTAGTATTGTTTATGCTAAGGTTTCTATGGAGACAACCACCAGATTGTTTGGGTAACCCTAGCCATTGAGGAATTAAGTCATTCTGCAGCGCATGTGAAATGCAAATAAGAATGATGGCACGATGCAGTTGAAAAGCTGGGTTCATGTAAGACGCTCACTCAGGGAGACAAGTTTCCTACACTGTCCCTAAAAACTGTTAGGTTCTGCCTACTTTAATGAAGCAATCCAGATGCATCCAAAAATTCAGCATCCCAATCTGCTTTGAAAAATAAGACACAAGCTTGTGAGTCAGACATTTGTCAGTTATAACGCTTTGAGAGGAAGGATATGGGATAGGTGTTTTTCAGCCTTCATTACAGTAACTGGCTGAAGTCGTACAAATTTCCTGTCCATAAGTTTATATAGAGAGCCTCATTTTCAAAGGTGCTGAGCACAGAGAACTCCAGGAGAAGACAACTGGGGATGCAGGTCCTCGGCAGCTTTAAATGTACTTAATTGTCACTTTCACCACACACACACTGACACTGTTACCCTTGGTAGAAACTTACCAGTTTGCTACATGGATCACAATGCCCTGCTTGGATCATTAAGGACAGGGACTGAAACTGGGATCTTTGAATGAAAGCCGGGAACTACTACTACCTGAGTTAAAAGGACCTTTTCTGTCATCACAAAGACTCTAGGGAAGTGGCTCCCAACCTTTGCTCTAGTGCGGACCCTCAGTTACACCCCACGCTGTTTGTGGACCCCTAACAAAGCCAATTTTAGCCACTATGTACACTACTTTAAATGAAAAACAAAATCACAACATAGCTTTCCAGACAGCAATTATTAACATTATTTGAAGATATTTGATTGAAATATGATTGTAACTTTTCAGTTTATTCCATGATCATTTTTATTTATCTTTTATTTTTTTCATGGTCCTTCTGCAATACCCTTGACGACCCCTCCAGGGTCTGTGGACTGCAGGTTGGGGGTCTAGGGGAAAGCCATACTGTGTGAATGTTTATTGCACTGTGCTAGCTTGATCATTGTTATTAATTGTTTCTATTACTCCCTATAGATATTTAGTGTAACAACTGGAGAGTGGGGTATGCTATATTCTATCATACAGAAACGCTGACAGCGCAAGAAGCAGTGGATAAAAAGTAATAGAAAAACAGACAGGATTCAAACACAACATATCTCCTGTGAATCAAATATTCCCCCTATGGGCAACTTCCTGTCTTCATCAGATTCACTAACGTTTCTTCAGGGGGAGGGATAGCTCAGTGGTTTGAGCATTGGCCCGCTAAACCCAGGGTTGCAAACTCACTCCCCAGGGAGGCCATTTAGGGATTGGGGCAAATAGATGTCAGGGATGGTGCTTGGTCCTACCAAGACAGCAGGGAACTGGACTAGATGACCTCCTAAGGCCCCTTGCAGCTCTAGGAGATGTGTTTCTCCAATTTCATTTAATTGATTTGTAAAAACTATTTGCCTGCTGTGTAGACATACATTGTAGTCTACTCTTCATTCCTACTGAGTCCCAGATAAATTCATCAGAATCGTCAGGGACTACTGCAGAAGGTTATACAACATCTATCTGAGCATATTTGCAGAATGAACAACAAATGGAAAATCAAGACCCTGGTATTCAGCATAATGGACAGCTCAAACAGGAGAAACAGACCCTGCAGAGAATGGGTAGGTGATATAGTAGATTGGTGCAGAGCTAATCTTCAGAAACTAAGCCACTATGCACTGGGCAGGGAAAGATGGAAGGAAACAGAGACAGAGGCATCAGACCCCAAAATGCACTGGGACCACGGTTGATGGTGATAATGATCAAGGACAGACACTGAGATATGAAGAGCTCTATGTGGATGACAGAGTGGTCCATTGTGGACACTGACATGACCCTGGGACACATTTTAACTGCAGTCTTTGGCATTTCCGTGAGAAATGTGCTAGCAACACAAATGGTGGTAAAGCTTGGGAAAATGGCAACGTTGCTGATGATATTGAATGACTGAGGAACACCTCCCTCACCAAAAAAAAAAAAAAACCCAAAAAACGAAACAAAACGAAAAAACTATAAGCAAATGGCAAACATTTCAGAGCATGAGAATGAAGGTGGTAGTAAGGGAATCCTGTTTATTGTCTAATATGACTGGCTAAATTTTGAGTGACTCGTGTGTGTGTGTGTGTGTGTGTGTGTGTGTGTGTGTGCGCGCGCATGCATGCACATGCATTACAGAATGAGAGAGAGAGAGAGAAATTCTTGCACAGACACAGGCAAATGTGTGCTAATAAGAGTATGTTCTGCATCAAATAGAGTTTATTGTCACATTATTACTTAAATATATTCTGTTTTCAGAATGGAATCATTTATATGCAACTTTCTGTGCTTTTATTCTCAACTATAACCAGTTGCTATGGCAAATAGTGTCATTCCACAGGATTCAGGAAAATCATAGAAATTGCAAGTCAATTAAAATTGGCATGACATGATAAATTCCTGTTTAGCAAGCACAGTAGAAAAAAAGATGGCAAGACTGCAAGCTGTGACCATCACTAACAAGATAAATTTTATATTCAAGGATGTGCTACTGCACAGCAAAATTAAACAAAATATAAGTATGCACTGGAAGGATTCCCAACTGATTAAATACATTTACCCAAGTGCTCAGTAAAGATGTTCAACGGATATTTTTGTCTTGCTCTTGCTTTAAAAATAAACTTGGATCCATTTGAACTCAAGAGACGTTACATTCACTTTGCTGCTCTATCCATGTTAAAAATAATTTCCTCAGAAGAAAACAAATTTGGCGAGGGAAACCAAGTTGCCTCCTTTTGTTTGCCCACTGGCCTGGAGAGTTGGGGATAAGATAACAGAGGTTACAGGGGAGCCGCACATGACAAGGGCTGAGTAATTCCTGAATAAAAGGCACCAGCTTTCATACACCTGAAAGGCCCCACTTATACTGACCAATCTCCCATCAAAGACTGTGTTATGCCCAAGGGAGGGCTTGTCCCATACATGCAGGGTCTGTCTTCACCACACACCTAAGCCAACATAGGCATTGTCCAGTCAGAGCAGGGGGAAAACCCTAGGGCTTCTCACACCTTGTTCCCAGCTGGGAGTGGATGTATAATGACTGGGACTTTTTGTCCCTCACACCTGGCTTCTGGAATGGAAAAGAGATTGAGGTCTGGGACCACCACAGCTTCTCTCCCCAGCTTCCAGATGGAACTGGAGCTCAGCGCTGTTGCAGTTCCCAGCCAAGATCAGAATCCTTCTGAGTTTCTCTGATCTGGTAATGGAGACAATTTCATGATTCTGTCTCTAAAATTGACAAGACAGCCAACAGCCAATATAAAAGATATTGTATTACCCTAACTGCATTGACATTTGCCTTGTGCCTCTTGTGGAGATGGAGCTAGTACTCCAGTGAAGTGGAGCACTTGCATGGGTGCAAGTTTTATATTGTAGACAATTGGTTCCCAACATGGGGTCTGCAGGTCATGTGGGTCCATGAGGGGGTTGCAGTGGGTCCATAAAAAAATAAAAGGTAGAGAAAAATGATCATGGAAAATAAGTTTTAAATAAATTACAAAGTTACAATCAATTCTTATTTTTAAATTCAATGTCTTCCAGTAATATTATTAATTGCTGTCAGAAAATCTATGCCATGGTTTCCTTTTTCATTTAATGAAGTGTACATGGTGGCTAGAATTGGATTTAATGGGGGTCTGCAAACAGTTTGGGATGTAATTGGGGGTCCACACCACTGAAAAGCTTGGGAACCATTGCTGAAGACAAGTATCAGAGGGGTAGCCTAGTTTGTTTGTATCTTCAAAAACAACAAGAAGTCCTGTGGCAACGTCTAGACTAACGGAGGTCTGTTAGTCTAGAAGGTGCCACAGGACTTCTTGTTGTTGTAGGCACTAACCTAATAAGGTCAACATAAACTTCAGTCAGCCTAACTCTGTAGCATAGACCAGCCCATAACTACTACTTCTCAGGAAGGGAGCCTTGGAGCTTTTTCACTAAAGTACTAGAGTGGTGCAGCTGCACCACTGTAGTGCCATATAGAAAGACGAGCTTAGTGTATCTCGTTTCTAATGCAATAAAAAGCATTGTCACAAGTAAAGCGACAACAGTTTTATTCAGCATCCCAGAAATTAAGAAATGGATGTGCTTACACTCTCAATATGGGCAAATGCATTAGCACATGGGAAAGTACATCTGTATCAATATTTGCAGCAAGATTTTAGTTCAAATTTTAACAACTCAAGTATTAATTGGCATCTGTTTGCAATTTGCAAGTTGTCTCTAGTGCTTATTGCCATGTTTGGAGTAAGTACTAAAAAGTCAAGAAGTGAATAACAATAACAAGTGGCTTAACTAAGCATACAGAAGAGATTTACGTGTGGAATTTAGATTCATAGCTGAACTCCCCCAATATGTGGAGGTGTTTAGATGCATTGCTCCCCTTTGGCCAATGTTAGGAACTGCCACTTAAAGACTGGCATTTAGATCCAGGTGCAAATTTGGATTCCCATGGAGTCAGAGAAGTTCAAACTGAATATTCTGACTCAAACCCTGTTTTTATGAGGAGTTAACAAATAAATGGAGCCCAGCCCCAGGGTGACGCAAGGAGGCTAGCGCCAGGCCACAGCTTTGGGCCCAGCCCTGTGTGAGCTGGGGCCACCAGGGCCAGCCCAAGACGCTGGGCTTGGCCACAGGATGAGCTAGGAGGAAGGGATCAGGACCAGGACCAAGTGATATGCCAGACATCAGTTCGAAGTTGGAGGGGCGTTCCTGGCCCGTTAATGGATGAGGTGTAGAGATAGTCCCAGGGTCAGGGCAGAGTGTGGCCAGGCTGGGGTTCCTGTCCTGGCTGTCTGGAGGAGGGTGGATAATTCTGGGGGAGGAGTCGATCTGACGTGGAGTGAGGGCTGGAGCCTTGGGACTGAGGGCTGCGGGGGAACTTAGCTGTCTTGCGGCCAGCAGGGTGGAGAGCCCTGTCTCCATGTGGCTACTGTATTTCTGCTGCAGCTGCTGCCAATGGCACTCTGCAGAATTGCTGTTCCCTGAGGTCACTGCCCCCAGCAGTTAGTCTGATGTCCTCTGGGTTAGTCCACTCAGTGCCTCTCTCCTTCTAAGTTCGGGGAAACCCTAGGTTTTCAATCACTTCTCACTTTCCAGGCACAACCAGCCCTGACCATTTATTTCCAGACCTGAAGAAGTGGGTCTGCCCCATGGAAGCTCATCACCTAATAAGTCATGTTAGCACTTAAAGTGCTACAGGACTGCTTTTTTGTTTTATTTAAGTTAAGGTGAGAGGAACCTGCCGACCAAATTTCATGGCTGTGGCTGTTCCAGTTTAAGAGCAGTTCTTGAGCAAATACAGCACCAACAGACACGCTCTCAAAAATATATAGTGAGATTTATGTATAGGAGTGAAGACGAGATTGCTTTAAATAGACTTTGAAACTTGGAAAAACAAAGTCATTTTTATTAAATTATGAATTATTGCTCTTCTGCTAGCCACAGTTCAATGCATGTTACAGTAAGTACCTCTTTGTAACAATTGTTAAATGAGGGGGGAAGAAAACGGTTTAGCTACATCACTCATTATTCACAATGCTAAATCTGGTTAAGAACAGAATCTATAGATTTTCATCTCAGGAGGAAAAAAGCATTTGGATATGCCTGACATATATTGTGCCAAGATAACAATAGGACATGAAGATATGTGCCATTATATAATAGTATGTAGAATAAATTAAAGTACAAGAATATGGTGCCCTTTAATTATTGATACAATGTAGCAAGCTGTTCCCAGTCCTACTTGTGTTCTGTGTATGTCATTTTCAGTGTTGCATGAGATTGACACCCAAGACTTTGACTTTCTTTGCACATCCAGAACCTTGTGTTCCTTGAGCATCTGCTGCAGGGATGGAGCCTTGCACAGCTCACTTCATCACCCATTTGATCCTACAAGGTGAGGTCAACTATAATGATTAAGGGATTAGGCCACATGACTTACAAGGAATGGCAAACTGGGCTTATTTGGTCTTCAGAAGAAAAGAATGAGGGAGGAACCTGAAGCAGGGAACCTGAGGGAGGGTTTCCAAAGGGGATGGAGTTAGGCTGTTCTCAGTGGTGGCCTGATCATAGAACAAGGAGCAAAGGTATCAAGTTGTAGTGGAGAAGATTTGGGAAGTATATTAGGAAAAACTATTTCACCAGGAGGGTGGTGAAGCATTGGAATGGGTTATCTAGGGAGGTGGTGAAATTTCCATCTTTAAAAGTTTTTAAGGTGAGACTTGACAAAACCCTGGCTGGAATGATTTTGTTGGGGTTGGCCCTGCTTGAAGCAAGGGTTTGGACAAGATAACCTCCTGAGGTCTCTTCCAACCCTGATCTCGTATGATTCTATGACTTGGAAAATGGCTCAAGTAGCTTTAAAGGACTGCTCACTTGTTTCATTGTCAGCTCTGTGACAAGGACAGACCAGAGGGCTGCTACAGAGTAAGGAAAAGGCAACCCAAAAAGTGTGAAAGGCCTGCTAAATAAGGGTGGAGGGCTGCAGGACAATTAGGAGTATCTGGCAGGGAGCTGGCCCAGGCAGACTGGGGCCAGCTGACTCCACTTCAGGCCTGCTGGAAGCCTTTGAAAGCCTTTGGCCATTTTTACACAGGCCACTTTCTTCAAAAGTGCCATGGTAGTACATGGCCCAAAATATGCTAATGAGGTGCAGACGCAAATTCCCCACACCTCATTAGCATAATGTCACGTGAGTTGGAGTCCGGAAGACTGTTCTTCCGGACTCCAAAATGCTGTGTAGAAGTGTGACCCAGGGGAGCTTTCGGAAGAAAGTCTTTCTTCCGGAGGCCCCTTCTTCCTGAAAATTGTTGGGAAGAAGGGGCCTCCAGCAGAAGGATTTCCTTCTAGAAGACCCCCTGGGTCTGCGCTTCTAAACAGCTTTTTGGAGTCTGGAAGAACGGTCTTCCGGACTCCAAATCACGTGACCATATGCCAATGAGTTGCGGGGAATTTGCATCTGCTCCTCATTAGCATATTTCGGGCTGTGTATTACCATGCCACTTTCAAAGAAAGTGGCCTGTGTAGTAATGGCCTTTGAGTTAGAAGGGAGGGAAGAGAGAAGGTCAGGTAGAGTAGGTAAGGAAAGACCAGACTGAGACAGAGACAGACAGGCAGACCACGTGCTAATGACTTACAAGGTACAAAGAGCTGGACAGTAGAGACAACAGGGAAGGGACTCCCAGAGGCAGAGATTTGGGTCGCTACCACAGAAACCAGTTGCCAGCCCAAACTCTGGCCAGGGAAAGATGGGTCCTTGTCACAGCGAGTGCTGAAAGTCTTACCCTAAAAATCACATGCTTAGCTTCATATCCCTGAGTAGTCAAGTTTTCAATAGGGGCCCCACTTCATTCACTGTAAAAATTAGAAGTTGTGCAGTGAATGGAGAGGGGAAAAGAATGGATTTTTTTCCCCATTTGGCCATCAAACTGAAAACAAAATTTTTCATGACAATCTGAAAACATTTTTAAAATATTTTTGTAATACAAAAATTAAAAAAACCCTCTTTTTTCTGTGTAATTTAAAACAACCACATGAAGGCAAACATTAAATAAAAGAAAATAGCATTGCAAATAAAAAAAATCAAAACATTTGATTTCAGAAATATCAGTGAAACATTCTGACTTTTTTAGAATGTCTTTTGGCCAAAACAATTCAGCAAAAGTTATTTCAGTTGAGTTGAATCTCCATTTTTCATCAAAAAGCTCTTCAAAAAAATTGCCATCTTTCGGAACAAATGTAGAATGGTGTTCAGAAAGAACAAGAATGGTGCTGCGGTTAAGATGGTTGACTCTGTTATGTGATGATGTAATTATCATAATGCAAATTCACAAGGCAGCTGAATTAAGGTTACACAAGGAACTGTAATTTGGCATTTTATGTTTTGAAAATTAGACTTGGCACATGCTTTTATTTTAGGGATATCATATAATCAGATGTAAATGCCACACACTTCAATTTACTTAGTACATAACAAATACACAAATCAGAGAGATCATTCAATTTAAAATGAAGAATTTATGTATATACATATAATATTTTTAGCCAATATTTATCTTTATCCTTTCCACTCACGTTTAAAATGAAGGGGGGAGACTTAGACACAGCTCCTTTCCTGGGGCACCATTGGTCTAGGGCCATCCCTGATTTTAAGGCCAGAAGGCAGCACTGGGTCATTTAATCTTACCTTTTGTATATCACAGGATACCAACACTACCCAGCACTAACTTACTAAACCCAAAAATCCATTTATTCACCAGTTTTTTGTGAGTTCAAAGGGAATGCTGAGGTTAAAATAAGATGTCTCATATTTTTGTTGTACAGTAAATACATGGATAATGAGATCAAAGAGCGAATATCCAAAGCAAGTCAGGCACTTATCTGTCTGCACGTCAAAGTTCTAGACCACCATAACATCCGGATGTCCACAAAACTGCTTGTGTACAGAGCTGTTGTTCTCTCATCTCTTTTGTACAGGTGTGAAACATGGACACTATATATGCGTCACATCAAGCAGCTCGAAGCATTCCACATGCTCTGCCTCCGTAACATCATGAAGATCCTGTGGCAAGACAAAGTGCCCAATCTTGAGGTCCTCAAGAGCGCCCAGATGACAAGCATCAAAATGATGATTATGAAGTCACAGCTACGTTGGACCGGTCATGGCAGCTGCATGGATAACAACAGAATCCCTCGCCAGCTTCTGTATGGTAAACTCTCCCAGGGCATCCAGCGTATATGTTGTCCACGGAAGCGCTACAAGGATACCATCAAAGCCGATCTGCAGTACAGCAGTATCAAACCTAGGGACCTTGAGGATGCTGCCAGTGACAGAACACAGTGGCGTGCAACAGTCAGAAATACCTTCATTGCCTTTGAGGAAGACTGCTGCTGGCATCTACAAGAGGCATGCGAATGACGTCGCAGAGCATCAGCAATGCACAACCCACTGATTGCAAACTTCCCATGCACCATCTGTGGCAAAATGTGCACCTCTAGAATTGGCTTATACAATCACCAGAGGGCACACCATGAGACCAATAACAGATGATCTGCACAGATTTGTCATCATTGGATTGATGGACTACCATTAAATACATGGATGTAATGGTGTGTAGATACCACATAAGTTAGAAATATGGTTGATAGGTCTGCAAAAAAAATGGTGGGAGATTAAAGAGATTCAATCATGTATGTGGTTTAGCCAGAAGATGGAAAATTCAATTCAATGCAGGCAAATAATTAGTTTGGGGAAAAAAAGTGTGCTTGGGAATACGAATTGAATAGGATAGTCACACAGCCTGCTGATCAGGAGAAGGATTTAGTACATATTGTGGGAAAATAATTAAAACTATCAGTCCCAGAGCACAATGGAGTTAAAAAACGGGATATGTGACAGTAAATTATAGTTACACAGGAATGGAATACCAAATAGAATGAATGATACTATTAAGATAGAAGATATTTTCATTTCTAATTTGATTCTTGAGTGCTGAGTCAGTAACCTTATTTAATATGGCTGTATATATGATGCTACACACCTGGCAAATGCAGTGCTAATCATTATTGACTCCTTTGAGCACTACTTGGATATAAATATAAAATAATAATCATAGTCATATAATACTGCTGTGGTAAAAACTAGGCTGAGACCCATGCGTACAATGAAAGTTCTGAGGAAAGGTTATGGACGTTGAACATTGCAGCACAGTAGAGGAAATGCTGAGATGGCTTCACAGAAGTTTTAGGAGAACTGAAGTTAATGCTAATTGTTTAGACTGATAATGGCTATGACACTAATGAGACACATTCAGAAAGTAAAGGAAACCAGGCAAATATGAAACATACATAGAATAACTTTTCAAGGAAACTACTTTAAATGAGATCCACATATTTAGCTTCTAAAATTACACACCCATATTTATGTGTTTGCAGCTTTGTGTTTAAAAAAAGAGGCGGGGTGTGGGGGAGAACCAGATACATAGATCCCTGCAAATCTGTGTATATCTGCTTTATATCCATGGGTGTCCACATCCTTGGGTGTGGATGCATGTATCTGCAGCTCATTTTGTGGATAAGGATGCAGATGTGGGTATAAATTTTGTACCTAGAACCCATAAACATGCAGATATCTACTTTTTAATCCACAGGTATCTGCATCAGAAGAGGCGTATGCAGATATCCACAGATCATTTTTGCAGATGCATACACAAAATTTATATCAGTGTAGGGCTCTACCAATACAATTCATTACATCCATTGAAAAATATTCTGATACCTTGTCATCTCTCATATCTCATCCAAGGCAGATATTGCTGCACAAATTTAATACTGTCTAAGCTGTGCCAGTGCAGCTTTTGCTCATTTATGGCACGTGGTTTTTAAAGATCATGACATTCAAACACACATACAGCTTCTTGTTTATCAAGCTGTTATTCTCCAAAAAACGTTGTATGAGTCTGAAACCTGGACAGCCCACAGGAATCGCTTGAAAGTCCTTGAAAGGCATCACAAACTCTGCTTCCACATGATCTTGAAGATCAAATGGGAAGACAGATGCACTGACTTTAGTGTTTTGGAAAAGGCAAAGACCACCAGCATCAAGGCAATGATCACCTGTCATCAGTTCCATTAGATTAGTCACCAATGTTCTCTCTATATTTTTTTTCCATCCATGGGAATAATTAATGTTGTTGTGAGCGCTAAGGCATTTGTGGATGTGCACCACCAATATCAATGCATGCTGCCAGCTGTGAGTGATTGTGGCCATTCTTCTAATTAGCCTGGGCAACTGAATTTCTCATGAGCAGTCCCCATGAGCTCAGTTTACAGGGAACTCTGCTGGTCACATTCTCCAGATACCAGACCATCACCACTCAAAGGCAGTTGTGTTCCCTCAGCTGAAAGATGGGTGCTGTAATGTAGGAGCACAATGGAAGTGTTATCAGGACTCACTGAAGGATATTTTAAAAGAGTGCAATATTGAGATTGAGGCTTGGAAGACACTCACACAACAGAATTGAAAATAAAGAGAAGTCCTACATGATGGCTTTACTGCATTTTGAGCTCACCTGCTGAAAAGCTGAGGAGGACAAGAGATGCAGAAGGAAGGAGGGACTGGCTTCCAGTCAAGGCCAACAACCTCCTACCACACCTGGAAGCATCTGTCTTCACTAAACTTGTGGTTCAAAGATAGGCCTTATCAGCAACCCAAGGATCCGCAAGAGGATCATACTCAGCAACAAGCGATCATCATCCTGATACCAATTTCTTTGGCAAGGAAAATTCACAGCTGGTGGATGGTAACAGAAAACCCAGAAAAAGAAATAAAAAAATGTGTAATGCCACAAATGGGTGCACATCCAAATTTCTGCATTCTGTTTCAGAAACGGATTTGAAAATCTGATACAGAAAACTTTCAGAGACATTTAAATTTCATAATATAGATGGAGGGGCTAAGTCATTATGGCAGCTAGACTTGGCAAAGAACCCAATAACATGATATTGGATTTTCATTTTCTTTTCTTCAAATCTTGAAGCTAGATGAAATAAAAAATCAACCAAAAAGCTATAGTGCTAGAAAGAATGGTATTAAGGAGAATATTCTTGATGTTGATCTGGCAAGATATCTTGGGTACAATCTGGAACTGGGGTTCTACTGTGCCTCCTTAAGTCCACAGACTGATCTCTCACACAACTTTGCTAGTTACAAGCAGCAAACCCCTCTAGGCACCGTTATCACTCTGCACAACAGTATGTGGAATCCTGCACCCATCTAGATTGCACAAATGATCCCAGATCCAGTCACAACTCACACAACTAACACGGCTACCCTTCCGATACTTAACTTACACAGAGGATGTCATCAGACAATTCCCCCAGCTCCCCAGCCTTATTCCTCACAGATGTATCATCCTGCCCTGTTCAAAATCCTGGCCAGTGAAAGTTTATTATCCGGTTCACTCCTTCCTCAGTGTACAGAGTAAGCACACTAGCTTTTCCAAACTGAGCTGATATTTCCCAAGGAAAATGAACTGATTTAGGTAAAGCATAAAACAGAGTTATAGCTACCTCTTATAATCACTTAAAATTTATCTTTCTGTAATTAATAAAAGGTCAGAGCTAGTTACTGAAGACAAAAGATAAATGTACACTCTAAATTGTAAGCCTTGTTACACTAGACAGTATTTATATCAAGCAATTTTCTCACTCTACTTGATGTCACAGTTCATAATATCCAGGAATCCCTCCTCAGCAGGGACCAGTCTCCTCTGCTGAAGTCTTCATCTTTTCATTGTTGTTGTTTCTTACAGTTTGGAGCAGAAAGACAAGAGCATGTGGCCACTGTCTCCTAGTTCATATCCTTAGTCTGTGTGCCCAGAATAAACTTGCTCTGATAAGTCTTGATGGGGTCTGCTCATTTACTGGATTGAGCAATACCATTGGTTTGATCTTGTGCATCTGGGCATAGATTTAGTCTGTGTCTACTGTGAAGTGATTAAGAAACTGTCACTGAATCACAAATCCCTTGATCACAACTATTCTGCTGATTAATTCTTGTTGAACACCCTCCCAGGTGTGGGTCCTCTGTATGTCACCAGAAAAGTCAAAGCATATTTCATAAACACCATACAGCAGAATCTTGTAACTTCATATGCAGTAATGATATACATATTTTGACAGAACATAGGGTTTCAGGAGATCATGGCCTTTCATGTGATACCTGGCATACTTTGTATGAAGTATCACTATCATATCTGAATGATTAATATGGTGGTTATAGAGGACTTTTAGAGAGAAAGCATGTCACTCCTTAGTCCAAATATAACTTTGTACTATCCCAAATGCATCCATGGTCTGAGCACTTGCATGTAAGTGGATATTTTCAATTTATGAGGACTATGTAACTGAGATTACAATTTCCAAGACCTACACAGAAACAAATAGGCTGTGTGTACACTACATACACTTTTGAAAGGGGAATGCATATGAGGAAAGTCAGAAATGCAAATTAAGCACCAATTTACATATCTTATGCTTCACTTGCATATTCATATTTTCAAAAAAGAGTCTTTTGAAAGAAAAACAGGAGTGTAGATGAGGTTCTTTTGAAAATAAACCCCGTCTTTGAAAGAATGTTCTTCCAGAAGCAAAATAGGAAGAAGGGTTCTTCTAAAGATGGGGTTTATTTTTGAAAAAGCCCCATCCACACTGAGTTTTTTTCTTTCAAAAGAATCTTTTCTGAAAGGAGATTATGGAAATAAAGCATGAGATATGTAAATCAGTGCCTCATTTGCATTTGCAAAATAATTTTATTTTTCTTTCAGAACCACCATAGATAGGGGAGTATAAGGAAATAAAATAACAATGTTGGGAGCTATCAGTACCTAAAGTAAGAATGTTTTTATGACTATTCAGAAATATAAGATGCACTGTAACTCTAGTGAGAATACCATTTCCTTTGTTCTATTTCTGCCTAGGGAGCAGTCTCCCAGGGTGTCTAATCAAAGACTACAGTCTGCGAGAGAATGTAGGCAAAAGGGAATTGGCCTCAAAAATAATTTAACTAATATACTTCTTATTGTGAGGCAAACAAGTTTTGCTTGGAAGAAATTCAGTTTTATTTACTTTATTTTTCATTGACAGAAATCAAATAGAATGACTCATGAGAGAGGAGAAATCCACATATGCTGCATTAACACAATCACACTTAAAAACATGCTAGCTGCTTAAGGTCCAGCCCTGCACAGTTTCTTGTCAGTGGAACTCTTCCTCTGCTTAAAGTTAATGCTTGTGTGCAAGTCTATGCAGGATTCAGCGCGTAGCTAAATAACTTTAATTCAAGATATGTCATATTCCTTGTTTATTCCCCAGAGTCAGCATGGGTGAGTATAAAGAATAATAAATATATTAAAACAACTGCATATATTTATTCCTTTTGACACATAACTTAATTAAGGGGAAGTTGAGGCTTCTGGAATTGAGTAGGCCAGGTGGGAAGGAAACAATGAGGAGAAACTCATGAGTGTAATGAGACAAGGCAAGAGGGAAGTACCAGCATTTCCATGGCTTCTCAATAGGGTAGCACTACTGCTGCAAAATATAGAAATTAGCAGAAGGTCCACAAGGAAGTTCTATGACCTGTCTTATGTAGGAAATGCAATTAGATTATCACAGTGGGTCCTGCTAGCCTTAGAGTCTATCAGAGGATGGAGGACTGGGTGAAAACTGGGCTTGGTAGGGAAGGCATCATGGGGGAATTCTTTCACTTCCTGTAGGTTTCCTGGGCTATGCAGTAGAGAGGAAAGTTAGGTGGCTTATTAGCTTTCTTCAAGAACACTAAGAAGACAGTTGTTCCACCTGTTACCTAGAGGAGCACTACCAGAACACAAAGTAGTGGTAACTTATTTTTTTTCCGCATGTGATGTGACAAATAAATCATGGGGACATAGCTCCTCCATCTGATAAGTGATTGATGCAAATCATAATGTCTTGATCTAAAATTTCTTTTTAGGTCTTAAAACACACACACACACTATAGCAATAAGGTTAAAGCATTCCAAATATTTACAATTTCCCAAAGTCTAAAAGGGTTTCAACTGATCACCAGCTGGCCTTCAAGGAACCTCCTTCCATCCAATGCATAAGAAGTTCAGGTGACAGCTTCTTACTCAAAGAAGATCTTCTTATTGCACCAAAGTATATTCTGTTGCCCATTTTTTATAGCTAACTTAAACACAGATGTACCTGCATAGCCTCTCAATATGCCAGTATTTTCATGGCTGACCTGGAACAGTGCGTCCTTAGCTCTCGTCCACTAACACCTCGTCTCTACTTATGCTACATTGATGACATCTTCATCATCTGGACCCATGGGAAGGATACTCTAGAGGAATTCCACCGGGACTTCAACAACTTTCACCCCAACATCAACCTCAGTCTGGAACAGTCTACACAGGAGATACACTTCCTGGACACCATGGTGCTAATACACGATGGCCACATCAATACCACCCAGTACCATAAACCCACTGACCGCTAAGCCTACCTTCATGCCTTCAGCTTCCATCCCAGACACACCACACGATCCATTGTCTACAGCCAAGCACTAAGATATAACCGCATTTGCTCCAACCCCTCCGACAGAGACAAACACCTACAGGATCTCTACTAAGCATTCTTGAAACTGCAATACCCACCCGAGGAAGTGAAAAAAACAGATCAACAGAGCCAGACGTGTGCCATGAAGCCTCTTACTACAGGACAGGCCCAAGAAAGAAACCAACAGAACACTACTAGCCATCACCTACAGTCCTCAGCTAAAACCTCTACGGAGCATCATCAGGGATTTACAACCCATCCTGGACAATGATCCCCCACTTTCACAGGCCTTGGGAGGCAGACCAGTCATTGCCCACAGACAACCTGCCAACCTGAAGCAAATCCTAACCAGCAACTATACACCGCACCACAGTTACTCCAACTCAGGGACCCATCCATGCAACAAACCTCGTTGCCAGCTCTGCCCACATATCTACACCAGCAAAACCCTTACAGGACCTAACCAGATCAGCCACACCATCGTGGGTCATTCAGCTGCACGTCTACCCATATAATTTACGCCATCATGTGCCAGCAATGCCCCTCTGCTATATACATCGGACAAACTGGACAGTCTCCACGTAGAAGAATAAATGCACACAAATCAGATATCAGAAATGGCAATATAAAAAAACCCGTAGGAGAGCACTTCAATCTTCCAGGCCACACAGAAGCAGACTTAAAAGTAGCTATCCTACAGCAAAGAAATTTCAGGACCAGACTCCAAAGAGAAATTTCTGAGCTACAATTCATCTGCAAATTCAACGCCCTCAGCTCAGGCTTAAACAAAGACTGTGAATGGCTGGCTAAATACAAAAGCAGCTTCCCCTCCATTGGTGTTCACACCTCCAGATCAACTGCTGGTAGTAAGCCTCACCCTTGCTGACTGACCTAACCTTGTTATCTCCACCCTTGCTCTGGTTTATTTATACCTGGCCCTGTAGATTTCCAAGACCAGCATCTGATGAAGTGAATCTGTGCTCACGAAAGCTCATGCTCAAAACTTTTCTGTTGGTCTATAAGGTGCCACAGGACCCTTCGTTGCTGTTACAGATCCAGACTAACACGGCTACCCCTCTGATACTTGACAGAAGTAATAGTGACTCTTAGTTGGCCACCAGAATAATCCTGGTGGATCACCAATTCTCCTAATATCACTAAACTTTTATTTTGTTATTATGTAGCATATCTAGTCTTAAAAATACAATTCATGGGTCAGAGGCATTTAATCAAGGTTGTCTGTCCAAACATTCCTACTTTTTCATGGTACATTAAGTCCACTTTCATTAGCAAATTGTAGTCATGAAGCTGCATGGCCTGCTTCTATGTGGGTAACATTCCTCTCTATGTAGGGTTTGATTTTCAACTAGCAGACACAGAGTTCACAAATAATATCTACAAAAACAAAACTGCAGATCTTCACAAATGTGAAGAGTGTACTCTTGTATGGATGTGAGACCTGGCTTATTAAAAAGTCTTCAAATTACAAGATACTGACATTCATTAACAGATGCCTGAGGCACATCCTTTGCATTAAATGGTAAGAGTTGGTCACAGATGAGGAGCTTTGGATCAGTGAAGGATAAGAACCACTTGACATTCAAATCAAGAGAAGAAAGTGGGGATGGTGAGGCCACGCTCTCAGAAAACTATTACCCAGCATTGTTCATCAAACTCTCAAATGGAACCTGCAAGGCAAACGCAAAAGAGGAAGACATTGGACAACATGGAGAAGATCTACTGAGACTGAAGGAGAACAACTGGGGTACTCCTGGAGTGAGCTAGAAGTTTTGTTCTAAAACAGGGTGAAGTAGAGGAGACTTGTACATGAACTATGCTTGGAGTACAAGGGTTTAAATGAAGTGGCTGGACTCACAAGATTTATGACTGCAGTAATCTCAAGCTCTGGTGTTACATACCTATCGTCCTCATACAGAAGCCTGTAAAGTTCAGAAAATTCAATGGCATATCTCTCAGCCATTTGGTGGAAAACCTCTTCTTCCTGGTAAAAAGCAGCCCAGATGCTATGTTACATTTTGAGATCTATCGCAGAATAAAGTGGCTTGCTTGTCTTTATTCAGTGAAAACTTGTGTCTACAGCAGTCAGTTGGTGGGCTACACTAGGAATACTGAAAACAATGGTCCATTGTGATGTTTCATAATAAACTAATCTTTGACATTAACATTTGATCTCATACTTTTATTCTGTTAATTGGATTTCATCTATGGGGCTAGAAAAAATAGATGTACACAGATCCATGGGTCTCAATTTAATGCACCCAAGGGTACTGAGGGAATTGGCAGACATCATTGTTGAGCCTTTGGCCATTATCTTTGAAGACTTTTGGAGATCTGGAGAGATCCCAGATGACTGGAGAAAGGCGAATGTAGTGCCCATCTTTAAAAAGGGAAAGAAGGACAAGCCAGGGAACTATAAACCTGTTAGCCTTACCTCAGTAACTGGGAAAAAATGGAAGAGATCCTCAAGAATCCATTTTGGAGCACTTGGAAGAGGGAAAAGTGACCGGGAGTAGTCAACATGGATTCACTAAGGGCAAGTCCTGCCTGACCAATCTGATTAACTTCTCTTATGAGGTAACAGGGTCTGTGGACATGGGGAAGTCAGTGGATGTGGTATTCCTTGACTTCAGTACAGCTTTTGATACAGTCTCCCACAACATCCTTGCCCATAAGATAAGGAAGTATGGATTGGATACATGGACCATAAGATGGATAGAAAGCTGCCTTGATGGTTGAGCCCAACAGGTAATGGTCAATGGCTCAATATCTGGATGGCGGTCAGTTTCAAGTGGAATGCCCCAAGGTTTGGTTCTGGGGTAGGTGTTATTCACCATCTTTATTAATGACCTGAATGAGGGACTGGATTGCACCCTTGGCAAGTTTGCGGATGACACCAAGCTAGCAGGAGAACTAGATATGTTGGAGGTTAGAGCTAGGAACCAGAGTTACCTCAGTAAATTGGAGGATTGGCCCAAAAGAAATCTGATGCGGTTCAACAAGGAGAAGTGTAGAGTCCTGCACTTGAGACATAAGAATCCCAAGCATTGTTATATGCTGGGTACCAGCTAGCTAAGCAGCAGTAAAGGGGAAAGGGACCTAGGGATTATAGTGGGTGAAAGGCTGGATATGAGTCAGTGTTCCTTTGTAACCAAGAAGGCCAATGGCATATTGGGGTGTATTAGGAGGAGCATCTTAAGCAGATCTTGAGAGGTTGTTGTTCCCCTCTAGTCAGTGCTGGTGAGGCCACATCTGGAGTATTGTTTTGAGTTTTGGGGTCCCCAGTATAGAAAGTGGATGTTCAGGAGCAGATTCAGTGGAGGGCAATAAAAATGATTAAGGGGTTGTAGCGTATGACCTATGAGGACAGGCTGAGGGATTTGGGCTTATTTAGTTTACAGAAGAGAACACTGAGAGGTGATTTAATAGCAGCCTTCAACTTCCTGAAGGAGTGCTCTAAAAGGGATGGAGAGAAACTGTTGTCAGTGGTGACAAACAGCAGAACAAGGGGTAATGGTATGAAGTTACAGAAGAAGAGGAGTAGGTTGGATATCAGGAAAAACTACTTCGCCATGAGGGTGGTGAAGCAATGGAATTCATTGCCTAGGGAGGTGGTGGAATCTCCATCCCAAGAGGTTTTTAAGTCCCAACTTGATATAGTCATGGCTTGGATCACTTAGTTGGGGTTAATCCTGCTTGGGGCAGGGAGCTGGACTTGATGACCTCTTGAGGTCCCTTCCAGCTCTGTGATTCTATGATTGTAAAGTAAATTGAGGTACATTTTGTTTCCGCTTCTGCATTTGAGCTATTAAGTGGCAAAATCAAAACAAAAATAGGATTATTTTTAACCCCCATGAATTCATTTATTCTGAAGGTATAATTCAGCACCCTTTCACCTATTTTCCTTCAGAATATGTAGAGACATTTTATATCCCTTATTTTAAGCCTTGACTTTGCATAATCTAAAGTGTAAATTTAAAAAAATATATAATTATACAATTATAACTTCTGCATGAACACTTTTATCTGAAATGTGAGTGGTGATAGGTCTTTTGTTGCTGCTTTGTCTCTTATGAAGAGGGTGTATTGGCTTAATTATATTGGTATAACTGGGAAAACTTTTCCCTGTAGGCAATGACTTAATCTCTGTGCTGAAGCTGGTAAGATTTTTCATGTGCTTTTTTCATGGCAGGGTTGAATTTGGGTTTCTAGCCTATTATGAAAACATAGTAACAACCTTAACCTTACTGCTTGCTATCATCCCATAATCTAAGGAAAAGAATTTGGACTATTTAAGGGCAATCATTCTACCAGCAGAAATTATAGAGCTCTATTGCTTTGTCTGGGAGTTAATTTCAAACAGAGATCATAACACAATACTAATTCAGAATGAGATATTTATATTGCTACCAATTAAAATCTTGTATTGGTCCAATTACTGTATTGCTTTCTTTAAAAGAGTACTGAACATACTGTATAATTAAATTTCAAACACCATACAAATATTCAATATATTTAGCAATAATATTACTATTGCTTAGTAATGGAGCTATTTGAAATTGTTACTGAAACTCTCTTCCTCTTTAAAAAAACTGTACATTTTGTCTAAACCAAAATGTGCCATGGAAACTTACAGGTTTTGACAAAAAAGTCTCAGGTTCTCAAGTCCAAGAGGGAACTTTTAGTGAAACAAGGTCACAAGAGATATAGGCTGTGGCTGAGGTACTCAGATGAGAGATATGGGTCCAGGTTCAAGTCCCTTTTATGTCTGATTTAGAGCAAATACTTGAATACAGGTCTCCCACAACCCACATGAGTGCCTTGGTTCCAAGCTATGGGCTATTCTTGGGTGGGTTTCTATCTTCTGTGCTTCTTTATGAAAAAATCATATATGATACACAATAATGATCTAATTTTGTTCCAGTGGAAGCCAAACTGAATGTCCAAATCTCAGACATTTTCTTGAAACAGAAGTGATGTTTTGCAGCCTGTCTTACTAAGTAATTATAGAAAAAAACCTCAACAGTTAATTCTCAGCTTACTGTTTATTCACAATGGCCAGGCAGCATCATTATTCGAGTAAGAAGTCATAAAGGAAACTTCTATGGGTTTAATCTGTGTTGCAATAAAACACCAGAAGCTCTGAATCACCTAAGTTAGGAGGGTAACAGAGAGGGAGCGATGCTAGTCTATATACTATCAAAACAAAAAAGCAGTCCAGTAGCACTTTAAAGACTGACAAAATAATTTATTAGGTGATGAGCTTTCATGGGACAGACCCACGTCTTCAGACTATAGCCATACCAGAACAGACTCAATATTTAAGGCACAGAGAACCAAAAACAGTAATCAAGGAGGAGATTTGGGCCACAAGGCTTAGAATACTAGTGTAAATATTTGGGATTAGGCTGGAACCTGGAATCTGAGACCCTTCCTGTTCAGGGAGTCTCACAGGCTGTGTACCAGCCCAAGCCACAAAAGCTCCATTGCAGCTTTATAGCCTGAGTCCCACAAGCATCACTCAGCTGACCTGAGACAGCCACCCTGTAAGTCTTTTACTGAAGTGCTTTACAAGAAGCGGTTTTAGCAGCTGAAATCCAGTTTTCATCTAAACCTCAGAATATGTCAACATTACGCGAAAGATTGTCCCTCACAGGGGTTGGATTTCATGCGCCTGGTAGGGACATGCAAAATCGAACTGGCTGGGGTCAGCACTGGGCCTCTGTACTTCTGGGGGAACGTATGATGGGGACAGTCCCGTTTTAGGCAGGCATCCCACCCTTTTTTGTTTTTTTGCTTTTTTTACACAAAAGTGAATTTCCCTGTATATTCACTCCTTTGCTCAGCTGCCCTTTTCCAAGTCAGCACCGCTGCAGCTGCAGGTAAAATCAATCAGTCGCTGGTTGGACAGGGCATGCAGCACCTACTGACCAGCCAGTACAGGCAGCAGCAGGAGAGGGAGCTGGAGGCCCTGGCATAGGAGTAAGGGAGGGTATGTTGTGGGGTAGTGTAGTGTGTTTTGTCCCCACCTAAGATTTAAAGGGGCATCTGCTGCCCCAGCAGTGCTAGGCAGCCCATCTGTGGGAGCAGCCGCCTCTGCAGCTGGGGATACCACTGCGGGTAGGTAGCCCAATCCCCTCTGCAGGGCAGCCTCCTGTGTAGTTGCCACCTCCCTCTCAAGGGCAGCTGCCT
Source organism: Carettochelys insculpta (assembly GCF_033958435.1). Classification (NCBI taxonomy): domain Eukaryota; kingdom Metazoa; phylum Chordata; order Testudines; family Carettochelyidae; genus Carettochelys; species Carettochelys insculpta. The sequence goes on from NC_134140.1 coordinate 11,915,547, forward strand.
TCACAACTAGGGAGCCTCCTCAGCCAGGGACCTCTCCCATGGGGTGACAGCTCCCTTGCCAGAACCCCAAGGCATGAGGCAGCCACAGAGCTCTCCTGCAGGGTGGCAGCCCCATTCCCAGTGCCCTGATGGGTGGGGCAACTGGGGAGGTCCCCAGTACGGTGGCAACCACATTCCCAGTGCCCAGAGGTGCGAGATAGCCAGGAGCCACAGCTGCCCCCCACAAAGGGGCAGCCCACACAGGGCAGCCACAGCTGGAGCCAGGGAGCATCTTGCAGTATTCCCGGAGCCTGGCAGTGAGGGGCAGCTGGCAAACTCCCCCCACCCCTGCGCCTGCACCACAACCAGCCAGGCAACTGCGGTGCTCCCCCATGCGGCAGCAGCCCCATCCTGGCACCCCATGGCATGGGGCAGCCAGGGAGCTGCATTTGCTTGGCATCTGCAGCCAGGCAGCCATTCCCTGCAACTTCCAGGGGGTACCGTATTTTGCATGGGGAAATACAGTCACCCTATTGTGAGGAGTAAGGGAAGTCAACACCTCCCTGTGTGAGGGTGGCCAGGTGAGTCGATAGCAGACAACTTGATTCTAGCTATGTAGTTGCCATCGCTAGAATTGCATACCTTTAGCCAAGTTTAATGTCTAGGGTAGACCGGGCCTGCAGTCAATCAGATACTTTAATATAATACTGAACTGTTTTATACCTTCAGCCACTACGTGGCTCTGTACCAAAACAACTAAGTTGAAATGAACCTCAGCTATACTTGACAAAACATTAATAGATCTTATAATGAATACATCTAATGTGTATAAGCCGGCTCTGTACCCAATCAATATGTGGTACAGTAGAACATGACATAGTGTTAGGAGTAAACTAAGAACAGAAACATACGGAAAACATTCCAGGTCTGCATGCCTCTGAAAAAAGCAACAAAGATTGCAAGTGGAAGGAAGAAACCAACAAAATCACAGGATCTCAATAGCAGTTCCCTGGACAACTTCACCTTTGACAAACCTTCACAGTGGACAGACTGGAAGTATTTTACACAGTTTCTAAATGCAAATAAATGCACAAAAGTACTGGAGATATAGCAGCATTGTCTTTAATGTACACTGTTTGGAAGCAAGCAGAGGCTATCTTTAAATCTTTTGACTTTTACTGAAGAGAGTCAGAAAGATGGCTATGAAAGGGTTCTATGTTTGATGCATACTTTCTACCTTAGAGAAATATGGCTTATACAAAAAAACGTGCTTTCACTGAAGTTCAATAATCAGAGGGAAATGTAGAATGTTTTACAGAAATCCAGTTTACATTAGCTGAAAACTGGGATGACGGTTATGCCAAACATGAAAATCTCAGGCACAGGCCGATTATTGGATTAAATGAGACAAATTTTTCACAAGACTTAACGGCTGAAGAGAGATTTAAGCCTAGTCATAGGTATTCAAACAGAAACACAATGTGAAGTAGTGAAATGCTAAAACCTGGATCGTCTTGACAAACCTGAAACTAGTCTACAAACAGTAAACAGACATTTAAGTGCTAAAAAATTGTTACTGTGATTCTTAAAACCAAACTCCTTGGTCGAGTAGTAGCAGGGTGGTAGCAGGAAATACATTAATGATGACACAACTCTACAATTGCTAAGAAAGTTGCACAAATAGTATAAGAAAGATTTCACTTAAAGCTACACTTTATTCCAGTCTCAAACATCTACATGTAGCCACAAGAGATTAGTAAAATACCCAAAATAGCAATAAAGATCAATGTCTGGAGCAATCTTCAAGTGGTACAAGAATAGTCATCTAATTTGCCCATATTTTAGCTGCTGTTTGGAACCCTAAACTGTGTCCATGAAATGTCTCCCTACCCCACATCTTCTCTCATCTATTACGTGACTTGTACACATCAATAATTTTTTAAAAAAATTAAAAACTTGTTAAGCAAACAACTTCAAAGTTTAAGCAAGAGGTTTTCCCCAACCCATTAATAGACAGATGTGTTTTTGTAGGCTGCATGTTTTGAGGATCCTGAAAAATACACCCCCAAGGGCAATGATGTACATAACCTTCCTGGTTTTTTTTTTTGTTTGATTTTTTCTCCAAAGCACAAATTTCAGCAATTTCAACAGCTTTCTTATCAGGAAGGAAAGAGTGCCATTGTCCCCTCACCACTACACCCCGAACAACTCTGCTCCTGACTTCTTCCTTAGGTATGCTATGCCTATGACGAAGGCCTTCTAAGATCTACTGATTTAGTTGCTTTTGGCAATAGCATGATAACTGGTATTCCAATCATTGGTTGTGGCTCAGGTTTTTCGCTGGTCCACCAATATCTCCCTCTACAAAGTTATTACAAAACCCAAGAGGAAAAGAGAGAAATTCCTACAATAACAGGGACCAAATCCAGCCTATGTGCACAAGATGTGTAAAAAGTCATAAAATGATACATGTTCAGGCAGAGGCATGAAGCATAATAAATGAATGAAATATAGGCACTCTGAAGATATTTGCTATATCAAAGCAGTCAGAAAGTTGCCTCTGATAGCAAAATCAAGAGCCATTTTTTCTGGGATCTATCACTCGTGATGACATAAAGGCTATCTGGAAAATGAAACTGAGTATTCAAGGCAAGACCATTGACTATAAAATTGACTCAGGAGTTGATGTTACAGTTATGGAATAATAAACTGTATTATACTGTTTAGCCCCGAGGTGACAAGGTATGCTAAACACTTCATCTTATCCACGGTTCTCAAACTCACGGCCCAAAGACCATCTATGAATGTATCAGAGAGGTAGCCGTGTTAGTCTGTAGCTTCGAGAACAACAAGAAGTCTTGTGGCACCTCATAGACTAACAGATATTTTGGAGCATAAACTTTCGTGGGCAAAGACCCGCTTCATCAGATGCAACGTCTGGGCTGTGTCTACACGTGCCCCAAACTTCGAAATGGCCATGCGAATGGCCATTTCGAAGTTTACTAATGAAGCGCTGAAATGCATATTCAGCACTTCATTAGCATGCGGGCGGCAGCGGCGCTTCGAAATTGACGCGCCTTGCCACTGCGCGGCACGTCCAGACGGGGCTCCTTTTCGAAAGGATGCCACCTTCTTCGAAGTCCCCTTATTCCCATGAGCTCATGGGAATAAGGGGACTTCGAAGTAGGCGGGGCCCTTTCGAAAAGGAGCCCCGTCTGGACGCGCCGCGCGGCGGCAAGGCGCATCAATTTCGAAGTGCCGCTGCCGCCCGCATGCTAATGAAGCGCTGAATATGCATTTCAGCGCTTCATTAGTAAACTTCGAAATGGCCATTTGCATGGCCATTTCAAAGTTTGGGGCACGTGTAGACACAGCCCTGATGAGGTGGGTCTTTGCCCACAAAAGCTTATGCTCCAAAATATCTGTTAGTCTATAAGGTGCCACAAGAGTTGTTGTTCATCTATGAATGGTGCATTTTCATAATGTGCTCCAGGTCTCCTGGAGGCCCAGGGACAGTGTGGCCATACCACACCCCCAAGTCCCATCCCTTCCTGCTATAGCCTTACCCCCTCATGCCCAGTGCACCTTTCCCTCTGTGGACAAGGCTTCAGGGATTACCAGGGGGGTTTAGTGCGAGGTAAAAAGAGTCATTACATGCATTTTACAAATGGGGAAACAGAGTGGTCGAACCAGGCTCCAGTTTGCCACAGAGTAAACACTCAGAAGCTCCTAAGAGACAGTGGCTTTGTTACAACTTCAATAGACAGAATTAATAGGGCAAACTAGTTTAAATGTCTGTCTTCTTTAACAAAGGTGGCATTAAGACACTGACATTTACTTGTGCTAAACCCTTACTTCAGCCACATTTAGCAAGGAAAGATAGATGGAGAGCTGACAGCAGCAGCACGGGCTTGGCTTACAAAGTCAACGTTAGGCTCCTGACAATGGAGCTAGACATTTTCATTAAGAAGAGAGTAACAGTATGTTGTTTACCAGCATTTATAAAAAGGACTGGACTGTCTGTAATCCTGAAAACAAATGGGTAAGAAAATCCCTCACCCCCACCCCAAATGTGCAAGTGATTATTATCTAGGGTTGCAACGGTCCACAGACTTGTGCAATGTTAATGACATATAGGCTACGTCTACACGTGAAGCCAACATCGAAATAGGCTATTTCGATGAATAACGTCTACACGTCCTCCAGGGCTGGCAACGTCGATGTTCAACTTCGACGTTGCGCGGCACCACATCGAAATAGGCGCTGCGAGGGTACGTCGAAATAAGGGTACACATCGAAATAAGGGTGCCAGGCACAGCTGCAGACAGAGTCACAGGGTGGACTCAACAGCAAGCCGCTCCCTTAAAGGGCCCCTCCCAGACACAGTTGCACTAAACAACACAAGATACACAGAGCTGACAACTGGTTGCAGACCCTGTGCCTGCAGCATGGATCCCCAGCTGCCGCAGCAGCAGCCAGAAGCCCTGGGCTAAGGGCTGCTGCCCACGGTGACCATAGAGCCCCGCAGGGGCTGGAGAGAGAGCATCTCTCAACCCCCCAGCTGATGGCCGCCATGGAGGACCCGGTAATTTCGACGTTGCGGGATGCGGATCGTCTACACGGTCCCTACTTTGACGTTGAACGTTGAAGTAGGGCGCTATTCCGATCCCCTCATGAGGTTAGCGACTTCGACGTCTCGCCGCCTAACGTCGAAGTTAACTTCGAAATAGCGCCCGACGCGTGTAGCCGCGACGGGCGCTATTTCGAAGTTAGTGCCACTACTTCGAAGTAGCGTGCACATGTAGACACAGCTATAATGTTGCAGGCATTACTGCTGAAGTTCATTATGCAAACTGCTAGCAGCCCAGGAAGCCAACTCTTTTATGTAGTTAAATTGTTTGCATGCTTATCAGTGTTTTAAGTGGTTTTTTTCTGGCTTTTTGTTTGTTTATTTGTTTCGGTACTAATCATTTAAGTTGGGTCTTTCTATCATGCAAACAATCTCATGAATGTTTGAAAGTTTTTGGCGATTAAAGTGATTGCCTAATTTTTTCGCATGATTCTTCTTTGTGTCCACATGAATTTTCAGCCCAGGAGTACAATTTCCACTGTGTGGCCAGATCTACACAGGCACCCTCTGTTGGCAGTCACTGTCAACAGAGAAACCTCAGCAGTACCTCTGTCAGTAGGTAGCATCTACACACAAAAGTGGCTTGAAAGAGCAAGCTGCTCTGTTGACAGAAGTGTGTACAAAGGCACTCTGTTGATAAAACACTGTCAACAAAAGTGTTTTACCTGATCAGGAACTGAGATAACACTGCACACCGAACATCTGAGTTTTGTCAACAAACTCACAGCAGAGAGCTTTCACCATGTAGATGCTCAGTGAGTTTTGTCGACAAAAGACCAGTTTTGTTGACAGAAGCTGCCCATGTAGACAAGGCCTGTGTGTATAATGCATGCTAAAGTATACAGTGAGATTCTGCCTCAGTCAATTATTTAATATACATTATGCACGCAGGAAAGACTGATGGGGTACACTTTCTCTCATCCCAAGAATATTTTACAAGCTAGTGGTTAGGCTGGGCTCCCAGGATGTGATGGGACAAATGATTTTAAGACCTTGTTTCAGTACATTGGTTTGAACCTGTGGTCTCCCACATCAAAGGACTTGCCCTAACCAGGCAGGGTACTTCCTCCACTTGAGCTTTGAAGTTTGACTCAGTGCTCAGCAGTCTGATGCTTCTCTAATGAGGCAAATGTTTTAACTACATAAAATATAGAACAACTCTGTAGAAAATCTGAATACTGCGATCTGTTAGCATCTGAGAATAATATCCCAAGGAAAGTGGTGGAAATTCCAACATGTAGGACAATTATAAACAGTCGGGACAGACCAGTAATGAAGTTATATTAAAGATCAACCTTACCCTGATAAGTGACAGAGAAGTGGGTCTGTCCCATGAAAGTTCATCACCTAATAAATTATTTTGTTAGTCTTTAAAGGGCTACGTGCATCCTTTTTTGTTTTCTTACACTGTTAAGGATGAGAGCTAGATTACTTAATTACTAGATTTTTTTCCCATTGCTGGATTATATGGCAGAGATGGTCAAAAAGAAAACGAACAATTCCATGAACCTGTATTTAAAATTTGCCTTATTTTTTTAAAAAAATTAAACATTCTTAAATTTTAAACAATTAAAAATGTAAAATGTTTTGATCAGCTGTAAACTCAACCAGAAGACAGTGAACAATAGCTAAAGAAAATGTGATTTTTCGTCCATTCTTTTCTCCTTCTGAATTTTAGATTTTAAAAATATTCAACTAACTGTGTTAGAAAGTCTCATGGTGAAAGGACTGAAGAATCTGGTGAAACAAGACTTCTTCTGAAATTCCAAAAATTCTAGGCTGTATCTATTGCATTTTTCTGGTTATATTTGATTGGGCTTCACCTTGCAATGGGCCTCTACTTAAAAACTTAAGAAAACAGGATTGTAGACTGTCCTTGAATAAAATCAATTAACAATGCACACAGAAATAAATTAAACTTATTTAACTGGCATGTGCACCGCCATCAGTTATCCTGCCCCAGAGCGTACAGTCCTCAGGTACCAGAGTTGAAGATACTTGCTTGCATTCCACTGGATTGCAGGCAGCTCAGTGTGTTGTTCCAGGCAAGATAACAAGCTGACCAGCCCCTCTGAGGCTGACGCTGGCTCCTGCAGCACTTTAACAGGCACAGATAATTACAGTATCTTCTCTGCAGGGTCTCTCATCAGGAGTCTATAGCTTCCCAAAGCCATTCCTGGACTGAAAAAAGGTTCAGACCTGCCCTGAAGTGGTCTGTTCGATCATAGGCTACAGTATACTCAAATATCAGAGAGGTAGCTGTGTTAGTCTGGATCTGTAACAGCAACGAAGGGTCCTGTGGCACCTTATAGACTAACAGAAAAGTTTTGAGCATGAGCTTTCGTGAGCACAGACTCACTTCATCAGATGATGGTCCAGCATCTGATGATGTGAGTCTGTGCTCACGAAAGCTCATGCTCAAAACTTTTCTGTTAGTCTATAAGGTGCCACAGGACCCAGTATACTCAAAGTAGCCCTAAATCCCCAAAACAAGGAGACCACCACCTTCTCCCTCTGTTTGACAATAAGCCACAGTTTTCTTCCACTTTCTTCCCAAGCCATCACGGGAGTTGTAGCTTCTAGAGCCAGGATGCAGCACAAAGGATCCTCCCAGTAAAAATTAGAGGCTGGGGCAGCCAGAGGGGGCTGCATTATGTACCAGCCTTTGCTGAGAACTGTCTATCCTCCTTCTACCCATTCCTATTACTTTGTCACCTCTTCGCTGTATAATGTTTGGCATCATATTGCAAAACATTCTGGGCAGCAACAATGATGTATTTTGATGTATTAAGGTACCAAATGCATTTGCAGACACTATAAACTAAGAACATAATTAATTAATTGTTGAGCTGTTCAGCCAAGGATCTGGGCACACATTACATTAATCAAATTCTAATAATTCAAACTCTCTTTGTAAATTGTTAAATTCTAGCAATAATTAACAAATGGCATATTTGTTTGCTTATGTGTTACTAGGATGGCTGTCATTAATACCTTGTGAAATTAAGATTATAAATTAAATATGACAATTCATTGCAAATCTGCACTAATGAATTTTGTAAAAACATTTAGTCTTTGGAAAGACAAAGCCCAGGGCCAAAGGTCTAATGGTGTCCTATTTCTTCATTAGAATCATTCGGTATTTCTGCTAGCCGATTTTACGACACAGCACAGAAAATAAAAAAAGTAAAAAAAATCAGAGAAGTTTTTGAAAAATTGTACAATGTTCCACTACACAAAGCAGTCAAACTGAGCGTTAACATTAGATTCACACCACTCTTTCCTGCCAATTCACTCCCTTTCATCCTTTAAAACATCACCTGGGGCTGAAATGGTTTGAACAGATATTATAACTGACATATAACGAATATCAAAAATGTTTTTTTTTCTGTCAAATCTTCTTTTATGCTGCCCCTCATGAAACAAGGTGTCAACATGTTTCACTCGATACATGAAAGGTCTCATCTCTATTCTTTGGCTTTGTTCATTTATATCAAAGATCATGGTGGGGAAGATTTATTGTGGAAAGAAATCATGACTATATATCACTGACTGAAGCACCAGTGCAGTGTTCAACCTATCCGATTCCTGAAGATCTACTATTATTGTTGTTGTTATTACGATAGCGTCAGATGCTAAGGTCAGAGCCAAGACCAGGTCCCTACTGTATCAAGCTCTGTATACTTCAGAAGAAGGGCATTCATTTACACCCACTGAGTCATCGATTTTTAAGACATTGTAAAACTTAACATATGGTGTGAGTAAAGTACCACGCATATGGTCTTAGGAAATCACAGTGCTAGACCTGGCTCTGCTACTGACCTACACATTAAAGAGAAAGCATTTGAATTGAACAATTCAAGAAGAGACCGAGAAGCCAAGTTAGGGAAGAAATTTGCTAAAGGTGAGTGGAAGAGATGGAAAAAGGATCCTGGGATTGCACTAGGCTGCCATTATAGCTGCTGTTCTGTAGGTTTTAATGTTCTATAATCAGCAATTTATTTTACATTTTTGAGATCCAGATCTTCAGCAAGTGCAAGTCATTGTACCGCCACTGACATCCATTGAGCTGCATCAGTTGCCTGAGTTACCAATCCAGCTTTAGGTATGTAGTGCTTCTGCCACACACTAGCTGTGTCTACACGTGCACGCTACTTAGAAGTAGCAGCACTAACTTCGAAATAGCGCCTGTTGCGGCTGCACGCGTCGGGCGCTATTTCGAAGTTAACTTCGACGTTAGGCGGTGAGATGTCGAAGTCGCTAACCTCATGAGGGGATCGGAATAGCGCCCTACTTCGACGTTCAACGTCGAAGTAGGGACCGTGTAGATGATCCGCGTCCCGCAACGTCGAAATTGCTGGGTCCTCCATGGTGGCCATCAGCTGGGGGGTTGAGAGATGCTCTCTCTCCAGCCCCTGCGGGGCTCTATGGTCACCGTGGGCAGCAGCCCTTAGCCCAGGGCTTCTGGCTGCTGCTGCAGCAGCTGGGGATCCATGCTGCAGGCACAGGGTCTGCAACCAGTTGTAGGCTCTGTGTATCTTGTGTTGTATAGTGCAACTGTGTCTGGGAGGGGCCCTTTAAGGGAGCGGCTTGCTGTTGAGTCCGCCCTGTGACCCTGTCTGCAGCTGTGCCTGGCACCCTTATTTCAATGTGTGCTACTTTGGCATGTAGACATTCCCTCGCAGCGCCTATTTCGATGTGGTGCCGCGCAACGTCGAAGTTGAACATCGACGTTGCCAGCCCTGGAGGACGTGTAGACGTTATTCATCGAAATAGCGTTGCTACATCGAAATAAGCTATTTCGATGTTGGCTTCATGTGTAGACGTAGCCACTGTGGGCTGCAAAGTGGGTTGGATTCAATTTTCTAAGGGTGTGCCAACAGAGCAGCATTATTTCAGAATAATTACTGCTTTTCTGAAATACCTTGCAAGCATTGACACAGCAAAACTGCTATTTCAAAATATGAGATAGCTTATTTCCAATTCCACATCCTCATTCTGGCTACGTCTACACTAGCCCTCACTTTTTGGAAGGAGCCAGGTAATGACGCAGTTCAGAAGATGCTAATGAGGCACTGCCATGAACATGCAGTGCCTCATTAGCATAATGGCAGCTGTGCACAATTCGAAAGTTCTGCTTTCAGAACACAGGCTACCTGTGTAGATGGGGGCCTTTTGAAAGTACCCTTCTGATTTCAAAAGCCCTTACTTCCTAAACCAAATAGGAAGAAGGGGTTTTTGAACCTTGGGGGGTCCTTTCAAGAGGCTCCTGTCTACATGGCTGGTATGTGTTCCAAAAGTGGCACTTTCAAATTGCGAGCAGCTGCTATTATGCTAATGAGGCGCTGCCTATTCTTGTCAGCACCTCATTAGCATCTTCCAAACTGCCTCATTACCATGCCTGTTCTGAAAGGAGGGGCGAGGGTAGACGTAGCTTCTATGAGGAATAACACCTATTCCAAAATATATATTATTTTGGAATAGGAGCTGTATGGACAAGGAATAGAGGCTATTTTGATATAAGCTATAGCGCTTCCAGAGATTCTAATCCAAAATAGGCTCTGTTGGGCATAGACATTCTTTTCCGGAATAACCATGTACTATTTTGACACACATTTTGGTGAAATCTGCACTAGCAAAGTCTTTCAGAAAACCAGATCCTTTTTCAAAAGAACACACGGTGTCCGCACCCAAAGTGTGTTCTTTCAATGTGGAATCAAAAGAATGTGGATCTTTTCCCAGAAGCCCTCTTCCACTGCCGGATCAGGAAGAGTGCTTCCTTTTGAAAGCTTCTTTAAAAAAAAAAAAAAAAACTTACGTAGAAGCTTCGCGGGCCCTTTTTTCAAAAGAGTAGTACACATGGTGCCTCATTTTTTGATCCCTGGCACATCCTTTTCAAAGAGGGGGGCTGTGTGGATGTTGTCTATTGAAAGAGTGGATCAATTTTTCAATCCGCTTTTTTGTGTGTAGACGTGCCCTTTTAAAAGAAGACCTTCTGGAAGATATCTTCCAGAAAATCATCTTTACAACAATAGCTGTAGTGTAGATACAGCCTTTCTGTATAGATGTGCTATTTTGAAATAAGCTATTCCAGAAAATCTCTTCTGAAATCAATTATTTTGAAATAAAACAAAGCAGGAATAGTGTAGCACTTTAACAAAATGATTTATTCGGTGATGAGCTTTTGTGGGAAAGGCCCACTTCTTCAGATCCTGGGTCCGTCCCACAAAAGCTCATCACTGAATAAATAATTTTGTTAGTCTTTAAAGTGTTACATTTCTCCTGCTTTGTTTTGTTGGAGTACAGACTAACGAAGTTACCTCTCTGTTATTTTGAAATAGCACTGTGTTGTAGCTACAGTTTAAGGGTTCCATCTGAAGACATAACAGACAACAGCTCAAGTCCCTGCTTAGAAACCTTGAAAATTGTATCTAACACTGTGGGTGGTCCAACAGGGAGTTCTTCATTTCTGTCAAGCACTGAATCCAAGTGTTTTTTAAAAAAAAGAGAACTTTACTGTGGTTTAACACACACACCCCACTCTGATGTCTCCACAATAGTTCCAGTCTCAGATCTCCTGCAAGTTCTGAGTGGTGGTGCCTTCCAGACACTTGTTTGCTCTGCAGCTCTCTATACACAGTTAGCTCTCTGGGGTTGGTGGGTCAAAGAATTCTGGAGGAGAATGCTTGGTCCACTCCAGGGGCTCTACTATTTGATACAGTAGGGGGTGATTTCAGCTTTAGTTACTCGATAAAGAGACTCGCCACAGTCCATTAGTTAGACTGCTGATCACCTTGCTCCTTCAGCCCAAGCTCTGTTCCCACCATTACAACACTGCGCTTCCCAAGTGCCTCAAAGCTATCCCTGCACTGTGCCATCTGTCATCTCAAGACTGCTTGTGCTCAGCTCTTGGGACACAGATCAGTAAACGCTGTCAGGGTGATCCCAAGCACAGTTGGTATGAATCCCCAGACCCTTCATCTTTTTCCAAAAAGGTCAATACTAACTTTTTGTCCCCAAACTCAAAACCAAACTGTATTTTAACCAAAGTGTCCCAAACTGCCAGAGAACTGAAATGCCAACAAGGCCTGGCCCATTCGTTGATTCTCAGGCTGGAAGGGATCACTGTGGTATGCTAGTCTGACATGCTTTAAGTACAAGCCACAGAACAAATACAAACCTATAATTCCTAGAGCAGTTCATTCAGAAAAAAACAAACAAACAAACACCCAATCTTGATTTCAAAACTGCCAAAAATGGAGAATGCACCACAACCCTTGGCAAAATGGTCCAGTGGTCAATTGTCTTCTTTGTCAAAATATCATACCTTATATCCAGTATGAAGTTGTCTAGATTTAAGTTCCAGCCATTTGACTGAAAAGTATATTGTGAAATATTTGTTCCTCAGGTAAGTACTTAGACTGTAATAAAGTCAGCACTTAAAGTTTATTAAACGAAAGAGATTGAGCTCCTTTATTCTATCATGACAAGGCAGGTTTTCTAACTCAAAACATTCTTGTGGCTTTTCTTGGAACCCTCTCTGTGTTTTCCAATATCCTTCTTGAATTCTGGAGGCAGTATTCCAGCAGCACCAGTCAAAATTTCTCCTGCATGAGATCACCTTTTTTAAGCAGCCAAGGATCTGTCTTAGTGTTTTGGACTCAGAATCACACGGGCAGCTCAGATTCATCTGATCCAAAAAAAAAAATAACCATAAAATCTTTTCAGTAACCCAGGATGGACTCCATCTCCCTAAGGCATGGCTCACCTGCTTGGATCTTAGATGCACACATTTACATTTATTCATACTAAAATATGTATTCTTTGCTTGCACTAATTCAGTCAATTTCCCCTTTCTTTCCAACATATGCTGTCAGAGTGCTTCCCAACTGGAGACTCTGCTTATCTGGGCTACATACACACTACAGTGATCTTTCAAAAGAAGTTCTTCTGGAAGATCTCTTCCAAAAAACTTCTTTCGAGGGATTGCTCCTGCACGCAAAAAAGCAGATAAAAAGATTGATCTGCTCATTCAATAGAGAGTGTCCACACAGCCCCTGCTCCTTCAAAAGAACGGGCCAGGGATCGAAAAATCTGACACCATGAGGACTGCTGTTTTGGAAGAAGTGCCTGTGGTGTGTCCACATGTGTGTTTGTTTTGAAAAGAATTTTTCAGAAAAAGGCACTCTTCCTCATCTGGGAGAGGAAGAGGACTGCTGGAAAAAGTGCTTTGTGCTTTAAATTTCAGATCAAAAGAGCACATTTTGTGTGTAGATGCTCTTGAGGTTCTTCCAGAAAAGGCCTTTTTTTTTTTTTGAATGAACTTGCTAGTGTAGACTCAGCCCTGGAGTTCTCAAGTACCTTTGGAGTGACTCTTCTTCCATTTCACCAACAGAGCTATGCATTCAGCTCCCTGCCATCTAGAGCTTCAGGCCAGAGGGTTTACCTGTATAATGAGTCTGAGAATATTATGTTTTATATCATTTTGGCTTCCTTCCTAAAACAACCTACTGATGAGCTTGCTATAATCTATTATAAAGAACTACTACTGCCTAAGATTATTATAAAGAACTGCCTACTATGTGTATAGATCTCTCTTCATAATGGATAGATATGTCTGGACCTGCCAATCTGGATAATAAGGTGGTGCTCTCATGTTTGTGGATCTCAGTGTTCTTTGTGCATCTATATATATAGTAAATATAACAGTAGAATAGTCCAGTGTTTCTCAATCAGAGGTATGCGTACACTTGGGGGTACACCAAGGTCTTCAAGGGGGCACATCAACTCATCTAGATATTTTCCTAGTTTTGCAACAGGCTACATAAAAAAGTTGTGAAGTCAGTTAAAACTTAATTCAAGCAATGACTTGTTTCTACTGCTTCATATGCCTTACACTGAAACGCAAGTACTGTATTTCTATTCCAAAGCATTTATTTGATGATAAATGGTAAAAAGGCAGCAAGTTTTCAGAAGTAGTGTTCTGTGATATTTGTGCATGGTTTTGTAAGCAAGTAGTTTTTAAGTGAGGTGTAACTTGGTGGTATGCAAAACAAATCTGACTCCTGAAAAGGGCACGGTAATCTGGAAAGTTTGAACTGCATGTGTCTCAAGACCTCAGATTATTTTAGGACCATGTTTCTCAACCGATAGTACGTGTACCCTTAAGGGTATGTGAGAAAAGTCTAGGGGTACTTATAATTCTTTTTAAAGGGGTACTTTATAAAAAAAAAGCTTGCAAAATACTGGCATATTAATCTTTGGAAGTAAGTAGACAGCACACTGCAGTGAGACCAGAGAAAGGAGCTGTTGCTAAGGACTTGTTGTCTGAGCTTGGGCAATTTTTTAGGGCTTGCTTATACTTACCTGAAGATCAGCTCACTGCAGTTGATGATGTGGAATTCAATTTTACACATCTGGTGAAGACGTGGCAAAATCCACCTCTCTTAGACTTCAGTATGGAAGCAAGTCAATTCTGATACGTTGATTCTAGTTATGCAAATACCATAGATAGAATTGCATATCTGAAATTGACTTATTTCACTAGTATAGATTTAGCCTAAGGAAAATAAGTCAATTTCAGATATAGAATTCTATCTGTGGCATTTGCATAGCTAGAACTGATTAATCAGAATTGACTTACTTCCCTAGTACTTCTGAGACTCTGTAATCTTTTATCAACATCCTTTACTCCATGTGACAGTGGGAAGTGCAGGAGTTGACAGCCGAGCCCAGAGAGGTCAATTTTGCCATGTCTATACCAGAACTCCAAAAGATCAACTTCAGCACATCGTTCTTCTGGTAAGTAGAGAGAAGCCCTTCTACTCTCTCTTCCTTATCTAGTAGGAATTTAAACTCTTCAGGGCAAGGACTGTTTCTTACCATGTGCTTGAACAGCACCTAGTTCAATGGGGCTGTCAGCACCTCCTAAGTTCACAGAATAATAACAGCATCCGTGAGGAACTGTGAATGTTCTGTAAGGATGTATTTGATTCTCACAGAAAACTGGGCAAAGACTAAAGACCTGTCATATGTGCAGTTATTCTTATATATATCCTTTTTGAATTAGGTATATAGTAAACAAGTCAATAATTATGGATATGACTGAAATGGTATGCATTTAGTTTTTTTCCATTTGAATGAGGTTTTAAGTATTATTACTGAGTTTATCATCTAAGCAAAGATTATAGCAGCAAAGCAAGAAGGTGGAAGTGGGGATTCACCTCTATAATCCATTTCTATTTTTTTTCTAAGGAGACAGAAGACTAAGATCACTGATCCTCAACCCACCTCCCAGCCATACTTACAAATCTGTCACTAGACAGTGGTGCACTAAGGGAAAAAGTAAACAGGAATAAAGTAAGAAAGGTACTTCAGGGATCCCATGTGGTGAGGTAAGGTTAATCACACTCCTGGGCCCCAGACCGCTGTTCAGTTGACAATCTCACAGTGAGTTCAGGTACTGCAGCATGGGTACTGCTCGCCATTGGTATGGTTTGGACTTCTGTCCCTCAGCTAGAAGGCCAGTGGGGTAGACACCCCCTAATCTGACTGGGCTGAGTAAACAGTCCTCTCTAGCCATGGCCTAACTCATAGGCTACCTGGAGAAATGGAACCCAAACTCTCTTTGTCAGAGCTCCTTACCTCCCCTGAAGTCTCCATCAATGCTGCCGTTCTTCTGATCAGCTTTTCTGACTCTCTCCTTATCGGTTAAAATCCTCTCTGCTTCACTACAACCTCCTCTCCAACTCTCCACACCTTCCCCCAGCTTTTTAAAAGGTCCATGACAGCCTGAAGTGAGATCAGCTGGCCCTAACTGATTTATAGATGTCCCTTCTCCACTGCTCCGTCTTCACCTGTGGTAACTGTGGGTCTACTGCTCCTTCCTGCCCTGAAGTAACCAGCTCCTAATTAGCCAGGGATATTTCTGCTTTTAGAACTGCT
The DNA here is from genome assembly GCF_033958435.1 of Carettochelys insculpta. NCBI lineage: Eukaryota > Metazoa > Chordata > Testudines > Carettochelyidae > Carettochelys > Carettochelys insculpta. Next base: position 11,931,100 of record NC_134140.1, read on the forward strand.
TCCTCTTCTCATCTAGCTCTCTGGTCTGTTGCAACAGCTTTAAATGCACCTATTATCTGGCTCTTCTGCAACACTTCCAATCAGTAGCTCTTAAAGCACTGGGGAAAGGAAGTCAGTATCAGTATTCCCATTACATAAATGGAGAAACTGAGGCACAGAGATGTGCTGTGATTTGTCAAAGGTCACCCAGCATGTCAGTTGCAGCAGCAGAGCTAGAATCCAAGTCTGCATCTAGTGCTCTTACCATTATATTTGATTTATAATGTAACTGGAAAGCACTTTTGTCCAGTGGACGGTGCACTGGAGTAGGTATTATTATTATTATTATTATTATTATTATTGATGTGTTCTTTTTATTTGTTTAACTTTTCTTTGCACAGTATTTGTGTGTTAAAGAGGACCCTTGTGCTACAGTCTGATGTTAGAATGCTGACAGTTAACACAAAAAAGAAGAATCTTTTTCTGCTTCATCTTACAATAATGCTACATTCTTCTTCTAATTCTGGGAGCCAGCTATTGAGCTGCAATACAGTACACCAGTACAAAGCCACTCAGCTGCAGCTGAGGCTATGATCCAATGTCTCCTGACAGGGATATTTAGATACATTTCAAACATTTCCCAAGAAATTCACACTGCGAGTTATTGACTGACGGGCGTACGGTAACTTATAATAAATGAGGAAGTGGTTTCAGTCCGGTTTCTTATTTTCGTACAGCACAGGATCATAACCACCAGCAATTGGAACCTTAGTGGATAATTCTGTTAGAGTAAGAGAGAGTTCAGTGAGCACAGAGACTAAACTGCCCTCTCACCTCTAAAATTTGACCTTCTAGATCACAGGTAAAGAACTGCCTGTGCTTTAAAACACCTTCTTTGTGCATAACTACTGGCTAACTTCCAATGTTGTCAATCCAGTGCTTTTATGAATACTATCAGTTAAATAGTCTCAAAGGGGTGACTATTAATCTCAAAGGTTAATCTGTGGCTTTGCAAGTAATACACAGTCCTGTGGCACCTTAGGCTATGGCTACGTTAGAGAGTTTTTTTCAACAAAGCCAGAGTTTTGTCAACAAAACTTGCCACACGTCCATTGACAACCTTCTACCTCTTCTCGAGGAGGAGAGGGCCTTTGTCAACAGATTTGTTTGATGGAAAATGTGTGTGGACACGCTAGTGGAGCCTTCTGTTGACAGACAGGGCTTCCAGGACACTGGGCAGCCCCGTCTGCTGTGCTTCCGGTTGGCTGTTTTGTTGAGAGAGTGGCCAGGCAGTCCAGCCGCTCTGTCAACAGAGTGGATCACTCTTTTGGTACTCTTTAGTGTATGGCTGCACTCTGTTGACAGACGTTTTGTTGGAAAATCTCTTCTGACAGAAACATTTGTCGACAGATGCTTCTAACGTAGCCACATCCAAGAGACTAACAAATATATTAGATGATGAGCTTTTGAAGTTGAACCCACTTTGTTAGTCTCCAGGGCTACATCTACACTACAGCCTTCTGTTGACAGAAGTAACTGTCGAAAGAGATCTTCCAGCAGAACTTCTGTCCACAGATCACATCCACACACAAAAGCAGATTGAAAGAGCAATTTCCTCTGTTGACAGAGAGCAACCAGACTGCCCGGCTCTCTCTTGACAAAATGGCCAACCAGAAGCTCAGCAAACAGGGCTGCCCAGTGAACCAGAAGCCCTGTCTGTTGACAGAGGGGTCCCCAGAGCATCTACATTGTTTTTTTATTAACAGGAAACTGTGAACAATGTTATTATTCCTGGCTATGGAAAGGCACAATGCTGCTGGCAGAAGTGCTGAGTTTTGTTGGCAGTCTGTCGACAAAGCACATTTTGTGTGTAGATGCTCTGTGGCTTTTTCCAAAAAAAGCCTGGTTTTGTCAGGAGAACCTTCTCATGTAGATGTAGCCCAGGTATCCACCCAGTAAAGGTATTTTGAAATAACTGCCATTATTTCTAAATAACTTTGCAAGTGTCTACACAGCACAAACCCTATTTTGAAATAATTTCAAAGCAGTGAAGAGTTTATTTAGAAATTGGGAAACCTCGTTGTATGATGAATTGTGTCTATTTTGAAATAGTATTTTGAATACCTAGGGGCTGTATAGGCAGGGGCTATTTTCTCATAAGCCATAGAGTGTCCAATGGCTCTATTTTGAAATAGGTTCTATTCTGTATAGACACTCTACTTCTCAATAGACCTCAGCTATTCTGAAATGTATTTTGTGTGCAGCAGCATTATTTCAAAATAAACTATTCAGGAACAGCTCTTCCAGAATAACTTATTTCAAAATAACACCACTGTGTAGATGTAACACAGGACTTCTTGTTACTATAATTTAAAGAGGTTACAAGAGTGCCAGTGTCATGAAAGTTAGAAGTGTCAGGCACAAAGGGAAGAGCACCTACAGAGGTTCTCCTGATCTTTCACCCCTCAAAGGTAGAGATAACAGCATGTTCTTCTCTTTCGCTATGTAAGCAACTGCAGCGTATGGCATATGCACATTTTTTATACAATGGTCTTGTTTTGGGAGCTTCAGCTGTCATGCAAAAAAAAAGTTTCTGCAAAGGGAATGAATTTTGAGGAAATAGCTAAATCCATTCTGAGGAGCAGGGTCTTGTCACATACAATGACTTAGTCTGTCCGGAATATGTCTTTGATGATATACAGTTCTAGGTTTCTTTTGGCAAGGAAATTCATTTAGTTAAAGCCTTTAATCCATCTTGGTGACAAAATTTCTATCTTTAGTGTATTGCTTAGGAATGAGAATTTTGCAAGCCCAGCATGTTTCTGCAGAAGTGGAAGACTGTCCACCTTTTGTCAAAGATACCAGTATGTTTGAATGATGATGTACACATTCCTATTGGGTTGTTTTCTTTTTGTCTCTGAGAATAACATGGGGATTTGTAAGCAGAGTACTTGTAGACCTGTCAGTCCCAGGATATTAGAAAGATGAGGTAGGTGATGTACAGTAAACCCTCAATTTTATGGACCCCGATTTAGTGAACTTTGGGAACAATGGACCTCCCTCTGTTGTTCCCAAAATCTGCTGGGGTCTGTCAAATCATCCCCCATACCCACCCACCTCCCCCAACAATTGATACTTATGCTGCTGCAGCCTGGAGAAGACACAATCTCCTCTGCAGGAGCCACCACGTGCCTGGCGGGGTGTGTAGACAGGTAGACTGGCACCCACGTACCCTGGAACCCTGGTGGGAGGACCACATGGCAGCTCTGGCGGCAGTCCCTCCAGCCACATGCAGTTCGAGGCACCCCGCCATGCAGCGGGGCACTTCCAGATGTGTGGCAAGGTGACTTGAGCTATGTGCGGTGAGATGGCTCAAGCCATGTGCAGCCAGACAGCTCCAGTCACGTGCAGTGATGTGCTTCAATCTGTGCATGGGGGGGCACCTCCAGCTGTGTGGTGTGGCACCTCAAGCCATGCAGATGGGTGCCTCCAGCTACATGCAGCAGGATGCCTTGAGTGGTAAGGCAGCTCCAGGTTCACTAGCAGGCACCCAACCACACAGTGGGGTCCAGCAGCTCTTATGGCAGTGGCTCTGGTAAATGGCGGGGGGGAGTCTTGGTTTTTTTCTTGTTTTTTTTGTTTTTGAGGGATGACTGGGGCCGGGGGGAGCCTGGCAGGGGTGGGTGGATAATAAAGCTTCACATTTAACAGACTTTTGGGAATAGGGACACCCCCTCCCCGTTAGCTCATTAAATTGAGGGTTTACTCTAATATCTTTTACTGGACAAACTTCTGTTGATAAGGGATTCTGACTGGCTGAGGAGCCTGGAAGTTCAGAGACTGACTTAAAGTTCAGAAGGGACCAGCCTGATAATCTAATCTGAACTCGCGCATATTGCTGGTCACAGAACCTCACCCATCCATTCCTGTAATGGTCCCACAAACTCTGACTGAGTTACTGAAGTCCTCAGATCATGATCTAAAGACTTCAAGTTACAGAAAATCCCCCTTTCAAATGACCCATGACACATGCTTCAGAGGAAGTCAAAAGCATACCCAGGGTCTCTGCCAATTTCACCCACAGGAGAATTCCTTCCTGACTACAGATTTGGTGATCAGTTAGTCCCTGAGCACATGGGCATGACCCAACAGCCAGACACCTGGGAAGTAATTCTCCATACTAACTCATCACCCTCCCGCTATAGTGTCCTTCCAGCAGCCATTGGAGATATTTGCTGCTAGCAGTTGCAGACCAGTTACGTGCTATTGTAGGCTAACGCATTGTGCCATTGTCTCCATAAATTTAACAAGCTCAGTCTTGAAACACAGAATCATAGAACTCTAGAACTGGAATGGACCTCGAGAGGTCATTGAGTCCAGTCCCCTGCCCTCACAGCAGGACCAAGTACCAGCTAGAACATCCCTGTTAGATGGCTGTATAATCTGCTCTTAAATATCTGCAGTAATGGGAGATTCCATAACCTCCCTATGCACCGTATTCCAATGTTTAACCACCCTGACAGTTAGAAAGTTTTTCCTGATGTCCAACCTAAACTTCCCTTCCTTTGGTTTAATCTCATTGTTTCTTGTCCTATCCTCAGAAACCAAGAGGAATAATTTTTATTCCCTCCTCCTTGTAATACTCTTTCAGGTACTTGAAGAGTGAGGGTATATCTGTACTTACGCGGCAGTTTGGTGCACCATGACTGATCTTTTGGGTATCAATTTTGCCGCATGTGTGAAGATGTGGCAAAATCAATCTCTCTGGGCTCAGCTATCAACCCTGGTACTCCATGCTGATGTGTGGAATAAGAGACTTCTGCACAAGCCTGAAATTCCCTGATCTACACCAGTGAAGAAAGTTGATCCCGATATTTCAATTCTAGCTATGCAAATTGCATGGCTAGAACTGTGTGTCTGGGATCAACTTTCATCCTACAGTAGACCTGGCCTTAGACTTTTTAGACATATTAGACTTTTACCCTGAATGCTGTCCTTGGAATACATGTTCAGAATTTCACTTCTCTGATGGTTGGAAACCTTTTTACTAACTTAAAGCTTAAACTTGTAGATGGTCATTTTATATCCACTTGGTGTCCTGTCCACACTGACGCCTAATTTAAATACCTCCTCTCCCACCCTGGAATTTATCCTTCAAATACATTTATAGAAACTAATTTTATCTCCCCTAAGCATTCTTTTGGTTAAGCTAAACAAGCTAAGCTTTTGGAGTCACACCTCTTAAGACAGATTTTACATTCCATAGGTCATCCTAGTAGCCCTTCTCTGCAGTGGATACCAATTGTATTCTTGTTTGTTTGTTTTTAATGTGGGAGACCAGAATTTGCAATCTTTGGAGAATGATGTTTCAGTGGTGTCTTTCAAGAATTTAAAATCTACTTTTACTCTGCATTGCAACAAACGCAAAACTTTTTTAATCTTTTTGTGAAACCAAATTATGGTGAAACATCCATCCTGTTGTCAAACAGGGCAGGTTTTTCATCTCTGTCTCTTTCTCTCTCTCTCTAATGCAAGAGCCCCTACCTTATAAAAGCTTTCTGGCATAAACTGATACATGTCTGAGAAGAGTTTTGGTTTTGATGAAACTTCAAATTATAAAACCTTTCCAGACAGTTCTAAACTGAATTATCATGTTTGTGTGTGGATTTCTCAAAGCTGTCTATGGGACTGATATACTTAACTACCATTAAAATTAATGCCCATTGTAATGTATTGAAACTGGGTTAAAATTACACTCTATCACTTCAATCTGTAAGCAGTTTCTTCATCCTGATTGCAGACTAGAGGGATTTGTTGGGAAGTATGTAATCACTGTCAGTTTGCAGAGAGCCAGCCATATGTAACGCTAGCTGGTTGAGTTGAACTTCTCTGTTTTAGGGCTCAGCCTGTGTTCTCTGCCTGTATTTTTGGGTTCTTGTTTGATATAAGTCCAAATTCTGAGGAACAAAGTAGTGTTAGATTGCACCTTTCCAGCAAAAGTATTTAATGTTTTTACCAGACTTCTCTATTTGTATGCCAGGGATATAGCAGGAATTATGTAATCAAAATCCCTACTTGGCTTCCAGAGTTCCACCCTGATAAAGTTGTTTATTGAAAACAATTCCCTTAGAAAGGCATTCATTGAAGATTTATGCAGGAGAAATGCACAGGGAGCAAGCAAGTCACTGCAGAGCCTAAATCTAGCCCAGCCATAAAATGTCAGTCAGCAACCCTTCAATGTAATAACTTAAGGGAACTCACACTCATGGACATTAATGGCAAAGCTTCCAGTGGCTTGATTGGTCTGGATTCATACATTGTATTGGTGTGACTGCACCTATCATAATGGATCCTGCTATGTTTTGCTTCTCCTTCAGCATCTTTGGAGACCTCCATACTGACCTAGGCCCCCAGGTCAGCACGGTGGCTGTGCAGTGTGTAGGCATTTGTGGAAGCCCCTATCCATTATCCCTGCTGAGGGGAATCCTCACTGCAAGTCTTAATTTGTACTGAAATCATAGTGCTGGATGTGTTGGAACAAGAGGGTAATTTCATTCCTGGTGTTGTTATGCAATGCATTTGTGTGTAAAATTATGTCAGCTACTTGCTCTGCTTATTTTTTCCCTGTTATGGGAAGCGCTAATGGTGGTATTTAAATATAGCATTTTTTCTCATACATTATATACAGAACTGATTGTGGAATAACAACAAGCTGTACACTCACACCAAAATGCAAGTCTACAGAGCCTGCATCCTCAGCACCCTCCTTTATGGCAGCGAGACTTGGACCCTGTATGCCCGCCAGGAAAAGAGGCTGAACGTCTTCCACTTGCGCTGCCTCAGGTGCATCCTTGGAATATCATGGAAGGACAAAGTGACCAACACCGCCGTCCTCGAGCAAGCTGGAATCCCAACCATGCACACCCTCCTCAGGCAAGGTCGACTCCGCTGGCTTGGCCACGTCCACAGGATGAATGATGGAAGGATTCCAAAAGACATCCTGTATGGTGAGCTAGCCTCTGGCAAAAGACCTCCCGGACACCCCCAGTTGCGTTACAAAGATGTCTGCAAGAGAGACGTCAGAGAGGTAGACATCAAGCTGGACAACTGGGAAGAACGAGCAGACGACCGCAGGAGATGGAGGCAGGGGTTACACAAGGGCCTTCAGAAGGGCGAGTTGAAGATCAGACAGCTAGCAGAGGAGGAGCGAGTGCACAGAAAGCACAATAAGGACTTGCCAGACACCCACTACCTCTGCAAGAGATGCAGCAAGGGCGGTCACTCTCGTGTGGGTCTTTATAGTCACAATAGACGCTGTAAATGAAGTCCTCAACTGAAACTTTAAAGGGAGCGATCCAAAGTCTATGCAGACTGAAGGATGCCTACTACTACAGAACTGATAGGAATTATATATTTGTAACTTCTGGAACTCACTGCTGTAGGCTACTGGCAAAGGAAATAGCCTGATTTTAAAAAGCACAACACAGACATATGAATAAGAATAGTTTATGAAATTACAGGCACTGCGCAGACAGGCTATGGTTACACCACAGAGATCTGTGGACAGAAGTCACTATCAGAAGAGATTTCCTGACAAAACTTCTGTCCACAGAGTGCAGCCACACACAAAAGCTAATCAGAAGAGTGCTTTGCTCTGTCAAGAGTGGCTGGACTGCTCGTCTGCCCTCTTGACAAAACAGGCACCTGGAAGCATAGTAGACAGGGCTGCCCATTGTTTTGGAAGCCCTGTCTGGAGAGAAGGACCCCCAGAGCATCCACACAGCTCTTTTCTCAACAGAATCTGCCAGCAAAAATGCTGAGTTTTGTCGATAAACTGTTAACAAAACCCATTTTGTGTGAGGACACTTCACCAGTTTGGTCAACAAAACTGGGCTTTTGTTGGAAACATTTGCTAGTGTAACCATTGCTGCATGACAATAATAATAGCTTATGAAATTACAAGAACCAAATAGGAGGTCTATTAACTTTATGCTTCAGATCATGAACAGATAAGAGAGAAAATCAGAAGGAAATATCTACTGTGGAGCAACATCAGACATGTAGAGGGATAATAAAGCTTTATGCCTCCTTCCGTAGCATCCAGATTGTACTGGGAGCGGCATACGTTCAGTGTAAGGGATGGGAATTATTTTGGGTAAGTTCTGTGGCCTTTGTTATACAGCAGATCAGATTAGATGACCACAGATATCTTTCCTGGCTTTGAAATCTGTGATTCTATGTGTGGAACCTGCCCTGCATAGCGTATGATTCCGAGACAGGGAAGCAGAGAAAAGAAATGATTAGCTCCCCCATTTTATAGAGGGAGAACTGAGGCATGGAGTTAACACATGCCTTGTACAGGTTCACAAAGAGAGTTTGTGACAGAGTCCAGAACAAAATCCGTTTCTCCTAAAACCTAGTCTAGTGCTTCATGATGTTTAATATACTTCAGATACAGTCTGCTGGCATGTGAAGTTATTGGTGGATAATTGTACTGGCAGGAAAAGATTTCATTTTTATACAATCAGTGAGCAATGCAAATAAACTTATTTATGTTTCCCCTGTTCAGAGTGTTTCCCTATTCTCCCTGTTCAGGAAGAAATATTTGGTGGTAACTGTTTTTGACAAAATCCATCTTAGAGAGACTGCTGGTTTAGAATGTATGCAAAATTATAGTATAAAGACCATAACTTTATTGTCTGCTGTTGAAGGCGCTGCATTATAAGGAGTCTGTGTGAAAAACTGAACATGAAATGTTATCAACAAAAAATATCTCAACAAGCAGAGATAAATGGTTTTGAGGCACAGTTTATGTTGAGCTCTTGACAAATATATATTTATATGCAGCAGTCTTTGAAAAAGGGTCCTATGAAAATAAATATTGAAAAAATAATCACCTGAGGTTTGACACGTTGAAACTAGGGGTTAGCATTAGTATTCGGAAGCATGAGGTTATAATGTGTGTGATTGAATAGCTGTTGTTATTGGAACAAACTGATTCATCACCTTCTGCAATGTGCAAAAGTAAAATAAAAGACTGTATAATAAAATGTTATATAATAAAAATACAATTTTATTGGATTCTTTGTATATTATAGTATTTCATAACCAAACGTGGAGCATGCATATTAATTTTGCAAATTGGATTTGAAATCATTTCAGATAGGTCAAGCCAAAAAGCCAAGCTGGACAACAGCCAAGTGTGGTAATGTTATTCTTAATATATATGACATTTTCTGAAATGTTAAAGCATTGGCTATTAGTGCACATATTGGTATTATTATGGACCCATATGTAAGCATCTCAGATTGGCTATCATTTATGGAAGTTGCAAAATACCAAACTGTAGATGAGTTTAGGGGGTTCTGCATGCAGACATCCAGTAAAGCAAATCAGCATTAAATAAAGGTGTGCATTTGAAGTGGATTAGGTAAACTGCATTAAACTCCTGTGCAAACAGCCCTAACTGAAATTCAAAGTGACTTTTATTCGGGTTTGTGTAATTCACACTGGAAGAGAATTCAAACGGAATTAAAGCTACTTTAATTCTAAATAACAGTGTTCGCACGTGGATTTAATAGTGAAACTAATCCACTTTGAAGGCACATCTTTAGTTAATGTTGATCAACTTTTCTTGTTGCCTCTGTAAAGATAAGCCCTAGCTGGATCCTGAAAAATCCATGCTCATTCATGTGGGCGAGATGGGGATGTTTAGGCAATTTTTTTTCAAATGACCAGAACAAATAAAATGGATTAAAGTGAAAGGCTGAATTCACCACTGGCGGGTGAATCTAGATGGACTTATTGAAGTAACACCTATTCATGCAGAATTAAAGGATTAAGCCAAATAATGTCCAGACTTACCAACACTTTGTGCTAGATGCCACTGAGACAATAATTTCTTCCTGTGTAATCTTTATGCCTCCACACCAATACACTCCCTGGTCAACACTTTCTTATCTCACACTCATGTTAACACAGTTTAATTCACCTCTAAGATGTGTAGGTTAAAAATTAAATCTGAGGTTCTGGAGTGTTGTTCTGCAATACGGGATGTATATTAGGTTGCTTCTATGGTGAATTGCATGGTCATGGAGTACTTTGGGCCAGGATCCTAAATTATATTGTTCTGAGGGGGGCTGGGTGCATCAAAGGGCTGGTGATGCTACAAAGACACTTCACTATTAGAAGAATTCAGGTCAAACTTGGCATGGCTAAAAATAGTTCCAATTTGGTGGCCCTTGTGTAATGCCTTCAGAAGTCTGTTCTGACTAGTTATAGATTCCCATAAAGAACTGCAGATTGCCCTGTGATGGAATTCCATTGTCTTCAATGGGGTTGCAAAGTTTGTAACTATGGACCTGCTCTTCATATAGGATGCTCAGTGTGATCACCATAACTGGAACCAGTGCATGGCACAGGAGAACCTGGCCTTGTCTGTGATTAACCTGTTAAACAGGAAACCACCATTCCCATCAACCTCCCCCCACCCCACTGGCAGAAGATCCTCTGGGATGGAATGCAGGAACATCTCTTTCCCCTAGTCACCATGGACAAAAGGTAGTAACTAGATGGATGACCCAGACCTAGGAACTGACGTGGCCTTTGGGTAAGGGGCAGCTTCTTGACAAGCCAAGAGCATAAGGGAAACTGGATGCAAGGAAAACCACCAGGAATCTGGGTGCAGAGCAGGCTGTCACAGGACCCATGGAACTGTGAGCAGCAAAGAGTGACTGTTGGACATTGCATCTAGGTTCAGGTCTGTTTGTCAGTGGTGGAGAAGCAGCAATAGGCAAGGAGCCAGGGCAAAAGTGCCTCTTGGGACTCACCGCTAAGCTGAGCCAGGAAAACTACAAGCTTCCATTTGTCTCTAGCAGAGCCTGAAGGAGAGAACATCCCAGCACCAGATTGCAGGGCCCATAACCCTGCAATGGACTGCCCTCTTCAAAGGCCCAAGAAAGATCCACTAATAGCTTCACATTAAATTGAAACTGTTGAACTCAGTGCAGTTAGAGTATTTGGAATCTTCTTCTTTCTGTTAGTGCTAGAAAAAATATACCTTCATTTAGCAATGTGTCCACATTTTTAGTATCCACCAGGGCTATCACCTACAAGGCCAAGGTGCTGAAGCACCTTCAGCTCTTTCTATCCTAACTTTAATGCCCAGCAGGGAGTATCCTTCTTGGAAGGGACTTCCCTGTTCCTGTGAGTGCACCACTTCCTGGTCCTGAATAGAACTGGGTACAGTGGCAAGGGCCACTCTTTCCTTGGCCAATGTTTAGCCATCAGCCTTCCATCTTGCCAGCAGTTGGGAATCACAGCTGGATTCTGTGGATCTCTCCCCTGCTGTCTCTACCCTACAACTGTTTGTATGTATCTTGGACTCTCTACCATCTTCCTTTTAACTGGGGAGGCTTTTAAAGGCTACCAGCAGGCCCTCCATAGACTTGAAGTAAAGTCAGCTGGCTCCAGTCTGCCTGAGCTAGTTTCCTGCCAGCTGTGATTTTCCTGCAGTTCTAATTAGCATTCTTTCTACCATTCCTGGTCTTCCTCTTTCCCTACTCTGTAGTATCCCTCTGGTCTGTTTTTCTCCATTTGTTGGTTGTTCTAAAATAAATGTCTGTGGCCACACTAGCTGCTCATTTTGAAAATTATTTTGAAATGAGGGTCAATTTCGAAATGAGCAGGAGAGTGACTACCCAGAAATTGCTCGTTTCGAAATCAACTTTCAAATTAAAAGGCGTTCATTTTGAAATCTTTATTCTGCTCCCGTGTTGGGAATAACACCTCTTTTTGATGCTAATTTCTAAATGAAATGTGTGTAACTGCTCCCTGGGTGCCATTTCGAAATGAAAAGTCCTCCACAGAGCCAGGCCCTCCCACCAGCAGCCAGAGCTCTATGGCTGCCAGCTGCAGGTGCCTTAAAACTTCAGGGACACAGAAACCCCGTGCAGGAAGCTAAGAGTGTGCTGGCAGCCACAGGAGGATGAGGTGGCTAGACAACACTCCCAAGCACCCCCAGAAGGCAACACCCCACTTTGGATGGACAGATGGCTAGGAGCCAAGACCCCCAGGATCCCTGTGGAGCCAAGGATTCCGGGAGGCAGGGCTCCCAGGTCTCTGGGCAGCCCCCAAAGAGGAGGGGAGCCCTCTGGTTGGAAGCCAAAGTCTGGGACATGCTGGCTGGCTGGGGAGAAGAGGACATCCTACTCAGGACAGAGGGGAGGAAGAGAAATGCAGATGTTTTCGCCTGCCTTGCCAGCAACCTCGCCACAATGGGCCACCACCTCCGGACCCCCAACCAGTTCGTGGCTCCTGAACAGCCACTCTGACGGATGATTGAGGCCCCCCGACCTCCCTATGTATGTAGTCACCCCCACCCTCCCATGTAAATTGTCACATGTTCTTTGTTTTCAAAACATAGCAGTTGAATTTATTTAACAGTGTATAGCTGTGTCTACACGTGCACGCTACTTCGAAGTAGCGGCACTAACTTCGAAATAGCGCCCGTCGCGGCTACACGTGTTGGGCGCTATTTCGAAGTTAACTTCGACGTTAGGCGGCGAGACGTCGAAGTCGCTAACCCCACGAAGGGATAGGAATAGCGCCCTACTTCGACGTTCAACGTCGAAGTAGGGACAGTGTAGACGATCCGCGTCCCGCAACGTCGAAATTGGCGGGTCCTCCATGGTGGCCATCAGCTGGGGGGTTGAGAGACGCTCTCTCCAGCCCCTCAGCTCAATGGTGGCCGCGTGGAGCGGCCCCTTAAAGGTCCCCTCCCCCTCCCTGCCTCTGCAGGAAGCTGAGGCAACGTGCAGGCTTCAGCCTGCACACGCGGGCAGCCTGCAGCACCCTCAGCCACCCACCCAGCGGCGATGGTTAGCCGGCAGCCCCCCCAGCACCCCCAGGGGACCCCCCACAAGGGGAGCCAGGGCAGCCAGCCCAGCCAGAGGGGCAGCCAGTCTGGGAAGCAGCAGCGGGGCCTTGCCTGGATGGAGGCCGAGCTGCGGGACCTGCTGGGGCTCTGGAGCGAGGAGGAGGTGCTCCAGGTAATGGGGAGCAAAAGGCGGAACGCGGATGCGTTCGCTCGGCTGGCCGACGGCCTGGCTGCCCGGGGTCACCCTGCCCGCACTCCTGACCACGTCAGGAGTAAGGTCAAGGAGCTGCGGCAGGGTTACTCCCGGGCCCGGGATGCGGCCAGCTGATCTGGGGCTGCCCCCGTCACTTGCCCCTTTTACAGGGAGCTCAGGGACATCCTGGGCTCCCGGCACACCTCCTCCCCTCCGGCCACCCTTGACGCCTCGGCTGACGAGCCCCAGCAGGCCCTGCAGATGGAGTCCGCCCCGGAGGCAAGCCCCGCACCCCGGGGGCCCCCCCCGGAGGCCTTCCCCGGGACATCGCCTGCAGGGGGGGGGGGGCTCCTCCTCCGCAGAATCCAGCCTGCAGATCCTCCTCCTGCCATCCCGGAGCAGCAGCAGGGCCTCCGACCCCTGGGGATCTCCGGACCGTGGGAGCGGACCCACAGGTAGGTACCCCTCTCTGGTGGACACCCCTGGGCTTGAGGGGCGGGGGTAAGAGATATGTGTCCTGGGCCCCCCACATGCTCACATGGCCATGGCCCCAAGGACAGCAGGGCCATGGCCCTCACAGCACTGCAGCCATCAGCCCGTGCCCCCCCCCGCCGCATGACAGTGCCATGCCCCATCCCCGGGCCGGGGGGGGCGGAACCTCGAGGGGCCCCCGGGAGGAGGGGGTGGGACACCCCGCAGCAGCAGCATGTGATGGAGTGGGGGGAGTGCCAAAGGGAGACTCAGGCTACATATGAGCCACAAGAGCCGAATACCTCCCAGGGCCAAAGGAGGATCCTGGCGCTGCAGCTCGCAGGTGACACCTCTGCCCTGAACCAACAGGAGGGAGGAGCCGAGCTGGCTTGGAATTGGGGGGCGAGGGCAGGGGCCACAGGTAGAGGCTAGGGGAAGGGAGAGCTGGTAGGCAGCCAGCCAGAGGAGGGGGAAAGCTGCATCCCAGAGTGGCCCCCCTTGGGGTCTTCTCCCCACGACGGGTTGGAAGGACTGTCTCTTCCAACAGCTGGTGCTGTGGCTCCTGCCAGAAACTGGCGATCTGTGGCCTAAGAAACCTCTCCTGCTGACAGACCCTACGGGGTGAAGTGAGAGTTGCTCCCACCAGGGGATGCGGTGCAGGGCCGGGGGACCCCTGAACCCCATCCATCACAGCATCATCTCCCGGGGACGGGGATGGGGAACCTGCAGCACAGGGCTGGGGGGACAGAGGCCACGGCTCGGGGCCCACACTAACGCCTGTCTCCATTCTTCTTCCCCGCCTCCTCTTCTGTGTCCTGCACCTGCACCATCCGAAGGACCGGAAGAGAGCACCGGTGAGGCGTCAGTTGTCCCGGAGAGCCCTCCAGGACCATCGCTCCAGGCCAGCCCCTCGGCCGAGGACCGACCGGCCCCACGGCGGGCTATACGGCGGGCCGCGCGCCACCAACCGCCGCTGGCGACGGACCCCCAGCTGCTGGCCATCCTCCGTGGGCAGCTGGAGGTCATGGAGCAGCACCTCCACCTGCAGCAGCGGGCGCTGTCCTGGCGCCAGGAGGCATGGGGGGCCTACATGCAGACATTTAACCGCCTGGTGGACTTGCTGGCCCCCCATGCCACGCTGGCAGAAACATCGTCCGCCCTGCCCCCTCCTGCAGCCCCACCAAAAGCTGCTCCGCCCGTCGCCGGCCCGTCCACCGTCGCCTCGCCACCCACCCGCGAGGGCCAGAGCGCCGAGGGACCCCTGGAGCCACCTGACACTCGCCGGCCCCCATACCTTCCAGTCCAGCCCGCTCCCACCCAGCCGCGGACCAGGCTGCAAGCGCAGCGGGGCTCCTGGACGGCCACGCCCAGTGCCGGGCTATAGGGGCGAGGGGCCCGGGATGTGGCCCCCCCCCTTTGTATATAGTTGCACCCTGTTTGGTTGGTCCCCCCGTTTGCCCCATCCCCCCATGTAAATAGTTCTCCCCTTTATCCTCCCTGGTTTTCTTTTTATTATTTATTGCACACTGTTGTTTCTTTGCATTGTTTTATTGTTCTACATATTGCTTTTGTTGGACGTTTGTCAATAGTTTTCTGTTTGTGGTTCACATATTTCTTTTTACATCCCAAAAAAAAAGGTTCTGAAAGACAAAAAAAAAGTTTACGTTCAGCCACAAGTGCATGCTGTCATTTGTCCAGGACAAGTGGGGTGGGGGGCGGTGGGGTGCTCCATGGTGTGGGCGTTGGGGCAGGAGTGTGGGGGAGGAAGGGGCGGGCAGTAGGGGGCCTGGGCAGAGTTCACCCCGCGGCCAGTTGGTCGAAGTGGGCCCGCAGGGCCTCCCGGACCCGGGTCCCCTCGGGGTCCACCTGCCGACTGGGGGCAGCAGGTGGCTGGACGTGTGCCCTGCCGGCCTCCATAGCCCAGCCCTGCAGAAAGGTCTCCCCCTTGCTCTCTACCAAATTGTGCAGGGAGCAGCAGGCACCCACAATCTGGGGGATGTTGTTGGGGCCCGCATCCAGGTGGGTCAGGAGACATCTCCAACGTCTCTTCAGGCGGCCAAATGAGCGCGCCACCACCTGGCGCGCACGGTTCAGGCGCTCGTTGAAGCACTCCTGGCTAGCGGAGAGATGGCCCGTGTAGGGGTGCATGAGCCACGGCCGGAGCGGGTAGGCCGCATCTGCGATGAGGCAGAAGGGCATGGTGGTGTCCCCCAGAGGGATCTCCCGCGGGGGGATGTAGGTCCCCGCCTCCAGCCGGCGGCACAGGCCCGACTTCCGGAAAACCCGGGCGTCGTGGGTGCTGCCAGGCCAGCCCACGTAAATGTCCTGGAAATGTCCCCGGCTGTCCACCAAGGCCTGCAGGACGACAGAATGGTAGCCCTTGCGATTGAGGTATCGTCCGCCACTGTGATGCGGGGCGCGGATGGGGATGTGAGTCCCATCCAGAGCCCCGAAGCAGTTGGGGAAGCTCAGGGTGGCAAAGGCGGCGATGGTGGCATCTGGGTCCCCCAGCCTCACGAGCCTGTGCAGGAGCATGGCGTTGATGGCACGCACAACCTGCAGAGAAAGCACATGGGACGGCACCAATGAGGGGTGAGCAGGGTGTGCATGGCCCTGCCCTGCCCTGCCCTGGCCCCCCTGCTCTGGCCTGCCCTGCTCTGGCCCCCCTGCCCTGCCCTGGCCCCCCTGCTCTGGCCCCCCTGCTCTGGCCTGCCCTGCTCTGGCCCCCCTGCTCTGGCCCCCTGCCCTGCTCTGGCCCCCCTGCCCTGGCCCCCCTGCCCTGCCCTAGCCCCCCTGCCCTGGCCTCCCCCCGTGGGTTTGCTTACCTCCAAGAAGACAGCCCTGATGGTGGCCTTTCCGACACCAAACTGCTGTCCCACGGATCGGTAGCTGTCCGGAGTGGCCAGCTTCCAGACAGCGATGCCGACCCATTTCTCCACTGTGAGGGCACGCCGCATGGCAGTGTCCTGGTGCCTGAGTGCGGGGGTGAGCCACTGGCACAGCTCCAGGAATGTCTGGCGGGTCATCCTGAAGTTCCGGAGCCAGTGGTCGTCGTCCCACTCCCCAAGCACCAGCCGCTCCCACCAGTCGGTGCTGGTGGGGTAGCTCCACAGCCGCCGGCGTGTGAGGCGGGGGGTGGAGCGTGGTGCTGCAGGGGTAGGGGTTGAGCCCTGCTGCCCTGGGGGCATCTCCTCCCCTGGGGCAAGGAGGTGCTCAGCTGCCTCCCACATGGCATGGGTCAGGGCAAGCCCTGCTCCTGCCGGGAGGGCTGGGTGTACCTCTAGCTGCTGCTGCTGCTGCTGCTGCTGCTGCTGGGGGTCCATGACTGCGGTGCCCGGGGTCTGTGTGCCTATGGCTCCTCAGACCGCGTGCTGTGCAGGCTGAGTGTGTCTGGGAGGGGCCCTTTAAGGGAGCGGCTAGCTGTTGCCCCGGAAGCGCTAGTCCGCCCGTTGACCCTGTCTGCAGCTGTGCCTGGCATCCCTATTTCGATGTGTGCTACTTGGGCGTGTAGACGTTCCCTCGCTGCGCCTATTTCGACGTTGGGCTGAGCAACGTCGAAGTTGAACATCGACGTTGCCGGCCCTGGAGGACGTATAGACGCTATTCATCGAAATAGGCTATTTCGATGTCGCAACATCGAAATAGGCTACTTCGATGTAGGCTTCACGTGTAGACGTAGCCTATGTGTCCTGCCTCGGGTGGGGATAGACAGCGGGGTGCTGGTGGGGCAGGGGTGAGAATGCGGGGGGGAGTGTTATGTGGAGTGAGCCAGGCCAGGTCATGGGGGCCCCTGGGCAAAAGACTCCTGGAGATCCTCCCACACGTGCACCTCATCCCGATGCACCTGGCGACTTGGGACTGCACCTGGCTGCTCACAGTGCAGCATGGACTCGGCTGCCTACTGTGCCACAAAGAGCTCCTGCTTGCTCTCCACATGGTTGTGGAGAGCACAGCAGGTGCCCATGACTGAGGGCATGCTGGGCAGGCGTACCTCCAGGCGCATCAGGAGGCACCTAAAACGCACCTCCAGATGGCCGAATGCCTGCTCCATGTTGTTCCTGGCCTGGTTGAGGCAGGCATTGAAGAGGTCCTGGCTCTCATTGGTGAGTCCCACTTAGGGGAGCATTAGCCAGGCCTGGAGTGCATAGGCAGAATTGGCAACAATGCATAGGGGCATGGTCATGTCCCCCACCAGCAGCTCCCATGGGGGGATGTAGGTGCCCTCTGTGGCTGAGCCACAAGTTCTGCAGGATGCAGGTATCATGGACCCTGCCTGGCCAGCCCACATAGATGTCCGTGAAATGTCCTCGGGCATCCACAAGGGCCTGGAGGACAACGGAGTGGTAGCCCTTTTGGTTGATGTACTGTCCCTGGTTGTGTGGTGGGGCCCGGATGGTGATGTGGATGCAGTCCAATGCACCGATTCAGCTGGGGAATCCCACCTGTTGGAAGTCAGCCATGGCAGAATCCACGTCTCCAGGGAGGAACAGGTGGTGCAGTAGGATCCTCTTGAGGGCTGAGACCACCTGTAGGGGTAGAGGGCACAGATGCCCGTGAGTGTGTGGTAGCATATGGAGGACCTCCTCCCCAGGGCCCCACTCCCTGGGGCCCTGCTCCCTGGGACCCCCGCTTCCTCGGACCCCCCTCTCAGGGACCTCACTCCCCGGGGTCCCACTCTTGGGACCCTCTCCCCAAGACCCCACCGTGTGTGTGGCTCCGGGTGCCTTACCTCAAGGAGGATGACCCCGACGGTGGCCTTCCCCACCCGAATTGCTGGCCAGCCAAACGGTTGCTCTCTGGCGTGTCCAGCTTCCACAGGGCGATGGCCGCTCATTTCTCCAGGGGGATCGTGGGCTGCATGCGGGTGTCCTGGTGGCAAAGTGCTGGTGCCAGCCAATGGTGCAGCTCCATGAACGTGGCCCGAGTCATCTAGAAGTTGCGGAGCAACTGGTCATCATTCCACTCTCAGAGGGTGATGTCATCCCCCCATTCCGTGCTGGTGGGGTACTGCCAGAGGTGACGGCGGGGCTGGAACAAGGAGCGCTCTGCATGCACCATGGGGGGAGCCTGCAGGAGGCTGGCCATATGTTGGGCAGCATGTAGCCTCATATGGCATGCTGTCAGGATGGCCATCAGGCTGGCCATGATGTCCAAGGTGTCCCCATCAGTGAAGTGCTATGGGTCCATGGCAGGCAGTGGTGTGGTGGCTAACCGAGACTCTGCCAAGTGCTGTGCTGGAGGTCGCATGCTGCAGGCAGCCAGGGTGCTCAGTATGTGCATGGGCGATGTGTTTGGGAGAGGGCCTTTAAGGGGGTCAGCTGGCCCGTGCTGCAGGAAGGGCTTGTCGGCCATTCAGCACTGCCCTCACTATTTCCTGCCTTGTTATTTCGAAATGAAGCTGTGGCTGTGTAGCCGCTCCATTTCGAAATGAAGGGGCGTCTTTTCGATGTTGTGGATCACAGCGTCAATCTGTGTTTTGTGTGTAGTCGCTTCCATAGCACTCATTTTGAAATAGCTTATTTCGAAGTGACGGATAGGTATAACCCCTTTCGACATCACTCCCTAGTGTGGCCACAGCCAATGTGTTTCTGATCAGTCAGCAAATGAATTTTGTGTCAATTTGAAGAGTAAACAAAAATGTGTTTGAGGTCAACAAAATATTTTACTTGATCCAAAATGAGAAGTTTCATTTTCATTTCAAGCATTTTTTACCACTGAAATTGAGAAATTGTGTGATATTTTTCCAACTGAAAACATTCTGCAAGATTAACATAAATTTATAAAATGCTTAGGTCTTTCCACATCTGCATTTTTTTCCTGAAAAAAAAATTGGTTGAAAAATTTCTCCCAACTCTAGTCCTGATACACATACTCCCACACTCTTTAAGATAATTTCTCTGGCATATGGTCTAGTGAGGACCTCTGAGCACCTTAGAGCAGCCTGCCAACTTCTCTGTTTCAGAAAGCAGTAGCTAGTGTCCTAATTCCTTCTGTCTACTCCTGAGCCAAGTGGAGCCCTAACCAAGGAGAGAATCTATTCTATTGCTCATTTAAGACCCAGTCCCTTAGTCTTTACTTTATGAAACCTCCTGCTGTCTACAGTTGCACTTCTGTCAAAGTAAGTACAGCAGAAAACAGCAGTTTTCTTCCCTAGCAGAGCCTTGACACTTACAGCAAACATTCTTGTCATTCCCTTCAGTTGGAACAAAGCACACAAAACGAAGGGTATTTCACTGACATAATTTCTTCAGCTGTAGGCATGAAAAGTTGTTTTCTCACTCTACTAAAATGCTATTGATTCAAACGGAATGGCCAAAATGAGCTACTATTGGCTTGTTGTCATCTACCATAATTAGACGGGCTTTGAAATTACAGGATTTTACAATGGCAGTTTCAAGTAATAGGCAAAGGCATTCTGGACAATACAATTCCCATTTTTTTAAAGGGATAAGCTTCATTTTCTTTTACCCCTGCGAATAAAGTAATTTAAATACCTGCACCATTGCCTACTCAAATCAACTATTGGTGCCACAACTTTTGACAAAGTTCTACATTTAAAAGCACTGCATTTCAAGGAAATATGGCTCTTTCTCTGCTCAGGAGTAACTCTCTGTTTCATAAAATTCCTTTGCTGTTATTAAGAGTATATACTGTATATAACCTATGCATACAAACACCTCAGTCTCTTTTCTTTTCCATTTGAATGTCGTGTTTTTTGAAGCTGTTGGCTAAAAGAATTTTATCTTGTGAGAACCATAATGTGGATTCAGACCAATGAAGAAACTTGGACAATAGAAATATTTTTCAATACTGACTGTTTGGTGTGGTTTTGCATCAAAAGTACACTGTCATTATCAAGCATTCTTAAAATTTAATTATCCAGCTGCTGAAGTAAAGAAGCAGATAGAGAGAGCCAGACAAGTACCAAAAAATCACCTCCTTCATGATAGGTCCAACACGGAAAATAACTGAGGACCACTTGTCAGTATATATAGCCCCCAGTTTAAATACCTCCAGCACATCACTGACAACCTACAACCTCTACTGGAATACGATCCCTCACTCTCACAGGCCTTAGGTGACAGGCCAGTCCTCTCCTACAGACAGCTGCCCAACCTCCAGAAAATACTCACCAGGAGCCACATATCATACCACAGAAACACTAACTCAGGAACTTATTCCTGCAAGAAACCCCAACGCCAGCTGTGTCCACATACATATGCAAGTGACACCAGTGTAGGATCTAATCACTTCAGCCACATAATCAGAGGTTCATACACCTGCACATCCACTAATGTGATATATGCCATCATGTGCCAGCCATGCCCATCTGCCAAGTACATTGGACAAACTGGCCATTCTCTGTGCCAAAGAATGAAAGGACAAAAGTCCAATATTAGGAATGGGAGCACACACAAACACTTTCACCTCCCTGGTCATTCAATAATGGATTTACAAGTATCCACTCTTGTAAAAAATATTTTTACCACAGGGTTATGGAGCGAGACATCTGACTTGGAATTAATTTGAAAAATTGACCCATGTAAATGAGGCCTTAATGGAGACCTCAACTATCCTATTCATCGCAAGGGCAATTTCCCCAACGTTGAAATTCTGAGGAATGGGACATGTCCTATTTAATTTGCGTCATCAATTGTTTCTACTAGTGACAGGAAACCCCTTTTTTCTCCTCTTTCTTCCCCACTCCCCCACCCTCTGTATAAACCCTTGTTCTATTTGTATATTCCAATCATCTGGAGAAGTGGGTCTTATCCACAAAAGCACATGACAGGACTGTTTGTTATTTGTGATGCTACAGATTAATATGGCTACCCCTCTAAGACTAGTGACCTACCGTGATTAATAAGACCTTTTGTAACAATAGTTTTAATTGGTTATTCTGTAAAAAAGTTGTCTTGTGTTACAGCCAGAATAGAGTGTAAGAGCCCCTGGAAATAAGCTACACATTGCAGTAGAGAAAATCTATGTAATGACTTTCTTCAACACAGATTTCTGACAAGTTCAGGAAGGTGAATCCTGAATCCCATACATCAGGAAGGATATTACAATGGTGATGAGGACAGAGATCCCAAACACAGAGATCACAACAAGCAACAAAGGGATCATCATCATCATAATCAACAACCATGGGCTCAGCGCCAGTTGGGGTCCGATGCCTCTCTCACTATTTCCTTCCATCTTTCCCTGTCTAGTGCGGAGTTCCTTAGTTTCTGTGGACTAGCTCCTCACCAATCTACTATATCATCTACCTATTCTCTGTGGGGTCTGCCTCTCCTATTTGAACCATCCATTATGCCAGATGCCAGGGTCTTGATTTTCTTTTTGTCATTCATTCTGCAGATATGCCCAAATACCTGTAACTTCCATTGTATAAATTTCGGCAGTAGGTTCTCTTTTGGCTGGATCTTCCTATATAATGCCTCGTTGTCCACTTTCTGCATCCATCATATTCTCAGGATCTTTCTATAACAACTCATCTCCAAAGCCAATATCCTTCTCTTCAAATATTTAATTATCACCCATGTCTCACATCTGTACAACATGGTGCTGAATAGACAGGTTTTCAAGATGCTTACCTTTGTTTCTGAGCTAATCACTCTGCTTTTCCACATCTTATCTATTGCCTTCAAACTCCCTCTTGCTTTCACTGTACTAGTCACTGTTTCCTTCTCACTGTCTACTTCACACATTACGTTGCTCCCCAGATACATGAACTTCCCTATGTTCTCTAGTTTGATCCCATCTACACTGATCTTCCTTCCTATTTCCTTATCTCCAAATACCATTGTTTTTGTTTTATCAATGTTCATAATCAGTGTGTAATGCTTCTCTTCTTCTTTTAGCACCTGCACCATTCTTGCTAGCATTTCTTCATCTTTTTCAATGATAACTATATCATCCATGAACCTCTAGTTGTTGATTCTTATCCCTTGCGCAGATATTCCTTCTACCTCTTCCTTGATCTTGTTCTTCACTCTCACTAGGTGCATGATGAAGATACTCAGTAATATTGGATCTCCTTGTCTCATACCTCTGCTCATTCTAAACCAACTTCCCAACTCTCCACACATTCTCACTGCTGCCTCCACATTGTTGTTGATGTCCTCCAACCACTGTATCAGTCCGCTATCCGCTCCATATGACTCCAACACCGCCCGAGTCACTTTCTGATCTATACTGTCAATTGCTTTCTGAAAACTGGCAGAGCAATTATAGATGTTCTTATTCTTTCATTGAACTTTTTCTGCTATCTATCCTCGTGTCAATATCCACTGTATGGTACTTCTATCTTTCCTGAATCCCATTTGCACATCTGCTAGGTGTTCTCCTACCTGAGGTCTCATTCTCTCTGTCAGGATCATCACCAGCAGCATGCCTAGATGACCATACAGCAGATGTTGGCACTAAAACTGATAGTGAAGAAAGCTTAACAAAAGAACAACAGAGAGATAGATTCATCCATATCTTTCATGTTCTCTCATCTTACTTTACAGGATGTTCTACTTAGTTTGGGAGGACTGGTCATAGAGGAAGGTACTACATGTTGAACCTCTGTAGTCCAGCACTTTCTGGTCTTGCAACATAGAATCATGGAACACTAGAACTGGAAGATAGTGAGAAGTCCTGTGGCACCTCATAGACTAACAGATATATTGAAGCATATGCTTTCGTGGGCAAAGACCTGCTTCATCAAACATCTTTGTCCACAAAATCTTATGCTCCAATATATCTGTTAGTCTATAAGGTGCCACAGGACTTCTCATTGTTTTTGAGGGTACAGACTAACACAGCTAGCCTAGCTCTCTGATACTAGAATTGAGAAGAGACCTCAAGAGGTCATCATGTCCAGTTCCCTGCCCTCTTGGCAGGACCAAGCACTGTCTAGACTATCCCCAAAAGGTGTCTATCTAACATGCTCTTAAATATCTCCAGCAATGGAGATTCCACAACCTGCCTAGGTAATTTATTCCAGTGTTTAACTACCCTGACATTTAGGAAGTTTTTCCTAATGTCTAATCAAAACATCCCTTGCTGCAGTTTAAGCCCATTACTCCTTGTCCTCAGAGGCCAATGAGAGCAATTTATCTCCCTGCTCCTTATGACCTTCTTTGAGGTACTTGAAAATCGCTATCATGTCCCTTCTAAGTCTTCTCTTTTCTAAACTAAACAAGCCCAGTTCTTTCTGTCTTCCCTCATAGCTCACGTTCTCTAGACCTTTAATCATTCTTGTTGCTCTTCTCTGAACCAGGGCTGGGGGGCAGTTGAACCGGAGCCGTGTGCGGGGAGGCTGAACCATGATGGGGATGGTGAGCTGGAGCTGTGCTCTAGTGGTGAGCCATCACATTGTTTGAACCAGGGCTGGGGGGCTTGAGCCAGAGCCATGCATGACGGATGGTGAGCTGGAGCCAGATCTAAGGGGGGTGAGGGTGGGGTGATGGGGCTGAGCTGGAGCCATGAGCAAGTGTGAGTGGGGCCGGGGGAGTTGAACCAGGGCTGGGTGGGATGTGAGGGGTTGAAGTGGAGCTACATGCAGGGGTTGAACCAGGGTGACACAGAGCCAGGGGAAGCAGGATTTTTAGTTGTGCTGAACTCATATTAATACGAGTTAAGTGCATCCCAAAATCGCACATTTTGAGGGTTAACTGTAGTTATAAATTGCATTGCTATAGCATCCATCTGTTTTATTTTACAATAATTGACAACTCTTGCATCATTCCACTGAAATTAAAGTAGCAGCACTTTGATATCCACATAGGAGACATACAAATGTCAATTTCCTATATTGTTTGAAACATACTGTAATCTAGTTCTTTTTCAACTCACTGCCTTTCACTGGCAGCTGATTGCCCCTTGTCTTTTTGTGGATCTATTGGACCTACTTATAAAGCACTGCCCAGCTGGATCAGAAAACTTTCCTTCTTTAAGAAAGTACTTTTCTTTACAGCTACTAGCTATTTAAATTTCCTACCTCTGGGGCTCCTGCATACACACATCATTATATAATGGGATCACTCATGGAGTTTTTTCATCAGGCTGTGTCTCAAAGGGACAGTTAAATTATGCACATTGTGTTTTCCTTACCCATTATAGTTTATTGCTTCTCTTGAAAAAGCAGCAGAATTCAGTCTATTACTTTCTTGAATAGAGCTGTGCGCTGAGTCTGACATATCCGTGAGTGGCTGGTGAAATACATCTGAGGGCATTCCTGATCCTCTTTTCAAAACTGTTTTATTTCTACACAGCTACATGGACTTTGTGAGTGACTGCTCTTGAATTACATCTGTACAAATGAAAGGAAACTTTGGTTTGCAATGGTTACTTCACAACCACTACAACAATTCGTCTGATCCATAACCTGCTCATAATTCCATTAAATGATAAGTAATCACTTGTGTTTATGTAGAGCTTTCCAGTGGAAAGATCTAGGCTCAGGCATAGCTATACAACGTTATTCACTGATAAATTGCTGATGTTCTTACTTTCGGAATGAAATATAATACTTGTTTAGTACAGGTTGGACCTCCCTGATCCAGCAACCTCAGGACATGACTGGGCCTGAACAAGCATTTTGCTGGACCAAAGTAGTCAACACCAGCCCCTCTTCTGGCAGCTTCCACAGTCTACCAAGCCACCAGGCTCCCCTGCTGGCTGCCAGTCTCCACACCCAAGCTCCCCTCATGACCACTGGCCCCGCTGCTGCTTGACTGGCCAGAGTCCTGACCACTGCCCGCCAGCCACTGGTCCTCCCGACACCCAGCTCTCAGCCATTGTGGTCCTGCTGAACCATGGATGTTGCCAGACAGAGTCCTGGACTAGAGTTGTGCAACCTTTACCACACAAAAATGCTACACATTTTGGGGAAATGCAAGGAGGCAAAGTATGACTTTTCAAACAGGACATTGACCAGGAACATGGGATTAACAGCCTCCATTTGTCAGGGATGCTATCATGGCATATTGAGTTTGAGGACTCATGAACATGGTGTAGAACCCTATAACATTACACTAGAACTTTGGTTCTGTTTTGGCTCCAGAGACGAGTGACACCATTTAAAGAACTTCTTTCCAGGCGGCGCTGTTGTTTATCCTTGATCTCCCCTCTTTGTCTTTTTTCCATCTATTGTTTTATACCTGGATTGTGAATTGTTTGGGGCAGGGAATGGTCTTTGTTTCTGCATTTCTATAGGTTTTTTGTTTGTTTGTTTGTTTTTAATTTCTGGATATAAGTGGAAATTTGTTTAATTTCTGGATGGGGTGTCTGAGATTTGACAAATCTTAAACACATTTCCAAACACAGAATTTTACATTCTGAGGGAATGAAAAAAAAAAAAGAGTCAGTTTCCACCCCCAAGCTTTATTTATTTACTTATCTTTTATTTATGTGATCCTGTGGCCACGTCTACACTAGCCCCCTTCTTTGAAGGGGGCATGGAAAAGACACAAAGTGGGGAATATGAATGAAGTGCTGCCATGCTTATGCTTCACCTTATTAGCATAATGGCGAATGCACAGATATGGAAGTTCCTAACTTCGAAGTGCTGACAGGCAGTGTAGAAGCGGGAACTTTGAAGTACACACCCAACTTGGAAATTCTCTTACTCCCAATTCATTTTGGTAGTAAGGGAATTTTGATGTTGAGCAGGTATTTCAAAGTGCACTTGTCTAGACTGCGTGTCAGCACTTCAAAATTAGCAGCTTCGAAATTTACACAGCTGCCATTATGTTAGTGAGGCACTCCATATACATGGCAGCACCCCATTGATATTCCCCGGCCCGTGGCATTTCCACGCACCCTTCAAAGAAGGGGGCTAGTGTAGACACAGCCTATGAGTACATAGCCTGAGGTAGTACAAATGCCTGTCTAATCTATGTCTGGAAGTGTCCTAACAAATGTGTACACCAGTTTGTGCTTTCACAAATTTAACATGGAAGAACCTCAGTGAAATATATTTTACTATTTCAATATGCTTATGTAATTATTGGCTTGTCATTTACTAGTGCAAATGGTACCCTTTTCATGATTTAGCGCTATGTAAGGTACATCAAAAAGAACTGTATCTAGCATTTAATCATGAAAAAGGTACCACTTGCCAGCTGCTATAAAAATTATCTGGTATTTTGTGTAATAGATTGTTATGATACCTTATACGCTGACATATTACACTTTGCTTTTCACACGAAAGTCAGGACCAAACAAGATTGGTTTTAATTATGCTCTCGTACAAGGGTTCTTGAGAAGACAGATATGATTCTAAAAATGTAATACAATATGATAGGCACAGAATGAAAGAGAATGGTGAAGAGTTGAAGCTCAACTGAAAGAGGAGGGAATTAATCAAACTACTGCTGATGAAACAGGAAGGAGAGGCTAGACTGGGCCTATTTGTTTTTAGGAAGAAAGGGATTTTGAAGTCGGGGGGGTCCTTTCAAAAGGCCCCCGTCTACACAGGTGGCATGCATTCCAAAAGCAGCACTTTCGAATTGCATGCAGCTGCCATTATGCTAATGAGGTGCTGCATATTCATGCCAGTGCCTCATTAGCATCTTCCAATCTCCTTCATTAACATGCCCCTTTCAAAAGCAGGGGGCCAGTGTAGATGCAGCCTTGTTGTTTGACTCCCGGCTACCTGAGACTCTACCCCCCACCTACTGTGAATAAATATATTATTAGATGATGATCTGAGCGCTAAAAGCTACAGTCTCCTGATTTAGAAAACTGGAAGCTGTGGCTAGCCTCCTGACTCTGAAATTCACTTATTTTGATAGCCACACAGAAACCAAGTTTGTTTATCTGACATGTGAAGGTGGACTGGGTGGGCCACTGAATAATTTAGTTTTAGGGAGGTAGATCATTTTTCTGTGACTTGCATTTTAAGTCATACGTTCAGGATGCTTCCTGTTCTACCCAGCCCTGATTTAATAACCACAGCTCTTGCGGGCCTTGTTACTGTTCTCAGAATATTATTTACCACTCAGTTACTATTGTGAATGCAGTGTGTTCGGCATGATCCAATTAGAAAAGAAGGCATGGTTTTTGTCCAGAACTCAGCTGCAGTCACAGGCAGTTTGTGGCTACGTCTACACATGCAGCCAACATCGAAATAGCTTATTTCGATGTTGCGACATCGAAATAGTCTATTTCGATGAATAACGTCTACACGTCCTCCAGGGCCAGCAACGTCGATGTTCAACTTCGACGTTGCTCAGCCCAACATCGAAATAGGCGCAGCGAGGGAACGTCTACACGTCAAAGTAGCACACATCGAAATAGGGATGCCAGGCACAGCTGCAGACAGGGTCACAGGGCGGACTCAACAGCAAGCCGCTCCCTTAAAGGGCCCCTCCCAGACACAGTTGCACTAAACAACACAAGATCCACAGAGCTGACAACTGGTTGCAGACCCTGTGCCTGCAGCATAGATCCCCAGCTGCCGCAGAAGCAGCCAAAAGCCCTGGGCTAAGGGCTGCTGCCCACGGTGACCATAGAGCCCCGCAGGGGCTGGAGAGAGAGCATCTCTCAACCCCCCAGCTGATGGCCGCCATGGAGGACCCAGCAATTTCGACGTTGCGGGACGCGGATCGTCTACACGGTCCTTACTTCGATGTTGAACGTCGAAGTAGGGTGCTATTCCTATCTCCTCATGAGGTTAGCGACTTCGACGTCTCACCACCTAACGTCGAAGTTAACTTCGAAATAGTGCCCGACGCGTGTAGACGCGACGGGCGCTATTTCGAAGTTGGTGCCGCTACTTCGAAGTAGCGTGCACGTGTAGACGCAGCTTGTGTGAAGTAGGTATAGCTCACTCTGGCCGTCTCTACACGAGCCCCAAACTTCGAAATGGCCACGCAAATGGCCATTTCAAAGTTTACTAGTGAAGCGCTGAAATGCATATTCAGCGTTTCACAAGCATGCAGGTGGCCACGGCACTTCGAAATTGACGCGCCTCGCCGCCACGCATCTCGTCCAGACGGGGCTCCTTTTCGAAAGAACCCCGCCTACTTTGAAGTCCCCTTATTCCTATGAGCTGATGGGAATAAGGGGACTTCGAAGTAGGCGGGGTCCTTTCGAAAAGGAGCCCCGGGGGGATGAGATGCGCGGTGGCGAGGCGTGTCAATTTTGAAGTGCCACAGCCGCCTGCATGCTAATGAAGCGCTGAATATACATTTCAGCCCTTCACTAGTAAACTTCAAAATGGCCATTTGCGTGGCCATTTCGAAGTTTGGGGCTAGTGTAGAAGTAGCCTCTGAATGTTAAAGAGCACTTGTGTGTAAAATAAAATGTTAATGATGCTTCAGGTTAGCAGTTAATTATCACAGACTTCTTGATTGACAATTACTCTGGTATTTTTAAAGCTCCCTTCTTTATCACAGAGTCTGAGGCACGCCTGGTATATTCTAAGCTACAGATATTATCTTTAAAAGCAATGCGTCCATTGCATTTGTAACCTCTGATGGATGACTTGAATCTCTAGAACTTAGCCTATGACCTTAGCACTTTCGAACTGCCACAGCTTCCATTATGCTAATGAGGCACTGCACATTCATTATGGTGCCTCATTAGCATATCCCAACTTGTCTCATTAGCATTCCCCTTTTTAAAGGGGGTGGGCTAGTGTAGACATAGCCAGAGTATTTAAAAGGCTTTTTTGTCAAAAATTTCTGTCAACAAAACACATTTTGAGTGTAGATGTTCCACAAGTTTTAGAGCCAAAACTCCAGTTTTTGTCTACAAAATTCTCTTGTGTAGATGTAGCTTTAATGTTTAATTATTCTTCTTGCCTATTGTGAAACAGCTGCTAGAGAGATGAAAAAGAGTTATGCCTAACGAGATGAAAGTTACATTGTGTTGGGTTTTGTACAAACAGAGCAAAAGACAGTCCTCACCCACAAAGAGTCTATAACATGTATAGGTGGAAAGTGAATATGCAGAAGGTGAGAGAATGGAGGTGCTACTTTACACATGGATAAATAGGGGGCAGAAAGGTTCCATGACTTCCAAAACTGACTCAAGAAGTCTGTAGCAGTAGCAAGACTTGCATAAAGATCTTCTGAAACCAAGTCTAAGTCCTGAAATACAAGGCAATGCTTCAACTTCCTGAATGCTTTCTTTCAAATTTTGTTTTTTGGAGACCTATTCTTCAGCTGAGACCAGATACCCTCTAGTACAATTTCATTTTAATTCAGAGGATAAAAAATCAAAACCACTGCAAAGCATTGCTTCCTTTCAGCTTAAATTATGGTAAATTCTTTAAAGAAAACTGCTGAGAATGAGTGTGTTTGGATTAGAAAAGCACTGCACCTTCCATAAAATGTTTTTCTTACATCAAAGACACTTGATTATTGGAGAGAATTATATCTTCAGAAAGAGGTATGCAAATTGATGCTCAGTGGATTGAAATGAAGGCCTGATGGCTGACAAGGTAGAATTTTAAAAAAGAGCCCTTCAATTGGATACAGTTCTGTATGTTTACATGTGTGCGTATGCATACAGTGAATTAGAGCTACATCTGTTTTGTTTGGAATTAATAGAAAAAATGAACGATTATCTGGCATCATATCTCCAAATGGTGGTGGTAGCAACTGACAGCTTTAAAAATGTGCTCCAAAAGAAAATTCAGATTACCCAGGTCAACATATTACTTTCTTAATTCACTATATTTTCCTCCTCTGCTTATCCTTTCCCTTGTATAAGTGCTTTGATGTTCCATAAGCTGCCCGGAAAACAAACCAACTTTATTTGATGCAAAGAAAGCACAAGGAAGATTTGATTATGAATGTACTGAGCTAAAAACTATGAACTGGCACACTGATGTGTTCAATAAAAGAGACCCAAATGTTATTGTTTTGTTTATTTGTTTTTCTAGCACCACAATTCAGTATTTTCATATATATAAATCATGAATGTTTCTAGTTTCCTGTATTGGTATTGGAAGGAAATGATGATCCATACATGTCTTTTCACATGCAAGTAAAAGTGCATGGCTCTTGGGTGTGCCGAGCAAAGAGGGGAAAGTTGATCTGAAAAATGCCAATCAAGTGAATTGTCATCATTTGTTTTATTCCCACTCTTACCCAGTCAGACCAAAGGAATTTTCAGGTCCTACTCTGAGCTGATTTGCATTTTTACTTTCCTGGTTTCTTGATTGTTAAAATGTGAGATGGTTTAGAGTCAATTTAACTTACCTTTTTCATGGTTAGGTAAGCTGCCTGGAGGGTTGAGAGAGATACTCCCCTAGCAGATTGATTTGTTGAGACTACTCTGCTGAGCTTTCCACAAGCAGCTTTGTAGCTGAGTTAGGAAAAAGTGACATGAAAGAGAAAAGTGGAGAAGGAGAGGGAAAGAGGACGGTGTGTCGTAGGCCAGTAACATTGAACTAACAAAATAACACAGGTAACAGTGGAGAGAGGAATACATTCACAGGTACAAAGAGACTGTTATCTTCAGACCGCTATAGACCAGTGGCCTATGAGAAGTTATTTTGGTAAGTTCAGCCCAGTTTTCAGTGAATAATTGTTCTATATCACAAAGGCTATCACCATGGGCATAGCTCCTTGGTACCCTTGTTGGTTGTAGAAAGGTCAAGAAATGAATGTGCATGGAGAGTTCTCATTGTTTGTCCTTTGAAGGGCGTCTCTGGAACAGAGTTGAGGTGATTGAGACAGTGCAGGAACATTTGAACCGCAGCTGCATGGGATGATTTTGTTCATTGGATAAATAAAGGAATTTGTTCAGTCCAATCCCTTCTGTGAGCACAACACTTGTTTCATGAAAGACTTAGCGATGGCGTAGCCTGCCTCTTTAATATCTCGTTTTGCGTTGTTCTTCCCATATTTTATTTTTTTCTGAAAGAAAGGGCTTGTCTATCTTGTTCATTATTTGCTCTTTTCTATTCATTATTAACTGTCTTTAAACTTTTTGGTCACACAGTCAAGCCACAGTATCAATGCCAGGAGGCTTAGGTGGCATACCACAGGCCATGTCTACACTATACCAAAACTTCGAAGTAACCATGCAAATGGCCATTTCCAAGTTTACTGATGAAGTGCTGAATACATATTCAGCGCTTCATTAGCATGCTGGCAGCTGCGGCACTTTGAAATTGCCACGGCTCGCTGCCATGGGACTCGTCCAGACGGGGGTCCTTTTCGAAAGGACCATGGCAACTTCTAAATCCCCTTATTCCCATCTGCTGTTCCTATCCCCTGTTTTGGGATAGTGTAGACGTAGCCTAATATGAGAAAAAGAGAAAGAAAAAAGAAGAGCAACTACAGCTTGGATATACGCTCACTGAAAAATTATTCCTATTGAGTTCAATGGCTGCTGGACTACACCCATAGTAGTCTAAGCCAGTGTCTTGTAAATAAACCATAATCTGCAAATTATTCATTCAGCCATTACAGGAAATACCTTGGAATAATAAATATGGGGAGAAAGTTAAAAGTGATTTTAAACATTTTGTGACCAGTTAAGAGGGAGGGAGTGGAATTTGCAATGAAGAATATTCATAGGCTGTTTCTACATATGCTACTTTCGGGCCTCTGGAAGAAGGACTTCCTTCTGAAAGACCAGGAGGCCACGCTTGTACGCATCATTTTGGACTGTCTTCCGGACTCCAAATCACATGACCTTATGCTAATGAGGCACTGGGAATTTACATATGTGCCTCATTAACATATTTTGGGCTGTTTATTAGCATGCCACTTTCAGAGAAAGTGGCATGTGTAGAAACAGCCATAATGAATAGTCAGAGTGTGTTTACTAACTGAAGCATCTCTCTGAGCTCCATATTAAAGGATTGGTCCTTAAGGCTTAATTGAAACAAGCAACATTTTTTTGGAAAATCCATGCCTTTTCCTAAAAAACTCACAGCGTATCTACACACAAAAGGTGCTCTTTTTATATGAAATCTAACGAACATGTCACTTTTTCCAGTGGCCTTTTTCCACTCCCTGATCAGGAAGAGTGCCTTTTTTCAAAAGATTCTTTGGGAAAAAAAAAAAAACGTGTAGATGCTCTGTGGACCCTGCTTTTGACAGAGCAGTCCTCATGGTACCAGATTTTTCAATCCCCAGCCCATTCTTTCAAAATAATGAGGGTTGTGTGGATATTTTCTATTGAAAGAAACAGATTGATTTTTTCGATTCACTTTTTTGTGTGTGAATGCACTCTTTTTAATGAAGTTTTCTCGGAAGAGTTCTGGAAGAACTTCTTTCGAAGGAGTGCTGTAGTGCAGGCATAGACTAAGAGTGTGTTATCTAGTACTTTGTCTGTTTGAAGTCTCAATCACTAGGGCTCCCACCTCTAAGCTATACCATTGCTTAATCAAACCCATATTTTTGGAAATTTTTCCATTGATTTATGATTAATATTATTTTACTATATTTCCTGCTGATCTCAGTTTACTGAAACACATTTCTATCAGTTGTGCATAATTAATGTAGTATGGTGGGGAGTGCGTGGTTATGCAAATATCAGTGAGGTAGTTGAGATAGTCTGTATCTTCAAAAACAAGAACTCCTGTGGTACCTTACAGACTAACAGATATTTTGGAGCATAAGCTTTCGTGGGCAAAGACCCGCTTTATCAGATATGTCTGCCGAAGCAAGTCTTTGCCTACGAAAGTTTATGCTCCAAAATATCTGTTAGTTATAAAAAGAAGGTCTAATCACTGAGGCATGTCTACACTTGCAAATTCTTCCAGATGAGCCGGGGCTTTTCCAGTAGAATACGTAGAATGTCCACACACAAAATGCACTCTTCTGAGTTCCTTTCAGAAGAACACAGCATCTCTTCTGGAGGCCTTATTCTGCTCCTGAACCAGGAAGAGTGCCTTCTCCCGGAAGATTCTTTTGGAAGAAAGTGTATCTAGACACTCCGCGACCCCTTCTTCTGAAAGAGTGGTCCTCCATGGAGCTGGTCGGCCTCAGCATGGAGACTCCTCTGCCAGCACCAGTGGGGCTCTATGGTCTCTGCCTCCAGCCACTCGTAAAGCTGCAAGGACCCAAAAACTCCGGGTCAGGAAGCTGAGAGTGTGGAGGCAGCAGGCACTTGCACTGCTGCTCCCACTTGCTCCCCGGAATTTCTGCAACATTTCCAGACCTGATGGCCGGAAGCAAGCCACCCTGGGACACTCGGGGAATTCTCACGGAGCTGGCAGAGGACAGCCAGGAGCCCATGCAGGGCATAAAATGCAGGGCCCCGGTCTGGACAGAGCCAATGCTCCAGGACCTCCTGCAGCTCTGGCAGGAGGAGGAGGTCCTGCAGGACACAACGGGCCATCTCTGGAATGCCTATGCCTTTCCCCAGCTGGCCACCCGAAGCCACCCTTCCTGGACCCCAGAACAGGTCTGGCACAACACTGACGAATTACAGCAGGGGTTCATGAGGGCCCAGGGCAGCGTGAGGTGGTCAAGCCATACTCCAACTACCTGCATGTATTATATAGAGCTGTGGGAGCTCCTTGCCAATGGTGGGGGGGCAAGGGTGTGATCAAAGGGGGTGGGGGTGAGAGCAGGGGTGCTGACAGGGGAGCAGGCAGCCCAGGAGCCCTGTGTGCTCCTGCAGGACTGCTGTTATGTCCCACAGGTGGCCCATCAGGTCCTCCCATGTGGCATGCCTGGTGGGTCTCCTCCATGTGGAGGTTCCATTCCACCACCTCTGCCTGGCAACTGGTGGCATCAGCGGCGGTGGCCAACTGTCATACCCTCCTGCTCCAGGCCCTTCATGGTGCTTCTAGGGGTGGTGAGTGGTCCCCCTCCTCTGCTTGTCTGTCTGGGACCACAGAGGGGTTGGGGGTCTCCTGGATCTCATGTGGCATGGCTGCAGGGATGGAGAGGAAGAGACAGTCAGTCACTTGGTACCAGCACAAAAAACATGCCCACCACTCCCCCTGAGGCACCAACCTCCATCCAGTAGCAGGTGGCCACTGGGTATCTCCGCCCATGTGTGGCAGTCCCAAGCTGCAGTCTGCCCCACTCTAGCACTGTCCATGGTGGTGGGTGCTGAGTGTTGTTAGCAGCCTTTGCAGCATGCTGGGAGCCACAGCCATCTGGGCTGTGTCCAGCCTGTGGCTGCTGGGTGTGTGGGTGGCCCGCTGGCAGTCATGGTGCCCCTGTTCCAAGAGCTGTGGTGTTCAACCCACTGGGTACTTTTTAGAGGGTCCCTGCACCAAAGCCTATCCAGGGGTGGGGTCCTGGCAGCTGGAGCTGGCAGCAGAGCACAGATGGGGGTGGGAAGCTTGGCTGATGGGGCCTGGGACTGGATGGGAATCAGAACCCAACCAGGAGCAAGGAGACCCATCGCTGGGGTCAAGGTTGGCAGCAGACCCTGGCCATGGGGTGGGATCCAACAGACAGAGCTGGATTCAGCATCAGATCCCAGCAAAGGGCATGATGGCAGAAGCTAGGGCCATGGCCACAGCATCAGCATAGTCCAGCCAGGAGCACAGAGCCCAATGGCTGAAGGCATCAGTGGAGCTCAGTCAGAGATGTGGAGCCTGTAGCATGGGGCTGGATAAACAGCAGAGCTGGCTGGGATCAGGGCCAGGTGGCAGGAGTTCCAGCCACCTGGGCAGCCAACTGGGGTTGGCAGAGAGGAGAGGAGCAAGATCAGCAGCTGAGTCTGGCAGAGGCTGGAGGGGCGCCCAGCCCAGTCTACTGACGGGCCCAAGGAAAGCCAGCAGAGGGGCAGGAACGGATGCTGAATGTGGCTGATGGTCTCTAGGATCATTTGTAATATGTGCCATATAGACCTTTTTAACAACACTTCACTCCTCTGCTTCTGATTTAGACGCATGACAGAACTCGCCTTCTTCGCAGCTTGATAGAATATTATGTCTGCCTAAGTCAGACAGCTTGTGAAGAGACTTGTAGTACATCTACCAGAACGCTTTTGTCTCCATCCTACAGTGTCAGTTTTTCTTTCAGTTTCCTTTGCCGCACCTTCCTTCAGCTTGCTTGAAACAATTTTATGCATCCTCAATTTTCTACATGTATCAGTCACCCACCTCTCCACTCTTTTCTTCCTCCATCATTCCTGCTCATCAGACACTTAGACAAACTGATTTGTCGACTCTTTTTTGAGACCATAATGTATTATGCTCAGTTTGGTACTGAAGCTGTAGATGTCAGAAATTATAGACAGAGATGTATATTAAGTAATTAGTAAAGTCCAGGTCAAATGGTGACATGTATGGCTAGGTTCTGGTGCCTTGAGTTGCTTTGAAGGGCACCTTGTTCTACAAGTGATCATGGAGACTTCTCCTGAATAAATTAGTATTAAACAGGCAAAAGAACATTGGAATCCATCCTCTACAAAAAAGACTATAGGGTCATATGCTGCCACTCACTAAGTGGTCCCCTGCAACACAAATGGCACCACTGCTTTCAGTTAGATTCCTTGTATAGTAGGATACTTCTCCTTGGGAGTATGGTTGGTGAAATCAAGCCTAGCTAATTCCTATCAGTACTGATTTCTGCTACAGGTTGAACCTGTCTAGTCTGGCACCTTCGGGGCCCTGCCCATCATCAAAAGAGAGAATTTGCCAAACCACGGGAGGTCTATTTTATCCAGCAACATTACCAACACTTTCACAGTTTACTGGGCTCTTAGCAGACATTAGGGTAAATCAAAGCTAAGTAACAGCACAGCACACTGAAAGCCAGAACTTGTGGCTGTAAACAAACGTTATGGGACCATAGGAAACTTGGCCACACCCAGGATGTGGTCATCCAACTAAGATGCTAAAGGGCCATGCCTACACGGAGCCTTGCTGACATCCTGCCAGCAGCGTGATGCATATGAAGGGTCTTGAAAATGCAAATGACTGCTTATTTACATATTTGCATGGCTAATTTGTATAGTTGTGCAAGATCTCTGATTTTCCAGGCATAAGCTGCTGCTGGCAAAGGGGGTTTTGCCTACGGAACCAGCCTCTGCCACCAGGGTGATCTCACAGGATTATGCAAATTAGCTGTGTGAATATGTAAATGTGAAGCTGTTAGCATTTTCAAAAGCTTTCATTTTCATCACACTGCCCACTGCAGCACAGCACAAGGCTCCATTTAAACGTCGCTAAGAGGTTTAACCTGTACTTAGAATGTGTGATGCTGCAAAATATTTATATTTCACAGTGGAAAATGTTTAGTGCCTATCCTAGGCCACATTTTCATCTCTGAATAGTGTTATTAGGTCCTGATTCAGGAAGGTACTGAAGCACATATTTAACTTCTCCCATTGGCTGTCCTGGTCATCGCTAAAGTCAGACATGCCTTACACTCCGATCAGTGAGAACTACACTTACATAAGTGCAGGCAGGACTTGGCATGGTGATTACTGCTACTCAAATAAAACTTCATCCACCCAAGCTTCAAAACATCATGCCTAACTTTCAGAAAATGAACAGTCATTCTGACATCAAGGGGAACTTTCATGTGATTAAGAACTTTGATGGATTGGGTGAGGAGGAAAGCGCTCAGTCTGTAGGACTGAGTCATAAATAACCCAGGATAGAATCTTGCAAACTGTCTGCATGCACAGAACTCCCCCAAAGCGGTGGGATTTTGTTGTTGAGAAGATATGGATAAATCAGACCCTGGGGTAGTCTGAGACCTGAACCTGTTCTCTGCAGTGACTTTTTCTGTGGACGACCTTGTAAGATTTGATATATTTGCTATAAACAAACATAAGTCTTCCATGGCATCTCTACAGCGATCCTAATAGTTACTGAAGCCACAACAGACGTTCTACCTAATACTTGTGGCAATTTCACAGCTCCAGAGTATTCACTCTAACACATAATGTGCAGTCACCTTACAAGCCTTTGGTATTTCCTCAGAGAACAAAAGACATGACAATAGATGAGTGATTAGTAGGGCAGAATGAGCCTTGACAAAAGAAAAAGCAAAGGACATTAAAGCTCGACCTTTTTGGTTGAAATAAAACACTTCTAATAAGGTAGCTGGAAATAAGAATATCAATTTGATTGCCCTATTAGAGCTGCATTAGTGGGATAATATATCTGCTGAGAAATAGCAGGATGTGCTTTCAGTCACTGACAGGATACAGGTGGACCATGAGCTCCAGTGTGTCGATCATACAGACTTCTTCATAAGCATAGATTTTCCTTATATTGACAGGTCTCTTTTGTTGGCACTCCTATTACTCTTTCTATTAATAGATCATCATTATGTTTGGATGCAGATTGCATTGTTGTGCCTGTGCTATCACTTGTACTTCCTGATGACTCCCCTGGGAAACACTCCCCCAGGATCACCAAAACTATGTAAGTGGGGAAAAAATGTGTTTTGATAGCTGCACTAGGGAATTTATTACACATTTTTATGTGTTGAGAACTGGCTTTGAATCTATTATGCTTTGCAAACACTGTAACTGAGTCTTTTCACCCAGGGATTACAGTCTGTGTGATATACCAGTCCATGAAGTATGCTTGCAAATATCTTTTGTTTTGTTTAATAAAGTACCTTTTCTTTGCTAAATGCTCTGCTGTAATCCATGTGTGCGTGGAGAGAGAAAGAAGTCTCAAGCCTGAGGGCTTAACTCAGCCAGCTTGCTATCAGACATCACTGTTTCTGTCTTTACTCACTCCTTGGGAAAAGGAGTTTAGGGCACCCTTAGAAAAGAGAGTCCCAAGTGATTTCTTTTCTGGAAAGGGGTTTTTGCACTTGGGTAGCAGCAGCTACCTTCTGACTGCATGAAAACTGGACTCAAAAAGAGTTTTCTATCTCTGTGGGAAGTTCAAAGGCAGGGTTTTGCCATTTTATTAGGCTAGATGGCCCTCATTGATTGCACTTGGAGTACCAGGGTGGGGAATCAGCCACGACAGTTGTAATAAATGAGATGACAGTGGACATCCTTGGGAAACGCCATAAGAAGATAAAACCTTGGGTCACAAATGGAATATTGCAAATGTGTGACTTTAGAAAAGAACTGAAGAGAGACAGGAATAGTTCTGAAGGAGGCCAGATTTTCAATCTTTGCATTCTGCGTGAGAACTACTTACAACTTTATGGTTGTATCTACACTAGCTCCCAATTTCGAAGGGAGCATGGTAAGCAGGGTGTTGGGAGATTATTAATGAAGTGCTGAGGTTCATATGCAGAACGTCATTAACTAATTCTCCCCTGCGGCAACTCTGAAGTGTTAAACTTCAAAGTGCTGGCTTGTGTATAGCCACGGCTAACATGCATGCCGGCACGTCAAAGTTTAACACTTCGAAGTTGCTGCGAGGGAGAATTAGCTTAATGAAGTGCTGCATATGCACCACAGCACTTTGTTAATAATCTCCCCACACCCTATTTATCATGCTCCCTTCAAAGTTGGGAGCTAGTGTAGACACAGACAATGCTGTTTAAATTAATTTAGCTGAATGAACAATGTCATGGTATCATTCTCGATATCCATGTTCAGTTCAAGAGCTTACATTGGGAGTGATCTAATAAGCCTCCCCATCTTCTCAGCCAAGGGCAAGTCACTCTTTTTCAGCCTGCATGCATTGCAGACACATATTCTACCCACAGAGAATGTCTGAGAGAAAGAACAGATCTCACTTAACTAATCAGGTCATTTCTTGTATTTCAGGGAAGAAACTCACTATGTAAGAACCTAAGTAAAATAGCAATTCTCATGGAATAATGTAAGATTCAACAGGAATAATTGGAGTCAGGATCTGATCCTACATCATTTAGCTTTCAAATTTGCCTCAGGCCTCTGTTATTCACTGTGGCTGAAGTTTTAAAAGTAATCTCTTGGAAAACACCCAAGGTGGCATTTGCAAAAAGTGCCTTCATGATTCAGGAGAAAAAAAGTCTCTCTGAAATAAAATTGAATTTGTATCTCTCAATATCTCCAGCTCCTTTGAAAATCCCACACTTGTCTGGAACTGAATTTGAATTCTAATTGAAATTGGACTAGTACCTAAGGAAATTTTGAGAATGCTACCCTTGTACTCTAGACACAACCATACAGTCTTTAGAAAGAGACCCAAGAGAGAACCTAATACAGCTCTTTAAATGTCTGAAATGAGCCAGTATTGAAGAGTGCTGAAAATAATTTAACATGATGAAGAGAGGAATGTGGAGACATAATAGGATGAAATGATTTAAAGAAAACATTTTGTGATATCTCTAAAATCTGTTTAAGATAAAATGGAGTCACCAGAGCCCCCATCAGCTGCCAACATCATAGATTCCTCTTCAGGTCCCAGGGA
Source organism: Carettochelys insculpta (assembly GCF_033958435.1). Classification (NCBI taxonomy): domain Eukaryota; kingdom Metazoa; phylum Chordata; order Testudines; family Carettochelyidae; genus Carettochelys; species Carettochelys insculpta. The sequence goes on from NC_134140.1 coordinate 11,970,868, forward strand.
GACCCTGAGACAGGACGTGATGTTGTGATACATGGGCTACATCTACACGTGCCCCATGGCCATTTCGAAGTTTACTAATGAAGTGCTGAAATGCATATTCAGCACTTCATTAGAATGCGGGCTGCCGTGGCACTTCGAAATTGACGCGGCTTGCCGCCGTGTGTCTCATCCAGACGGGGATCCTTTTCGAAAGGACCCTGCCTACTTCGAAGTCCCCTTATTCCCATGAGCAGGGGGTTGCTCATGTCAATGTCATTGGGATAGTCTGGCGGTGGTAGCACGGTGGGCCCGAGGCAATCCTGGGCCTGAGGGCTGCAGGGGTCCGCCGGGACTCTGGGGCAGGCCGCTCCTGGGGCCTCATAGTCGCTCACCCTCACCGGTCTGGCTGTGTTCGGGGCTTCCTTCAAGGAGGGAGGTCTCCGACGGCGTGAGGCTCCTGGCAGGTCTGGGAAGTCCGGGTAGTCCCCCTGGGGCATCTGAATCCGTGGTTGCTCGGGGCCGCTGGGGGCTTGCTCCTCCGGCCCGGCTGGGCGGCGACAGGCCCTCTGCCCCTGGCGCCGGGGAGCTCGCGCAGGCGCCTCCTCCTTGCCCGGAGGCCCAGGCTTTAATGGGTCCCGAGCCCTGCCTTTGGCTCTTCTAGCCCTAGGCCCCGCCCTCTGAGGGGCAGGCCACTCGTGTTCTGGCTCCAGGCCCACCCACCAGGGCCTCTGCGCAGCCTCCTCGGCCTCTGAGTCAGCAGGAGGCCATACTGACTCACTACAATGAGCCACACGTGATTAAAAGTGGCACCTTCGAAGTGCCATGGCTACCATTATGCCGTGCCTTGTTAGCATATCCCAAAGTCTCTCATTAGCATCCCTCTTTCGACAGGCGGGTGCTAGTGTAGACATAGCCTGGATCTCTTTTGTCTGTATGTCCGAATAGATCCTGTTCTCTGTTTGCTTCCCCTCCCCCTTCACAAAACTTGGCCTTTCATGCTCCAGTTATATGCTTTTGTGTGTGTGTGTGTGTGTGTGTGTGTGTGTGAGAGAAGGTCAATGGTCAGCACAAGGCAGCTATACCACTTTTGATCTATGCTTTCAGTGATTCGTAGTCCTTGGACTTGCCCTATTAACAAGGGCAAATTCCACACTAATGAGGAGTAAGGAGACTATATCAAGAGTTTAATGCTTGGCTGCAGATTCTCTAGTGTTGCATATTAGACACAGTAGCTGTGCCTACACTAAAAGCTTTGCTGTCAGATGAGGCCTTCTGTCAACAAAACTAAGGAGCATCCACACTACAGATGCAGCACAGCAGTTTTCCCAGCAGAGTTCTGTCTTCTCCGTACAAGGCATAGTTCCTCTGTTGACAGATTGTGTTGACAAAAATTAGTGTAGATGCTCCAGAGGGCTTTCTGTCAACAGAGAGATCTTCTGGTTCATGGGGCAGACCTGTTTGCAGACCTGGTTGGCTGTTCTGTCAACAGAGGGCTGGGCAGTCTGCCGACTCTCTGTCGACAGAGGACGTTGACTGTGGGAGCCTCTATTAGGCGTGGATGTGTTCTATAGACAGAGGTCCTGTCAGGAAATATCTGTCGACAGTGACTTCTGCTGACAGAACTCTGTAGTGTAGACATGGCTATAGAGCGAGTGGGTGTGTAGGGAGAAAACCTGGCTCTGTTCAGTAATGGCAATACAGAGAGTTTATAACTGGCTGACAGTGGGCAAACTGACGTGAGTTTTGCCCCACCAACTGCTTTCACACTTGCCCTCTGTAATTTTCCTTACAGTTGTTGACTAGTGCAAAAGTCATAGTTCACTGCAATTATCTACCTCCCTCTCTCGGGGATGTCATGTCATCGAGAAGATGTAACTAGAATGGAAGCTATAGCAGGGCTCTGTGAAAGAGAAACAGAGATCCTATCATAATTGTGAATAAATTCCTTTCAGAGACAGCTGTGTGTGTGTGTGTGTGTGTGTGTGTGTGTAATAAGTTGAAAATATTGAGGGTCAGACAACAGAAGGAAGAAATTTTGCTCTGCTCTGCTGTTATTTATCAGCTCAGACCTGGCATTATTAACAATCGGCTGAGGCTAGGGACCTGTAATCAACTGAAGAATAAATCACCTGTCATAATTGCTATCGATCTCTTTAGAATGAGGGAGACAGAACACAGAGAATAAAAAGTCAGATAAGGTTTGTTGCTGAGTGACTATCTTCAAGATGGAATGAGACTTACTGAGTAAAAGGAATATTGAACTTTCCTTCTCTGTGCAAGATGAACCAAATTTTCTTTTCATTTACACTGCTGTAAACATGGGGTAACTTCAGTGAGCTCACAGATATTATGTCACCTTATTGCAGTATAATTGGAACAAAAATTTGGCTCATTGGACGCATGACAGCCCTCAGTTGCTGAAAATTAGAGTACTAAAGTACTGCAAAGGACAGGGAAGAACTGTAATAGCAGACTAAAAACTACACCTGAGAATTTCAAAGGAGGGGACAGGCATTTTGTACTGAATTCCCACTGAATTGCAACAGTATTTATTTACACCCTTCTTTGAAATCCGTTTCAAAATCCAGACTAGGCACCATGACTATGTACTGCATTATGTGGGCCACAGTGGCTTTTGTTTACTCTGCTATCATTTCAAAATAACAGGAGCAATTTCAGCATAATAACCCTAGATTTACATTGCACAGCTGAGATTAGAATCCCATGAACTACAGAAAGGGGCACTCCAAAGGGGTATAAAGTATTTTAATGGGACAGGAAAGAATAAGTATTTTAACATGGGCCAAACCTGCCCATCAGGTGCCCTTGTGTAAATTCAGAATCAATGGATTGGACTCAGTAGAGATAGTCTGCACTTTAGTGGAGCTCGAATGCTTTGTAACAGAGGCATGAGCACATAAAAGGAAAAAGCAGGTTACCTGACATTCTTAAGAAAACTATGTACTAACTTGCTGACTGGTCCTAAACTGCATTGCAGGGGGTAAACTTTATGGATGTCAGAATGTGTTTGTACTCAAGGAGCACATGCTTTGGGGCATATAAAAATGTATTGAACACATGGATGGGAAAAATAGAGGGTACGTTGTTGCTGAGGCTCACGTCTCAACAATATATCATTGTTTAGATGCCTACTATACAATTACATGGATGTGAAGTAATTTGGCTGCATGGAAAATGCAGTGGCGAAAGGAAATAATATGAGTGTAAATTAAATGTTGGAATAAAGTAACAAGAGTTCTGGTTGATTCCCTATCCATGGCAATTTCTAAATCAAGATCACAGGGTTTTCTAGAGCAGATGCAAACAGGAATTAATTTGGGGAAGTACTATGTTATGCACATGGCCAGCCTAGATGATCACAGTGGTCTCTTCTGGGCTTGGATTCTGTCAACAGATTAAAAACAAGAAGCCCTGTGGCATCTTATGAACTAATAGATATTTTGGAGCATAAGTTGTGGGCAAAGATCCGTTTTTGCCCATGGAACCTTATGCTCCAAAATATCTGTTAGTTTACAAGGTGCCACAGAACTTCTTGTTGGTTTTGAAGATACAGCCTAACACAGCTGCCTCTCTGAGACTTAGCAACAGATTACCACGTAAACACTACTGAAAAAACTCCAGCTTTTGCACCTCAACTGAACTCTAAGGCAGTAGGGGAGAAGTGAACACTTATTTAACCATTCCATTGGTACAGAATCAAGGAGATATGCTTCAGCACAGTAGTAACCCAGCCCAGATTTGACCTGGTTTTCTATTCACTTTCATTTATCCTGCTGCTGTATTACTTGCTCTTTTCAACAATCACAAGTTAAAGACAGTTGGGCTAAACCTGTATTTTCAAGGTCCAGTGGTTTCTAACCTACTAACATCCTTATCTTTGATCTTATGCACCTTTTAAATTTGATCTTATGCACCCACCTCTCTAGTCTGTGAGTTATACTAGACTTGTGTTCTGACTTTGTGAAGTCCTTCAGGCAGGGACTGTGAGCTGCTGAGTCTTCACATCTGAAAGCAAAGTAAAGAGAGCGGGAGGTTCTCAGAACCTTTGAAAAACTTGGTCCTAAAGCCCAGATTGTCAAAAGTACTTTAGTATCTCACTTCCATTGAAATCAAAGGGGCTTAACACCTAAATATCTTTGGCGAACTGGGTCAGCATCTTTGGACCTGTCAGGTACCAGCTTGTGCATAGGATGCAGGCAGTGGAGGAAAATGGAAGATGTGTGTCTCCAAATTTCTGTTAATGATGCCCGCTTTAGCTCTCAGGTTGGGCTGTGATGGGGCTCAGAGCTCCTCTGTGCAGCTCAGGCTCAGGGCTCAGCCACACCCTGCCAGGGTTCAGGGCTGCCCCAGACTGCTCTTGGTGCCAGCAGGCTAGGTAGGGATCAGGGGCCCTCCATACTATTCAAGTGGATGGGCTGTGGTTTGGGGCTGTTATGGGTTCCAGCTGGCAAGAACAGGGGGAGAGGAAAGGTGCTGTGGGAGCAAACCCTTGCGAAGAAGAGTTGTGTCCACAGACTTGCCTCCTCGAACAGGGAATGCATTCAGCACTCATTGACTTGCATAGAAGTGCTGTATGTGTAGCCTACACACCTTCCACGTGTGGTGTATGGTCCCATCTGGTGGCACTCAGACCACTTACAGAGAGAATAATGAGTGTGCTCTACCTCTTAGGTAACAGATGGCTGTTAGCGCATGTGATAAAGACTCATGCTCTGAATTCCAGAGGGTCCAGGTTCAATTTTGCTGTGGATGACTGGGTTCTGCTGGCTTTACATGTGCTTTCAACCTTAGATATAAGTCGAGTTCAGTGCCAAGAGGAAGGTAGGGAAAGTAGGAAATGGTTTAGATCAGATATGCAGCTGGTGTAAAGGAGCCTGGTCCAGTACACATCTAACTGGCATAAAAACTGAAGAAAAAAGCCATATCCAAATTAAACTACTGTGTCAGTTTAGAAAGGTACCAGACAGAACACAATTGCTCATGCTGAAAAGTGGCAAGACTGCCAAGTCAACACCCTTGTGATTACAGAAATCTCCCTCCAGGTGTTTTACAAGCACAAATTGTCTGTCCTTCATATTTATATCTTCTCTGATAGGCACTAGCGAAGTGTGTCCTTACTTCATATTTGGAAGCTCATGGAGTCACTCCAGTTTACACCAGCAGAGGAATTAACCCAGAGTGACGCAGAAGACTGGACATCAGGTCATATCCTCTTACTAAGCATGTTGTAAGAACAATTGAACAATTGTTACTTAAATTCAGTATCTCAACTTAGGCACCCAAGTTCCTATGTAGACTTTTATATTAATGGTTTGATTTCCTGTTTCTACGGGAACTATGGGAATATATGGCCACTTACTAAGTGTATGTCTATACTTACCAGAAGATTGACTCAATTGTGGTTGATCTTCCAGGGTTCTGTTTAGTGTGCCTACGGGGGACACACTAAATTGAGCCTCAAGGCTCTATGAACCCTGTTGTGAGGAATAAGGGAGGTATTCTCCTGTAGACCTCCTGCTTTGGGGAGGGCCGTAAAAATCGATCAACAATACATTGATTCCAGTTACACAATTGTTGTAGCTGGAACTGTGTATCTTCAAAGGACTTTTCAACATAGTGTAGACCTGGCCTTATTAGATGATAAAATATGCAATTATGTGTTTATCTGTTGGCCTTTGGATGTGAAAATGTTCTTTATCCTCTCTTTGTGCACCTACAAAATGACTATAATAAGATTCATTCAGCAGATTGTTCTGAATCTGAGTTTGGTGTAATAGTGATGGAGAGGCTAGTTACTAATACAATTGCTTGTGAGCTGCATAATGTATTCTTAAGTATCCTACATGCTTATTAGAAGTGGCAAAGATGCAGAATTTAGATATGAAGTTCTCCAAGTCAGCTGCATTTATCATTATATGGCAAGTATCAAAACTCACCAACATGGATCTTAGTGAATAGATTTCAGATCTTAAATACCTGAACTGAATATATTTACATTTTAGCTAGTGTGACGGAAATAGATAAATAAAGAAGACTGCAGCAGGAAAATCACAGGATTAAGAACAAATGATAGGATTAAGAATCAACACAGCTTCCCCGCCCCCCTATAATCACAGGAGTGAGGTGCAAGAGAAAAGGAAAAGGTAAATAAGAGGGGGAAGGGGGGCATTCTCTGTGTGTCTGGGGGGAAATGAAGAGAGACTGTTCTTGAAAGAAAAGGGGAATTCAGGGTGAAAAGAAATGAGTGAATCTGGATTCCTTCAGCCTTCTTGTGTCAAATAAATGAGTTTGCTGCTGGATTTGCCTCTGGAGCATGGCATGATAAATGTGCAATTCTGAAACATGGCAGAACAATTTCATTTTCTGAAATGTAATGTGAGTAAAAGGGTGAAAAGAGAGCTTTTCATTAAAAGATAGAGTAATAGTGAGTGTCAATAAGCATTATACACCCACATGTAGCTGTGTGTTTGTGAAGCTCAACTAACCTTTAACTATGGAATATTTTCCATAAAAGACACAGGATAGGTTTGTGGCTAAGGCACTGCAGGGGGAATGAGGAGAGCTCAGTTCAGCCATTGGCTTTGTCACAGGCTTCCTGTGACATTTCAGCAAAGTCACTTTGCCACATCCTTTTTATGAAAATGTGGTTTTGAATATGAATATCTCAAATATGTTTTATACAAAATGAGGCAAGTAATAGTTCATTCAAGAGCTTGTAATCCCCTGAATAGTGAATATCTGTGTACATATTTCTTGTATGTGAAGTTAGAAGTATAAAATGCAAGGCTGTATATTAATCTCTGTCTTCTAGTGAAAGGCATTAGTGGTACTTAAGGAACTAAATGGCTTGGTGCTCAAGATAAGGATTTGTGAATAGTTTTATTTTTCCTGTAAGCCTAAGGTATGATTGGGTATACAAAGATATGTCACCACATCACCTGGTAGTGTAATCCATATTGAATTTGGTATTTTTTACACAAGGGTGAGAATAGAAGAAAGACTTTCTGCCCTGGGAATTTCTGGATAATGAATGGGAAGCAAATGATGATGGTCTTCAGCAAGTTTCACTGACTGCTACCTGTCTTCTGGGTACGTATTAGATGGCAGGTCCAGAGACTTGGGCATGTTCATCTCTTTGGCGTAGGTGGTTGATAGCAGGTCCATAGGCTTGCAGAGGTTTGTGTCATCCAGGTAGCTGGCAAATCCATAGGTTCAGGCAGGTTAGGGCCTTCCAGGTAGTGACTCCGCAACAGGTCTGGGGGCCCAGGTAGATTGGAGATCTCTGGGTAAGGGCAAGTGGCAGGCCCAGATGCACATCTGGGGCAGGGCAGGATGGCTGGCCGACCAATCTGGCCAGTCTATTGGTCTGGCATGGTCTTTTCAGCTTCTGCTGACACTAACTCAGCTAGGGCCCTCTGCTTAGCTCTGAGGCTGCCCTTTGAATGAGCTCCATGTCCCACTCTGGCACTTCATGCCTGACATGTAAGTCTCTGGGGGCTGGGGCATGGGTGCTCTGTCTTTGCCCACCAAGGCCTCTGGGAGGATTCCCCTGCATCTGGGGCAGGGGAAGACCACAACACCTCACTACACAAACCCAGTGTAAATAAGTTTTACTGGGGTGGGGACAAAAGGTGTGCATATCTCTCTTTCTCTGATAAAAGGAGCCAACTGTATGAATTCTGTGTAAAACATTGATAGAGAGGAAAATGGATTTATTTAGAATTTGGTACCATTGGGGCTGTCCTCCTGGGTGCTCTCAAGTCCTTGTAGGGGAGCCTTCCAGATCTCAGCTGTTCTCAATATCTCTGTGTTATTCCTCTGGATCAGGGGATGGAGGCTGTTACCTCTGTTCCCTTTGCTAAGTGAGACCAGAACTTCTGGCTCAGCAAAGCAGGGTGGTAGGGTACCACTGAAAGCTGAAAGTCAGGCTCAGTGGTACGATCAGTGCATCAGGTGACAGTCTCAAGGTGATTTCTGTGACCTAATTCATTACACGTGTTTTCTGTGTTGCAGTGCTACATCTGTAGAATCGACTTAATATTGTTGGCTACGTCTACACTAGCCAAAAACTTCGAAATTGCCATGCAAATGGCCATTTTGAAGGTTACTAATGAAGCACTGAAATACATATTCAGCGCCTCATTAGCATGCGGGCAGCCGCGGCACTTCGAAATTAACGTGGCTCGTCCAGACGGGGCTCCTTTTTGAAAGGACCCTGGCTACTTCAAAGTCCCCTTATTCCTATGAGCAGATGGGAATAAGGGGACTTCGAAGTAGTCGGGGTCCTTTTGAAAAGGAACCCCATCTGGATGAGACACGCGGCGGCAAGCTGTATCAATTTCAAAGTGGCACGGCAGTCCGCATGCTAATGAGGTGCTGAATATGCATTTCAGTGTTTCATTAGTAAACTTCGAAATGGCCATGCAAATGGCCATTTCGAAGTTTTTGGCTCATGTAGACACAGCTATTATGTGTCATCAAACCTGTAGCTATCTGGTCTATTTAGATTATAAATACTCCACTGATTAAATTCTCCATTGTTATGTCTTGGTGTGAGGCCCAGCATAACGAGCCCTTGAGGCCAGACCTTGGAGAGTTTTCTGTCACCTCTGAACCCGTATGTCCTGCAGGTAGGATGATTCCAGAGCACAACACTGTATTAAGTGCCTCCACCGCACCCAGCCCTCATGTAACTCACTGTCCCTCCTATCCATAGGACAGTGGGGCAGCAACCATGGCACCAGAAAAAGCTCAGGGTCTTGGGTAGCTGCCCAATATGTCCTATGGGTGGGGTCACTCTTCCTACAGCCAGCTTCCACTTGTGCTTGCTGTGGTGTCTCATTCTGCTCTCTGAAATGGCCAGTGAGAGACATTGCCTTTTATAACTTCCGTCACCTTGTCAGAAGATCCCTGAACAGTTCCCTGACAAGCCATCTCTTGGTTAGCTCCCATCCTGGCTGTGCCAAAGCTAACTCTTTGTCTTATGAGGCTTCCCTGTGTACAGAGGACCATCAAGGTTTAATGATCCTCCATTTTAGCCCCATTAGTCTTGGAATTTCAGCCAGTCAGATGTAGAAAAGCAGCAAAGATGTGAGCACACAGGCCATTTGTAGTTAGAAAAAAATGTGTACAGAGACAATTCATAAAATGTACATAGATTGCACAAACCACCACATTTGCATTTGTAAATGACTGCAATCTGCCATTGCCAGTCTCCTGGACTACCCATCCACAGCCATATTCCTCAGACTGGATTGGAATTAAGTACTGTCTTATCAGAGTAGGAACCCTTTCCCAATATTTTGCCATGCTTCCTACCATGGTCTCCCAAAAGCCAACACTTCAACTACAAGCAGAGAGACACTCCTTATAACCCAACATATAAAACCAATGCAAACATATAAGCACCAGAAAGAGATTCAGTGAAACCCCAGCTTCCATTAGACACCAGACTTGGACCACATCGCACAAGATTGGCACAAGCCTCAGACAGTGGTTGCAGTAGTGTTTTGCATGCTCTTTTTGAAATCCAATAATATCACAGGTCGGTGGCAGACGCACACTCCAGCTTGCTGTTCATCATTAACTCTCTGTATAGGCATTCCCATAATTTACATGCATATCATTATTTATGAGACTCCATGAAAATGGGAATATTTGAATGGCAGAAATGGAATGAAGTGAGATAATATATGAATTAATTTTTAACTGGTCATTTCAACAATTTTAACAAAGTGGGCTGCCCTTCCCCATCTGCAACATTCTTACGTTATATACCAGTTCAAAGCCTGAAATGGAGTAAATTAAGGTAGCTCCTTTGAGACATTGGCCCAGAAAGTCTATAGAGCTGTGCCAATGTACGCCCATTGAGAAGGTGTTCCATATACTACAGTAATAGTTTAAGAAGTTAAGTTGTTACATACATATAATAAGGCTGTTCCATACAGAAAGGATAATATCAACAGGTGGCATACAGCAGAGAGAGAAGACAGAATACAAAGTGGAGGTAAGTCTGGTCCTAAGTAGTTCAAGTAAAGACAGGGCAGATATGTAGACACAAGATAAAGTGTGGAGTGCTGGGAGGGTGACATGAAGACATCCTACTCATTATCGAGTGACACCCCCGCCAGGAAGAAGGAGTTCTGGGAGAGTGAAAAGACAATTCAAATAATAATCTGTAAGGGGGGAAACATATTCTAATTTGTATAAGTTACTCAGGGAAGCTCTGACTCCAGGAATTTGAAAGCCAAGCAGAGTTTCTTTGTACACTTATTTGTATTCCTACACCAAGATTACACCTCCAGCTCCCAGCTGCTTCCCAGAAGTGATGGTGATTCAGTTCTGGGAGCAGAACCAAATATTTGGACATGTTTGTGTGTGAAATGCACACCAAGTTCTTTTCTCTAGTCAATGGAAAACTGTGAGAAACAAAAAATAGCTAAAGCAGACAATTAGAGCTATAAACAAGCTGTCTTATTAACCCAACATGTTCTTTTTTAGTTCCTTTCTTTATAGACCAAGCACAATGCAAACTTTGAAGCACTTTATTGCATTGAATGGCATGGAATTATTCCAGCGTTAAATTGTATTTAATAAATGGGTGTTATGCAGAATAGCATATGCACTCAACTGAAAGTGTCAATGTCATTGTCTGCAAAGGTCTTTCAAATGTGAAAATCACACATGTCAGAATCTGGGGGCTGTTCTAGGGGAAATTTAATGTTTGCCGGAGAAGCTACAGCTATTCACTCTCCAAAGACTCAGACTGAGAACTATATAATTTAATTTTTTAAAAGTAACTCAATGCTGGGCAGCTGCTTTTCTAATCCTTGCTTAGTTGTTTGAATATTTCATTAGATTTTACATCAGCTTTGCAGAATGCATTGAAATTACATTTAAAGGGCTACATTCAATGGGTCTGATTCCCCATGGGTTTGAACCTTCTGTGGTCACCTTCTGGGCTAGAACTCATCAGACCTACATGTAATTCCTAGGTCTGCTGCAAACTTCCTGTGTAAAGGAAGGCTTACAGCTGTATTGTGCCTAAATTCTCTGTCAGTAAAATGGGAATAGTACATCTTTGCTACGAAGGGGTGTTGTGAAGATAAAATACAGGAATGACTGAGGGGTGCTCAGTAGAAGTTCTCCAGTATGACATTCTCTCAGCTGGCAACTTCTGTAATCCAGTATGATTTTAGCCAAATCACAATTTGTCATGGATGTGGCCAAGTTTCCCATGGTTCCATACAGTTTGTTCACAGCCACCAGCCCTGTTTCTCAGTGTTCTGTGCTGTTACTTAGCTGTAATTTACCCCAAATATCTTCTAAGAGCTCAGTAAGCAGTGGCAGTGTTGGTAATGTTCTAGACAATATTGATCTCCCATGGTCCAGCAAATTCTCTCATTCAGCACTGGTCAGGTCCAAAGGGTGCTGGATAAGAGAGACTCAACCTGTGCAATGACAAGGATAGTATAAACAGGTACATAAAAAGTGGGGTTAATGATAATGAGGCAGGCTCAATTTGCACATGTATAGACACAGGTCCACATTAATCAGAGTGAACTCAGTACACTTGCACAGTGCCCCCATTTCAGGTGGGCCTCTGAATACCAAGACGTGCCCCCTCAACCAAAGCAAGTGTCACTGTGATGTTGCATGCCTGGTTTCAACACCTCCCATTCCAGTATGACAGAGGGGTGGCTGGGCTGAACCAGAGCAGCACTGGGCTGCCTGAGTGTGAGGCAGGCGATGAAAGTGAGCACAGATGGATTCAGGCACACACATGCTAGCCCTTGATGGGATCAGAGCACTGAGCCATAGGAAATGGGTGGGGAGTAGGATGAATGGCCAGAAAGGCCCTGGGGTGGGTGTGTGGGGCTGAGTTGCTCATGGGCTGTACGGTGACTGGGCGGCTGGAACGAGTGCAGGCCTCCCTGCAGAACATGAATGGATGAAGTTGGGGGTTATAGGGGCAGGTGGGACTGGGATGTTGGAGACTGAGGGGAATGGGATGTATGGGAGGGCTGCTAGGACATTTGTGGGCATTAGCAGAATAAGCAAGGACTGGTGGAGGGTACCTGATATATATATATATATATATATATATGTGATACGGAAGAAGCATTTGGGTATTGGTGTGTGGCATGTGTGGAGAGGGGCATTCTGGAGTCTGTGTGGGGTGGGTGTGTCTGAAGTGGGTGAACTTTAAGGGAGATAAGGATTCAGTTTCAGTAGAGCACAGGGCTCCAGAAGTCTTGAGCTTGGGCCTATGCAGGTGGAGACACAAGAACAATGGAGAAGCAGGTCCAGAATTCATTTATAAATAGCATTTTAATGAAACTTGAGTACACGGGTAAATATATAGAGGAGCTGGTGTGACTGACATGTCGTGGAGCCTCAAGCTGGTGTGGAAAGGTGTAAATTAAACCACTGGCTGACCTACACCTCCTGGTTGGGGTTAGTCACATCCAGTGAAACCTCCCTTGGGCTTGCTTCCAGTACATGCTGCTATATTTGGACCCAGCAGAGATGGTGATAAACAGAGGGCACTCTTCTTAACACAGAGGTCTGGCAGCTCCAGTGTCAAGCTCCATTCTTGTCAGAACCCCCTCTGTCAAGTCTGTGACCCAGATGCTCTCTCTGACTAGAGTTTCCTGTCACAGCTGTAGCTCTAAGTCTTGATCAGCATAACAAGAGCTGTTGACTTTTTCTGTGTTATAAGTTCCTGACTTGTTTTTTCTTAGATTCACTCTTCAGAGAGATCTTCTCGGATGGATGGCTACTTTGTGTTGCTGGTTTTGAAGTGTGAGACAGGTCACAGCTTTGTGTGCTTTATTCTGGCACTTGTGACAAACGATCTATAGTGCCCAACAGTCCTTTACAAGCATACTTTGTGAATAACAGACACATGGAATTCCATACATTCCTGTGGTCGCCGGTCGCACTGATGCAAGCAGTGAACTTTTCAGTTCATATTAGAGTTCAGAGAATCCTTCTCTGCAGTTTCCTTGGCAATAGAGATCTCAATACCTCTTGATGTAAGCGTGGATGCAGATGAATTATTTCCAGATTTAGTCATAACATAATCAAGAACCAGACTGGTCACACAGGGCATCACTTAATACTTGTGCAAACTAAAAGTCTTCTGACAGCTTCTGCAGAACAGCAATGAATGGTGCAATTGACTGTTCACTTCCCTGATGTTGTTGATGGAACCAATATTGTTTGGCTATCACAGACAGGGCAGAAGAACCATGTTCGGGTATTGCTGCAATAATTGTCTCAGAGGGTGGCCATTTTAGTCTGTAACTATAAAAACAACAAAAGGTCCTGTGGCACCTTAGAGATTTACAGATGTTTTAGGGGTTGAGCTTTTGTGTTTTAAACCCACTTCATCTGATGAATAAGAGTGGAAATGGCAGAATCCAGGGTATATATAACACAAAAGAAATTATCTGTCAATTACAGAACCAAGGTTAATGAAGCTATTTAAGTCAGGCTGGATGTGTCCCATTCACAGCATGTGATGTGGAAATGCAAATAGTAAAGGCAGGTAAATTGCCTTTGTAGTGTGTTAACCAATTAAGATCTTTATTCAAGCCTGATGGTATGTCTAGACTTAAGGGTGGTGAGAGGGTCAACACGCCATGATTGATCTTCTGGGGATCAATTTTGCTGCGTGTGTGAAGAGGCAATAAAATTGAGCTCTCTGAGCAATGCATGGAATAACAGATGTCGTCATGAGACTGAAGATCCCAGATCTATACCAGGGAACAAAGTTGATCGTGATATGTCGATTCTAGTTACACTAGTGGCATGGCTAGTATTGCATATCTGGGGTCAACTTTGATTCCTAATATTGACCAGGCCTAAGTTGAAATTGTTTAACTTGGAGAAGAAGTCCAGTTCAGATATCTCCCTTTGCAATTGGGTGATAAAATTCTTTTGTAGAGGAATGACTGTGCATTATTGGATGTCCCGGACAGTTAGAATCTTCCCCTACTCGTTTAAGTGTGTTCCCATTCCTGACATCTTATTTGTGCCCATTTATCCTCTGACACAGAGACTCTCTGATTTGGTAAATATACATGGCACATATCACATTAGTAGCATAATAACTGTGGCACACCCAGAAGTTCCAGGCACAGCTGAAGGCAAGAGATCATGAAGCAGTCTGGCTGCCTTGAGAGCTACCATTGTCAGCAAGGTTGAATCTCTTTGTCCATCTGGAATGATGTTCCAAGCTACAAATTGCTCAAAATACTTAAGGTGTGTAACCTATGAGTCTCTGTTCATAGCTCTCCCAAGTTTCCATTTCTTTGCTCTCCTATTGGATTTCACATCCTTCTGCCTGACTTCGTTTCCACACAGAACCTTTCATTTGCTTTCTGTTTTAACTTTAATCTGGTTATTGTGTCTTCCCTTGTTCAGGCAACAAAAACACATGGTACACAGGCTACTTCTGCGCTACAGTTGCTTCAAAATAACAGCCATTATTTCAAAATAACTTTGCTAGCGTCTAGATCACAGCTGTGCTGTTTTGAAATAAAATCTAAATAGTGGTTTCATTATTTTGAAATTGGTAACCCTTGACGGAGAAGGAATAAAGCCTATTTTGAAACAGGGATTAAAAGTAGGTATCTGGAGTCCCAGGTTGTTCTCATAACTCTAAGACCATCCTTCCTCTTGTGTTCTTGCTGTTTTGGAAGGATCATCTCCCCCTACGAACACACAAAAATGTTTAGGGAAGGGACAGATACTTTTCTAGTTTCTATATTTGCAGAGGGGATCTAAAGTGCTTGTAGGTGACTTTGTCCCTCTCTCACAAATATTTTGACAAAAGGATTTTTTTAAAAAAAATCTCAGGTTATCAATAGCCCCTGGAAAAAGAAAGAACAAAAGTCATGGTCCTACAACATAACCTGCTATAGTAATTAGCCTCACAAAATGGCAACTACACGGAACACGGAACTGCAGAACTGAACCTGTGTTTCCATCACAGTGTTAGTGGTATTAGTTTTGAACTAAATTCTGCTCTTGTACATTTATGTCAGTTGATTTGCTTTGGTGTAAATGAGAGCAGAATCTAACCCTACGTTTTTGCTTGTAAAATTAGTACTTCCATGTGACAATGTTCTGACCTATTTTGGGTCCCGTGGGTGCGCGTGGGGGTTGATACAGCGGAGGGGGTCGAATGGCCCGGGACCGACCACCCCACCTCTATAGCAGCCTTATATAGCATAGCAGCAATATGTGATTCAGTGTATCTACTTTAAAACCTGGGTTTCCACATGGTATTATGAGTACCAGGAACAATAACACTCCGACTGTGAACACCACAATGCCCTGTTGCTGTTCTAAGTCCCAATAATTCTCTATACAGCCCCAGCTAGTCCAGCTAGTGGTATTTACCGATAGTGACTGATTCATTTATTCATAACTACAACTACTTAACACTTGTCTTATATATATATTTATTTATTTGGCATAGGCTAAACACTAGGTTACATATAACTGTATATAATTACATGTGACTTACCAATAACATCCAATGCTCCCACATCTTACCAACAACTATGTTACAGCAGCCCTTCAAGTCAGAGATAAGGCTTGGTTGGGACCTTTCGTGGTGGTGACGTCTGGGTGATCAGGCCGGGGTCTGCTGTCTGGACTGGAAGTTGCTAGCCTCCGCCCGGTGTCCAGGAGCCCACTCCCTTGCCCCTGCTAAATCACCTTTTACACTGTTTCTTAATTGGGGGTTCAATACCTGGCCAATTAAAGCATTTGTTACCTAATTTGGGCTTTCTATCCTCCCGGCCTGTCAGAACATGTTACAAGATTTCCTCTGTCCTTGGTCATTTTCTGAACCTCCCCCCGGGACCCTCTGATATTGCACAACCAAGATGTTCTCGTTGGGAGGCTTCCAGCTACTTGCCCCAGCTGTTCTCTTTGGGGACTTACTATCTACTTGTCAGGATGTTCTCTTTGGGGACTCTCCAACTACTTGTCAACTTTCTGATTTCTTTCTCCTGGCCTGGCTTCAGGCCACCCCACCATTGTATGATAGCGTTACAGGATGGAGCGTATGGTCATTCTGCCTTGCGAGTGAGGCCTGGCCACCAGGTGCTCATTCTCCCACACCATGAAGTGTACATATTCTTCAGCACAATCCAGTGGAATGTTACTCCAGACTGAGTTTCAGCTAATCTTGTCCAGTGTACCATCTCAAGCATCCTGTAATTGTTGCAGACTACCAGAAATCCGTTATAATGGCCTGAAGCAGTTTGTAAATGCGACTGGTGCACCTGGAAGAAGAAAGGAGAGCTCCAAAGATAGGATGATATTTGCTGAAGAAAGACTCTTGGAGAGATTTTTCAGATGATTAGAGGTGCCATTTCTCAATAATGCTTGTGTGTTCCGAGACTCAACAGAACCCCCATGCTGAAACATAAACATTGCATCTGCTACTTGAAAGCACCATTTACGTTATTTCTTTAAAAATATTCTTAAAGAGGCACAACCATTGCTCTGAGGTGTCAGTGATTTATTTCACTTTGTACTGTCACTGCGATAAAGCTAGTGGTCCTGGATAAGAAGCCATTTTCGCTTCTTATAGTCACCTCCAGTACTTTGACATCAGTAGAAGAAGTTTGGGGAAACCCAAAGTCAGACTATCTTGATCAAGAAACAGCTCATATCTTATTTCTGTCTATGCAGGAAGGGGATTGCTGTTAGCTTGTCCTTTGATTTATTTTGTTTTGTGGTAGAAAGGAAGTTCTAAACTATATACTGTTCTGCACCAAGCAACCTGAAACCTGCACCTAACTGGATTTTTTTTCTGTTCTTTTCAATGACAACAAAGGAAAAAAAAAAAAAGAAAAGGCTCCTTTTATTACCCCATGGTGCAGTGTGTGTGTGTGTGTGTGTGTGTGTATATATATATATATATATATATATATATATATATATATATATTTAAAAACATGTAACATCAGTTACATGCAAGTACATAAAGAAACATTCAGGACTGATGCAAAGCCCACTGAAGACTATAGGAGTCTTTCCATTAACTTCAATGCTGAGTATAAGATCATTTGAATTCCTACAGCCTCAACTTGTATAAACGCAGAAGGATACACTTTGTAACCTACCTCTGCAGAGGTGCATAGATGATATGCAGATACAATTCTTACCCATGAAGGGAAGTATTGCACAAGGGTCAATTTATAGATGAAGGGACCACTGTGACCAGCAATTCTGATCTTTTGAGCAATACATACCTTTGATAAGCGACTTCTTGGCCTCTGTGCTTTTGAGGGAAACAAATTATCCAGAAAATGCCGGGACAGAGTAGAGCAGTGGCCTCACCCAACTCTTTCCTATGTTTCAGTTATACTTCACCATCGTGCAACAGGACAAAATGTATAGTGCAGAATGCACTGTGCTCCCTTTAGTGTACTGAGGAGTCATAAGGAAAATAGTAAATCCTGAGATATTATCTCTTGAAGTATAAGCAGTCCTGTAGCACCTCAAGGACTAACAATTTGATTTATTAGGTAATGAGCTTTTTTTCTGGTGAAATGTGTTTTACCCATGACAGTTCATTACCTAAAAAATAAAGTTGTTAGTCCTTGAGGGGCTATAGGACTTCTTTTGTGTGTGTGTGTGTGTGTGTGTGTGTGTGTGAGAAGCTACAGACAAATGTGGCCACCCTTCTGAGGCTATCTCTTGAAAGCTATAATTCTGCCCTGTCTGCCTACTCACAGCTTTATGTAAATCACACAGTCTAGCTCTGGTTAATTTCTGTGTATAACTCATACAATTTCTGTTATTAATTTGTGGGTCACTTTAGTTTCCTCTCTTGTTCTTGCCTGTGGGTTTGGTCATCAAAACATTTAAAAGACGAGACACAAGGAGAGTTCAATATTAGGACACGACCTCTAAAATAATGCCCTAAATTTATCATTCCTAATTGTTTGCCATGGCACTACACTTAACAGCACATGCTAAGAAATTGGGCTTAGACATTCAAAGGTATTTAGGACCTCAGCTTTCACTGTAGATCTTTGTTCCTCTCCAGATTTCCATGCAGAAATCTGAGGTATTGCACACATAAGATTGGATTCTGAAAACAGATATTTTAATTTTACTTCAGTGTAACTCCACTGACTGGATAGAATAATTCTGAATTTACACTAGTGCAAAGTAAGAAGAGAATCAGGCCCACAAATTCTTGGGTTTGCACAGCCCAAGGTGGAATTTTTGCCAGCTTGGTCTGGAAGCTCCTGTAGCTAAGTTGTATATTTTGCCACACATAAAAATTAGCCTTTTAGATTCATTGTCATTTTGTATTGGGTGTGACAGCAGCAGGGCTGACAGCCAGCATGGGCCTAGTGCGGCTAGGTAGGAGGGATCCCAGCTCCATGCCCCTGGAAGGGATGGAACCAAGGGTGGAAGGGCAGAGTTGAGTCAGTCAGCCCTGTCCCCATTTCCTCAGAGCTGTGTGTGGAGTGCTGCCACAGAGCTACTTTGGCTATGGTGGCAGCTGGAGCTCTGGGCCCCCTTGAAATGCCAGGCCCTGAGGCAACTTCCCCACTCTCCATTGGTGGGCCTGTGTGACAGTGTAATTTTTAAGCCCCTGTCTGGTGAAAGGTGAACTGATTGGTAACTGGCACTAGCAGTCGTGCAGGGGCTGGGCTACTGGCAGTCTCACAAGATCAGAAAGGCTATAAAGGAACTGAAAAAATGACTGCCCGAATTATGTACTATAATCAATATGTTCTCAGTATTCTGTGCTCATTGAGAGCACACAACTCATCTGATTTAAGCCACTGTAGAAAAGATGGCAAGTGGACAAACTGCCCTTCCTTGAAAGGGCCTGTCAGTGCAAAAAGACTTAGTAAGTTCTCATTCATCCACAGCTGATGAGCTAGAAACAGCCCATTACTCGGTGATCTGAATGGCATCTGATACTTCTTAACTTGAGGGGTGAATGGGAAGTTCCTCCCTTCTGCCACATGACACAAAATACTTCAAAAAGATGGGCATTATGGTGATGTGTGTTTGTGTCTGTGTGTTAAAGCGCAGTGC
Source organism: Carettochelys insculpta (assembly GCF_033958435.1). Classification (NCBI taxonomy): domain Eukaryota; kingdom Metazoa; phylum Chordata; order Testudines; family Carettochelyidae; genus Carettochelys; species Carettochelys insculpta. The sequence goes on from NC_134140.1 coordinate 11,989,957, forward strand.
ACCCTGGCAACATGACTAGAAATGTCTCCACTTCTTTGTACTCTATGTGTCAATTACTTGGTTTCATTCTGCTTGGCTTATGTTATACCAGTAGCACAAAACAAAGAGACCAGGCAGACCTGTCACTTTGCAGCAGGATAGTCACAGAGAGGCAGTCATGTTAGTCTGCATCTTCACAAAACAAACCAAACAAACAAACAAACACAAACATTCCTGTAGCACTTTAAAGATAAACATGTCAGTGCCTTTCTGGGGCCAGTAAGTTTAGCTTCTGGCTACAGGTTTGAGTGTTTCATTTCCTTAACTTATATGCCAGGCACTTAGTTTGTTTGATAAGTTCCTTTTATTTTTATTTTACTTTTATTTTTAGCTTATTCAATTAAAGGAAATAAGGTGGTGAAACCATCATAAGCAGAAAAGATACTTAAACATCCAGATTCTGCTGATGTCCAAAATAAATAACATCGGACATTTGATTCAATATTTAAGAGCCTAAGTAAGTGATCTGATTTTTAGATGTGTAGTTTACATTAAATTGTATTCACAATATTCTTTTCTATTGCTTTATGACTTCCAAACTCGCTGTTTGCTTTTTGACGACCATGCTGAAAAGAGTTTTTCACTGAGGTATTCGCGATAAACCTCAGGACATTTTCTCTAAATTTCATCTTCCTTAACTATTCCTGGCAGATTGGGGCCTTTTTGACTAGAGTCCTCATTTTATATAATTTGCCTTCCTAACATGAAAAGTTACTGAGTTAGAAAGTCACTGAAAATTTGGTACAATGTAGCTTCTAAAGATACTGATTTACTCTACACTTTTGACATGCTTACTTAGTCTGGCTCAATTTACTTCTTGAACTGAGCTCTTATGTTCTGGAAGAATACTTGTAAGAAAATGTCAGTGAAAAGTTAGCATTTGCATTAAAAGGGAGAGCCTTAACATCTTGTTTGTTTGGTTGTTTTTTGTTGTTGTTGATGTTGTTTTGTTTTTTTAATTTTTAGCAAAAGAAAAGAAAATCAAGCCCGGCCTAAAATTGTACATCTGATGATCAATAAGCTCAATCTACTCCTTTTATTCAGTCTGTTCTGTAAAATCCTCTGGATCCACTGGCCGTATGCCATCAACAACCAATGCCTGTGGCAATTAACTCACCAATTTCCTGTTGAAGAAGAAATACGGAAGAAAGGTGGTGATGAATTGGACACAATCTTAGAAAACCCACCACCCATATCACAAGGCAAGACTTAAGATGGAACTCACAAGGAGAAAGGCAAAGAGGGTGCTAAGAAGCAGCTGGCGTGGAAACCAGAAGACGGACACTAAAAGGATGGGTTACACCTGGTCAGAACTGAAGAAGATTGCCCAGGGTAGGGGATGCTGGCAAATGGTTGTCAATGTCCCATGCTCCAAGATGTAGGCATGGAAGAGGTTTGCTACTGCTACTTCTACTAATACTATTCCTTTTATATTGCCTTGTCTAATATTTATTTCATGTTAATGTAGAGACAAAGTTTACTGATATATGTAAAGTTTAGGAAAGCACAAGAATGTGTATAATTTTAAAATCATGATTATATCCATTGGCTTCCAAGGTGCTGTGATGCAATATGTATTTCTGTGGACATAGAATCATATATGAGACTCCAGCTATGCATAATTGACATGATATAGCTGAGAAGAGGCAGGCGAAAGACAGCAGTAAATGACCTGTCCATTTCTCCAGGACTGGGCAAGCTGGAACATATACGCTCCAAAATATCTGTTAGTTTATTAGATGCCCCAGGACTTCTTGTTGTTCTGGAACATATAGTGATCCTTGGAATAATTTAGGGCGTCATAAATCCCAGCAGTGGAAAAAGTCACTCTGGCGCTGCTCCATTAACTCATGATCCAGAGAGTGGCATATAATTAATGTCCCCAACTTGCCCCATATTTAGGCTGTAAACTGTTTTTGGCAAAGACTATTAGTACAGTGAGTACATTTTACAGTGGGGTCCTGGTCCATGTCTTGGGACCTGAGGAACTTCCACAGTTGTTGTCGTCGTCGTCGTCATCATCATCATCATCATCATCCATGGAGGACATTACAGCTGAAAATCTGGCCCATGTGATAATTATGCCATTTGTTGTTTGTTATGTCAGTGGTATGCTGTCTGATGTACAATAAAAAATTCACATCCTTACTTTTAGAGTGCTTAGTTCCTAGAAATGACTAAGCAGGTAGGGACATTGTGATCTCTTAACAATATTAAGTAGTACTTGCGAGGAAATGATTTGTTTGTGTTGCAAAATGTTCAGAAAAGTGAATTCCCAAATCTGCAATGAATTTTCTGTGGGCAGATCTCCTCACATGCCCAGTGGCTGATTTCAGGATTTCTACTTAACTCTCAAATGCTGAACCGTAATTTAATTGTGCTTCTGGTTTACAGAGCAGCATAGTTGGATGCACTGAATTCCCACCCGTACAAGAGAAAACAGCATCTCCCAATGTCCCAAATGCCAGTTTCTCAAAGATAAATGAGCTTCTTAGACTACTTTCCTAATCCAGTACAAACAATGAGAGTTTACCATTCCCTTCACTGTGAGCAGCTCTTAATTTACCTTTGGAAATAATGAGACCAAATACAACTCTTTAATTCAGCCAGATAAAGTAGATTACAGTAAATATTTAGCCCTGTGCAGATTTTATGCACATTACTGGTACATAATTGTTCCTGACAGAACATAACACATGCCTTAAGATTCATCAACATTTAATGGGATTTGATTTCAAAGGCATGCAGATAAAAACAAATGCTGGAAGGGTATCTTAGGCTACGTCTACACGTGCACCCAACTTCAAAATAGCTTATTTCGATGTTGCAACATCGAAATAGGCTATTTCGATGAATAACGTCTACACGTCCTCCAGGGCTGGCAACGTCGATGTTCAACTTCGACGTTGCTCAGCCCAACATCGAAATAGGCACAGCGAGGGAACGTCTACACGCCAAAGTAGCACACATCGAAATAAGGGAGCCAGGCACAGCTGCAGACAGGGTCACGGGGCGGACTCAACAGCAAGTCGCTCCCTTAAAGGGCCCCTCTCAGACACACTTTCATTAAACAGTGCAAGATACACAGAGCCAACAACTAGTTGCAGACCCTGTATATGCAGCACGGACCCCCAGCTGCAGCAGCAGCAGCCAGAAGCCCTGGGCTAAGGGCTGCTGCCCACGGTGACCACAGAGCCCCGCAAGGGCTGGAGAGAGAGTATCTCTCAACCCCCCAGCTGATGGCCGCCATGGAGGACCCCGCTATTTCGATGTTGCGGGACGCGGATCGTCTACACTGTCCCTACTTCGACGTTGAACGTCGAAGTAGGGCGCTATTCCCATCCGCTCATGGGGTTAGCGACTTCGACGTCTCGCCGCCTAACGTCGATTTCAACTTCGAAATAGCGCCCAACACGTGTAGACGTGACGGGCGCTATTTCGAAGTTACTGCCGCTACTTCGAAGTAGCGTGCACGTGTAGACGCAGCCTTAATGTTGATTGTGCATTAAAAACTGCCATGCATCAGAAAGATAATATCTGTCTCTATACCTTCCATCTCGTCTTCCCATTATCTGCATGCTATAACATTAATTTTTAATGAATCTTTGTTGACCTCAGGCTGTAATTTCCCCCAACTCCCACACTTCATTTGTACTCATTCTCCTAGTGAATAGTCATGGAAGTCTTGCCTGGAAGAACAGTACTTAGACAATCGTCTTGTAAGAGCTTTTAAGATGAACATGTTAAAGTTAGGCATTGATGATTCAGGAAATGAAGTTCTTCCTTTTGAGTCAATGGTAAACCATTGTCAACATGGTGTTTGCAGGACCTGCGATTTTCAGAGTTTGTCTTTTAAATGAGATATAAATCAGAAATCCTGATCATCTGTGATTAGTGAATCTTCATGTAACTTTTTGCTTGGGTAATTTGCCCATATGAGATAACCTGCCCTAACTGTTAGTTGGGTAGTTACTTTCTCTGCACCTAAATTCCCTCAGCTGCTTCAAATGGATACAGTGTTCTTCCTCACCTCTTGTCGTAAATGCTCGTGTATGGTTGTTAATAAGACGCTGCCACCACTCACTCATTCCACAAATGCGTTTCAAAGATAGATTAAAAGTTCCTTCAATTGGACGTCTAAGGCCCTTTACAAAATATAAGGTACCACTACTTTAACAAAGAATTCAGTTTGGCTCATATTTCATTTTTAGTGTTTAATCTGTGAAACTTAAAAAGCCATCTTAAAAGTTTGCTACCTCGTCATAATTCAGGAGGTTAATTTTGATTTAAACTATGCCCCAGTGAGGGCAAATGCAAGGTATTTACCATATTAATAAAAAAGCAAAATAGTAGTAATAGTAGTAGTAGGCATCCTTCAGTCTGCACAGACTATGGATCGCCTCCTTTAAAGTTTCAATTGAGGACTTCATTTACAGAGTCTATTGTGACTATAAAGACCCACACGAGAGTGACAGTCCTTGCTGCATCTCTTGCAGAGGTAGTGGGTGTCTGGCAAGTCCTTATTGTGCTTTTTGTGCGCTCACTTCTCCTCTGCTAGCTGTCTGATCTTCATCTCGCCCTTCTGAAGGCCCTCGTGTAACCCCTGTCTCCATCTGCTGGGGTCGTCTGCTAGTTCTTCCCAGTTGTCCAGCTCGATGTTGACCTCTCTGAGGTCTCTCTTGCAGACATCTTTGTAGCACAACTGGGGGCATCCGGGAGGTCTTTTGCCAGAGGCTAGCTCACCATACAGGATGTCTTTCGGAATCCTTCCATCATTCATCCTGTGGACGTGGCCAAGCCAGCTGAGCCACCACTGCCTGAGGAGGGTGTGCATGGTTGGGATTCCAGCTTGCTCGAGGACGGAGGTGTTGGTCACTCTGTTTTTCCATGATATTCCAAGGATGCGCCTGAGGCAGCGCAAGTGGAAGACGTTCAGCCTCTTTTCCTGGCAGGCATACAGGGTCCAAGTCTTGCTGCCATAAAGGAGGGTGCTGAGGATGCAGGCTCTGTAGACTTGCCTTTTGGTGTGAGTGTACAGCTTGTTGTTCTTCCACACTGTCTTGCTGAGTCTGGACAGAGTTGTGGCTGCTTTTCTGATCCTCCTATTTAGCTCAGTGTCCAATGACAGGGTGTCAGTGATGGTGGATCCGAGGTAAACGAACTCGTGGACGACCTCTAACGTATAGTTGTCAATGCTGATTGACGGGGATTCAGCAGCATCCTGACCGAGTACGTTCGTCTTCTTTAGGCTGATGGTAAGTCCAAAGTCCTTGCACTCTTTGGAGAACTGATCCAGCAGTTTTTGAAGCTGGTCTTCTGTGTGAGACACTACAGCAGGATCGTCTGTGAACAGCATGTCTCTGATGAGGACTTCTCGCACCTTAGTCTTAGCTTTCAGCCTTGCACGTTTAAACAGTTTCCCATCAGATCTTGTGTGCAGCAAGATGCCCTCTGTTGAAGATCCAAAGGCATGCTTCAGGAGGAGTGCGAAGAAGATCCCGAACAATGTCGGAGCAAGCATTCATCCTTGTTTGACGCTGCTCTGGATTCTGAAAGCATCTGATAATGCGCTGTCATATTGGATGGTTCCTCTCATGTCTTCGTGGAACGACAGGATCATCTTGAGTAACCGTGGAGGACAGCCTATCTTGTGGAGCAGTTTGAACAGACCAGACCATCCCTGCTGACCAAGTCAAAGGCCTTGGTCAGGTCAATGAAGGCTATGTAGAGTGGCTTTCTCTGCTCCCTGCACTTCTCCTGCAGATGCCTTAGAGAGAAGACCATGTCAACGGTAGACCTCTCTGCACGGAATCCACACTGTGATGAGCAAATACAAAATGGAGGACAGTTAGCTAGGCAGCAGTAATGCAGAAAAGAATCTGGGGACCATAATAGACCACAAACTCAATAAGAGTCAACAATGTGATGCATTTTCAAAAAAACATAATGTTATTCTGTGGTATAATACCAGGAGTGTCATATGTAAATATGGGCAGAAATTGTTCTAATGTACTTGGCACTGGTGACACCTCAGTTGAGTGTTGTCCAAGTTTTTGGCTCCACGCGTAATAAATAAATTGTGGACAAACTGGGAAAAAAAGTCCAGATAAGAGAAACAAACATGATAAAAGGTTTAGAAAAAAAATAAAGTATGAGCAAAGGTAAAAGCAAACAAAAATAAAAAAACCCTCAATGGCTACGTCTACACGTGAACGTTACATTGAAATAGCTTATTTCGATGTAACGAGATCGAAATAAGCTATTTCGATGAATAACGTCTACACGACCTACAGGGCTGGTGCCGTCGACGTTGTTGGGCAGCACCACATCGAAATAGGCGTTGCGAGGGAACATCTACATGCCAAAGTAGCACACATCGAAATAAGGGTGCCAGGAACAGCTGCAGACAGGGTCACAGGGCAGACTACCGCTTCCGGGGCAACAGCTAGCCGCTCCCGTAAAGGGCCCCTCCCAGACACACAGAGCCTGCACAGCACGCGGTCTGCAGAGCCATACGCATGCACACTTCGAGCGACGCAATCATGGACCCCCAGCAGCAGCAGCAGCCAGAGGTCCACCCAGCCGCCCCTGTAGGAGCAGTGCTCGCCCTGCTCCATGCCATGCAGGAGGCAGCTGAGCACATCCTTGCCATAGAGGAGGAGCTGCCCACAGGGGAGGAGAACACAACCCCCAACCCTGCAGAACACTGCCCCCGCCCCCCCGCCTCATACGCCACCGGCTGTGGAGGTACCCCACCAGCACCGACTGGTGGGAGCGGCTGGTGCTCAGAGAGTGGGACGACGACCGCTGGCTCCAGAACTTTCGCATGAGCCGGCAGACATTTCTGGAGCTATGCCAGTGGCTCACCCCCGCATTGAGGCACCAGGACACCGCCATACGGCGTGCCCTCAGTGTGGAGAAACAGGTTGGCATAGCTGTCTGGAAGCTGGCCACTCCAGACAGCTACCGATCCGTGGGCCAGCAGTTTGGCATCGGCAAGGCCACCGTCGGGGCTGTCCTCATGGAGGTAAGAGGACCCACGGGGGGAGGGGGAGGCAGCCATGGCAGGGGAGGGGAGTCCTGGCAGGGGAGGAGAGGGGAAGGGAGGGGAGGGGGGCCCTGGCAGGGGAGTGCCACACACACCCTGCACAACCCTCATTGGTGCTCTCCCATGTGCTTCTCCTGCAGGTCGTCCACCCCATCAACGCCCTGCTCCTCCACAGGCTCATGAGACTTGGGGACCCGGATGCCACCATCGCAGGGTTTGCCACCCTGGGCTTCCCGAATTGCTTCGGGGCTCTGGATGGGACCCACATCCCATGCGTGCCCCAAAGCACAGTGGAGGACGCTACCTAAACAGGAAGGGCTACCATTCTGTGGTGCTCCAGGCCTTGGTGGACAGCTGGGGCAGTTTCCTGGACATTTATGTGGGCTGGCCTGGCAGCACCCACGGCGCCCGGGTATTCCAGAACTCAGGCCTGTGCCGCTGGCTGGAGGCGGGGACCTACATCCCCCAGTGGGAGGTCCCTGTGGGGGACATCACCATGCCCCTCTGCGTCATCGCAGATGCGGCATACCCCCTCTGGCCCTGGCTCATGTGCCCTTATATGGGCCACCTGTCAGCCAGCCAGGAGCACTTCAACATGCGCCTGAACCATGCGCGCCAGGTGGTTGAGCACACATTTGGCCACCTCAAAGGGCGCTGGAGGTGTCTTCTCACCCGCCTTGATGAGGGCCCCACCAACATCCCCTAGATAGTGGGCGCATGCAGCGCACTCCACAACCTGGTGGAGAGCAAGGGGGAGGCCTTCTTTCAGGGCTGGGCTGTGGAGGCCGGCAGGGCTGATGTGCAGCCACCTGCTGCCCCCAGTCGCCAGGTGGACCCCAAAGGGACCTGGGTCCAGGAGGCCCTGTGGGCCCATTTTGAAGAGGCCACGGGGCGAACGCTGGCAGACCCCCCACTGCACCCCCCCATCCTCCACAACACTCCCTGCCCCTACGCCCACACCACAGAGCACCCAAGAGCACCCCCCCCACACTTTTCTTGTAAATAAAAGCAGACATTTGTTCGTCAAACCAGATATATGTTGAACTCTCTTTATTATTATCTTAACTAACTATTTACAGGCCAAATAAATATTACATATATATATATATTATAAGTCAGATAAGATGAAAGAAAAAAGGGGAAGACAAGGAAGGGGAGAACTATGTACATGGGGGGGCAGGTATCAGCATAACAACATAACAACAGGGGTCTAATAGAAACTATTTACAAAAGAAGATAAAACTGAAGGGGATATATACAAAGGGGGAGGGGGGGGCTCGTCCTGGGCCCCACACCCGCTAATGTCTATCTCTGGGGATGGGCGGCTGCGACCCACGCCTCTGCCTCAGCCCTGGCCAGGGCTGGCTGGGGGCCGGGCAGACCGGTAGATAAGGCCGGCGGGTGTCAGCTGGCCCCAGGTCCCCCTCGGCTGAAGGGCCCTCGGTGGTGGGTGGCGGTGCGACGGCGGATGGAGCAGCAGATGGAGCAGCGGGTGGAGCAGCGGGTGGAGCGGTGGGTGGAGCAGGCAGGGCGGGCAGAGCGGCAGCCGGCGCAGCATGGGGGGCCAGGTAGTCCGCGATATGCTCGAATGTCCGCATAAAGGCTACCCATGCCTCCTGGCGCCGGGCCAGCGCCCGCTCCTGAAGTTGAAGGCGCCGCTTCTCCACCCGCAGGCATTGCTCAGTGACCTCCAGGTGCCGACAGTGGATCTCCAGCAGCTGGGGGTCCGTCACCGTCCAGGAGTGGGGCTGGGTCCACCGTCATCCCCGCCGTGGGGCTGGTCGGTGTTCCGCCGAGGGGCTGGCCTGGAGTGATGGCCCCGGTGGGCTCTCCGGGACCACTGACACCTCACCAGCGCTCTCCGGTCCTTCCGATGGTGCAACTGCGGAACACGGGGGGGAAGAAGAGTGGAGACAGCCGTTAGTGTGGGCCCTGAGCAGTGGCCCTTGTCCCCCCACCCCTCTGCTGCAGGTTCCCCATCCCCGTCCCCGGGAGATGCTGCTGACGATGATGATGGGTGTCCCACTCCCTCCCCCCGAGGGACCCTAGGTTCCGCTCCTCCTATCCCCAGGGATGGGGCATGGCACTGTCCTGCTGCGGGGGGCAGGGGCTGATGCACTCTTGTGAGGGTCATGCCAGTGCTGTCCTTGAGGCCATGGTCATCTGGGCATGTGGAGGGCCCTGGTCATATCTATTACCCCCACCCCTCAACCCCGGGGGTGTGCACCGGGTGGTACATACCTGATGGTCCGCTCCCACGGTCGGGGGACACCTGGTGGGTGGACGCCCTGCTGGAGCTCCGGGACGGGATGTGGATCCGGAGCCCTCTGTTGCTGGAGGAGGACTCCCCCTCCTCCTCCTCCTCCTCCGGTGCCCCAGGGGGGCCCCCGGGGTACGGAGCTTGCCTCCGGGGCGGACTCCGCCTCCGGGGCCTGCTGGGGCTCGTCAGCCGAGGTATCAAGAGTGGCCAGAGGGGAGGAGGTGTGCCGGGGGCCCAGGATGGCCCTGAGCTCCCTGTAAAAGGGGCAAGTGACGGGGGCGGCCCCAGATCGGCTGGCCGCATCCCGGGCCCGGGCATAACCCTGCTGCAGCTCCTTCACTTTACTGCGGACATGATCCGGAGTGAGGGCAGGGTGACCCCAGGTGGCCAGGCTCTCGGCCAGCCGAGCGAACACATCCGCGTTCCGCCTCTTGCTCCCCATTACCTGGAGCACCTCCTCCTCACTCCAGAGCCCCAGCAGGTCCCGAAGCTCAGCCTCCATCCAGGAGGGGCCCCGCTGCTGCTTCCCAGACTGGCTGCTGGTCTGGGAGCCCTGGCTGGCCTTGTGAGGGGTGCTCTGGGGGCACTTAGGGGCTGGGGGGCGGCCATTGCAGCGCTGGGGGATTCTGGTGGCTGCAGAGGAGCGTGCAGGCTGTCCGTGTGGCTCGGCTGCCACCTGCACGCTCTCTCAGCTTCCTGCACAGGAAGGCAGGGGGTGGGGACCTTTAAGGGGCCGCTGCACATGGTGACCATCGAGCTCAGGGGCTGGAGAGAGCACCTCTCAACCCCTCAGCTGATGGCCACCATGGCGGACCCCGCTACTTCAATGTTGCGGGACACACAATGACTACACGTTCCCTACTTCGACGTTGAACGCTGAAGTAGGGCGCTATTCCCATCTCCTGATGGAGATAGCAACTTCGATGTCTCGCCGCCTTACATCGATGTCAACTTCGAAATAGCGCCCGCCATGTGTAGCCGTGACGGGCGCTATTTTGAAGTTGGCACCGCTACTTCGAAGTAGCTGGCACGTGTAGACGCGGCCAATATGTTTAATTCTGAAGACAGAAAGGACTGAGTGGGTGAGTAGATAGCAGCCTTCAGATACATTAAGGGCTGTTAGAAAGTGGATGGTGAACAACCGAAAAGGAAAAGAAATATTCAGCTTAATTTGCAGCAAGGAAGATTTAGGTTAGATATTATGAAAAACCTCCAACTTGAAGGCTCTGTAAGCACTGGAATAAGTTACTGAGTAGGGTGACCATCCATCTTGTGTTTGACAGGATGGTCCCATATTTGGCATGCCAAAAAGGCATCCTTACTTACTCTTTAAAAGGGCCTAATTGTCCTATATTTGCCTCCCCACCACCCAGTGACCTTTTTTGCCAGCAGCTGCTGGCCAGAGAGCACTCAGCTGCCACATCCTTGCTGCTTCCCTGGGACTCCCAGGTGGGAGGGCGGTTGGCTGTCACTTCCCCTGAGCTGGCGGGGAGTGTCGGTGCCTGCCACTTCCCCTGAGCTCAAGCTGGGGAGGAGGTTGCCACCTCCTCCCCAGCTTCCTTGGGGCTTTCTTGGAGCCATGAGGCACTGCCCCTCTGCCCCCATAACTCCCAGTCCTCTATTTGGTACAGGGAGATAAGGTAGCCCTGTTGCTGAGGGAAGTTTTGGAATCCTTGTTATTGGAGGTTTTTAAGAGCAAGTGAGACAAACTCACTTCAGGGAAGGTCTGGGCATGTTTGATCCTATCCTAGTGCACAGGGGTGCACTTCAGGACCTCTCGAAGTCCTTCTGAGTACCAAGTTTCGATGATTCTAGGAAAATATATTGGCCCATCATCATTGCTTGGTTTTGCCATTGCATTCTTGACAAAAAGATACACATATCAGATATTTGTTTTATTACTTAGAAAATCAACTGTCCTAAAGGAATTCTTTGTCAGTAGTTTAGTTGTAGTATTTTCATCTGCATATTAAAGACAAAGGCTGTGAAGCACAGAGATACAATGAGAAACATGAAAAAGTAACATGACAAGAAAAAAGCTGATAAGGCACTGTTTTTTATTTATCATATACAGAAGAATCAATAGACACTTTAGTCAGTTAAATGGATGGTTTGACCTAAGATATTTTGTTGTATGTTTCCTGGAAAAAGACCTCAAATTTGCCTCAGAAAACTAGATATGATTTTAGAATTAAATATAGAGAAACATAGACCTTTTAAAATTAATTCAGTCACACAAAGTTAAATAGAAATCTGTGATATTCGGTAAACAATGGAAAAATAATTCCAGCACTAATACATTTTCTAGTAATTTCCCACAATGGACTAGAATGTAGGGATGACCATTACAGCTGGACAGATCATAAACATAGGATTTGCCAGGAGGGGAATAGTCTGTGTACGTTGACTCTCTTTCACTGAGGATACTTCTTGAGAGAGTATCAGAGGGGTAGCCGTGTTAGTCTGGATCTGTAACAGCAAGGAAGGGTCCTGTGGCACCTTATAGACTAACAGAAAAGTTTTGAGCATGAGCTTTCGTGAGCACAGACTCACTTCATCAGGACATGTTCTGATAAAGTGAGTCTGTGCTCACGAACGCTCATGCTCAAAACTTTTCTGTTAGTCTATAAGGTGCCACCGGACCCTTAGTTGCTGTTCTTGAGAGAGGGAACCCACAGTTATTAGGAAGAGACAGAGATAGTGGTTGATATGATTGCCAGAAATATAACTACGTGTGTTTGTGGGAACCAGAGCTGCTCAGTGCAAAGGTTGCCTTTCCCTCATGGTATCTAGGGCAATGTACATGCAGTGTTTAGGAGGAAAATGTAGGTGATAGTAATGGAGGGAAAGGTAGGACAAAGATCCTGGAAGCTAGGTCTAATGCCTTACCTAGCAGCCTAAAATCCAGGAATTCCAAGGTTGGCATTTTCTCAAATACTTCCGGTTCCACTTGCCACACCAGTTATGCAGGTAGAATGCCAGAATCTCAATGCATAGGTCAGATGATGGTATTGGGAGGAGGCATTTAGATGCATTAGGAACTGGGGAATTTCTTGGAAAAGAAGGAGCCTGTATCGGAAGGATGGGCTCTGTCTAAACCAAACAAAACCATATTGCAGGTGTGTAAAATTAAAATGACTGTAAGGGAGTTTTTTTAAACTATAGGCTGGCAGGTGTATGGGATCAAACACTTGAGACAGGGACCTCACATAGGGGAGGGCTTATTAAACAGGACATTATGAGTAGAATCTAGACATTGAGAAAGTACAGGTGGGAATGGTAGAGAAACTGTCAAACAGCAAAGACCTCCATTCAATTATATCACATGAAGGCAGACTACTAAATATTGCAAAAATCTAACTGCTTGTGCATACATACTAGAAATTTAAAAACTGAGATGGGGGAATTGGACAGCTTGGTAGTAAACGTGGCTATTGATATATAATAAATATCACAGAACCTTGCTGACACAATGATAATCAATGGGATATGGTAATACCAATATGTATAGGACTGACACAGGTCACAGAGTTTGGCAAATGACAGTACATTGAAAGAAAGCATAGCATATAGTAAAAATCTTCAGTGAATCCAACTGTACTGTAGAATCTCTATGGATAGAAATGTCATACTTGATTAATAAGAGAATAACAGTAGGAATATATTAGCCACCACCTGACCAGGATGGAGATGGTGACTGAAATGCTCTAGGAAATCAGAAGTGCTACACAAACAGAAAGCACAGCATAACTGGGGATTTCAGCTATCTCCATATTGATTAGGTAAATGTCATCTCAGGACAGGATACAGGGATAAAATTTTTAGACTCCATTAATGATTGCTTCTTGGAGTAGGTACTCCTAGAAACCACAAAGTAGAGGCAATTCTTGATTTAGTACAAGGATTTGTATGTAGTTGAGCTGCTTATAATTGTGACTGTAACATAATTAAATTCAACATTCTTTCAGGACACAAAACACACATACATACTCACAAAACAATTCAGTCACATTTAACTTCAAAATGGGAAACTACACAATGATGAGAAAACTAGTTAAATGGATTTCAAAAACAGTAAACGAGGGTAAAATTGCTGCAAGATACATGGAGGCAATTTAAAAACAAAGACACTCAAATTAAATGTGTCTCCCACATGAAAATAAAATCACAGAAGGGGCCAAAAATACCGTTATGGCTAAACAATGGAATATACAAAAAGGTGATTAGAGGCAAAAAGGCAATTTTTAAAAAATTGGAAGTTAAACCCTACTTAGGAAAATAGAAACTAGAAGAAATTCTGGCCGGTCAAGTGTAAAAGTATGATTAGGCAAGCCAAGAAAGAATTTAAAGAATTAGCAAAAGACAAAAAACTAAGCACTTTTTTTTTTAAAGTAAAGGAGAAGTAGAAAGCTTGATAAACAATCTGGGCCACTGGAAGGTTAACATCACAAAAGAGTACTTAGGAAAGACAAGGCCCTTGTAGAGAAGCTAAAAATACTCCATACAACAGTCTTTGCTGAAGAGGATGTGAGGGGGAAGTCCAGACCTTAGGGTAGAATAAGTATTAAATTAAAGATTTATCATTATCTTTAAATGGTTAAGGCAACATATGTGTCATAAAGAAAGGCCTTGAGTAATTTGTAGAAGGAAGGCCTTGAAAAGGATGACTTATAAAGACACAGGAAATTGAGTAGGAACAACGGCTGGTTTAAAAACAAAACAAAACAAAACAAAAACTTAGCTAATAAGATAAGGAGAAGATTCTAAAAAGAATGCTCTTAACTGATGGAGTTGACCGCAAACTGTTTTAAATAAAACAGATAATCTGTCCGAGAAGGAGCCAGTTGGTTTTATTACTATTATTATTATTATTACTATTATTATTATTTCTGCTCATTAGGCATGTTCCAAAACTAATTGTATAACTACCACTTTGCCTTTGGATTTACTAAAGGAATTTATGGGTAAATTGATGTTGTGGTTATATGCTGTATAAATAATAGTAATTCCCACATGCAGTCATGCTGTTTTAAGTGATACTTCCGAGGAATTGTCTTGAATAGAGGTGTTAAAAGAGCTTTGGGAACAAACTGATAAATGATAGAGTAATATATGACAAGAGCCAGATGATATTCACTCAAGAGTTCTAAAGAAACTCAGATATGACATTGCAGCACTACTAATAGTGGTAAGTAGCCTTTACTTAAATCAGCTTCTGTGTCAGATGACAGGAGGATTGTTAACATAATGCCATTTTTTAAAAGAGCACTCCAGAGAAGATCCTGGCAAATATAGGTTAATAAGCAAGACTCTGTACCAGGCAAATTGTGTAGGAAAGAAAAGAATTATCAAACACAAGTGAACGTGACATGTTGGGGGAAGAGTCAAGACACCATTTGTAAAGGCGCATCATGCCTCACCATTATATTAGAATTGTTTCAGAGTGTCAACTCACATCTGGGCAAGAGTGATCCAGATGTTCAGAAAGCCTTTGACAACATCCCACACCAAAGGCTCTTAAGCATAGTAAGCAGTGGGATAAGAGGAAACGTCCTCATATTTTAGAAAACAAAGGGTAGGAATACATCAGTTTTCAAATGGAAAAATATAAATAGTGAGATTTCTCAAGAATCTTTACTGGGATCAATATATTCATAAATCATCTGCAATAGTCACTGACCTAGAAGATGGCAAAGTTTACAAATCATAAATAATTGCTCAGTTCAGTGTTGATAAATGTGATGAAATGCACATTAGAAAACATTCTCAATTACATATAAAAATGATGGGGTCTAAATTAGCTGTCATTAATCAGGAAGGTCCTCATGAAAAGATCTCTGAAAACATCTGCTCAAAGGGCAGCAACTATAAAAAAATCTTAAGAAAGTCAGAAACCATAAAGAGATGGATAAGAGAAAATATAATGATGCTATATTAATCCATCATTCACCCTCATCTTGAAAACTGCATGAAGTTTTAATTCCACCATATCTGAAAAGGCATCTATTTTTACAGGTTGAACTTCTTTAATCTGGAACTTTCTCATATGGCAACATCCATCACCCATTATCATTTTAATTATCATAGCTGTGGCCAAGTTTCCCATGGTTACATAAAGTTTGTTTCCAGCCACTAGTCCTGGCTCTCAGGGTTCTGTGTTGTTATTTAGCTGTAATTTACTCCTAAATATCTTCTAAGAGCCCAGTAAGTAGTGAAAGTATTGGTAATGCTGCTAGACAATATTGACCCCCTGTGGTCCAGCAACTTCTCTCATCTAGGACCAGTGAGGTCCCAAGAGTGCTGGATTAGAGAGGTTTAACCTGTATGGGAAAATATGCAGAGCAGAACACAAATATTGATAGGACTATTGACAGATGTGGAAGGCCAAGTGTATAAATGAGTACAAAGAAATGTTAGATCACTTTGTGGAAGATGTATCTATCTATGGCTATTAGCCACGATGATCAGAGACAACCTCATTCTCCAGATTTTGGCAAGCCTCTGACTCCCTGAAGACGTAACTGGGGGACAGGGGAAAGTTCACTTGGTATTTGCCCCATTCTGTTCATTTCCTCTGTAGCATCTGACACCATCACTATAAGACTGTATATTGAGATATATGGACCATTAGGCCATGACCATTTCTATGCCGCGTATAAGGTACATCCTTTTGTACATCCCTAAACAATATTGATCAGTTATAGTCCTCATGACAAGTACCTCCCATGTGCTGCTGTACCAAAATTTAAATCAGATGAATCTTGCTTGATCCTGTAGTCAGGAAATATAAACTGGGATAGTACAAAGGGTTGAGAAATCAATATTTAATTTTATCTCAAGGTACATCTACATAGCAACTGGGAGACATAAATCCCAATGGGACATAGATGTGTGACCTCAGTTCCAGCAAGCTCGAAAGAAGAGCAAAGGGACTTCAGCAGCATGCTGGGCTAGCCACTTCCTAGTATGTGCCAAAGGGGCTAGGCCATGTTGCCATCACCTCACTGTTATTTGTATGCTGCCTCTGGTAGAGTTAGCATGTGTTTGTGTACCCTTTCACCTCAACCACTGTGCAGGTGCACCATTAGTATATATGGGTAGTCTGTGATAGGGTAGATGTTGAATTAGTTTGTGATTGACACTCAATACTACTTTTGATCAGGAAGCAGAACCTTGTCTAACTAGTTGGAACTTGTGACCCTGCAGGCCTACCAATTTCAAACATTCTCTGTGCAGTATATTCTCTCACGCTGTTCTCTGCCTTATTCATAGATCCTGTTCTGCGAGGCAGGTGAAATATTATTGAATCACTGTAGCTGAAAATGGTTTGGAAAGGCAATTTAATCTGCATCATCAAGTCTTTCCTACTTGCCTTTGTAGCAAGTGTGTGTTTTCCTTTTCAACTTTGACAACTCCATTGCTAATGTCTCCCATTTTATGGCTTTCTTGGTCATTTGGCAGGTGCTCAGGTGTGGCTTCTTAGGCCAGATTAATATATATATAGTTGGACCTGAAATTCCATGCCTGTAAATCTCTGTAGGTGCAATCAAGTGTTGGGGGAAATAATGGCAGTGTGGGGAGGGATTTCCAAGAGAATTAAGTCATGACTCAGAGCTGCTTTTTTGAAATCAGTAGTGAATCTCCCTTTGAGTTCACTGGTAGAAGATTATGGTAGAGGAGTCTTCAGCCTCTGAATGAAGATGAAAAGAGGAGCTGCTGTGAATCTCCAATGAACAATAGACTCATTTTGCCCCTATCCTTCCATGTGATTTCAGAAATTGTAGTACAAGTTAACTAGGCAAACAGACAGGGAAGCATTCTGTTGACATCTAAGACTTCATGCTGAAGACCAGACAGCGGAGCCAAATCAAGACAGGGAGTCATGGATGCAGTTTTGTGTCAGCATCTCATTATTGCTAGCTTTCGATGCATTCATTTTGTGAGTGCAAAAATGAAGGTTGGGCTATACTTCTTTGAGAATATATCCTACAAAGATGAAGGTGTGTGTACCTGAAAAAAAGAAAAATAGAAAGTAAGAGAAATCCCCAACCAAGACCCTGGAGATGTAATTCCCCCCTCCCTGCATTTCATAAGAATTCAAATCTGGATCCAAAGTTTATTATAAGTGGACTCAAATCCAAACAATATGCAAAAAAGACAAGCAGTACAGTAGAACTGTGTTACATGGAATATCATTCATACAAAGCATGCCCCCAAAGTACTTTGCAAAGTTAAATAATGCAAAATGCTGTAACCATTCAATAACCACAACAGGATAAAAATGAAAGATGAAGTCAGTTTGGCATGAACATGAAATCACCACAGTCACTCTTACTGCTTTGGAAAAGAGTCACCATTATATTGGTGCATGCATCTGATGAAGTGGGTCTTTGCCCACGAAAGCTTATGCTCCAAAATATCTGTTAGTCTGTAAGGTGACACAAGACTTCTTGTTGTTCTCGAAGCTACAAACTAACACGGCTACCTCTCTGATACTTGTCCCCATTATATTGGCAGGAAGTTGAATATGTTCTGGAGCAATTTTAAAGGTGGTAGAGGTTGTGAGACATTCTGACAGCCACAGGAAGGGACAATAATCTAATGCCAATGGCTTGGCAGTTTGAAATACCCCAGAGCAATCCCTCATTTCTATTTCATGAAGTTCTGAATGTTCAATGATTATGTCAGCCTCTTCAAGAGAAAGGGAAATAAGTTAATAGTGTCGGCTTCTGTAGTGAAAGCCTAAAATGTCATGGTACCAAGAGACATATCTGTTAGCATACAAGTGGTTCAGAAAACTACTTTGACAATGTAATTTTTACACATACACACATTCTCTCTCCCTCTCTCTCTCTCACATACAAACACACTCACACACAAGCCCCCCTACCATGACTTTTTATTCGCCAGTCATGTCTAAACCCTTTTAAATTAAAATATAAATTTTTCTCCCTGCTAATAAAACATGTTCCCTTTAGACTCAGCACCGAAGCATTTTACCGATATTGTCTGGGGCTGCTGGGAAGTTCATGATGTCGGAAAGTGTTCTGGGTTTTAGAAGGTGCTCAGCTCTCATGGCTGACTGGGATGTGTTCGGAGGGGACAGTAATGGGCACCATAGAAATATAGGGATAAAACAAAGCTTTGTTAAAATACTCTGTTGTGCTATTTTAGGAGCAGACTGAACATCCATTATAACTTCTGGAATCTCTCAGTCATAATCTGTTTCCCCAAATCTCTGTTAGGCTAGGGCAGCGGTCTGCAACCTGCAGTTCTTTAAAGACTTCTGTGTGGCCCCACAACACTAAAATTGAAAAGGAAAATATATCTTCCTGATTATTTTAAATATTTTGGCAAGCATCTAAAAGCCCAACAATGAACAACTCATGTCTAAACAGCAAATTATATGAGCTCTTGAAATGGTGGATAAATCTCCCTTTAATATATGCAGTGCATTGTGGGATATGTGTGTGTGCTGTTCTTGAAATAGGGGTTACAAAATGTATGATTTGACTTTATTCGTTAAGGACCATCTCATATTCACATGGACTGCAGCTATAGAATTATTGAGCTTTTCACCAAATCTGAAAAAAAATTGGCTCTTCTTGCTCTTTTGGTTGCCAACCCCCATGCTAAGGCATTGTGGCCTGGGGCCAAGATTTCACCAGTTCTCCACTCCTTACCCACACCCGCCCACAGATGTAGAATGGGGACTTGGTGACTTTGGAAGGTCTGCTCTCCATCCATCCCAGCCAACACGGCAAGGGAATATGTATAATAATTATATTCCCTTACTGCCTTGAATGTCCAGGAAAACTGGGCCATAATTTGGCCCCTTTGATAGACAGATGCAGATTTTGATTCCTTATGGTTTTCTCCAAGTGCACATATAAAGACTTTATTGCAAAGTGCTAGATTTTGCAAGCTTTAGACATGCAGAATTCACCCACTGGATTCAATAGAAGTTCTCAGGGAAAAGCCAAGAAGAGACTGGCCCACAGGTGAAATCCTTTTTCTATATGTACTACCACAAAGTGACTTTCCAATGTCCAACTAGTAGCTGGAAAGATTCTGTCTGAAGGAAAGGCTGAGCTTAATTTTGAAGACTCATTTTGACAGCATTTAAAAAAATCTGCTGTTCTTATTGCTTGTGCTCTTACTGTTGGGCAATCAGAAAGAAAATGTTAATCATACTCATGACAACAAAATCACTTAAATGGTAACTTCTGTACCAATAATGCAGACCTGACAAACCATTTGACCACTGTATAGGCTTTATGCATTGGAGATTTTCTTTCCTTACTTGAAAAAAAAATTGCCTATGGCCACTTAACTCATTTGTCAAGTAAGATGGTCTCTGAGAAGCTGTCTATGCAATTGAGAATGGCATGTATCAAGGGAAAGAAAAACTCAAATAAACAAATGGAAAAAAACCAATAGTTTAACAAGAGTACATGATATAATCATATTTGTGTAGGCATAAAAGAAATCCATTATGGAAAAATATGCAGCTGAAGCACTGTCAATCTAGTTTATTAGTTAGACGTTTGTTGGTGAGGTTTTAGATTGTTGAAGAGACAGAGATAAAATTTGTGCCATTTGCACGTGAGTCTGTCCTGGGCCATTCTACTCACTTGAATGGAATTACTCTGGATTTACACTAGTGTAACTAAAAACATAATTTGATCCCTTATTCCCTGAAATGAGGAACTCCTGATGTGTTACAGCTACCTCACTCTTTCCATTTGCTTTTTAGAGTCACTTTTGTCTGTCTTCTTATTCTAGAACCTCTCTGGAATTGGAACTCTCTCTCTCTCTGTATTTGTACAGCTCCCGAGACAAGGCCTTGGAGGTTCTGGTCACTGATGTAACAACTGCAATAATAATAATAATAATAAATTAATCAATACAACTCTAAGGCTCCAAATTTACATACACTTATCTATATACTTAATAATGCGCACATATATCAACTGAAGTCAACAGAACTAGTCACATACAGAAAGTTAAACATGTAACTGTTTGCAGAATCAGTGCCTCAGTTACCTTTCAGCAAACTAAGATCCCAGTGCAATTAACTGCCCCTGATAACTTCACTGGAAATTCCACCTGGGCTTTAAACCTTAGCTTTAAACCTTCTGATCACCAGTTAGGAAGAAGGGCTTTCAAAAACTGGTGTGGGGGGGTTCTTTCAGAAGGTCCCATCTCCACAGGTGGTGCACGATTCAAAATGCTGCACTTTTGAATCGCCATGGCCACCATTATGCTAATGAGGTGCTGCATATTCATCGCAGTGCCTCATTAGCATCTTTCAAACCCGCTCATTAACATGCCCCTTTCGAAAGGAAGGGGCATGTATAGACCCAGCCTAGGTTTTTAGGACAGAAACCTTCAGAATACGCATTGCAAAAAGCTCTCTTCAAATGCTCATGCACTATTATTCAGGGCAACAACAAAAGACTTCCTAAGCAGTTCTGAACTGCCAATTCCAAGCATTCAATAATCACAAACCATGCCTGCCCACCTCAAATAAAAATATTTGGGGAAAAATGAACACAGAGTTCTTTTTATTACCTTTGTGATTTTGAGCCCTTGAGAGCTCATTTTGTCCAACTGTTCTCCTCAACCAGAAGAGATAGAAGCTTGAGTCTTTTCTTTTAAATAAAGATGAGACTGTCCTACAATCCCAGTCTCCAAGGTCTTAAGAAAACCACCAAAATCATTATAAAATTGAAAGAGCTAACACCGCTATAACTCATTCTGAATACAAATGGACACAGAGGGGTTATGATGTTTATTTCTTGAGTTATAAGTTCTCTTTCATTTTCAAACTCAGCCAAATAAAAACTATCTATCTCTGCACATATTAGCACCTCCTTATTCTTTATATCCTTGTTAGCCAATGTCCATTCTTTCCAATTGTTTGTTATACCTTTTGGCCACATCTTGTCTT
This sequence comes from Carettochelys insculpta, assembly GCF_033958435.1. NCBI lineage: Eukaryota > Metazoa > Chordata > Testudines > Carettochelyidae > Carettochelys > Carettochelys insculpta. The sequence continues at coordinate 12,011,257 of NC_134140.1, forward strand.
AATTACATAACATGTTTTTTATGGCAGGGGCTGCCTATATTCTGTTCTTCCATCCTGTTCCACTAAGTACCCTCATCTTTAAAGCAGCCTCACCGTGCTTCTGTCATATAAATAATCCTTTAAAACAAAAGGCTCACATTGGACTAGAAATGGAATATTTGTTTAAATGTTGACCCTCTTCTGGTGTAGAGCAGCTCATAAATTTTTCAGCAAAATGTTTTCTGGCCGCAAAATGCACTTGGTTTCAAAATGTTTTGCAGGAAAACAAAAGTACTGACTTTTTTTTTTGGTCCAGGAAAATTTCTTGACTCCAGAAACTATAAGATATCTAGCACACTCACCTGTGATGTTAAGATCTTAGGCTCCAATCTGTTTCTTCCCAGGTTACTCTGAACCTTTGAACCCACATTCCAACACAACAATGGTACATAAGCCAGAAATAGACAAGGAGACACAGAGGTGGGATAAAGAGGAGCCTGGGCACACAGCAAAAGTCTGAGACTGAACACACCTCATTCCTGAACGTAAGGGCTATGTCTACACTAGAGTGATCTGTCAACAGAAGTTGCTGTCATAAGAGATCTTCCAACAAAGCTTCTCTTGACAGATGGTGGCCAAACACTAAAAAAGGACTGCTCTCTTGGCAGAATGGTCAACCAGAATCACAGCAGAAAGGGCTGCCTGGTGACCTGGAAGCCCTGTCTGTTGACAGACCCCCCACCCCCCAATCCCCTGGAGCATCCACCAAGCTTTTTTCTTGATAGATTATGTGAAGAAAGACATTCTGCTTCATGGGGGAGAGGCAGACAGCCGTTGAAAAATGTGCATAGTATGTCGATAGAATGCATTTCTAGTGTGGATGTGTCACAGTTTTTGTCAAAAAATGACTGTTTCGTCAACAAAACCCTCTAGTGTAGACATAACCATGGTGTCTGAGCTGGAACACAGAGTAGAGCGTGGGTCTGGGTTTGCCTTCCAACCACTGGCGTAAAGTAGCATAGGCTAGTTGTCAAGACTTTGAATTGAAGATCATCAGAGACAGTATCCAGACTGCTTGCACGGTGGGACTTTGTTACCCTGGAAAGTGGGGAATATAGAATGATGTGCGATAGGGCTGACTCACCAAGAAGGATCTGCCAAGGTCACAGAAAGAGAAAAGCCACGGTGTGAGCAAATGACACAGGGAAACAGCAGATGGAGTAAAAGCAAATTCCCAGACCTATCCTCAAGGAGGCACACTGCTGTAAGTGGTATGCCATTACAGAGGCAAGAGACTTACATTCTCTTCCTGATTCTGATGGAGCCTTTCAGTGTGCTCTAGAATGTCTATGCCTCAGTTTCCTTGTGTGGAAAAAGATCATGAAAATGCCCACCCTTCCAAAACGTCTTTGGGTGTGCCTAACCTTCAACAAAGCACCGGCTGCTGACATGTACCAGCTAACTTAGGTTCACAGGGCCCTGGATGCCTCCATTTCAATTTTATAGCTTCGCTGCATGAGCCTTGTGATCCTGATTCAGCTGATGGGGTATAGCTAGGTGTATTTAATTGCAGTGTGTATATATACCCTTTGAAATTCTTAGATGAAAGATTTTACCCCAGCAGAAACTGTATTTTTAGTAAATTATTGAGATTTTCATTTTATGATTAAGGCTGCTTGGATAGCCTGCGTTTGTGCCCCAGAGAAATATGGGCAAAAGCAGAAGGAATATGATAGAGCACACAGAGGAATGGGTTAGTTACTCTGCACAGTTCCCTACAGCTTTGGACTGTCACGCATTGTGAACCCCATTAATGAATGGCAGAGGTCACTTTCACACGTCTCTAAGAAGAGTTGCCAAAACTTGGAGCAGAATAGAAACAGAAGCTCACTAATCAGTTGTGGCTTTTGTAATAGATCTGATTTGTGTTTGTGTTGCACTTAGAACACTATGGTGATGGGCACCATAGATCACTTTACACAGATTCTTTGCAAACACAAGCTAGGGAGCATAATATTCTGAGAAGAAGGATTGTTCAGTGATCATGGCACTATTGTAGGATATGGAGGACATGGCTAAGTTCCATACTCTTAAGCTATCTTGAGGGACCTTGGTTAATCATATGGCCATATACTCTTTAATATAGTTATTCTTACAATACAATACCTGTGAGGTAGAGCAGTATTTTTATCCTCATTTTGAAGATGGGGAACTTGAGGCTCAAAGAAACCAAGTTGTAGGCTGATCTCCTGAGCATTTGGTCATACTTTCTCTTTAAGAATATTGTTGTCCTCTACACATGCAAGTGAAAAATGAGTCCAGTAATGGCACAACTCCTAAAATCCTTCCTTTTTCAGCTGTGCAAGGAAACTCGGTCCATTTCTCATAAAGCAAGTGCATATAAGCACAAAAACCACCAAAGCTGATGACCTGCACTCTATTCAATTGCTCAGTCATTCTATTTCTTCAGTTCAGGACAAACTCACTAGGCTCCAGCGCTTCTCATTGGTCAATTTATGTCACTTTTCAGCCTCTTCAGTCATTTTTGCATGAACTACTGTTAAGACAGCAAGTGTGCTCCTTCTACCTCTTAATGCCAAACTGCCCATTGATTGAAACAATAGTTGGTCCCCTTTTTCTCTCTTTGCTTAACTTTTCTAGCTCTATTATGTGAGCAAGCACAGAATGCAAAGTTGCACATACTTTATTAGTTAAAATATTTTTTTAAAAAATATGACAGTAAAAAACAACCCCAAGGCAATATATTCCATTGGCTCTGTGAAGCAAAGGCAGAGCAATTAATTTCAAGTTATGTGCAGAAATGATAATGATTCCTTTGTAGGAAAAAATGACTAATGGGTTGTTCTGTCAGCAGCAGTCCCAGACCCACAGGCCACAATGCCCCTGCATGCCCTACTGCATGTGCCATGGGGAACATAGCTCAGTGCAATCTGGTGAGAGTAGATGTCATTATAGACAGCTGCACTGAAGTAGTGCCTTTAGATAAATTGCAAAATGCTACATTTAAAAAGTCTGCTAATTAATGCTATTTGAAGCAGCATTAGCCTGTGATGAACTGTGTTTTGACCAGAGCATAAGAGACACTGTAGTTGCATTGGTAGTAAGCAAACAAAACCACCAGCACTTTTACCACATTAACCATCAAAGCGCCTCGGGCCTTGTCTACACATACCTTTACAATGATTTAACAAACTGGTTGTTTGTAAACCTTTTAAGTGAGACTGGTTCAAGTTTGTATGTAGGTGCCTATTTCATGTTAGTTTGCTATAAGCTCTGTTTAAACCAGAGGTTTTCTTGAGAAGTGTGCTGCTTACTTGGAGCTACAATCCAGTATGCGACTGAAAGCCTTCCAAGACTGATCAAACTTTTGGACTGCTACACCTTTGTACTTCTTGTGGAAACTAACAATACTGCCAAAAATGACCTGAACAGGTCACTGCAGATTATGTAGCACTGGGAAGAAGGATAGAGGAGTGTGAGGAACAAGTGGTGTTCCCTTCCATCCTTATTGTTGAAGGAAAAGGTCCAGATAGGTCTCATGAAATTTTGGACGTGAAGGTATGTTCGCGCAGGTGGTATTGGAGGGAGGGCTTTGCTTTCTTTAACTGTGGGATGCTGTTCCAGGCACAGGGATTGCTAGGAAGAGATGAGATCCACCTAACAAAGAGAGTGAAGAGCATCTTCACAAGCAGGTTCGCAAACCTAGTGAGGAGGACTTTAAGCTAGAGTTTTAGGGGAATGGTGATCTAAGCTGTGGGGAAGTGGAAAACCAAGAAAAACCACCAGGAGGAAGGTTCAGCAGAGGAAGACCCCAGATTCCTATGGAGAGTGTAGGGCAATCAGCTAGTTATCTAAGGTGTCTCTACACTAATGCAAGAAGCCTGGGATACAAGTAGGAAGAATCAGAAGTCCTGGCACAGATAATCAGAAAAAGACAAATTTAGTGCCCATATGTAAAAAAGGGAAGAGGGACAATTCAGGGAATTACAGTCTGGTCTGTTTCACATCAGTCCCTAGAAAGATCATGGAGGAGATCCTCAAGGAATCCATTCTGAAGCACTTGGAAAAAAGGAAAGTGATCAGGAATGGTCAACATGGATGCACCAAGGGCAAGTCATGCCTGATCATCCTGATGCCTTCTATGACAAGGTAACTGGCTCTGTGGACATGGGGGAGTCAGTGGATGTGATCTACCTTAACTTTAGCAAAGCTTTTTATACAGTCTCACCAGTCTTTTTATACATTCTCACCAGCAAGTTAAGGAAGTATGCAGTGGCTAAATGGACTATAAGGCAGATAAAAATCTGACTAGATTGTTGGGCTCAATGGGTTGTAATCAGCAGCTCAATGTTTGGTTGGTGATTGGTATCAAGTGGAATCCCCCAAAGGTCAGTTCTGGGGCTGTTTCTGTTCAACATCTTAATTAATGACCTGGATGAAGGGAAGGATTGCATCCTCAGCCTGTTCACAGGTGATACTAAATTAGGAGGAGAGGTAGACACGTTGGGTGGTAAGGAAAAGATCCAGAGTGAACTGGACATATTGGAGGAGCAGGCCAAGAGAAATCTGATGAGGTTTCTCAAGGACAAGTTCAGAGTCCTGTACTTGGGACATAAGAAACACTGGTACAGGTTGGGGACTGACTGGCTAAGCAACAGTTCTTTAGAAAAGGACCGGGCCATTACAATGGATGAAAAGCTGGACATTAGTCATCTATGTCCCCTTGTAGCGAATAAAGTGAATTTCATATCAAGCTGCATTAGTGTGAGGATTAACAGCAGATCAAGGGAAATGATTGCTCCCTTTTAGCTGAAACTGGTGGGGCCACATCTGAAATATTGCGTCCAATTCTGGACTCCCCTTTACAAAAAAAGAGGTGGGCACATTGGAGAAAGTCCAGCGGAGGCCAACAAAAATGATAAGGGGACTGGAGCAGATGACTTATGAGGAAAACCTGGGGGATATAGCATTATTTAGTCTCTGAAAGAAAAGAGGGAGGTGGGATTTGATAGCAGCCTTCAACTACATAAATAGGGATTACAGAGACAATGGAGAGTTGTTTTCAGCAGTGACAGATGACAGATAACAGAACAAGAAGCAGTGGTCTCAGGTTGCAGTGGGAGACCAGTAGGTTGGATATCAGGAAAAGCTATTTCACTAAGAGGGTGGTGAATCACTGGAATGGGTGGTAGAATCTCCATCCCTATGGTTTTTCAACTTGCAGTTTAACAAAGTCCTGGCTGGGATGATTTAGTTACGATTGGTCTGCCTTGGGCAGGTGGCTGGACTTGATGACCTCCTGAAGTCTCTTCCAACCCTAGGATTCTAGGATTCTATGTTTAGTAATGCATAAATTACTTAAACTGATGGAGTGTCTGTGTATCAAGAAGAGATGAGGTCACTTATGGGGCTTGAGCTCATAAACCACTTACAAGTTTTGGAAATGTTTGTCATGGAGAAGAGGCCCTACACATGAAATTAACGTGCACCAAGCCAGGATGTGAATTTTTAGCATACTTGCTACTCCAGACTAACGCGCCATGTGGACACTTCTTACTGTGCACTACAAGATACCTCGTGCAGTTTAGCTAAGCACATTGTAAAGTACATTAAGCTAAAGCACACAAAGTCATTTTTACTAAGAAGTAGGATGCACTAAGTGTGTCCACACAGAAGGTTTGTGCAGGATGGTAAGTTATCTGGAAATTCTCATCCCACCTTGCTGAGCACTAATTTGCCATGTATACAAGCCTATACTGCTCTCCTCACAGAGACACTCTGATTTGGATTTTGACACCTTTGCCATATGAGGCTGTAGGTTTTCAATCATGTATCATTCACAGTGGAATGAAGAGCACTGGTGGTGGTTCTCAGGGCTTCATCTGAGCTTGTCCTCATTTTGCCTTTTTTGGGGGGGGAGTGCGAGGGGCGTAGGGGGACAAGGAGGTTCAGGACAGGACATTAAAATAGAAAGTCTAATATCTATCTCCACTACCTTGAAGTTCTATGTGAATAGACATTTACCTCAGAATGTTGCACAGTAACTTGTCCAAGAGCATGTATGGGCGTGAACTTGAAGGCCTCTATAACTGTAGTCATTGGAGAGAACATTTAATTTATACCCACACAGTCCCCACAGGGGAGTTACAGTGCAGCCCTCTACACTGCTTCTGACACTGCTTTACTTGAAACAGTGGGACACTGATGACATGCCCTCTGACTTTCCAACCTGTCTTAGGGTCTCGATTCCCAAAACCTCAAAGGCTGGAATTTCAAAAAGGGCTAAGGGAATCAGAAGTCCTGGTGACTTTGAACTGGATGCTTAATTTTCTTGTGGAGCTTCAAAAGTGAATAGATCTAGCCCTAGAAAGGTACCCGTGCTAGTCCGTATTCTAACAATACAAAACAGCAGAAATGTAGCCCTTTAAAGACTAAAAAAGGATTTATTTGATTATGAGTTTTCATGGGACAGAGTCACTTCATAAGATCAATAGTATTTCCAGTATTTCTGGTATGCTATTGATCTGATGAAGTGGGTCTGTCTCATGAAAGCTCATCAATGAATAAATCATTTTGTTACGCTTTAAAGTGCAACATTTCTGCTGTTTTGTTAGATCTAGCCCTAGTCATAAATGATGTTACTTTTGCCCAGAGCTACTTTATATAACTCAAGCTTAATTAAAATCCTATGACAGAAGAGGACAACTAATCCTAATACAGCAAGTAGATACTGATTACAGGCTCTGTTAAAGACAGATACCCTTAAATTTATAAATATACATTCAATTCTTGTATAATAGCTGCTGCTTCTATGGCTGTAAGGTGCTTTCCTTAGGAAGTGAACAGAATGTTAAACTTTTATTAGGTAGATCATGCAGTGGGCAGTGTCAGTTTATAAAAAGAACAGATTACTATCTGCTATTACAAGGAGCATTAATTATGATTAACGAGCCTGACTTTGAAAGTCAGACCAACTACAAATATAATCCTGCTTTCTCCTCCAAGGCAATTTTACGAAGATACTTTCAAGTATTTAAAGTGTAAAACAGCCTACCAAGGATGCTGCCATAAATGCATTTGGCCACTTCTCTTTAGACTTTAGTTGCAAAAACAGGCTTTATTTTTCTGCTCTGTTACCCAAAAAAGCACATTATATCACACAGCTGGATATGACTATAATTGTACATTGGGCACAATTCAGTCCTGGAGTAAGGAGACACAGTTCTACTAGCTTTCATGGAGCTGTACTGACTTTAGTTAGGACTGATTTTGGTCTAATATGTGTCTTGTGTTGGGACAGGAGAAAATACACTGAACGCTGTGATGCACTCACTGGCCGTTTCTACACATGGCACTTTTTCCAGAAGAAGACCTTCCAGAAGAGTGCATCTACACATGCAATGGCACTCTTCTGGAAGAATGGGGCAGGAAACAGCACAGAAGGGGTCACACAGCCAGGGAGCCCTTCTGGGTCCACCGGCCACATGGCCCCCTTACAGGGCCCCACCCAAACAGCCCCTCCATGCAAATGCTGCTGAAGCCAGCCAACTGTGTCCCCAGCCAGCCAGACCCAGGTCCTTGTCCAGCACCCCAGGCCAGCAGGCATGGACCCCCAGCAGCTGCAGGACAGCAGGCTTGCCCTCACCCGCACACTAGCCATCCTCTTGGCCACCCTCCTCAGCCTTCTGTGGAGGCATAGGCCCAGGCCTGTGGGTCCTGCACCCCCATCACCGCTGCCGGGCCCCCTCCAACCCGTCCAGCATGTCTGGACCCATGCCACCAGCATGGACTGGTGGGACAGGGTTGTCATGGGGGAGTGGGACAACGACCACTGGCTGCAGAACCTGCAGATGAAGAAAGAGACCTTCCTGGAGATCTGCAGCTGGCTCACCCCCATGCTACGACACCAGGATACCTGGCTGAGGCCGGCCCTCTTCCCAGAGAAGTGCATGGCCATCACCATCTGGAAATTGGACACCCCAGACAGCTACCAATCCATCGGGCAGCAGTTCAGGGTGGGCACATCCACCATCGGGGCTGTCATCCTCCAGGTAAGCCCTGCCCCAGACCCTGCCCCACCGGCGGGAGGGAGGGAGGAAGGGAGGGGGCCGGTGGCCTCAGGGGACCCCAGGCGCAAATTCGGAGGGATCAGGGCTGAGGGGGCAGGCCTATCCCAGAAGGGATACCACAAGGCCACTGCTGGAGGGGTCCCTTGCGGGGGGGTGGTAGGGAAGGAGGGGGTGGAAGGGGAGGGGACAGGGACCCCTCTGTGTATGCCCATGAGTATGCCCATTCCCCTGCAGGTCATGAGGACCATCAACCACGTGCTGGTGCAGCGGCTGGTGAGCGTCGGGGACCTGGATGCAGTTGTTGAGGGCTTCACTGCACTTGGGTTCTCCCAGTGCTTTGGGGTGATCGACGAGACACATATCCCCACCAGGGCCCCAGACCACAGTGGCAGCTGATACATCAGCTGCAACGGGTACCACTGCATTGTGCTCCAGGCTGTGGTGGACACCCGTGGGAAGTTCACAGACTTTTATGTTGGCTGGCCGGGCAGGGCACATGATGCATGGATCCTGTGGAATTCCACCCTGTTCCACAGGATGGAGGTCAGGACATTCATGCCCCGGCAGGAGCACACCACTGGGGACGTCATGATGCCTCTTTGCCTTGTGGGTGACCCAGCCTACTCACTCCATCCCTGGTTGATGCACCCATACACCGGTCACCCCACACCCTCCCAGGAGCTGTTTAACGCCCGGCTCACACAGGCCCGGTATCCCATCAAGTGCGCTTTCGGCTGTCTGAAGGCACGGTTCAGGTGTCTCCTCATGTGCCTCAGTGTGGGGGTGGAGAATATCCCACAGGTCGTGGCCACCTGCTGTGCGCTCCACAACCTCATCGAGGCACGTGAGGGGCCCCCCGCTACCAGCAGCCCGCTGCAGCCCCTGACCGGCAGCTTGACCGTAACGGGCTCTGGATCCAGGAGGCACTTCAGGAGGCATTCAGCTGAGGGGACTACTAATCCCTGCACCCCTCCCCACAGGCACCCCCTACACACACCCATGTGCACACCCCACACCCACCCACCCCCCAATCTACCCACAGTAATCAGGGACACAGGGGATGTTGAATGCTACCCTATATATAATACCCTGACCCATTACCAACATGAAAAATGTAACTAGTAAATAGTGAATAATAAAAGTAACAACCAAAACCTGATAGTGAGTGAACTATACATATGGGGGTAAGGGGACAGGGGCACCTACACCTGGATGGGGACCGGGCAGGAATACTGGGGAGCCCTAATCAAGGGACAGGGTGGAAGGCTGCGAGCCCCAGCACCCATGGGTGCCCCTCCCACCCCAGCTGCGTGTTCCTCTGTGGGGCACTGATGGGGCCAGTAGCACTGGCAGCTAGGGCTGGTCAGCATCCTGCCCAGCCTCAGCGGAGGAACTGCGGGTGAAAGGCTTGTGGCTTAGGCGACCCTCCATAGGCCCCACCATGGCCACAAGCCATGCTGCACGGTCCCTCAGTGCAGCATTGGGCAGGCCCAGGGGCACTAGGTTGGCCAGGGCCTCAGGGTCATGGGCTGGGGGCACGGGAGCAGCTGAAGAGCCAGCAGGGGGGCTGGGGGGGAATGCTGGGGGGGGCAGCTGGGGGGCAGCAGGGAAGGGCTCGGGGGGGCAATAGCAGGGGCCTCAGGGGGCACTATGGGGGACAGCTGGGGGGCCTGAGGGGGGACCTCCAGGGGAACTGCGGGGTGGGCTGTTGGGGGTCTGGGGGCTGGCCTGCTAGGATCCTGAACACTGTGCAGAGCATTCCCACCACCTCCCCCCAAGTGTCCCGCCTCCACTGGAGCTCGGCCTCGTCGAGGGCCAGCCATCTTTCGGCAAGGGCATTCTGCTGGAGGAGGGCTGCCATGTAGGCTGCAACCTCTTCCTCGCGGTGGCTGTGTCGGAGCTGGTGCACCGGAGGCCACCACACAGCAGGGGCTGGTGCGGGCCCAGCTGGTGGCCTGCTGGGTCCTCCAGCCTGGATGGCGCTGGCGGGCCCCGGGCTCCTCGTCCAGCTGCCTCGGCCCTCGGATGGTACTGCTGTTGAGCGAGAGAGGGTGGGGGTAGAGGGGGAAGTCAGTACAACATCTGGGACCTGGGTGGCATGGCCCAAGTCTCCCCAGCTGGTTACCCCCTCCACAGACCCATGGGACGGGCATGGGCTGGGGAGGCCGCCGTGTGGGCTTGCATGCACTCACCACGGCAGCCACTGGGGCATGATGCTGGAGCTGGGGTGCTATCCATGGTGGCCCACCCTAGCAATGGACTTGTCGGCTGCGGGGAGCTCGGCCGTGGGGGATTTCAGATGCCGCTCTGCTGCCTGGAGGGGGCCTCAGCACACTCAGGGGCCGCTCCATAGGAGAGGAAGCCGGGTGCTGCTCGCAGGCATAGGTGTGCCCTGGGCCCTGACTGGGGATGGGCTTTAGGGCTTCAGGGCCTGGGGCTGGGGCCCAGGTGTCCCCCGCCCCCCCGCTGTACTTTTCCACTGTGTGCACTTATCCGAGGTGGCCTCGTATATGTTGGGTGATGCCCGACTGGAGGGGACCTGGCTGCTGGTGGCGGAGGGCACCACAATGATGAGGGGCCCATCTGTGGACTTTCCATCAGATGCGACATCTATGGTGGCAGGTCCCTCATGCCCCTCCTCCAGTGCAGCAGGAGGCTCAGTTACAGCTGTCTCTATGGTGATGCAGGGTGGAGAGGCGTCATCTGCAGCCAGGAGGTCCCGCAGCTCTCAGTAGAAGGGGCAGCTGGCAGGGGCATGGCCAGATCTGTGGGTAATGTCCCAGGCCCACATGTACCCCTGCCGCAGCTCCTTCACTTTGCACCGCACTTGTTCTGGTGTCCGGGAGGGGTGGCCCCGGGCAGCCAGTCCCTGGGCTACGCAGGCGAAGGCTGGGGTGTTCCTCTGGTGCCCACTGGTGTCCCGGAGGACATCCTCATTGCGCCAGAGCCCCAGGAGGTCCTGGGGCTCTGGTTCAGTCCAGGAGGGGGCCCTTCATTTTGGAGCCCATTTGGGGTTCTGGCTCCCCTCATCCAGGCTCCTGGGGCTCCCCTGGGCGGTGTGGGTTACTGGGCGGCTAGTCATCCCTGTGGGTCGGGACTCGTTGGGTGCTGCAGAGCCTCAGAGGAGTGTGGCAGACAGCTCTGCATGTGCTGCCTGTCTCACACTCTCAGCTTCCTGCCATGGTGTCTCCGGGTCATTGCAGCTTTAAAGGTTGCAAAGACTGGGGACCATAGAGGCTCACTGGGGGTGTCTAGAGCAGCCCTGCTCTCCAGCAGGCTGCCGCCATGGAGGACTGCTTCTTAACATAAGAACATAAGAATGGCCATACTGGGTCAGACCAAAGGTCCATCCAGCCCAGCATCCCATCTGCCGACGGTGGCCAATGCCAGGTGCCCCAGAGAAGGAGAACAGAAGACAATGATATTTAAACTTTTCAAAACTCATCAAATCATCACCAACAGCCATGGACTCAGTGCCTGTTGGTGTCTGATGCCTCCCTCACTATTTCCTTCCATCCTTCCCTGTCTAGTGCAGAGTAGCTTAGTTTCTGTAGACTAGCTCCACACCAATCTACCATATCAAGTTGTAATTTTCTTTTGGTTGCCAACTTATCAATCCAACACTAAAGGATTGATTGGTGTTGTGGACCTTGTTTATTCGGGTGATGTCTGAGACAGCATCTTTTATCACTTAATCATATTGGCATCAGATTTCATTCATATTGTTGTTTTATGATCAGAATATCGACGCTACTCCGACCAACCCTCCTTCTCTGCCCAGGCTTGAGATTGGGATAGAACCTCTAGAGGCTTCATGGAAGAGTTTTTTCAAAACTAACTATAAATTCTGAATTACACAGGAAATATTGTGCACACTAGTGACTTTCACATCCGTATACAAATTAGAAACATGATCAATCTGTCCGTCAGCATCAGCTTCCACAATGGTTCATGGAAACTGTAGTTCCAGCTCCCTCTCTCCCTCCCAGTCTCCCTGAAGTGGACAGCCTGTATTGTCTATGATCCACCATGGTCTTTCCCTCTGTCTCAACCCAGACGGTACATCTTAGGTCTGTCATGCACACCAAAAATATTTTTCCCACTTGGTTACTGATGGATCCATTATCAGCTGAGCAGCAGAAGACACTTCAGAGGGTGAAAACTTAGCCTTACTGAATTCCATTGGAAAACACACACGGTTCAGTGTACATCAGATTTGTACTAGATGGAACACAGACTACAAGGCCAAAAGGGACTACTGTGATCAAGTATCCTGACTTCCTGTATAACACAGACCATAGAACTCTCCCATAACCATTCCTGGAACAATTTTTTTGTAAATCCAATTGTGCTTTTCAAGTTGTCAGTGATGGAAAATCTATCACAACCCATCACACATAATTCCAAAATGGGTAAATCACTCACTGCAAATTATTTTTTCCCTTATTCCCAGTCTGAATTTCTCTCACATCCAGCTTCTGGATCTTGCCATACCTTTCTCTGCAAGAATGAAAAGACCATTATTATATATTTGTTCCTGATATAGGTATTAATAAAATAATCCCTAAACCTACTCTTTGTTCAAAGAAACAGATGGAGTTTGGTGTGTGAGGGCTACTGACAGAAATGCTGGGCCCCTGGGCAAAGTGGGGTGGCTCTGGGCCCCAAGAAGGGGCAGGGCCTTCAGAGGAAGAGGTGAAGCTGCGAACTAGTCTGCCCCAGTCAGGCTTTCCATGCTGCCTGGCCCACATCTCCTGGGGCTCCAATGGTGAATTAAACAGCCTGGATCTCAGGTCATTGTAGCTATATGCTCTTTTAAATCACCAGGCACCAGGGCAGCTGCCCCTTCTACTCCCTATCAGTGGCTCTGCTCTTCAGTCATGTTTTCTAAACCTTTAATCATTCTTGTGGTTCTTCTTTGAACCCTCTGTAATTTGTCAGCATGCTTTTTGACTTGTGAACATCAGAACTGGACCCAATATTTCCAGCAGTTCCCCGTTCTGTAAGTCTGGCCTACATTCTTTCTTCCTAGATGTACACAAAATACATTTAGCTGCCATAGAACGTATATTGTTTGCTTGCCTGCAATTGATCCTCTATTATCTTCTTCTGCCAATCAGTAAACTGAGGTACCATTTGAATGGTAATGGGATCATAACAAGTCGGTGGCAGACTAAAATCCATTAGTTTAAATGAGATCCGTTTTCCTGTTGAATCTGGTAGGCAGCACTTCTTCCAGAGTTTTTAATAAAAGGGATGTGCTATCAACCAGCATCCCACTTTGACAAAGTAGCAATGAGTTGCATAATTAGCACAAAAATGTTTTTTTAGTGTAGGTGAGCCAGCCCACAGCCATATAGCCTACATCTAATTTAGGTAACTATACTGCCCTTCTGCAACCATTAGATATAAAATTTTCTGTCTTCAGCCAGATTTTCCAGAAACTAAACACTGAAAGCTCTTGCAATAGTCAGAGTTGTGGGTATATCACATTTGTGAAAAGCAGGTCTTATCTGCCTGCCTGTGGCATTTATAAGGACTATATCTCATTGGCTGTGGCCACACTTGGCCAAAGCTCAAAATGGCTGTGCAAATGGCCATTTCTAAGATTACCCATGAGGCGCTGAATTGAATACTCATCGCCTCATTAGCATTAGGACACTTCCAGCCACGGCGCTTTGAAAGTGTTGCTTTTGAACGCACACAACTCGGCGCAGCTACACAGGGGTCCTTTTCGAAAGGACCCCGCACATTTCGAAATCCCCTTAATCCTTTCAGTTGAGAGGAATAAGGAGATTTCAAAATGTGCAGGGTCATTTTTCAAAAGGACTCCCATGTAGCCGCACTGAGCCACAAGCATTTACAAGCAGCGCTTCCAGAAGCATCCTAATGCTGATGAGGCCCTGAATATTCAATTCAGGGCCTCATTAGTAATCTTCGAAATGGCCATTTGCAAGGCCATTTAGAAATTTTGGCCAAGTGTGGCCACAGCCATTGTTTAATAATATAAGTGTTGCTCTATAATATAAGCTACCTCAGGAGATCTTTGGGATTCTTTCAACTGAAACACACTAAAGACAGAAGATTTCACGTTTGTCATTCGCAATTTAGCATGTCTTCTTTGTCAGGCCCCTACTGAAATGTCAGCAGTGCAGAACCCTCGTTAAGCAATTTAATTTTTGTGGAGTTAAACATTATGAAGGTCCATCAAGACTTCCTTACAAAACACATTCATCAAAGGAATGGAAAAATGAAAATGCCCACAACAAATTTTAGATCAACTTTTTTATGTAGTTTTAAATGAAAACCAAAAAAATTAAAAAAAAATAAAAAAGCAAAATGTGGTCTGTTATGTGACACGATATTAATAAAAACCTATTTTGCCTTGCCTTTAGAAGGAGGCTATTTACATATTAAGAACTGATTTATGGTACCAAATAAAAATCTAAGCAATTTACTTTGCAATGTGTGGGCAGCCAGTTATGATGTTAAGAGCCAATTTACAATGTCAACAACTGTGTTAGGAGTAAAATGCAAAGCCTTGACTTTTGTGTGTAGGTATGTTTTATATTCTTCTTCACTGATCTTTGCCTCAACCACAGAGTTTCTGCTTTAAACCAGAGTTTCTCCTTTAAATGACACAGATATCATACAAAATTATTGAGCCCAAATACAGTCTATTTTTCATGCCAGTATGTCCTATCTATTTTTCTAAGCAGGAATGCATGATTAAAGTAGACTATTAGTATGATTATTTGGCTAAACTACAAGAAGAGTTCCTAACTTTTCCTTCATCCTCCCTTATATACCTGTCATCGGTTTTGTAACAATGCAATAATACGGACCTAATAGTTCCCTTTTGAACTATGTTGTACATATGTTGCTTCTCTCTTTCCCCAAAATGTATATATGTGTATGCATAGGGGGAGTATATTCACTGCCTATTTCAGTCAATTAAATAGTTTTGTATGAAACAAACTGTATATTTTAGAAACACAAAGGTCTCTCAAACATATAGGCTGTGTCTACACTTGCATTCCTCTTTTGAAAGAGGAATGCAAATGAGGGAATTTGAAAATGCAGGTGACAAACTGATTTACATATCTTGTGCTTCATTCACATAATCTCTTTTCAGAAGAGATTCTTTCAAAAGAAAAAAATAGTGTAGATGGGGCTCTTTTGAAAATCAACCCCATCTTCAAAAGGACCCTTCTTCCTGAAACAAAATACCACCTCTCTAGGTAATGTCCTCCAGTGTTTCACCATCCTCGTGGGCTACATCTACACTAGAAACATCTGTCAACAGCAATGTCTGTCAACAGGGTTGTCTTAAGAGAAACTGTGTTGACAGAGTGCATCTACACAAAAGCAGACTGACAGAGCAATCCCCTCTGTCAACAGAGAGCATCCAGACTGCCTGGCCCTCTGTTGACAGACTAGCTAATTTGGAGCTCTACAAACAGGGCTGCCCAGTAAACCAGAAGCCCTCTCTGTCAACAGAAGTGCCTACACTGCACTTCTGTCAACAGAACTCTGCCAACAGAAGCTGTGTCTACACATGCACAAAACATTGAAATAAGCAGCCCTTTCTCAAAACAGCAGGAGGAGCATCTACAAGTGCAAAACTGTCTTTTGAAAGGAAATTGAAAGAACGGGGCACAGACATTGAAATCCAAACCCCGATCCCAGATCAGGAAGATCGATCCCCTTTTGAAATACTAAAACGAAAGGCCACACGAGTAGATACTCTACTGTCTGCTTTTTCGAAATAGGGGTCTGCCATGATGCTGGTCAGTTGGCGCATGGGGCCACTCCAGCCGGCAGCAGTGGGGCTCTATGGTTCCTGAGTTCAGCTGCCTTAAAGCTGCATGCATGCAGGAAACCCGTGGCAGGAAGCTGAGAGCATGCTAGGAGCAGCCTCTACATGTGCTCCAGCCCCACGCTCCAGAGCCACAGCATGGCCAGCAGCCAGCCCCCACAGGAGCCCCACAGCCCCCTCTCTGAGCCCCCGCAGGGCTCCCAGGGGGACAAAAACTAAGGGCCCCCTCCTGGACGGATTGGGAGCTGCAGGACCTACTCAGCCTGTGGAAGGAGGAGGAGGTTCTGCATGAGATAGGGGTCAAGCAGCACAATGCCGCTGCCTTCAGCTGCCTGGCACAGGGCCTCCAGACCAGGGTCCACCCAGAGCGTACTGAGGAGCAGGTACACTCCAAGGTAAAGGAGTTATGGCAGGGCTATGCCCAGGCCAGGGACCAAGCCAGACGCTCTGGGGCAGCTCCAGCCACATGCCCCTTCTTCCAAGAGCTCTGGGGCATCCTGGCACGCCAGGACAGCTCCTCACCCCTTTCATTCCTGGACACCTCGGCCAAGGAGCTGCAGCCGGAGGAGGAGGAGCAGCCTGGACCAGGAACCCAGGAGGGCAAGGGGACCATGGAGTTGTCAAGTGAGGAGGGGGACCTCACCATTGCCCGCCCCTCCCTCTCCTCCAGGTGGGAAACTGGGAGCCGGACATCCCCGGACGTCGCCAAGGGACCCTCTGGTACGTACAGGGAGGGGTGCACACCTGCTGCACAGGGTTGGGGCGACACACGAAGGACCGGTGGTCCGGGGCCACACAAAGGCCAGACCCCACATGGGATGCAGCACCCCAAGGTGGTCAGTGCTGGACAGCACCTGGCACCTGCACACTGCAGGCCAGGAAGGGCCACCTGCAAGTGAGACCCCTGGATGCACCCCCAGGCCAGGAGGCCCAGCCTGTGGGGAGTGGGTCAGTGCCCCTTAGGAGGACAGTGTCCTTTAGGTGAGTGGGGGACCCATAGGGTGGGCTGAGGTGGGTGGGCCACAGCCAGGTCCCCTCCATCTGGGGCACATTACTGACATGCTGTCCTCCTCTCCACACAGCTGCATCATCTGTGGGCCAGGAGAGCCCTGCGCCATCCCTTTTCCCCGAGAGCCCCCCCACAGCCTTTGGAGGTGGCTTACATAACTTGCCTATGGCCATAAAGGAAGACTGTGAATCAGCTGTCTTGAGATTCAGTCCAAGTGCTAGATTGGGACTTGGACAATTAAGTTATCTTTCATTTGGCCTTCTGCTTAAATTGTGAAGAATAGTGAGATCATACATGAGCTATATTACATAAGTGTTCACTCTACTCTACAAATACACTGGAGCAGAGTATAAAAGGTATTAAACTATTCTTCACAAAGCCTCGCAAGAATTGCTTATGAGCTAACGTGAAAGGCAAATCAAGCATTATAATTGCAATTACCTGTATAATGAAGTGGTGTGTGTGGGGATTTTATTACCCTGATTAGGTTGTATGTGTTTCCTACCATCCTGGAGTAACAACAGGTAGGTGCCTCAGTTTCCCTAGGTGATGATGATGAGAAGTGGTGCTGAGAGTTTCAGTGTGATGACTTCTTCCACATACACACTAAGCCTCCATCCCATGCGTAACCTCAGCAACCATGTGACACCTTTCTTCTCTGGGAAAATGGACAAAGGAAGAAAGAGTGGCTTGGCTGGTTTAAACTGGAACTGGGCAGTTGAGTTGGGGTGTCTCGGCTGACTTAAGAGAGAGAAAGGAGAGCCATCCCCAAGATGGATTGTACTGACTGCTTCTGGTTCCTGCGATGACAAATCTGTTCTAGGCTTGTCCCTGTCAACTAATAAACCTTCTACTCTACCTACTGAAAGAGCAGCACATCTGACTGTGGATGGAGTACAAGGCCTGGTGACCCCCACATGCCGTGACAACCTGCTAACAAAGTCACAATGATGGGGGGGACTAGCGGACCATGGCATGCACAAAATACTTAGTAGCATTTTAGCCCTTAAAGTAAGACAACCAGGGATGCATCCAGGTGCTGTGAGGAAGGAGGAAAAAGTGGATCTAAGACACCAATCTGTCTCCCAGATTTCGGTCCTGAATGACTAGGACAGATGGCCTAGCTCAAGTGACATTGGACTGATCGTGAGGAACCTGGGCTCAAGTCATGGCTCCATCAGAATTCCTGTTTGACTGTGGGTGGGTCATTTACTCTGTTATATGCCTCAGCTCCCAGCATGGGGCTAGCACAACCCTATCTCCCAGGTTTTGAAGGAGGATAAGTAGCATACTGATTGTAATCAGGTACTATGTGACAAAGGTCATATAAGACAGACAGAATGGGAACTTTGGGGCAGATTTTCAACTGTGGTTAAAGATGCAGAAAGATTTTAGCACTAGTGAATTTTCTGTGCACTTTTGAAAAATCCCACTAAGTGTCTAGCTCTGTCTTTTGACTCCAAAATACTTTTGGAATTCTGGCCCTTCACCTCCAAAGACACAATTAAAATATTTTTTCGATAGTGCTGTAAGCTGGTGTCTTCTTGCTTCTGTCAAGCCATCCAATAGCAGCTGAACTATGACTCCATCATGGATATTATCCCCGCTCTGTGTACTTTTGATTAATTGAAAACTACAAACTACACAAGCAAATACCATGAGTCAATAATAAAGCATCTATTTTGTGTGCTTTGCTAAAAACTAAACAATCAAGCTTATTTTCACAGCACTGTCATCATTTTTCCCCCCAGGGCAAAGGCATTGAAGTACCTCCTCCTCGCTTTTGGTTACTGAGAGGATCCCCTCTTGTCTGGAATGACCTAGGAGCTTCCAGAGCTGCACTATTTGAACTACAGAGCCGGGCTTTGTAGTTGATGTGGCAAAAGACTTACACCTGCTGTGGAAGGGGCAGATAACTCTCTGATTGGTAAGTTACATTATCTCTGAAGCAGCTCTTCCTTGTCCTTACCCTCTGCTCTGTAACATACTCACATGTAAAGTAAGTAGCATTTAGGCCTCTATCACAGGTTCATCACTGTAGCCCATCCATGAACTAAATATTTGGATTGTTTTTTTCAGTGCATCACCACTGAATATGTGGTTTTAGAAAATGTGCAGAACCCAGGTTTTGCTGCTATGAGTAATTGATAAAAAAGATTAAATATTGTGGATTATTTTTAGAGATATTCAACCATTATATGAAAATATTGAAGTTTTTCTGACCACTGAAAATATGTTTTTTTTCTGTTTTGTTCTTGGTTAGCCCTTCACTTTATTTCAACCAAATGAATTTTATGAGCAATGAAAAGTATCAGCGAGACAGACATGTTAGTCTATATCACCAATCCCTGCAACAAACCTCACTGCCAATGCTGTTCACATATCTACACCAGTGATATCATCACAGGACCTAACATCAATTGTACCATCAGGGGCTACTTTACCTGCACATCTATTAATATAATATATGCCATCATGTGCCAGCAATGCCCCACCACAATTTACGTTGGCCAAACTGGACAGTCTCTACATAAAAGAATAAATGGACATAAATCAGGCATCAGGAATGGTAATGCACAGAAACCTGTGGGAGAGCACTTCAATCTCCCTGGACACGCAGTAACAGATTTCAGCTGACTCAAGTATAGGAAAGCTTGGCTTGAGCATCTGCATTGTATTCCAACTCTGTGTTAATACTTCTCTAACCATGCTCCAACCTAGGGCTCTGGTGTCCCCACTATACTATACACCTCAGAATAGCCATATACTAGAGTATCAAGCAATTCTGCTCCCATCCATCGCTGAAACATAGCTTCTCTGTCCATAGGACTATGGTGCACTTACCAGAAGAAGTTTATTTTGCAGAATGCTCGTTTGGTTGACTCTTCATGGTAAGCCTAGGGGGTTCTCTGACAGGTTGATGATCAGAACAGAATGGGTTAACGCTTACCTGAGTTGTTACCCTTTGCACAGGAGGGACTTGCATTTTCTGTAGAGTGGATTACAGATTTATGGGATAGAAAGGACTAAGGAAGTTGTACCATGGAATTATTTCAGAGGCTGTCTGTAGCAGAGCCTGCAGCCTTTGTTGGCCCCTAGGCAAGGTGGAGGGCAGGTGTGGCACCATGCTCCCAGAAGATGCAGGGTTGTGGATAGAAGGGGTAGATCTGAGAGAAGGCAGCCATCAGCAGTGCCCCGGGTGTGGCATGCCCCACCCCAGCCCTGAGCACGACTCAGAACACATGTCTAGGTGCTCCAGCAGTGCTTTAAAGGATTCTGGGGCTCTGGCCTCCAGCACTGCTGAAAAGCCACAGTCTCTTTTAAATCACCGACCCCAAGGCAATATCCTTCTTTGTTCCCTCACCCCATTGGTGGGCCTGACCATGTGGCTCAAAACCTCATCTCTCACCAACAGAAGCTGGTCCAATAAAAGATATTACCTCACTTGCCTTGTCTTTTGGGACCTCAGTCAAGCAGGGATGCCTCTAGGGTGGGTTCGATCATGTGGTCCCCTGGAAACTGCCACCCAGTGTGCTGGTCATGCCACTGAATCCACTTACCTGCTGTCTTGGGAGCCCCACCACCCTGTTCTGCTGGGCCAGATTCTCTGGTTTCCATCAGAGGAGGCACAAAGCTGGGGTTATCACTCCTCCTGCAGAGGAACACAGACCTTAGTTACAGTTGAGTTTCACTTACGCTCATTTTCCTGACTCTGTTTTTCATACCCCGAACCAGCTCAGCTACAGGAGGGCTCAGCTATAAGGACATTTACAGCATCCCTAGTGACAATCTTGGATTGGAGTAGTTGGCAGGATAATGGGCCCAGCTGGGTGCCCTGAATGCCAGGAGTGTGGTCTAAATGCAGTGGCTGGAGACCAAAGTGGTTATGGGTTTGTTATATTATGCTTGCTTGCTGTGGGCAAGAGAAATAGAGGCAGTAAAATCAGCAACGTGAGTCTGAGTGAGGATCAAAGGAAACTATAACTTCACAGGGTCCTAATGGCGAGAAGGCAGAAGCCAACTGGAATCAAAGAAAATACAATTAGAAGCATAAGCTACCAGGGAAAAAGCTGACCATGAGAGAGTCTTGGAAAGCCAGAGCCCAAGCAACTTGGAAAAGACAAATAATTGGAGCCCAGAGGGAAGCTCAACAGGCTGCTTGAGAAGAGAAGGAGAAAGCATGAACTAGTTGTACTGCTGTTAGCAACCCAATGCGGTAGGATCCACCCCTTCAAAAATCCACAAGTGGGAATGACTATGCCCATCTTGTCATTAATCTGCAGATATTGATGAGTCTTTCATCAACATCCAGTACCGGAACCTGTCACAGCATCTACATGGCAAAACAATAGGGCTAGGCCCCTGAGTCTCTGCTTAACTAGGGCTCAGACCCTCCAGCCTTGCAGAATAGTAGGGGCTGCAGCATACATGTGCAGAGGCAACATGTGCAGAGGCAACAACTTATGTCCTTAAGGAAATGTTACTGCAAAATGGATCTGTCACCCACTGTTAGGCTCCTACAGTCTTTGGCATAGGCCAAACAGGAATATTATGAATCCCAGCGGGGACTGATTCTGATTCTCACATTCAGGAGACTAATATAATGTTTATGAATTTAGTCCTCAGATGCTACCACAAGGTGAGTGTTGTTTCTAAAGCAGATATAGGATGTTCTTTTTACGGAAGCAAGCAAGAAATCTGACTACCTTTATATAATCAACATCATCATAGTACCTGAAGATCTGCTCTGCCTTATACCAAATATCTTCTTCCTTATAATGCATGTTAATGGCAAAATAATCCTTCCCAGATATTTGTCATTCCAGATCAGTGCCATTTTTAACCCGGCCAAAATCATATGCAATCTGCAGGATTCTTTGGGGCTCTGCATTTTTATAAGCAAACAAAACTCTCTTCCATTCCTAAGAGAGATATAAAATAACAAACTGTACTAAAGGAAAGTGTATAAATTGTTGAGGTCCTCCTGGGATGCAACAACTCATAGCATTTCATCTAATGCTGAGGTGTCTCTCTTAATCATTCAAGTGTGTCTACAAAACAAAGCTATTTCAGAAGAATAGCCACTCTTCCAAAATAACTTTGTGAGCATCTACACCTTACAACCACTATTTTGAATTAATTTTGAAATATCCAACAGCTTTTTCAAATTTGGCAAAATTCATTCTGCAAGGAATAGTGCTGATTCTGAAATAGATATTTGAGAATAGAGGCTGTATGGACTGGGCTTATTCCAAAATAAAGTGGCTGTATAGACATAGTATTTTGATTTCAAGCCCTTAGAAGCACTGCTTACAGGGTCTCTAATCAGAAATAGGGTCTATTGTGTACAGACACACTATTTCAGAACAAGTATTGCTTATTTGGGGGCTTCCCTGTAGTGTGGATGCATTATTCTGGAATAGTTTATTTTGGAACAATAACTCCGTAATAAGCTATTCTGAAATAACTTTGCTGTGTAGACATACCCTCAGGTTTTGGCTACACTATAGTTGCTATTTCAGGATATGAACGCATCCACAAATAGCACCTCTGGGGGTAAACACTGTGTATTCCAGTTCCAGCACCCCTAGTCATGAGAGGTGTATCAGAAACTTCAAAATAGCTGCTTATTTTGAACTTCAGTGCCATTTGGATGGCACCAAGTTGAAAATAAGTTAATTCAAAATAATTTACATAATTTGCACTGTGCATATTGTATCAGTTATTTTGAGTTATGGTTACAGTGTAGCTGTAGCCTCAGTGTTTTCTCATGGAGGCAGAAGAACCTAGTGGATTAAGTGCTGGACCCGGATTTGAATAACTTTGTTTTAAGTCCTAGCTATGTCATTAGCCTGCTACATGACCTTAAGGCAAGTTACTTCCCTGTCCTCAGTTTCCCCTCTGTTCAAGTGGGAAACTGCTACTGTGCTGCTTTGTAAAGTACTCTGAGCTCAAATGCTTAAAACTGCCAAATGTGAACCAGATAAGATATTTCATAAATTCACCAGAAACTAGACTAAAATTACAGTGTAAGACTCAATTCACTGAAAAACTCAAGGGGATATCTAGTCACAGATTATTTCAGTTCCCTCTCTGCCTGCCCTCTCTGGTGTAGCATTTTAACACACAAAGCTTAACAGACGGATAGACTCTGAAAAGGCAGCAGACAGCTGAAGGACAGTCACATTTCATCTAAAAGGAAAGCTTTATATTCTGCAAGTTGTCACAAAGACCATTACAAGAATAATAGTTACAGGCAATGAATCCTCTGCCCCTCTCTCAACTACCAAAAAACCAAACCAAACCAAAACAAAACTAACATGATTGCTGCTGTATTTTTATTGTTCTTAATGCAAATGGATACAATATTGTTACTGGAACTAACTTCAGTGGTGTTTGGTTTTCTGCTCCTCCCAACCCAACCTGAGAAATGGCTTTCAGAGCAAATCACACTTACATTTTTAAACAATACCTTGAATATGACCAGAGTAGCTATTTCTATAATCAGACCTAAGTGAGCTGATAGACTTTGAGCCCCTGGGAAAGTGGAGGGAGAGAGATGACTCCACTCTCCCAGAAGTGGCAGGGCCTCAGGCAAAAGGGGTGGGGCAGAGTGGCCAGCCCTCAGGGCTGCCTGGACCATGCCTCCTCCCACACTCTGTGCCATCTGGAGCACAAAAAACTGGACTCTGCAGCGCCCCACAAAGGTCTCTGGAGGTGATTTAAAGGCTCCATGGCTCCCAACACCACTGCTGTTGCTGCAGTAGCATCAGCATTGGCCTGGAGTCACGGGCTCCTTTGAATTGCCAGGCCTGGAGGCAAACCCCTGCTAACAGCAGGCCTGATCAGGTCTCTATATATGCAAATACTTCACCACTGGAAGGTTTTAAAATATTGGCAATATGTATCTTTGACATGCACCACTGCTGCAAATTAACAAGAGCTGTCCCACTGAAATTAATGGGACTATTGGCCCCCTGAGCAGCCATCCCAGAGAGCTGGCTGCCTGGGTATCTCTGGGGAGCCAGCTGGGTCAGAAGTTAGGGAAGCTGGAAGTGTGGGCAGTTCTAGCATCTTGGACAGTCATGGCTACGTGGACTACTGGGGAGGTGATTGGTAACTGAGTTCACTCTTCAGTAGATGCCCCCTTCTGTCCCACTGTGGCACCTCAGTTCCTGCAATAAGGCCATTATTCAGCACTGGACCTCTGTCCCTAGCCATATCACTCTTTTCAGTGCGGCCCTTCCTGGTTCCCGGCTGGAGTCAAATGTCTGTAATAAAGACTCTCTGGGGCATTTCATCAGCCATTTTCCTGTTCAGCTTGCTCCCCACCCCACTTAAAAACTGGCTTGTACAGCCATTTTGCTGGAGTTGATGGTCCCACTTTATTCTCTGGGTTCTGCCCCAGGGCCCTATACTGAACAGCTAGGTCTGCTCCTTTACCCATACTGCACTATTTCCTGTGCCACTTCCTACTTCTCAAGTTCCCCTCTAGGTCTCCCAATCGATTCTCTGGTTAGTCAGGGTCTCACCCAAGCCTCCCAGCCTGTAAAGCTTTCTTTAATCTCTCTCTGCTTGGCACTCCTACACAACCTCCCTTCCTGCTCTGAGTTTCCTCACTATCGCTTCTTTTCATGCCTTTTACCTGGCTGTCCCTCTTGTTATTGCTACCACCTTCTGATGTGGATAGGGAATTTGTCTGATTTCCTTCAGTATGGGGTCAGGTTGGTTAGCTCCAGTCTCTCCAGCCCTTTGGGCCATCTACCCTGTTACATGAGAGAGCCGGTGAAAAAACATGCAATTTCTGTCAGAAATTAGTTGAAATCAGTAAGTCCCTGCAGAACATTTTGATTTCAACAAGTCTATGGGTAGGTCTATATAGCAAAGTTATATCAAAATAACTATCCTAGTATCTACACAATGCAACCGCTATTTCAAAGTAATTTTCAAATAATGGTTGGGTTTTTTCAAAATTGGTAAACCTCATTGCACGAGGAATAGTGCTTCTTTCAAATTGGTGCTGTCAAGATAGGGAATAGAGTCTATTTCAAAATAAGGCATAGTGAATCCAATGGCTCTATTCTGAAATAGGCGCTGTGTGTGTGATGCTGTATTTCAAAAAAGTTAAGTGCTATTCTGAAATGCATTGTGCTTAGCAGTGTTATTTCGAAAAAAGCTGCTGTATAGACATACCCTACGTTTTTGGTGGGCAAAAATACTCCATCAGAAATTATCTGACCAGCTCTAATGGGGATGCACAGGGCCACATTCTGCTCCCTGATACAAGTGTAAATGTGGATGAACTCCATTGATATGCGTGGAGCTATTCTGGGTTAGCAGGAAAGTACATGATGCCGTGATCTGGTGCACAAGACCTTAATCTCCTCTTACTCACACTGATTTGTCACTGATCTGACCCCACTGACTGCATGATAGTTTCTCTAAGTGTGTTAAATCTGAATTATACAGCTCTCCTCTACATGTACTCAAGTGCTTTGGGGAAAGGGGATATCTTTTCAAATTTCCTTCGTGACAGGCTGCATTTGCATGAGGCAGTGATGATTGATGATTGATGCAGCATGGCTCAGTAAGTAATGTGAGCACGTTAGAGAACTTTGCATCACTTAATCTTACTTATCACACCAGGTAACTCCACGTGGGGAGTAAAAGGGACATTAATAATATGAAATGTGTCTGCTGCAGGGAGTAATCAGGGCTCAGGACTGTGGTATCTCCCTTTTTATAGATCGTTTAGGGCTAGCTTGTACTAACAGCACCATAGTAAGGAGGGAAACAGAGGTGTACAGGTTGAACTGCTCTAATCTGTAACACTCTTGTCCAGCAGCATCCGTAATCTGTCATGATCTTAGTTAGCTGGATGACCACTTATCATGGGTGTGGCCAAGATTCCTAAGGTCCCATAAAGTTTGTTTCCAGGCACCAGTCCTGGTTCTCAGTGTTCTGTGCTATTATTTAGCTGTAATTTACCCTTAAGTGTCTTCTAAGAGCCCAGTAAGTGGTGGAAGTGTTGGTAATGCTGCTAGACAATATTGACCTATCATCCTGCAGATTTTCTCATCCAGTACCGGTCAGGTCCTGAGCATGCCAGATTGGAGAGGTTCAACTTGTACTGACTAGAGGCATGGGACTACCTCTCAGTGTGGAGAGGAAGTATGCTCACCTTCTATTAATTCACAGCTTTAAGAGATTCAGTGTGGCTCTGCTGACTGGTGCACAAAGAACTAAGGCTTTGAGGACTCACAGTCAGTGTTCCTGCTAATCCTTTCCATTCATGTGAAGACTTTTCTCCCATCCATGTATAGAATATTTTTTTCATGTGCACTGAGGCATGTGGGAATGGGTACCGCCAGTAAAAACAATAACACTAGCTATGGCACTCTGCTAGTCAGCTCGCGTGACATCTGAACACTGCACACCACCTCACCACGCTCACTTTGAATTACAGTAAACTCTTGTTGAAATATTTGAATAACCAGCAAACTCAAATAACCTGCATAACTCACAGCCAAGTAGCTCTGTTCAGGGGACACCAGGTGGGAGCATGGAGAGAGCTTTCATCAGGCCTAGCTACTGTAACATTATTGGCAGTCATCAGATAATGCTATTGCAGGTAGTCAGGATATTATACTCTAGTTGATCTCACTGTACAGGGATTACATCTTCCACAGATGAAAACAAAAAGCTCGGTGCATTCATTATTTCCGGATGCTGAGCAAATCACCAATAAAACCCATTCTTTCCAACTTTCCTCTTCACTCTCAGAGTGGCTCTTTTTCTAAGGAAGTTAGCAGCTACGTACAAATTATATTCACATAAGGAACCAGAACACTGAAGTATCAAAATAATTGAACATGAGCTGGCAGGCCCAAGAGAGGCCACTACTTTAGCCATTTCTCATAGTTGTAGGATATTCCGTGAACTGAATTGTAAATAAGCTCTACAATGAGACCCATTAAACATGAGATCATAGTGGAACTCAAGAAGCAGGCAGGCCGTGTGCACACTCTCTGTCCAAGGGAATCGCTATCCAATCATTAGATAGCTCAAACAGTTCCCAAAATAGAGTAGAGACAGGAAGGATCTACTCAATACTTTGTGTGTGACTCTGGATAAGTAACGCAGGCCTAGAGCTCCAATGGAACTTTAGAACTGGGCCTCCCTTTTCCACCTTTAATACCAAGAGAATAGCACTTCCATATCTCAGTAGGCTATTGGGAGTGTAACACTGTTAAAAGACAGTGAGGTGCTCTGATATTATGGTGAATAGAGAGAAGGTCCCTGCCCCAGCGGCCTGCAATTTAAGATAGTGGAAACATTTCTGCAGTTCTGTGATTTTTTTTGGCAGAGGGGTATCCTGTCCTGGGAGTTTTCCTTAGTAATACGCAAGTGAAACCCAGGAGGAAAAAATCACTCAGACTTCTATCCCTAAAACAAAACAATAGCCTATTGTGTTATATTACCTAAAAGGAAAGGGAAACATGGCAGAAGGGGGCAAAGTTTTCTCTCCCAGCTGTTCAAATTGTGCTGCTCTTGCTCTTACACTTTCTGCAGGAATTACAGAGGGTGCTTCCTGACAGAAGTGTTCCTTATTTCATCATCTCTACGTTGACTTTGACCAAACGCCTCTTTCACCTTGTCGCTGGGCTTTGTCAATAAAAAAGGGTGTGTGACTGCCACAAGGAATTTCCCAAGCATTCACGGCTCTAATTAAATATTTCCAAGGTTTTCTTTTAAAACAATTATTTTACCTAAAAACAGAGGTGAACGTAAGGCAATGCACTGCTCCTGTAAAAGCCAGATGGAGGGCTCCACACCTGAAGGAGGTGGGGATTGTTGCCTTCCCAGCTCTTGGGGATTTCCCACAAGCTGCCATCCTAAGCAGGAGGCAGGTGAGAGGGGAAGGCTGGGGTAACACACCCTCACCTATCTGTGGCTGCCCGAGTCTCAGTGCCCACCAGGGCTCCCTTTCTAGAGGAAAGGGGGCTGCTGAAGCCTCCCCTCCTACCTTGTTCCTATCAATGTTGCTTGTTGCTTGCTGTTCCCCTTCTCTCACTCTCAGGGTGTGAGAGGAAAGCACTAGCTTACAAAACCTTTTTAAATTGATTTTTGCCATCTGGACAGGAGCTAATCACAATTCAGGACATGTTTAAACTGCTTGGCCAGGTGTAAGGCTGGTAATTCAGCCAGGAAGTCCTGGAGGAAGTTGGGAGGAAGTTGATAGTAATGAATATAAATTAGAAGGTAGGAAATTGATAAGTGAACCTATCGGACAGAAGCAAACAAAACCTATAGCAAGCAGAGGTAAAGTCTATAAGGATTGTTTTAAAGTGTATTAGAAGTAAAAATATCCTGAGATTGCAACGGTGGTATTGGTCCATTATTACAAGGGTGACAAAAGTGTGGGGTGGGCCTGAAAGAGGGGAGCAGCGTGATTAGCTGCTAGCTCTCAGGCTCATCCGTCTCATTAAAAATGTTGAACAATGTTAATGTACGTGTATTCACATTTATATACTGATTACTACAATTTTATATTCTACGTATTTCTTTTCTTACATGTGCCAAAAGTTGTTTTTTGTTCTTTTTTTTTTTTTGTCATATGAACCTAAAAATGACATTGTCATCAGTAATAATGCACAATAGGCAGAAGTGGCCAATGCATATTTCTGTTCTTTATTTGCAAAAAAAGCCCAAAATCAAATGCTCATTCTATTCCACTAGAGGGTATTACACAAATGTTGCTCAAGTTAGACATTGTTAAATCTGGAAGCGTGATAACTTTCAAGGTTTTTAAGGTTCCACAACCTTGGGAATTTTTAAAATCAAGATAAAATTATTTTTCTCTGTAACGGATTCAAACAGGCTATGGTACACTAGCAAGATTTGCTGACAGAACCCCCAGTTTTTTCAACAAAAGTCATGGGCCATGTCTACACAGGCAGTTTCTGTCAACAGAACAACCCTTGTGTCTACAAAATTGACCCAAGTGTTTACATGACTATTGCTCTCTGTCGAGAGTTGTCAACAAAACTCAGCTGTTGCATGGGCAGCATGACTCTGTTCCCGATCAGGTATAATGCCTCTGTTGATAGTGTTTTGCCAACAGAGTGCCTGTATAGACAGTTCTGTCAACAGAGAGGGCTTCCGGTTCCCTGGGCAGCTCTGTTTGCAGCACTTCTGGTCAGCCATTCTGTCCAGACAGAGCGGGGCAATCTGGCTGCTCTCCGTCAACAGAGCTGCTTGGTCTTTCAATCTGCCTTTGTGCGTAGATGCTGTCTGTCGACAGAGTCTGCCCATGTAGAGTGTGGCCAACAACAATGGGCAGCCCTGTCTGCTCTGCTTCCAGGCTCCTGTTTTGTCAAGAGAGCAGCCAGGAAGTCCTGCAGCTCTGTCAGCAGAGTGGGGCGCTCTCCCAATTTGCACTTCTGTGTGGCTGCACTCTGTCAACAGTTTTGTTGGGAACTCTCATGCTGCCGTGTAAGTGTAGCCAAAGATTTTTTTTTTTTCAGGAATACTCTATGGACTGTTATGAAAGTGGACAGATTGAATGACCACATGGATCCCTTCTGGTTTTCAAATCAATTCATGTTTTTCTTCAAACTCATCACTGGCTTCAGACCTTCAGCCAGCAAGTCACAGGTTGATTGTCTTGTTTTAAAAAAGTGAATTTCTTCTGATACTTTTCTCTGAGCTTATAGCCTGGCTCTGGAATGAACACCATGCAGGAGAACCCCTGCATACGTATTTTTGCAGGATCAGGAAATTAACTACTAATGGTTTGCATCAAGTGCCCAATTCTGGTATGTCCTTATAACTAATTGAACAGACTATTTCTGAGCCATCAAATCCCTTCGTGCCATGCAATATGGCCTTTTAGCCAATCTTGATTTCTTTAAAAAAAATAATTGAGCTATAAAAAGTGGATGGAGAGTAGCCCAATGCATTTTCTAAATTTTTGTTTTGCATATAAATTGGAAATTATTCCTTTCCTTTACCTGAGATTGCAACCACATTATTATTTTTATGCCTCCTGTCTCCCCCAGTCTCTCCCCTTATAGGAAGCATTTTAGAATTATGGGGAAATTATAAACACCTTGCTGACAAAGTACTTAAAAGTGATCAATCAAAGATCCACAAGATGACAAAACAATTTTAAGAACACTTTATTAGTCAGATAGCTTTCAAAGGTCAAGTTATTTCTCTTCTTCTTTTCAAGGACGTATTGTGAAGTCAATCAATTTTAGTTAAGCAATCAGACATTCCTCTTCTGTTTTCACCTCCTAGATTAACTAGCGTAATTAAAGCTCTGTTGCTAAGCAAAATGCTCATTACCTTTTCTGATAAGCAAAGTGCTCCATCTGGATTGCTCTCTCATTTTTCCCTCCTTTTGCAGTGACCAGTTTATTTAAATGTGGTTTGCACAGAAGCATTTTACAATTACACCAGGTGCACCAATTGCAAAGCTCACAATCTCAAGAGGGGAAAAAGTCAAATAAAAGTGCTCCCCGACCGCCTCCCACCCCAAAATAACCTTGTTTCTTCAATGAAAACCAAGTCAGGTCAAAGCTGAGAGCTTTTGAAAATCCCACCTTAACATTTTAATTGGACTGCACCCTTGAAATGTTTCAGAAAGTAGACTGAACCACAGAACTGGCTGAATTAAAATGGAGTGATTTATCGCACACAGAGGTGAATCTGAGTCAGGCTGGTCAAGGGTGATATATGGTCCCATCCTATATTTATTGAAATCTTTGGAAATCTTGCTATTTTCTCCTTGGGAGAGAACCGGGTCACAACAAGCAAAATTTTCAGCTGGTGTAAATTGGTATAGGTCCAATAACTCCATGTTAGATGCTTCCATGGTACTACACCAAAATACACCAGCTGAGAAACTTGCTCAGCTTATATAAGTGAACAATCAGTCCCAGACCTCACAGTATGTGACAAACAAAAAGCCTGATTTTGTACCCATTAAAGGGAATTATTGTTATTTTCCTAAGCTTGATTGTCCCATCTTACATATGCTCCAGTAATTTCAAATATATATCACTAACATATGCATTTACTGTGTATTTTAGTGTGTCCATCTGCCTGCCTGCCTCTCAGAGCTACGTTTGTTCAAGAACTCCTCTTAAACTATAAGAGCTATGGCCAGGAAATTTGGTGTGTAGCTTCCTCTTGTCCTAACTTAAACCAAAGTCAGGGTTCGATTGTGCCTCGAAAGTGGGAAGAAGCCTGAATCCCAGGATTTCCAGAGAGGTGCACCAACAAGAGGGACGACATACTCCAGACTTATCACGGTAGTCAGTGAGTGCAGGGAACAGCGATTCTGCAGAGTGAGCAGTGGGGGCCTCTGCAGCAAGAAGAGTGGCCATGTGGAGACTGAGCTCCTGACTCTGCCTGTATACGGATGGTTAAGTGATCCCAGCATGCCACAGGGTGGGGTCCACTGCCCCCCCCCGCAATTCCCCCCAGTCGGTATGGCCAGGATACCCTGCCCTTCATACCCGCATTAAGCTTGCACTGGGTTTGGGCAAGCAGCCCAGCCTCAGCCCCAGCCCCAATCCTGCTGCTCTCCCTGAGCTGGGTCCAACAGCCCAGCCACAGTCTCTACAACCCTTTCTCAGAGCTCAGTCTGTGGCTGAGCCCCAACCCCAACCCCAGCTCCCAGGTTCCCCTCTCAGGAGTTCAGGCTGAAGCTGTGCCTGGGACCCACCTGAGATGAGTCTGGAGCTGGGGAGGCCCTGCCATGGCTGGCCCCAGCACCACGGCCTAGCCTCAGCCTCCACACCCTCTCCCCAGCAGATGTAGCATGGGTCAGAGCCTGGTCCAGCTCTGGCTCCCATGGCCACCCCAGAGATGGGGTGGGATCCCAGGAGACCCCCCTGTGGCTGGACCCAATGCCATGACCCAGACCCACCACCCTTCCCTCCCCCCATGCCTCCCACCCAAAGCTGGGGACTGGCCAGGAACATGGCTTGACACGCCTCCCGTCCTTCCAGGAGAGGTGCAGGGGAGCTGGTAGCCATATCCTGCACTCCTCCTACTACTGGACAAAATTACTTTTCCCTGCCTCAATCTGCTGGCAACCATTCTGCATAAAGAAGCATGCAGCCGCCTCCTAGACCATGGGACAAAGCACCAAGAGGGACTCAATCCATAAAGGTGCTGTTTAAAACTCTTTGTTTAGAGGTCTACAAAAAAAAATGTTGGCCATGGTTATCCCACTGGTGTGCAGAGACCGCTGCCAGTCACACTGACTGATGTTTCCTTGGGCTCCCTCTTCTATCTGTATCTCACTATCGGCTGGGATGGCAAGCTCTTTGTGGAGAGGAACAGTGTTTTTGTTCTGTGTTTCTACTTCACTTACCACCAAGCAGTCTTGATCCATGACTGCAAGTCTGACGCTGTAATAGCAGTTATCTCCTTTAATCCCCACATTATGAGCACAGGCCCATCAAAGCTCAAAGTTACAGGCACAAAAGCCCAGATCCTCAAACAAGTTAGGAATTTAACTCCCAATGACTGCATTGAAGGAACTGGGCCATGTTGCTTGTGGTTCACAGATAGAAGGTGATTCCTGGACATAAATAAAAAGTGTATAAGGTTTTAGTTTCATTGTCTCACTATTCTTCCTACATTGTACCCATGCCACCACTGCATTGTTTCTTTTCACTCTGAGTTTTTGCTTCCATATTTATTATTTAATCAGACATCTGAATGAGAAGCAATTAGGAATGATGCATTGTAGCTGACTCATCCCCTTCTGTATCAAACTAGCACAGTTATAAAATTAGTGTCTTATTTCCATTGCTTTGTTCTAACTATTTTGCAATTCACTCTCCTGCAGTTAAAAGAAAAACAAAAACAAAAAACCACCAACCACCCACGCCTCAAAACCTCAGTGTTATGTAACATTAAAAAGAATGTTTTTGGAATTCAAGGGGTGATTACATGTGAAAAGTAGAGGTGTGATCAGACATTAGTCACTTGAGGCTATGTCTACACTAGGGCTGTGTCTACACTACCACCTTTCTTCAAAGGAAAGATATTAAGTAGGGTGTTGGGAGTTTACTAATGAAGTGTTGCCATGCATAGACAGCACTTCGTTAAGCAAATTCCCCCCCGCGGCAACTTCGAAGTTTTAAACTTGGAAGTACCGGCAAGCGTCTAGCTGTGGCACACTCACCAGTACTTCAAAGTGCCCCTACTCTGCAGCACTTCATTAGTAAACTCCCAACACCCTAATTACCATCCTTCCTTTGAAGGAAGGGGGTAGCATAGACAAGTCATAGGCAAAGTAAGTCCACCACAAATATGCAATTCTAGCTACGGCAGTTGTGTAGCTTGAATCTACCTATCTGTGCTCAGCTAACTTGGCTGTCCATACCTGGGAAAGTTAATGGGAGAGTTTCTCCCATCAACCTCCCTAGTGCCTCGCATCTCACAAGGAATACAGGGGTCAACTGCAATCCGTGAGAAGTCGATATTAGATGCATGAAATTGAAGCCCGGAAGATTGTCGCTGAGCAGGCTGATCTTCTGGGCTAATGTAGATGCTGCCTAAATATAGTAGGAATAAATTCCAGCTAATTACTTTTCCCAGGGCAGATCTGAAGACTGCCACAGTTGAAACGCGTTCTCCTCAGACTTGGAAAGAATGTTCTAGTAAAAAATAATTCAGACTTGGAAAGAATGTTGTAGTAAAAAATAATTGATTCTTAGGAACACAGGAATATGGTGGTCTGAGGCAGTAGCTTTATAGAAAGATATTCAAAAGCCAAAAATGGAAATTAGGTAATACATTTCCCTTGACTTTCAATGGGAGTTGTGTGACTCTCACTGTTCAGCATGTCTTTGAAAATCTGTCCTTTGGTAATCTCCCCAGACTTAAAAGTGCATTTCACCTGGAACTGAGGAGCAACATGGGGCCAGATCATCAGCTGGCATAACTCACTCTATCTCCCATGGATTTCCACAGTCTGAGGATCTGGAGATATCGAAAGAAATCTTTGCAATGCCATGTGATTAATTTCATTAGTCTAGTTTAGCTTTTGAAACTGGCCTTTTTTCATAGCCATATATTGATGGCCAGAAGAAATTTTGTGCTGCTATAGTCCCTGACATTGCGATCACACCATTGTCTATAAATGTACATTGTTTGCTAAGATTGCTCAAATTAAAAGGCAGGAACACCAACGGCAATGAAAAGTAGTTTTTTTTTCTTTTTTGCTTATTTATTTTAGTGTGATAATACTATACGCATTTATTTGTGAGCTGCAAAATACATTACCTAATTGTTTTTATGGTAATGTATTAAGAACATCAGAATAGCTTCACTGGATCAGACCAAAGATCCATCTAGCCCAGTATCCAGTCTTCCAACAGAAGCCAATTCCTGATGCCTTAGAGGGTGTAAACAGGACAGGTAATCACCAAAGCAATCTCTCTCCTGACATCCATTTTCAACCTCAGTCAAACAGAGGCTAGGGACACCATTCCTACCTATCCTCGCTAATAGCCATTGAGGAACCTAACTTCCATTAATTTATCTAGATCTTTTTTGAACCCTGCTAAAGTCTTGGTCTTCGCAACATCCTTTGGCAAGGAGTTCTGCAGGCCTACTATGTGCTGCATGAAGAAAACCTTCTTGTTGATAGTTTTAAATCTGCTGCTCATTAATTTCATTTGGTGGTCCCTAGTTCTTTTGTTATAGGAACAAGCATTATTTTTCCTTATTTACTTCTGTCACTCAAGTCATAAGTTTATATAACTCTAGCAGTGTTTTTTTTTTTTTCAAAAAAGGAGCCAGTACTCAGCCTGCTCCTCAATCTCCACTGCCTCTATCATATCCCCCACTTAGTATCCTATTTTTCTAAGCGGAAAAGTCCCAGTCTTTTTAATTTTTCTTCATATGGCACCTGTCCCAAACCCCTAACCACTTTTGTTACCTGTTTCTGAACCTTTTTCCAAGGCCAATATGTCTTTTATACCATATTCAAGATGTGGGCGTACCATGAATTTTTCATGGAGGCAATAAGATATTCTCTATCTTATTGTCTATTCCTTTTTTAAATGATTCCTAGCATTCTGTTTGCCTTTTTTTTGACTGCTGCAGCATATTGAATGGATGTTTTCGGAGAACTATCCACAGTGACTCCAAGATCTCTCTCTTGAGTAGTTACAGATAAATTAGTCCCTATAATTTCATATGTACACTTGGGATTATTTTTTCAATGTGCATTACTTTACATTTATCAACATTAAAATATATTTGCCATTTTGTTGACCAATCACTTACTTTTGTGAGATCTTTTTGAAGTTCTTCATGGTCTGTTTTGCTCTTAACTATCTTGAGCAGTTTAATATTATCAGCAAATTTTGCCATCTCACTGTTTATCCTTTTTTCCAGCTCATTTATAAATAGGTTGAACAGGATTAGTCCCGATACAGACCACTGGGGGACATCCCTAGTTACTTCTCTCCATTCTGAAAATTTACTATTTATTCCTACCCTTTACTTCCTTTCTTTTAACCAGCTTTCAGTCCATGAGAGGACCTTCTCTCTTATCCCATGACAACTTATTTTACTTAAGAGCATTTGGTGAGGGAACTTATCTAAGCTTTTCTGGAAATCTAAGTAAACTACATCCACTGGATCCCCCCTGTCCACATACTTGTTGACTTCCTCAAAGAATTCTAGTAGATTAGTAAGGCATGATTTCCCTTTACAGAAACCATGTTGACTTTTCTCCTACAAATTATGTTCATATACATTTCTGACAATTTTATTTGTTACTTTAGTTTAAACTAGTTTGCCTGATACTGACGTTAGATTTACTGCTCTGTAATTCCCAGGATGACCTCTAGAGACATTTTAAATTTTGGAATCACATTAACTATCTTCCAGTCAATCGGAACAGAAGCTTATTTAAAGGATAAATAACAAACCATAGTTAATAGTTCAGCACATTCACATTTGAGTTCTTTCAAAACTCTTGGGTGAATGCCATCTAGTCGCGGTAACTTGTTTATCAATTTTGCTCTAACTTTTCCCAAAGAAGCCAGAAGTACCATCATTACAGGTAAAATCTTTCCCTAGACAATAAATTGTTGCATAAAGAAAGATGGCCTTGTGACTAATACACTGAAGCTATGTCTAAACTGCAGGCTTCTGTCGGGAGACCACAGGTCTCTTCGCAGAAGTCTGCCATGTTGGGAGCGTTCTGCCAAAATCTCTGTCTGCCTCATTCCATGAGGAAGAGGGGAAGTCTCAGAAGAGGGGGTTTTCCCAACTTTTGGCCCCATGTGGATGGGCTAAATGTTGAGAAAGCCTCTCCTGACAGAACTGTTGTCAAGAGATATGCAAATGCAGTGCATAATTTTCGTACCTTTTGTTGACAGTTCTCAGCAATCTTGACACAGCCTGGGAAGATCTTGATTCAATTGTAACCTCTGTCAGAGACTACTTGCATACACTTTCATAGTCATTTAATCTCTCTGTGCCTCTGTTCTATAAAATTGGGGGTAATAATAATAATAATAATAACAATAATAATTTAACTCCTTCAGAGCAGAGGCTTGTGTTTGTGTGGGTCCTAGCACAATGGTACCCTGACCTCTGCTTGGACCTGTTTGTGCTAACATAATACAACTTTTCAGTCCCGTTACACAGAAAGTATAAGGAATACTCCTTTTGTGTAGAATGCTCCTCCAAGGAGAAGGTGGGGCCATGACGCTATTCTACCAGCATCTCAAGCCACAGAGCCACTCAAACATGCATGAAGGAGCAGGGTTCCCTTAGCAACCATATTGCAGTTATAATCAATTACCCCAGCTGCTTTGAATACAAGGCAGGACAAACACTTCTATTTTTGAGTGTTGGCTTGAGGGGAAGCTCCATAGTCTAACTGAGTCTTAAGAAGTGGTATGTCTGAGCAGTTGTTAAAAACTACTGAGATCAGTGTAAGCAGTACATGTATCTAAATCAAAATTGTATGCAAAATGCTGGTTATTTTCTTGCCTCCTATTCCCTCCATTTTCCTCAGGCTTCATTTTTTAAGTGATTTATACAGGGTGAGGCAGAGAAGGACAATTCCTTTGTGTATAAATGTTAAAGCTGTAGACACACCTGACTGAAAATATGGCCCTATAGATCTGGTTTGGTACATCCATATAAGATTCAATTTATTATTGATTGGATTTTTTTAATCTTTATCTATATTTCATGGTATATTGAAACAAGCAACTTCAGCACTTGCATAAATCCTTCCAATAAGTCAAGAGCACACTGATGAAGCTTTCAATATCTCTGCCATCTCCTGAGATGACCACACTTATTTTCTAAAGCCCTAGTCTTCCTTGCAAAGGTTTCTTAATTTCTTATAATATTTAAGTGACACAAAGTCTAAAATGTAACTCCACTGGTGTGAAGGCCTTTGCGGGGGCAGGAACTCAATGTAAATTTGTTTTTGCCACTGAAGTCTCAGAGCAAGAGCAGTATGGAGGGCTAAAATACCTGGAGGGCAGCAAGGATTTTCACACAGTCCCAGATGGCCTTCTTAAAAGGAAGCTGGAGAAACATTGGCTTGTTAGAAGTACCTTTGAGTTCTGTGGCATGGTGGTTTTCTTGCACTGGCTAAAAAGGAGTTAAAACAGCCCTTGAAAAAATACTAGGGCAGGATCCAATCAGGAGAAGATGTAAGACAGCCAATCAGGGCTGTTCAAAAAGGGCTTCAAGTCTGAGGTGTGGTCACAAGTCACTAGGGTGGTGTACTGACAGGCATAGTTCTCTGTCCAATGATGGTAACCATTCTGCTGCATGTGTGTGCCCCACCGCCCACACCTTCTGTATGTTGCATTGGATCTGTACAGGTATCCGGCACCACAGACTCTGAGAAAAACTCCAGAGACTCAGAATAAGATAAAATGTGAAGGCACCCAGCCAGGTTTATTGTCAGTGGACCATAGTCCTAAAGTCCTGGCACAATGGTTAGAGGTACACTAACATATGTGAGCTCATTGCAATGAACCACCTAAGTCAGGGTCAGGACTTTCCACCGCCCCCTATGCCAGGCAAGGACAACCTCCTTAGAATATAGTTTTATCCATTAGCACAAACAAGTTACACATCAATCCTGAGATATCCAGTTACCACCCTTGAAGTTACCTAGAAACCATTCCTCACGTTGTACATGGAGGTTTGATCAAAACATCAGTATTCATCATGCTGTTATTTTAGACCTTATCTTGAACCTGGATCAGTATGTCCCTTTTATCTGTGAGGGATCGTGTTGGTACTAACATGTTTCTTAATGAGATGTTCTGTTACCATCCATCTGGAATCTTCTTATTGCCTTACTGCCTCTTAGGTATGACTGCTTCTGAAATGTCAGCCCTCTTGTTACCAAGTTCTGTGAGCAGGGCCTACCACTTGCTCACACCTTAACTTTACTTTACATTGGCAAAGTATTGACCATATTTCCTAGGCCTCAGGCCTCACACCAAGTTGGGTGCATGTGAACAGGGTGGTTGCTAACAGGAGGGAGTTTTGAGAGGGGCTCTCCTGGGGAAGGAGGGGGCAAACTACAGCACCTTTGGGTAAGTGGATCTCTGGAGCGTGTGGGTGCCTGGGTTTGGGGGTTCTGGGCCTGGGTTTGTCTGTTTGTTTGTGTTTGGAGTGCTGCGTTGTCTGTTTGTTTGTTTGAAAGGCCATGTGCTCAGGCTGGCCATGTGCTCAGGCTGCGTGACGATTGGCTGAGTGGTAGTCAGAGGAAGGGGCTCTCTCAGGTAGGCCAGAGCTCTAAAGCCCTGCTGGAGGAGTGTAGGGTTCACGAAGACATTGTAGCAGTCGAGAGTGCAGTCCGATCCCTCTGTGAATCCTCAGGAGGATCTAAACAAATCAGTCTGTGCAAGGTGAAAAGCTGCAAAATAACTAACCCTGCCATGGGAACTACTGCAGAACAAGGCGTGCTTGCCAAGACTTCAAGGCTACACTGGCAGTAGGCCACAAGAAATAGTGATAAGGAATGCATAGGCAATTTTAGGCAATCTTATGCTAATAAGTTGAGCTTTATCAGCTAGTGTTAGGAGGCCTGTTACAGAGCCTCTCCCCAAGCAAAGCTCCAACGCTTCGGGTTTTCCCCCACTGGTGACTGCCACGTCTCCGGGGCTCCCGTTGCGGGTGTCACGTGCTTTCAATAAATCAAATATAGCACTCACCTTCTGGGTGCAGCCTCATTTCTGGGGAACCCGAGCCTGGTTGGTTACAAAACCTAAGAGATTTAATGCTTCAAAAATCACCTATCAATAATGGTCCACTTAAAGAGAGCACATGCCATCAACTGCAGCCAGAACTGTGGAAACAGCTTCAGAACTCGGTAGAAAGATCTGTTGTTTGTGCTAAGGAAGAACAGTGGCATTAAAAACCATCTTTGGTACCAAAACCACAGAAAGAAGTGAACAGCAATGAGTCCTGTGGCACCTTATAGTCTAACAGATATTTTGGAGCATAAGCTTTTGTGGGCTTCCTCAGATGCATGAGTGGGGGGCAGGGGTTAAAAGGAATATTTAAAGAGGGGGATCCCATTAAAAGGGAGGGCCAGAGCTGACAAGGTCTATTCATTCAGAGTGGATATCAGTAGTATATATCAAGAGAGGAGAAAACAAGTCAGATCAGTCAGGGGGATGTGGCCCACTGTCAGATTCTAATGTGGAGGTGTGAACATCCAGAGCAGGGAAACTGATTTTGTAAGGGGCCAACCACCTCCAGTGGATTCTGCTATAAACATCCCACTTTCTTCTAGTATCACCATCTATTGGCAGTTTTGAGTGTCTCCAGCATGGTCATGCTTTCAAGTGGTAAGCTGAATATTTCTCAACTATGTTAGAATATACAAGACACCTATCCTAGAACTCGTATCCTTTGCACAAGAGCAGCATCTTTAAAATATCAATTCTTGAAAATCATTCTCTTCCCAGCAATCAAATGCTACTAGTCTATGTTTGGCACATTTAAGTTTCCCCGAAAATCTGGGCATTGTTATTCAATTACTCTCCTTGCCCACAATTTCACCATTTTCAATAACAAATTTAGTGGCTTCCGAGTTTTCACTGGACATTTTTGCAGCCTTAGGCATGCTTTGTGGATTCTCAGAATGTTTTCCTGGCAGGAGAAAAGTCTGCTGGTCTTTGCAATCTGTTTAGAAGGGCTACATGAGCAGATCTGGCACTCAATCACTAAGTGAAACAGATGTGCAAGCTGGTGAGTTCTCCTCACAAGCAGCTGGAAATTAAAGGAACTGCTTTGACTTTTAGCACTTACATATTCTTCCATTTTCCATCACAGCTTTTCCCCCACTTCTCAATCACTGTGCTGGCCAGAGTCTATCTGGAGCCACAAAGCTTCTCAGCTAATCATTGACAAATCACCCAGTGTATCACAACTGATCTATAACAAGAGACTGTGCCTGTTTGAATCTACAGTGTTGAGACAGGTTATGCGTGCTGGATGAGGGCGCCATTTTGGGAAGGCTGGGGACTAGCTGCTGTGCATAGCCGGTTGTTGCTTGCTCTTCCTCCCATTCCAGGACTATCAGGGAGTGAGAGGAAAGTACACAAAATGTGTGAATTGCTCCTCTGCTCCCCTGCCAGCCGGGAGTGAGAGGCATTCTTTCCCCGCAGGGAAATGGGAAGAAGGGGAAGCAGTGCTCAGGTTAGAGGCAACTGCTGAGGAGATTACAGCAGAGGCCACCAACCATGTGCCCTTGCCACACCCCCTCCCTGGCTTCCCCATTCCCCTCCCCTTCCACCTTTGCTCTGCCAGTGCCCTGCCCTTCCCTTCCACTGTGCCCTGCCCCTTCTGCATCACTGCTCCACCCCCACCTGCTCTTCCTCTGGCGCTGATGATGAGTGTGGGTGTGGGGGTGGGGAGGCTGATGAGGGGGTGCTTAGGACTGACTGTGCACTCCCACACATCACCTATGCTCTAGGTACACAAAACTGCTGCCCCCCACCTCCTGAAATGGAATACTTTGGGTACCTCTGTATTTAAGTTCCCTCTATGAGACTTTATAAAGGAGCCTCATTTTCATAAAAAACTGAGAAGACAGCCTCTGAAAAAAGGTCCCTTTATCTGAATCCTTTCAAATTGTTGGTCACATATGAATGTTTTCATCTTGGACATTACAGTGATGGGCACTGCCCTCTGGAAAAAACTCAGATTGTTCTAGAGATGCATGCAGGAGGCAGAGAAGTTTGGGTGCATAAAATCAGCAGTCACTTCAGTCTTCAGTCACTTCCAACCATTTTAGTTAACTTCTTTTTTCCATGAGTGCAATCTTCATTGATATCTAGATCGCGCCCTTCATAGTTCCATTTGGCATCCTCATTTGCAGCGTCGGCTGTGACCGTGAAGAACCACATGAGAGTGACAGTCCTTGCTGCATCTGTTGCATGTGTAATGGGTGTCTGGCAGGTCCCAGCTGTGCTTTCTGTGGGCTCGCTTCTCCTTTGCTAGCTGTCTGATCCTCAGCTCGCCCTTCTGAAGGCCCTTGTGTAGTTCCTGCCTCCATCTGCTGCAATCGTCTGCCAGCTCCTCCCAGCTGTCTGGCTTTATGTCTACTTCCCTGAGGTCTCTCTTGCAAACATCTTTGTAGCACAGCTGGGGGTGTCTGGGAGGTATTTTGCCAGAGGCTAGCTCACCATACAGGATGTCTTTTGGGATCCTTCCATCATTCATCCTGTGGACGTGGCCAAGCCAGCAGAGCCACCGCTGCCTGAGGAGGGTGTGCATAGTTGGGATTCCAGCTTGCTCAAGGACGGTGGTGTTGGACACTCTGTCCTTCCATGATATTCCAAGGATGAGCCTGAAGCAGCGTAAGTGGAAGACGTTCAGCCTCTTTTCCTGGCGGGCGTACTGGGTCCAGGTCTCACTGCCGTAAAGGAGGGTGCTGAGGATGCAGGCTCTGTAGACTTGCATTTTGGTGTGAGTGTACAGCTTGTTGTTATTCCACACTCTCTCGCTGAGTCTGGACAGAGATGTGGCTGCTTTACCGATCCTCCTATTTAGCTCCGTCTCCAAGGACAGGGTGTCAGTGATGGTGGACCCGAGGTAAACGAACTCGTGGATGACGTCTAATGTATAGTTGTTAATGCTGATTGATGGAGAAACAGCAGCATCCTGAGCTAGTATATTTGTCTTCTTTAGGCTGATGATATCTCACTGTGGCAACTGAAATTGATATGATATGAAAATGATATCTATCCTGGGGTATAATTTATATAGAAAGCGTGTGAATAAACAGGTAGGCAATTACAGGCTGAACCTCTTTAATGAAGAACTCTCTTATCCAGCAACATCCATAATCCAGCATGATTTTAGTTAGCTGGACAATCTCTTATAATGGGTGTGGCCAAATTTCTTGTGGTCCCATAAAGTTTGTTGATGGCCACCAGTCCTGGCTCTCAGCGTTCTGTGCTA
The DNA here is from genome assembly GCF_033958435.1 of Carettochelys insculpta. NCBI lineage: Eukaryota > Metazoa > Chordata > Testudines > Carettochelyidae > Carettochelys > Carettochelys insculpta. Next base: position 12,053,651 of record NC_134140.1, read on the forward strand.
CTAGTTAGCTGTAATTTACCCTTAAGTGTCTTCGAAGAGCCCAATAAACAATGAAAAAATGAGTAATGTGCTAGACAATGTTGACCTCTTGTGATCCGCTAAATTCTGTTGTTTGGCACAGTGGTGTCCCAAGGGTGCCTGATGAGAGAGTTTCAACCTGTATTTGTTAAAATTTAACATCTCCATGGAGTACATGGCGCTGCTGTGTAATGGATAAATCTTGTTAGACTCAGAAGAAAGTTCAGATAAAGGTTTTCTGGGGAGAAATCCAGATTGATAAAATGTTTTTCAACTTTGTGTCACTTTGCTGGGATCCTAACAAGTCCAGTCAGAATCTAGGTTTAGAACAAGTCCTGAGCCTGGAAGTAGTGGAGGAGTCCATAGTCATGTTCCAAGGTCTATCAGTCTGAGTCAGGTTAAGAGGCAGGATTCAAATCAAGCTCTGGATGAAACTAGGAGTTAAAGAAGAGGGTTAGTCATGGCACCTGCAGGAGATCCACATAATTCCTGGACACTTCCTGGAACACCCCTTGGGTTCCCTGCCCTATGTAAATCCATCCAAGAGCCATGAGCCTTATGGCAGGACTTTTGGGGGCAGTGTCTGCAGCAGACCATGGGTGATTACCTAGTGCAAAACTATGTAATACAGTAGCTAGGTTGCAGTGTTTGCTGCTTGGAAGCTCTGCAGGCCCACATTTGAGACTTACTGGGCCTTACACACTTTCCATAAAGTCTGTGTGTAGATCCACTCGTGCACAGAACCTCTCAAAAGACTAAAAAACACTTCATCCATTAACTCAAAATGAAGTCATTTGGAAATTTAAGGATTGATAAATGTAAATCGGCTCTTGACATCTAAACATTATTTCATTTCAGGAAGAATTTAGTAATTTTTTCTTAATTTTCAGAACGCTCAGCAAAGCAAAACATTTGTTCCCACACTGTTCTTGTCTTTGTTCAGGAAACATCACTTGGCTTCAACAGTCTTACTAATAATGGTTTAAACAGACTGTGGAAGACATTTCTATAGGTCTAATAACTGCCCTGCTTCAGTCTTGCATTTTAATTGCCTTCCTGAACAAGACAATTTTTATAACTGAGAGGTTTTATTTTTTATTTTCTTAATTGCTTGAAGTCAAGCTTTAGATCATAGTATATTCCAGAACCTGTGCTATGATACCGGGTTAATAGGATGGACCCTGGGCTACATCTCCACTGTGGTTCTAACTTAAAATAATTTGCACAATGCAAATTGCATATATTTTTTAGAGATGGCTTATTTCAGACTTGGTGCCCTCCAAATTGCACCAAAGTTCAAAATAAGCACCTATTTTGAAGGTTCTACTACTCCTTTCATGCCAAGGGGCAGTGGAACTAGAATACTGTGCTCAAAATAGCAGCACTGTCTCGAGCATGGGGAGTATCCACCGAGTTGCTATTTCAGGATACATTTGCATCTCAAAATAGTAACCATAGTTTAAACATAAGCTTGATGATTGAACCCTCTTTGTTACCAAGGAGCTCCAACCGCAAGGAGATTTCACTGATAGACATGTAGATGGCTACAGTGGACTGTCACTTATAACAGTTACTGATTCTTTTTGAATTGGAGCACAGTTTGCTTAATTGCTCCCAAGTTTTCTTATGTGAAGCAAAATTTTTTTTCTTTTCTATCCCAGTGGTGCTCAATTTTTATATGCAGCTGCCGAGTCGAAATAGGCATGAGTTTACACCATCAGGGACTCTCGGCAATTAAGTTTGGCTGTTTGAGGGTATTTTTTAAACACACACAAGCACATCAAAGATGTTGATGTCTTGATCTTGTAACAAGCACCAAAGCTTCAACAGCTCTGTGATTATAATAGTTACATTCCCCTCTCCCCTTGGCTGGCTTGCTTGCTTGACCTACTTTCCAACAGTTTCCCTAAAGGTAAAAAACACATTCTGAATCTCCCATACTACTTTTGATCTCTTTAATAAATAGGAACTCCTTTGGAAGGCAGTGAGTAACTATACACAGTAGAAAAAATCCTAACAATTTGTTATCATCCAAGGGATTATTTGCATATTGGGTCAGGTAATAGTTTCCATCGGTTCTCTAATGGGAAGCTCACAGAAATATTCTTGCCAGTTACACTTGAACTGGAATGGAAGAGCCTTTTTGTAGAAAGTATATTTAAAACACAGAAAGTTTTTAAAGATGAACTTGGCCCATTTACACAGCAAGAGTATTTTTCATGGAAAATCTGAAAGGCACACATGGGAGTCAATTTTGCCTGACATAATTGATATTAAAATTCAGTGGGGACAAAGTACCTAGCACTTTTAGGTCCCTTGGGTATCTCTTCTACCAGCACCAACCACAAAACCCCACTTGCACTCTCGAAATGCCAGCAGTGTCAAAGGAAGATCAAGAAAAAATATTGAAGGTTTAGGAAAAAAATCACCTGATAGGGATGACTGAAAGATTTGCGTTTATTTAGTTTGGAAAATAAAAGACTGAGAGGACACATAACAGCATATAAGTACCTACAAGAGGAAGAAAAATGTATTTTCCATAGCCTCTGATGATAAAACAAGAAGCAATGGGCTTAAATTGCAGCAAAGAAGGTTTAGGCTGGACATTAGGAAAACTACTCACCAGGGTGGTTAAGCAAGCACTTGAATACATTATCTAGGGAGGTTGTAGAATCTCCATCATTGAAAATATTTAAGAGCAAATTAGGCAAACATATGTCAGGGATGATACAGATGGTACTTCGCCCTGCAGTGAGGCAGGAGACTGGACTTGATGACATCTCAAGTTCCCTTCCACTTCTAGTACTCAATGATTCTAAGATCCCTCATAAGCAGAGATCCCATGTTTTGGGTCCAGTCAGTGCCCCACACTTAAGATTTGCATGTTGCTCCTGAGGTCTGGCAGACCAGGCCAAGGTAATACAGATACTCAAGACTTGCCTTCACCACAAAAGTTAACACACGTTATTACACTGGAACGAAGTGCACTTGAGCTCACCCAGCTCCGCAGGCAGAGAAAGCACAAGCTTGAAAATGCTCCATTTACAGAGAGTGACTGGATTAGCTGGTGGAGTGTGATATCTCAGCTATTGCACCCCAGCATCCAGCTGCAGCTTCACAAGCTTTTAGGGCAAGCCTCCCAGTCAAGGTCATATTCATTCTGTACTAACACAGCAGTGGAGAAAGCACTTTGAAGTTGTGGCTCACACCCTATTGCCTCAGGAGGGTGGCGAAGCACTGGAATATGTTACCTAGAGAAGTGGTGGAATCTCCATCCTTACAGGTTTTTAAGTCCTGGCTTGACAAAGCCCTGATTGATATAGTAGGGACTGATACTGCTTTGAGCAGGGGATTGGACTTGATGACCTCCTGAGGTCTCTTCCAACCCTTTGATTCTATACCAGCATTTACATACCAACCATGTACCTCAGCATGCATCTAACAAGTCAATCTGAATAATTTCCAAATTTGCATGGGACTACCTAGAAATTTAAGGAGAATGGTAGGTAAATTATCTCAGTTCAGGGCTCTGATGCAGAATTAGGTTCAAATTTCCCTTGTCTCCAGAAGAACTTGGAATATGACCCTATTGACATGTATCTTCCCTCATTTCTTCTAGGTATGACTTACTCTAATCAATGTGATTCTGTCAGTGGGAAAGAGAGATGTCAAACTGCTGGTATTGGATCATAGGGTCATCAAGTCCCACCCTCTGCTCATATCAGTATCAATCCCTACTACATCAGTGAGGGCTTTGTCAAAACAGGACTTAAAAACCTCTAAGTATGGAGATTCCACCACTTCTCTAGATAACCTATTCCAGTGCTTCACCACCCTCGTAGTGCAATTGTTTTTCCTAATATCCAACCTAAACATCTCCAACTAAAACTTGAGACCATTGCTTCTTATTCCATAATCTGTCATCTGTCACCACTGTGAACAGCCTCTCTCCATCCTCTTTATAATCCCCCTTCAGATAGTTGAAGGCTAAAGTTAAATCCCCACCTCTCTCTTCTCTTCTGTAGTCTAAATAAGCCTAAATCCCTCAGCCTCTCCTCATAAGTCAAATGCTCCAGCCCCCTCATCATTTTTGTTGGCCCAGAAGCACTACAAAAGCTATAAATGTAAAATTTTATTGCAGGCATTAGGCTTTGTTTTAAATAATCAATTCCAATGTACCCTAGTTACATTGCAGGTCAATTTAATAACACTACTTCCAGGAGCTCCCCAAACAGTGCTACTAGAAATTATTCCAGGCCCTCTGAGCTAGTCAGTGTTTGAACATAAAATATTTAATGAGACAGAAACACAGATATGGACACTCTTTGAAAAAAAAAACTTCTCATTTATTAAACATTGTATTAAAATATTAGCCCATAGTGAGGAAGATTCAGAAAGATTGCATTCTGCCTTGAAGAGAAAATACAGAAAGGTAAGTTAGGTTAATCAGCTAAGCAGGTGAATGAGAATGGAAGAAAGGATTTGTTTTAGGATGATTATAGACAGTCTTTGTTCTGGCTCTCTCTGGCCCAGTGGTCAGGACATAAGCCTTGGACTCAGAAGACCTGGGCTCCAATCTATGTTCTCTCACTTCTGAGTGGCTTTCAATGAAACGCTATAGCTGTGTCTTCTAAGGGGGCGTGGTAATCAGTGCGAGTGGGGAATAATAATGAGGCTAATTCTTGCCACGGCAACTTTGAAGTACCCACACAACTTCACTTGCCCTTACTCCGAAAATTGCTGGGTGCCAACATCCCCCATGCACATGGGGCTGAGCTAGGAGAGCCCCTGAGCTCCACTGCAGCCCCATCTCCAGCTCCTCTGTCTGCAATGGCCCTAGCCACTGCGGTGACCACTCCAGTCCCAGCCACTCCAGCTACTCCTCCAGCCCCAGCAGTGGCTCTGGTGCGTCTACAGAATTTATCTGTAGGGCGGGCAGGGGAGCTAGCAGACAGCGTCTGTTATTTCCGAAGTCCATTATATCAGGGTCCATTTAATAGAGGGTTGACTGTATTGAATCTCTATTAACATTTGACATTATGAATGACTCATGAAGAAAGTGCAGATGCTTCTGCAAAGCTTAGGTTACTCCACTGAGCTTGACCCTGTGAGTCAGCGTGCTACTGACTTCTACACGTGTATGCAAAAAACAAAACAAAAAGCAAACAAAAACCCACCGACAGAAAGAAACTCCCATCTGTGGTCCTGGGTTCCACTGCAAGCCACCTATGAACTTCCTTCATACATGCAAGTACCGCCTGTTAAAGCATCCAGGAGAGCTCTGCAACCTCGCTGCATCTGCCAGTAGTGCAGAATGAGTTCAAAGGCTTCGTGGTTATAACAGGCTAAAATAAGGGGTCGTGCTCTCACGTCACCAGCCAAGGAGGAAGGGGCATTGTGGAGGAGTGGTGTTAGACCAACTAGGCAAAGGAAAGGCATTCCCCTCTGCTTGAAGGCATTTAAGGATATTTGGCGCAGGCAACATCCCTTTGGTCTGTGTTTGCATGGCTCCTAGCTAGGTGCGGCTCTGATCCTTGATTAGGGTTCCTTAAGTGTTGCTGCAATACATGTAAGCTGTGAAAAATACTCACAAATTAATAAGTGCATTTAAGGCCACGCTGAAAGCTGGTGTGACCCTGTGAAAGTCCACAGAAGAACTAGCCAGATTTCTTCTTTAAAAAAAAAAATCCATTTGAGAAAAATCTTAAACATTTTCAAGAAAAACCAAACCAAACCAAACCAAACCAAAACACACACACACACACAGTTTCCTCATTAAGGAACTGGAAACTGCTGACACCAATTTTCACTGAATTTTAGTTTAGTTTTGAGAGCTGTTTATTTTTCTTTTAAAAAAGTTTGAACGAGAATGACTAGCTCTGCTCCACAGCACTGAGGATTTAAGCCGACAATGAGACATTCAGTGGAAGTTGGTCATAAAAAGTCACAGGACTTTTATAAATTTTCCTCAATGCTCATTGTTTAAACCACTTTACAAAAGTCAGAAATACTAACTGAAGTTTTTTTCTAACCACAATGACCCCCTTTTTATAGTTCCTACTGTACTTTTTACATGATTTTATAGATCAGAAGTGAAAGAGCTGGCATACTTTGAAAAGAGCTGATCTCACATACCTCTATCTGACTTAAGCAAAAAGAATTTTGGAACTGAAGACTTACCAGAAAGCTTGTCTCTTTTAGATTGTTCAGTCCAGCTTGCAGACCCAAGAACATCAGAAAGTCTTTAGAAAATCCAGAGTTTGAGGTTTGATGGGAACATTGTAATGAAAAAAGATTCTGATAAATACACATGCTGCCATCCATAACAAGCACATGGTACTACCAGTAGCAGTGTGGCTTTGATTCTGAACTGTTATTGATTTAAATTTTTGTTTGCAATGTAACTATGGCAAGGCTGGTCTCAGAATCTTAGAGAGAGAAGCTGAGTGAGTCAACATCTTACATTGACAGAAATTGTGCTCATGTTTTATTTAAAGGCACATGCTTTGGAAGACCTGGCACTGAGAGCTTTGTGTGTAAAGAAATCACTGGTTCAGTAACAAAGACTACACAGCATACAGAGCTTGTTTGTAAGTTCTTGACCTAAGATAGCAGTGTTCTTGAATTGGGTACATAAATCAAACTTCAAGGAGCACTAATATAATTTGGTCACGTAGAAAGGAAGTAAATATATATAAAGTTTGTTGTATCTGAAAATCATCTGCTGCCCCAACCCTTTATTTTCAGGTTTGATACACACACCAAATATTTTGAATATAAAGGTATTTTGTTAATGCACATGGAGTGTTAATAAGTCAAAGATGTTTCCAGCCAGCGCCCTGCAAGCCACTAAAGCTCTGCTGTGATTTACCATACCCAGCAAAATGAACTGGACATCTTGAAATGCTTGAATTAATTGAAGGATTTGTTTTGTCTATTACTTCCAAGGGAAACATCAGTTGCTTTAATTAAATGGATGGATGGATTGGTGGATGAATGATAGATGCCACAGGAGTCAAATGCAGCCAATTAGTTTTCTATTTCTTTTCAGCATATTGCTTTATTAAGGTATTAGAATCAGAAGTAGCATATTAATAAAAGTGACTGAAGCTTTAGAAGGAAATTCAACCTGTGGATCTGCACAACATAAACCCACACAAGTCCATCTAAGTACAAGACCCATTCTCAGGATGAGGTATTAAAAGTGCTCAGCTCCTAATTGACAGCTAAGTGGCCAGATTTGCAAACAAGTTTGTTAAGGCTGTTCATTAACCTCAAATCATAAGACTGGAAAAGACCTCAAGAGGTCATAAAGGCCAGTACCCTCCACTCATGGCAGGATCAAGCATCATGTAGACCATCCCTGATAAATGCATGTCTATCCTTCTCATAATAATATCCAGTGATGGAGATTCCACACTCTCCAGAGGCAATGTATTCCAGTGTTTAACTACCCTGACAATTAGGAAGGTTTGTCCTGATGTCCAGCTTCAACCTTCCTTGCTGAAATTTAAGCCCATTGCCTCATGTCCTATCAGCAGAAGTTAAGGAGAATATTTTTTTCTCCCTCCTTCTTGTAATAACCTTTTAGGTACATTAAAACTGTTACCATGACCCCTCTCAGCCTTCTCATTTCTAGCTAAAACAGACCCATTTTATAACTTTTATTTCATAGGTCATGTTTTCTAAACCTTTATCCATATTTGTTGCTCTTCTCTGGACTATTTCCTGATTTGTCTACATCTTTCCTGAAATGTGGCACCAGGGCTGGACAGAATAGTCCAGTTCAAGGCCTAATCAGCATGAAGTGAAATAATTACTTATTGTGTCCTGCTTACAACACGTTAATACATCCCAGAATGATGTTTCCTTCTTTTTGCAACTGTGACACACTGATGACTCATATTGAGCTTGTAGTCCACTATGACCTCAGATCCCTTCCTGCAGTACTCTCTCCTAGGTATTCACTTCTCATTTTGCATGTGTGAAACTAATTGTTTCTTCCTAAGTAGAAACACTTCTCATTTTGCATTTGTCCTTACTGAATTTCCTCCTATTTAACTATTTTCACACTCATTTATCCAGTTTGTACAGATTATTTTGAGTTATTATCATATCCCGAAGAGCACCTACAACCCTTCTCAGCTTGGTATAATCCATAACTTTACAAATCATGCACTCATAAGGTTGGAACACGTCTCAGGAGGTCACTGAGTCCAACTCAGTGCTGAAAGCAGGACCAATTCCGGCTAAAACATCCCAGTCAGTGCTTTGTCAAGCTGGGACTTAAAGACCTCTACACAAAGATTCTAATACCTCCCTAGGAACCCCATTCCAAATGTACTGCTTGTGCCATCATCTAAATCTTTGATGAAATTATTCAACAGAACCTGACCCAGAAATTATTCCCATGGAACCTCGATTTTTATGCCCTTGCAGCATGACTGTGAACCCCTCATACCTACTCTCTGGGAATGGTTATCCAATTTGCTATCACCCATTTTACAGTAACTCCACATAGGTTGTATTTTCCCAGTTTGTTGATCATAAGGTCATGCAAGGTTGTATCAAAAGCTTATTGTGATGTTTCAAATTCGTCCTTAAAATTCTTTTCCCTGAAAATATTTGACAGTGGTTAGGCAGCAGGTGTGCTCACACCACAATTTGTCATGCTTATCAGTATTATCATTCTGATTCCTTGGACTCCACGTCTGTTTCAATGTGTTCTCTCGTCTTTCATGTACTGTGACATCTCTGGGGACAGGACTAACATCATGTTGTGTTTGTACAGCATCTTTCACAAATAGATGCCACGTGGAATTCCTAGGCCCAAATTCTCAAAGGTATATATGCCTAAATCTGAAATGAATGCGGGTCCTTGTTACTACCTTAGTCATTACATGTAAAATAATAACATTGTTAACTGCTTGGTGTTTATCATATTTGAGAGTCTGGTCCTTACACAAGTATTTAAATATGAGTTGAGATCTGAAAAAGAAATCAATATCCTGACTGTGGATACTGAACACTTGCAAACCTAACACTGAACTCTTCAAAATTTGACTCCTAAGGCTTCAGTATGCTGGCCCTCTGCACAGGGTTAAATATTACTTTAGAGAAAAAAGCCTCCTCCATAGTAAAATAATCTCAAAACGTGGCTCTTTCTTTAGCCACAACATCCCTTCCATAAGGGCTACAACGTACTATGATTGTAATTCCTCCTACTGTTTCTGTTCAGTTGGTCTGAATGTGCACATATGTTAAAACAACATTTCTAACCCAGAATTGCTATTTTTCATCTCGATGGTTAGCCCTATATATTTGCCACGTCACACATGTAGCAGTTTTCATAAGCTGCAAAAGTTTAAATATAGCTTGAGAGAATCAGTATAAAAAGAGTTGCTTTGCTAAATTTTTATACTTAACTACAGGTTGAACCTCTCTAATCTGGAATTCTCTCATCTGGAAGCCTCCGTAACCCAGCATGATTTTATTTAGCTGGATGACCACTTACCGTGGTGAGGCCGAGTTTCCCATGGTCCCATAAAGTTTGTTTAAAACCACCAGTCCTGGCTCTTGGTGTTCTGTGCTGTTATTTAGCTGTAATTTATTCCTAAATGTCTTCTAAGAAGCCAGTAAGCAGTGGAAGTGTGGGTAGTGTGCTAGGTAATACTGACCTTTCATTGTCCAGCAAATTCTCTCACCTGGCACCCATCAGGTCCCAAAGATGCCAGCCAAGAGAAGTTCAATCTGTACCACTGTTTTGCCCAAGAGCTCTCCTGTGACATTTCCAAACCATATCAAATCTAAGTGGAATCGAATTACAGATTTTAGGCCATATTCTGCTCTATTGTAAATCAGAAGAAATTCCATTGACTTCAGTTGACTTGGCTACATTGTTGGGAGCCCAATGGGTTACAATTAGTTCCCAGTAATTTAAATTCAAGATATGATAATGGAAAATGGGCTATAGGGAGGGTTCTGCAACCTACAGCTCTTTAAAGACTTCTTTGTGGTTCCTGACAATATAGTTACAAAATAAAATAAAATAAATCCCTCCTGATTATTTTCGATAAATGGTGAACATATTGAAATAAACATGTATAACATGACAAATCACTGTGTGTGCACTCTTCTTAAATCAGGGGTTATAAAAGGTATGGCTTGACATTATTTATAAAGGACCATCTCATAGTCATGTGCATTGCAGCACTTAAATTGTTGATTTTTTACAGAATTAAAAAAAAAAAAAGCTCTTCTTGATATTTTGGCTGCCAACACCTGGTGAAGGGGACAGTATTTGACTAGCAGAGGTATTGGCTTGTGATGATCAGATATTGTTATTTCTCCAACTTTTATGACACATATACATGGACTGAGCTATGGAGATAGTCAAAATAAACAACCTGGCTATTTTTTTATGATTAAATTAGCTATCCTCCCCCTTACCTCTTACGGTTCCTTTGTGATTTATCCTAATTACATTCCAATATTCATTTACTACCTTGGTTAATTACAAAATATCAGGCTAGGGAGGCTGGGGGGAAGAAAAATACATAAATATGTCGGTGGTTTTTGTTTGTTTGTTTGTTTGTTTTTGTCTTTTTGCTATTCAATATTTTCCTGTGTGTTATATGACTTAAATCCCATGGTTTTATTTCTGCGGATACTTTGCCCTGCCAATTAAGTGATGGGATTTTTTAAAAATAATTCCCATTGCATGTGTTTTTGGACAATTGATCATTCATGTTAAAAGTCTGTGAAACCAAATCTGTCTACTGGTTTACTAAATATTCCAGATACCCACATGGCCTTGCCAAGCACAGTGAAACAAGTTAGCATGTTGACTCACAGAAATGATTACTATTTGCTATTCATCCTGCTTTACTGACTAACACAAAGAGCAGAGGAAGAGCTGCAATCCAAATTCCTATCACTTCTTTCAGTTAATTTTGGTACCATCTCACTTCTGACAAAAATCTCACTCTGAGTGTTTATGAAAAACATTGAGACTAGTGAAGCATTCCAACTAGTTGAGCTCTTTGACTTTCCTTGGGAAATAGTTTTCTTTGACAGAAGGTTCTCTGGCTGTTTGGTCTGCAACTTACCTCCACTTCTAACAAAGGCAAGTGTGAGAAGACTGAAGTGGAGAGTGACTCGATCGATTATGGTTTGCTTACCAAATAATCCTTCCAGTGATCAATGCCTGAAAGTCTTGCATCAGTTTTGACCTTGACACATGGATCAGGCACGGCTGATTTTTATCAGGAAATAGACAATGAAAAAGCAAGGTGTTTGTATTAAAGCCTCGTAGAGTTTCATTGACAGAAATAAAAACATTTTATTCAGTACCAAGTCACGGGGTTAACCATTGCAAAATATCTTGGATCTCGTAAAGACAAAGTCAGGAATGGGGGATATTTAGCATTTGTGGGGACTACACATATCCTAGGCACTAATTCTGAGACGATGGGACATCATCTACATCAGTCTCTCCTGTAACCTAACCCTTCCTGAGTAATTGTCATAATTTTACACTCTCCAACCTCCCTTGTACTTTTTGCTTTTTCCTTACAAGAGCCTGGGGGCTTGAACCTGAGTACTCAGGGGTCTTAGGTGCCAAGGGGCCACCCACAGGCTGCACTGCCCCCAGCTGGCTCTCTTGGGAACTCACTTATCCTGAACGAGGACATTCACCAAATGAAGGGAAATCCCTTGACTCCGCCACACCCCACAGTCTGCTCTCCTTCCTGCTGCCCGCTCCCCTTCCTCCCCACTGGCCCCTCTGCCTCTGCTCCCCCTCCCACCGCAACTGTAGCCCCAGCTGCTGGACCCATGGAGGCTGGTTCCAGCCCCTACTAGATGCAGCCCTGGCACAATCCTGTCCCTGTCCCTGTCCCTGGCACAAACCACAGCTGGATGTGGCCCTGCCCCAGGGGCACTGGCTCCAGCTGTGGTTGGAAGCAGCCCTGGGTCCACCCGCAGCTGAGCTAAAAGACTTGGCCCCAGCCCAGGGGCACCAGATGTTGTCTGAACCCTGGTCCCAGAGGTGCTGGCTTCAGTCCCTCCTGGATGGCAGTGTGGTCCCAGCTGAGCTGCTGATGTGGCCCCAGCCTGGGGGACAGTCCCCACTGGGCTCCCCTGCACAAGGCTGGGAGACCCCTTGTTGCTGTGTTCCTGCCCAGCAGAGCTCCAAGCCACTCACCCTCAGCCTAATAGCCTCCCAGCCCGGAGCTCTCTGGTTCAGTAACCTCCATGGTCCTGCCAGACAATGGATGTTGCCAGACCAGAGAATCCCAGTTTTGGGAGGTGCAACCTGTCAGTTGCTCAGAGAGAAGCTGAAATCCAACAAAGGCATCCAGTGCAGGACTCTGATTGGAAGAATGCTAGAGGGCAGGGAGGTCCTCATTCATTCACTGCTTCTACAGAAATACAGAACAGTAAAAGGAAATTGTCCATATAACTCCTCCTCCAGTTGGACTTTCTGGTATCCTGACCTAGCCCTGACTCTGGTGAGTGATTTGTGATTCTACTCTCAAGTTTGTCTCCTGCTTCTCATCTTCTGGAAACCTGGATCCTACCAACCTCTTGACTTTTGGTTTGCCATCTGGCTTGTCTCTGATTCCGACTTCCTGGTATCTGACTCAGCCTGACACCTGCTATGATCAGACCATCCACATCCCAGCCATGGCATTACCTTCACCATAGAAAATAAACTCAGTATGTCTCATCTTGTCTTTGACCCCACAAATCTCCCTTCCTCCAGTCATCTAAGCAACTTACTTATTATTAGCAGTCACTTCCAGAAGCCTAGTCACAAAGAAGATGGCCCCCTCAGCATTTATCTTCTAAGGGCCATTAACAATTTTTGCCTTAAACTCAACTCATCTGAATCCCTCCTGGATCCCTTCCTCTTCACTTCTGCTCATGTACACCAGCGAAATTGCAAGGAATTAAATCCAAGTCATTTCAATGAGATTTTTGAGCCCTATATGCCATAACTTACTGCAACTGGACTTGATAAATACCTTTGTAAGAGGTTTCCATTCCATACGATGCTTTGCATGGTGACAAGTATCAGAGAGGTAACTGTGTTAGTCTGTATCCACAAAAACACCAAGAAGTCCTGTGGCACCTTATAAGCTACCAGATTTATTGGAGCATAAGCTTTCGTGGGCAAAGACCCAGTTGGTCAAAGGTATCTGTTCAGTTTGGCCAATGTATATGGCAGAGAAGCATTGCTGGCACATGATGATATAAATTACATTTTTAGATGTGCAGGTGAATGAGCCCCTGATAGTGTGGTTGATGTGGTTAGGTCCTGTGATGGTGTCACTGGTGTAGATATGTGGGCAGAGTTGGCACCAAGATTTGTTGCAGGGATTGGTTCCTGAGTTAGAGTTACTGTGGAATGGTGTATAGTTGCTGGTGAAAATTTGTTTCAGGTTGGCGGGCCGTCTGTCGTTGAGGACTGGCCTGCCTCCCACAGTCTGTGAGAGTGAGGGATCATTGTTCAGGATTGGTTGTAGATCACTGATCACTTCACCAGAAGGTATATTCTCACCAGCAACTATACAGTAACTTAACTCCAGAACCGATCCCTGCAACAGACCTCGGTGCCAGCTCTGCTCACATATCTAAACCAGCAACACCATTACAGGATCTAACCACATCAATCTCACCATCAGGGGCTCATTCATCTGCACATCTACTAATTTAATATATGCCATCGTGTGCCAGCAATGCCCCTCTGCCATATACATTGGTCAAACTGGACAATCTCTACATAAAAAAAATAAATGGACACAAATCAGATATCAGGAATGGTAACATACAAAAACCTGTTGGAGTACACTTCAAGCTCCCTGGACACTCAGCAGCAGACTTAAAAGTAGCCATCCTGCAACAAAAAAACTTCAAAAACAGACTCCAAAGAGAAACTGCAGAACTTCAATTCATTTGCAAATTTGAAACCATCAATCTAGGACTGAACAAAGACTGGAAGTGGCTGGTCAGGTACAAAAGCAGTTTCCCCTTCTTGGTGTTCACACCTTCACATCAGCTGTTGGACGTGGGACACACCCCTCCTGACTGAATTGACCATATCAGCTCTGGCCTTCCTCTTGATTGGTTACTCCCTCCTTTTCATGAGCCTGTATATTTAGGCCTGCCTCTGGAATCTCCCCTACATACATCTGACAAAGTGGGTCTTTGCCCACAAAAGCTTATGATCCAAAAAGTCTGTTAGTCAGTAAGGTGTCAGAGGATTTCTCTTTGTTTTTGCAGAACCTTTAGCTATCTCTCAAGCACATTTGACTGCAACAGAGTACCTTTTCTTGCCCACCCTCAGTCTCATCCAGAAACTGACCTGCTACCCACTGCAGCTCCTTTTAGCTGAGACTGCAGTGCTCTGATTGCTGCTTCCGCAAGGCTTCTCTAGGTACCTCTAGAAGACCCACCTTTGTTGCCTCTTTCTTGGAGCAGCTGTAATAGGACCAAGGGGTCTTCAGCCAGGGTCCGCTAGTAGAGTCATGGCTCACCTACATATCCTTTATTTAGGTAGACTTTTTTCAAATATCTATATTATATTACAAACAAAGCAGGTATATCCAGTCATAGGAGCAGCTGTATGAATATTCATGGACCTATAAAACTATATAACAAGCTCTTGCTACCAATGGGTACCTCTGGTCCTGCAACCAGGTGCAATGCTAACAAGCTGCAGGTGAAGACGTGAAGAATTTAACTGTGGGTCCCTTGATCATGGTTCAGCATTCATCTCAAATGCACTTGTGGATCTGTCATATATTTGTTAATTTCCCTTTTAAGTGGTTTTCAATGAGCAGTCATCTGTTTTACCTAGCCACGGAGAAGTTTCTGCCTTTGCCTTTGATATGCAGAAGATTTATCCAAGACAAAAGAGAACATAGGACTTTGAAATGTAAGGTGAACTGCCTGTTCAGGAGTAAAATGCTGCCTGAGGACATTGATAGGCTAATAGACATGCAGTGGGAATTGAGGAAGTAAAACTCCGGCCCCATCTGGCACAATCTGTGGGGTGAGGGTGAGAATGTGGAAGTAGGACATCTGAATCAATCTGAAGTTCCTATGACTCCCATACCATTCTCTTATAGATTTCTCTTTCTTGCATCTTTATCCTATCAACTAGCTTTGAATATTCTGTTCTCTCAGATGGGTTTGATATAATTGAAGTGGACACTGGTAGAAAAATCATAGACAAAATCCTGAATGGAATCAGCATTCTTTCAGTGATCAATATGCCAAAACTGGTAAGAGTCACTTCAATCCAGCTGATCTACTTAGTATCTATGTTGATGCAAGGAAGCCTGATGTCCTACAAAGTAGTTGCTCAGAGTTTTCATTTTCCCAGTTGTTTGATGTTGCATGATTGCCTGTTGTGGGCTATGCCTTCTTTATGAATTATTAGCATCCACGCCAATACTCAGGGCCAGCTGTTGCTCAGCTGGTTAAAATCACACCAGGTCCACTTGAGTCAATGGAACTGGGCTGAGGTATCCCAGCACAAAGTGCGCAGTGCAAATTTGTTGTCTTAAACTGAAAATGCTAATGAAAAGCTGTGCCGTTATCCTGTAGCCACCTTTAATTTTGACTTGCACATGAGCTATAAAAGCCTCTCATGATTTGTGTGGTTTTACATTCTTAGATTGCTCCCACTGGCTGAAAAGTATGTCCAAAATACACTTCATCTGAGAGGAAACATACGTTCCATAAATAGTCATGTGGGGTGGATGCTGAATATTGATAAATCAGAGCTGATCAAAAATAGCTGACCACTGAAATGCATGTAAAGTCTTGGGAGAAAATCACCAAAAAAGTTATTTTCAGATACACATTTTTTCCCCTGCAGTTAATATTAGATCCAGTTAATGAAGCAATCTGCTTGCCTAAGGTGTTACCATAGAAACAATGGAAATAAATTTAAAATATATTGTATAAAGCAAAGTTTATCATACTTTTTTATTTTAAATGAGAGTAACAATTTTTTTGTGTTTCATATTTTTGGAGGCTTTATTATAAACTGTAAAATCCATTTTATTGATATAGGTCTCTTTCATCTGAAAATGTCTGTGCATGTGTAAACAATGTTAGGCATCTGTCAGTGATTTATCTACATTATCCAAGGTATGACCATAAAAAGCTAAGTATATCTATTATATGCCAGCTTGTTGAAAAGCTCATCTCAAAAATACCTGTTATTTTGGGGGGATGGTTGCCATAGCAATTTGCTGTCGGGTTATAATTTGATGAGCTACTTCTAAAAAGAAAATAAACTGTATTTGGTCTGAAAAAGTGTGGGTGGGAAGCTATGAAACAGAATGCTAAATCATATTTCACTCTCTTTGGTTATCCTGTCATCAAAAGCAGATAGTGCACTCATGTACTGCCACATCAGTGGCAGTCTCCAAGACATTTCTAGCACTTAGACATGTTAGAAATGTCTAACAGGCAGAAAACTGCAGGACAAAAATTAGAAACAGAGCTTTTCCCAAGCATTAATACTGATTTATAGGTGTTGATATTAAATACCATAGAGGACAGAATCAATTGCTTACCTAGTGCCTAATGTCACAGGACACAGAAGAGGTATTAGGAATAGATAATTAGCCTGTAGGAGACCCAGATTTTGTTTCTATTATGTCATATAAAATACTTTGATAGGGTAAATCTGTCCCATGACAAAATACCCCAAAGACTATTTGCAATGGCACCTGTAAGCACATCCTCAATGCTAGAGGCCCTGAGATAATGAAGAATTCACCAAGGGGGAGATGCCTTGACTCCTTATTAATGAAGTGTCCCAATCCCTGAGATCAGTGGAGGCAGGAACTATTTGCATATTTTGCTCCAGATTCCCCATGGTTTCCCTGATTGCCCCTGGCCCTAGCAGTGCAGATACAGTAGCTGTGATTCTGCCATCCACTGGGTTTGTAGCTGCTCAAAATGCAGGGATGAGGGCAGTAAACAGGGAAATAGTGAAATGTGAGCTTTCTGGATGTCTGCACAAACATCCAGAAGCTGAGCAGAGATGGTGAGACACTTGCCCCTCCCTACCTTTACTTAGCTAGGCCCCAGGCCAAAGCTCCTTCTACAAATGGCCCCAGTTGTGGTCTTCTGAGAATGGCAGGAGACATGAGGTGATGGAGAGAACACTGTCACTAGCTTCAGTGGATCGAGGTAAATTGGAAGATTGAGCCAATAAAAAAAATCTGATGAGGTTGAAGGACAAATGCAGAATCCCAAGCAGTGCCACAGGCTGGGAGCTGACTGGTTAGGCAGCAGGGTGGCAGAAGAGGATCTGGGGATTACAGTGGATGAGAAGCTGAATATAAGTCAACAGTGTGCTCTTGCAGTCAAGAAAGATAATGTCATAGTTGGGTGCATTAGCAGGAGCATTATCAGCATATCTAGGGTGGTGATTATTCCCCTTTATTTGGTACTGGTGAGGCCACATCTAGAGTTTTGCATCCAATTCTGGCCTCCTCCCCCAGTTACAAAAAGGTGTGGACACACTGGTGGAAGTCCAGTGGAGGGCAACACAAATGATTAGGGGGCTGGAGCCCATCACTTATGAGGAGAGACTGAAGGATTTGGACTTATTTAGTCTGCAGATGAGAAGCATGAGGGAGAATTTGATAGCAGCCATCAACTTCCTGAAGGGGTGGATGTTCAAAAAGGATGGAAAGAGGCTGTTCTCAGTGGTGACAGATGACAGAATGAGGAGAAATGGTTTTAAGTTGCAGTGCCGGAGGTTTAAGATGGAGATCAGAAAAAAAATATTTTACACTAGGAGGGTGGTGAAGCACTGGAATGGAGAACCTAGGGTGGTGATGGAATCGCTATTCCTAGAGCTGTGGTGTCCACTGCACTTCCCACCCACCACATGCGGTGAACTTGACATTGCGGTGCGGCAAAATGTGGCTCCTCAGAGCTGCAAACATGGACCGCCCTCCGCCCACTCCATGCATACGCCCCACCATTTGGTGGGACAAGCTCCTTGCGGCAGCAGCAACAGCAGTGGCTAGTTCTGTGGCTTTTGCCCTGGCACAGCTCCAGCCCAGAGCTGCAAGGCTCCTGCGGCCCCAGCACAGAACTGGTGGCTGTTGCCAGGTGTGGCTGTAGCCATGGCGTCGCACAGTTCATGCGGAGTGGTGGCTCTGGTGAGTTGTTGGCAGTTTCCAGAGGAGGCGGGTGGGTCTGTGGTTCCCTGGCACTCGGAGAGGGGGAGACCATTTATGTTGAACAGGCGGAGGGGGAGGGCTAAGGCAATCCTTGAATTTCTATTGGACACCACTGTCCTAGAGGATAAGTCCCAGCTTGACAAAGCCCTGGCTGAGATGATCTAGTTGTGACTGGTCCTGCTTTTAGCAGTGGGTTGGACTCAATGAGATCCTGAGGTCTCTTCTATACCTATGATTCTATGATGCAGATGTTATCAGAAGAGACCATCTATGAGCCTAAGTAAAGGATGTTCAAACTTGTTTCCAGCAGCCATTTGCAGTGCACAACAATAACTTTATTGATCTTAAAATTATGAACTATGGTTCATTCTTATTGGCCAATAGATTATACTCTTTATATTAAATCTATCCTTAGCTAAAATCCAGTGGCACAAGGCACTCTGGATTTTTAGGGATGAGCTTGACAGAATTATACCTCTGTGTGTGTGTGTGTGTGTGTGTGTGTGTGTGTGAAATTAATTATTTGAAGCGTAATATCAATGTTTCTTTTAAAGTATTATTATTTTGTTTTGTTTTTAATTTCTGCAGTTAGGAAATTATGGGTAGAGGACAGTCATACACAGAATGACACTAGACATTGAGATTAGAATGTAACAGCTATGTAAATGTTGTCAATTCATCTCTGTTAATGCCAGCATTACAAGATGTTTTGTTCACATTAAGGGGGGACAGCATTCTTCTTACTTTTCCTGTCTCTAATTTTTTTTTTTTATTCAGGGAAACATTTTTTCATCATTTTTGTTCTTATGGTGGAATTGACATTTACCGACAAAAATCTAATCCTTCCATGATTTGCAGACAAGATACAGTGCTAATTCTTGTTCCACTAGCTTTACAAATTTGATCTCACCTTCTCAGCTAAACTTCAGAACACAAATTTGAGACTGGGATGATATGGAGAAATGGTCTGAGGTTCATAAGATGAATTATATTAAGGACAAATGCAAAGTACTCCACTTTGGAACTAATAATCAGTATCAGATGTACAACATGGAATCTGACTGTCTAGGAAGGGACCGAGGGGTGATAATGGAGCTCAAGCTAAATATGAGTCAACAGTGTGATGCTGTTGCAAAAATAACAAATATCATTCTGTGATAATAATAACAGGCGTGCTATAAACAAGAGATGAGAAATAATCATTCCACTCTACTCTGTGCTGATTAGGCCTCAAATGTAGTACCGTGTCCAACTCTTGGGACCACATTTCAGGAAATGTGGAGAAATTGGAGAAATTGGAGAAGAGTTTGTTGAGTCTCAGAAAGAGAATATCAAGGGGGTACCTGATCACAAGTTTCAGGTACCTAAATGGTTGATACAAGGAGGAGGGAGATGATAAATTATTCTCTTTACCTTCTAAGGATAAGACAAGAAAGAATGGGCTTAAATAGCACAAAGGGAAGCTTTGTTTGGATAGTAGGAAAAAACCTTCCTGACAGGGTGGTTAAGATCTGGAATAAATAACCTTGGTGATTGTGGAATCTCCATTATTATAGATTTTAAGAACAAGTTAGACAAACACCTACCAGGCCTGTTCTAGATGATGCTTGGTCCTACCATGAGTGCAGGGGACTGGGCTTGATGACCTCTTGAAGTTTCTTCCAATTTTTTTATTCTTTGTATTCCACATCTGCACAGTGCCTAGAACAATAGAGTGCTTATCTGTTACAATTTTCAAAAATCAATTATAATTAGAAGCCAATTAGCAGTTTATTCCAGACAGATGTTCAAAATGTCACTCAGCAATGAAGCAAAACTTTATGGTAGTGGGCTCTCTCATTCTCTCTCTGTCTGTCTCTCTCTTCCAAATGCTACCAAAGCCAGATTCATGTAAACAATATCTAAAGAAGCTTTGTCAAGTGAATGACAGCCGTAATGGTTATTTACAACTCTTTGGTTTAAAATTCAAATGAATCATTCCACAGATAATTTCTGATTTTTCATATTTATTCTCAACTGCTGTTCATAAATATTCACTTGTGGTATGACCTACATATGTACCATTTTTCTATAAATATTCAACTTGGGCAAGTATTTCTGGAATTCATTTTTAGAATCTGCAAGAAGATAAATCTTGCTTAGAACAGGTTGATTGGGAATTTAAAGAACAGCAACATCAACCTTGATTTATCACCTCTTAGGAACTCAACAAGTAATATTTAAAAATGTATATGTACCAGGCAAGACTGTGCTTATAGACCCAGCACTGAGGAAGAGAACTTTGGCCCATTTATAGTCACCAAATCAGATATTCAGACCTTTCTTTCACCCACGGGTTAGCCTTACTGACACTTCCATCACCAGACCCCTGCCCTCTCTGTGCATGCCTCTTTTGTACCCAGGGCACAATCTAACTCATTATCAGTAAGTACTTTTCCAATATTGCATGGACCAAGATTCCCAAAAGGACATAGACATTGCAAGGCCTAAGTCTTACCTGCACTGCCACTCAGTGGGATTCACAACCCCAAGTTAGACATCCTGTGGCTGCTAACACAGTGGGGACTCAAGTGACTCAGAAAGGAGTCTCAGAAGCCAGCTGAAGCAGATTTGGAGCCACCTAAGATAGTTAGTTAAAGCCGTTAACCCCAAGTGGGGCATAGGTCATCCACAAGGCTCCTCCATCTCGTTCTATCTTGGGCAATGGCTTCAATCTGGCCCCATGAATATCCCAGTTCTTGTGCTTCTGTGACTGTAGATCTCCTCCACGTTATTCGGGGTCTTTCTTGGCTGCGTTTCCCCTGAGGATTCCATTTTAGGGCATGTCGAACAATGCTGGATGGGGATTTCCTCAAAGTATGTCACAGACATCCCCATTTTCTCCTTTTTATTTGGATCTCCACTGGCTCTTGGCCTGTTCATGTCCACAGATGTTCATTCGTGACTTTGTCTTTCCATCTTATTTGTAATATGTGCCTCAGGCATCTATTCAAAAATGTCTGCAGTTTGTGTGTTGAGGACTTTGTGGTGCGCCATGATTCACAGGCATACAGGAAGACGGACTTTACATTTGAATTGAAGATTTTCAGCTTTGTTTCAACAGAGATGTTGTGTGACCTCCATACTGGCCACAGAGTTTGAAATGCTGCTGTGGCTTTGCCAATCCTGGATTTGATGTCCAGGTCAGTACCGCCATCTTTATGCCCTTATTAGAGTGTAGATTGAAATTCGACCCAGCTAGCATATTGACCATGCAAGGATGAAGGGAAATTCATTGCTCTGTCTTCCGCATCATTGCAAATCTGCATAAAGGCGCCTCATGCTCTATCCCATAATAAGTAGAGCTCTTGATCCAAAGTCTATTATCATGACTTTGGTAGACTTTAGATCAGGCCCAGACTGAGGCTGAGGCTACTACATTCAATATTCCAATGGCAGTTGAGCATCTTGACACACTGTGCAGAGCATTAACCCAGAATCTTATGGCATCAGGTGTAGCCAAAGGAATCACATGAAACCACCACATTGTCACTAAAAATCCATAATGCAGCCAGAGTCTGTATCTGCTTCACCATGAGCTGGCAACAAGCAAAGGGGTCCACCAAAAGGATACTTTGCATTTACTCCTATCTTGCTTGTCATGGTTGGGAGAAAATTTCCATCAACATCTGCAAGGCCCCTTTACTGTTACCCCTCAAATTCATCCTCTCTTCTCCCATGACACTAGTTAGGTTGGTGATGTGCTGAAGTTTCTGCCCATGAGGCTGACCAATATCATTTTGTTGCTTCCTTGCACTCACTAACTCTTTCCAGCTGTTATTTATTGCTTTATACTTAAATCATATGTTACTTAGGGTATGGAATATCTTTTTGTTATTTGTTTGCATGGCACCTCATACACCTAGCACTTGTGTTCTATGTCTGGCATGCCTAATAATACTACTGGTTGAACCTCTCTAGTCTGGCACTCTCAGGACCTTACCAGTGCCAGATAAGAGAATTTGCTAGATCACAGGAGGTCAATATTGCCTAGCAGCATTATCAACACTTCCACTACTTAGTGGGCTCTTAGAAGATATTTAGGAGTAAATTACATCTAAATAACAATACATCTCACTGAGAGCCAGGACTGGTGTCTGTAAACAAACTTTAGAGAACCACAGGAAATTTGGCCACGCCACTGCTACATGGCCATCCGGCTAACTAAAAGCATGCTGGATTACGGATGTTGCCAGATGAGAGAGATTTCTGAATGAGAGAGATTCAGCCTGCCCTGAGAAATAATAATGACCTTGTTTCCATTACTATTTCTGCCAAAATATTTCCAGAACCATTTACAACTCCTCTCATATGAAATAATGTTTAATCAGGTGGTTTCTGATTAGAACTGGGATTACTTTACCAAACTTCCATCTAGAGTAATTTCATCTCATATACTTTTTCTGCAACTCTCCTGATCAATCTTTACGATGGATGATACGCTTTTTCTGGGTAAACAAAACTGATATTGATAACATCTGTAACTGCAGATGATATGTGACTATTACTGTGTTTAATAAATTGATGAACATAGTCTGTAGAGTTTTTTCCCTCCTTTTCTGCAATTTATATAATAAAAAACCTTAGATTATAATTAAGGATTTTTATTACACTGTAAATGAATTTAAAATGTAAACCACTGATTAAAACAAGGAAAATGGCCTATGAGGTGAAAAATGTTATTGTTTAAGTGACAATTAATGAGAATTATCTATGTACTGCATCAACAATATAATTTTAATAGGGAGTTATGTTAAAAATGAACAGTACATTAACATAATCTGAATTATCATTATTAAAGTGATACTGCAGGTATAATTAGTATTTTATGAACATCATCATAGCTTCAGCTCTTTCAAGGGCTGATTGTATCTAGTGTTACTTCCCCCCAATCTATAAGAGCTGTAAGATTTGGGTTTATTATTGAAACGACACATTATATTTGTAACACAGATTCATAGATTTTGAGGGACAGTTATAATCATCTACTCTGTCCAGCCGCGTAACATGGGCCAAAAAAGTTCACCCATGAATTGCTGCATGAGACCCATAACCATTTCACAGATATCCAGTCTTGATTTAAAGACTTAATGGAGAATCTGACACATCTGGAGGTAAATTCATCCCATGGTTAATTACCCTCATGGTTACAAATGAGTCATTTCTAGTCTGAATTTTCCCAGCTTCAGTTTCCAGCCACTGGATCTAATTGTGCTCTTATCTTCTGCTAGATTAAATGGTCCTGTGCTTTCAGAAATGTCTTCCACATTGACAGACTTATAGATTGTGATCAAGCCACACCTTACTCTTCTCCTGAATTAAAAAAAAAAAAAATTGTGCTTCTTAACTTGCTCACTAAAATCAGATTTTCTGTAATGTGAGTAATTCTCGGGTCTCTCTCTCTTTTGAATCCTTTTCAAGTTTGCAACATCTTTTTGAAATATGGACACCAGAAATTGACACAGGACTTCCGTAATAATATGATAAATATTGAACAAAGTAATTCCACAACCCTTCTTGACCATAAACAGTGGTTATGTTAGACATGATGTAACAATGTTTTCTTAGCTCTTCTTTTGAGTTATCAAAAATTGAAAGGAACACAAAACCTTATTTCAGTATGGTTATTCTTTATGACATATTACATAATTGTTAAGAATGCATAATTGTTTCTATTACAATGTGTAGTGTTCCATTACCAAGAATCTTTCAACTTCCTAACATTTTCTGTGGGTGATTCATGCCTGAGTTGATTTATCTGGTACATTTGAATAAACAAAATTATTCAACCATCCTTGAACTAGAAGAAATTGAAAGAAATCCACATTTTCCTACTAGAAAAATAATCCTTGTAATTTGTTCTGAACAGCCTCATATTCAAAACATCTGTGAAATATAATCTTTAGTTTAGTACAGTGTTAACCCTCACTGAGATTCAAATATCTCCTTATTCCAGGAAAAAAAACAAAACAACAAAAAAACCTGTCTCAAGCAGTAGATCTTTTAAGCATCCCCAGTGCTACTTTTTCATTACCTTTAATTTATTTGTTTGTGTGAACACCTTTTTGTGTTTACTTGAGGTTACTTTTTTAATGAAAAATCTCGAGGAAATACAATATAAAATAATGTTATTACATCATTTTGTCCAGGTAGTGAAACACTTATATAAGAATCTGGGAAACCTAAAAGATGTTTTGCTGATATGTTTTAGTCTTTGTTACCCAGAGGGTCAGACACAGATAATAATAATGGTCCCCTTAATCCCTAAAATCTACAAAATATAAAAACGTAATGTGTGACCTTATCTCTGCCTCCTTGTGCATGGGCAAAAGTGCTACAATCCTTGATGAGCACATAATTTTTTTGGTTAAAGAAATGTGATATTGCCCCTTTTTTCTACAGTATTAGAAAGAAATATGCAGCATCCTGAAGAAATGTATAGTCATGAATTCTAACCCATTCTGTCCCTGATTCATCAGCTTTCGTTGCAAACATACTTCAGACTGCCGTGCTTCTCTGCAAAATGGTAATAACTCTAGCTAAGCCACCATGTATGCCAAATCTAACTCATGATTGCTCAGTAGAGCTCTCTGTTCAACTGTAGTGGTCCACAGTGAGAGGTTTATAAACCTATTAGGGTGGCTCAGGTAAGGACCCTGAGTTATTTACCTCAAGCAGTGACAGTTCACGTCTTTCAAATCCAGAGCCATGGCTTTAATCCCTTCTGCCAAGAACACATTCAGTGACTGTTTTACGTGAAGACTAATATATGTATTAACATATATAAATCACTAGGAGGTCCTTGGAAGGAAGCGTTTTAGAAGTACCTCATCAGGTAGTATTGGAAACTAAAGCTGGTGAAGCAACGAGGGGTCCTGTGGCACCTGATAGACTAACAGAAATAAAGCTGGTGAGGAATTCCTGACCAGAAGAATTGTCAGCAGGCCTGGGGAAGTGTTTATTCCCCTTTATTTGACACTGGTCAGGCCACATCAGGAATAGTGTGTCCAGCTCTGGGCTGCCCCATTACAAAAAGGATGTGGATGCATTGGAGAGAGTTCAGTGGTGGTCAACAAAAATGAGCAGGAGGCTGGAGCACATGGCTTATGATGAGCAGCTGATGGATTTAGGCTTATTTGTTCTACAGAAGAGAAGAGTGAGGTGGGATTTGATAGCAGCTTTCAACTATCTGAAGAGGGATTAGAAAGAGGAAGGAGAGAGGCTGTCTTCAGTGGTGACAGTACCAGGAGCAATACTCTCAAGTTGCAGTGGAAGAGGTCTAGGTTAGATATTAAGGAAAAAAAGAAAAAAAAGCAAAACAAAAGCAAAACAAAACAAAACAAAAAAAAAAACCTATGTCACCAGGAGGCTGGTGAAACACTGGAGAAGATTACCAAGAGAGGTTGTAGAATATTCATCCCTAGAGCTTTTCAAAGTTCTGTCCCGGCAAAGCCCTGGCTGGGATAATTTAGATGGGATTTGCCCTGCTTTGAGCAGAGGGTTAGACATGATCTCCTGACGTCTCTTCCAACGCTATTTTTCTATGATTCTATTATCCTGTTTGTCAAGCAGTGTATCTCCCTGGCAGTGTCAGACAGAAGGACTCTGGAATCTGCATCAGCTGCCTGGTGGTTTCTGGGTGGAGTTTCAAGCGTTGCTTCTATCCCCATGTCACAGAGCTTGGGTGGGGTACTTGAGCTTCAGCTCCATCCAGGGGCATCCTTGGCTTTATAACGAGCTCCTCCCACTTCCTTCTTAGTCTAAGGTAACCCCACATTTGCTGACATTTAGGGCCTACTGTATGGCCTATTTTTTGTGCAGATATATGGGGAAGAACAGATGTAATATGAGCTGATATCTGTGAAAAGAAGGGTGCATTGTCTGGGCTTTCAGGTCTCAAGTTAATTATTCACTGTATTTTGCTGTGAGGAGTGTTTTCTGGTCTATCTTTTAAGTGCTATATTTTTAAACTATGCTAAGGAGTCCTGGAGTAAAAAGCAAGCATTTTCCTGTATACATTTTATAAATCCAAATAAAATGCATATGTATTATATAGCCTAGACCAGGGGTGAGCAAACTTTTTACACTGGGCTCCACTTTTCATCCCTGCAATTAGCAGGTACCCCCCTACCCCACCCTGAATGGCCCTGGAAACAAGTAGCATGAGAGGTGTGTGTCTGGTATATGTAACCACCTAGCCGTATTAAGAGACAGTGTTGTTTAGTCACTAGGATATTGTCCTTATTGTTAGGAAATCTGGGACCGCTGAAATATAGGTACACAAATGTGAGCATAAGATGATTAAAACCTGACATTTATAAAATACATTGTGATAGTACAATAACAGGGCATGTAAAACATAAGATGAAAGTAAGACATCATTATACAGAAAATAACATGTTCAAAGGAAGATTTCACCAGGTTTTTTTTTCAAGAAGATAATTTGTATTAGAAGAAGAGTGAACTATGTCTGTATAAGGGGAATATATTTTGCATCCAAGCATAAAGTCATAAAAACATAATGCTGAAAGGGACCTCTCAAGCTCCCTCAGGACCAAGTAATTCTAGATATCTCTAAGAGAAGTTTGTCTAACCCAGTGGGGCTGATAGCCTCACTGGGATCCTGGGTAAAGTGGGGGAGGGACCTGCTCTCTATTCCCTAAAGGGGAGGAGCCCCAGGTGGATGGGGCAGGACTGGGGCTAGCATCCCTTGGGCAACCCTGCACCTGCCTGGAGTGTGTTACCTGGCACTCTGAAGACGATTTAAAGAGCCCAGGGCTCTATCCACCACTACTGCTACAATGGCAGTGGTGACCAGCAGTCCCAAGTTCTTTTGAATTACTGGGCCCAAAGGGCAGTTACCCTTTTGATCCCCATCCCCTGTCAACTGGCCTAGTCTAACCTGTTCTTCAAAATCTCTAGTGAAGGTGATTCCACAGTCCCTCTTGGTAATGTGTGAAGAAGGGAAACTGCTAATGAGAAAGGTTTTATGGCAACCAGAGCTGCACATTCTCCTCAGCCGATACAGGCATGGAATTTGCTGGAGTCTTAAGGAATGAAAAGATTTTCAGGTAGGGGGCTGTGATGGGGTGTAGCAACTCCATACAGGGTGACTGGAGCCTGGCCAATCACTGTGGGCCCCAGACACCATTCCTCCTCACCTCTGCTGTTCATGCTCCAGGAGGAGGGGACAGATGAAAGGAGGCAGCTCAGTGGAGGAAGGATATTTTCTCTCTTAATACTGGCTATTTATGGTATTAAACCATCCCAATGAGGCTTTTTAATGTACATTTATATTCATATTGTCATAGGTGTCTTTAAAATGTAAGCAATGAATTGTGATGGGTTGAGATTATACAAATATATGAATTAACATGTTCTGTAGTATGTCACCAGGGAGTATTTACTAAGTGAATTAATTATATAGCAAAATAGCACGTTAAGTGTACAAGTTTCTGTTCATGACAAGAAATTTACATTTTGCTTCACTAATAATGATATTTCAGGTTGAGTGATGCACAACCGTGATTTGACAATTCCTTTCCAAAGACTTGGAGTCATCTGAAACAAGAGAAGAATCCGAGCCACCTGCATTCCTCATGCGGGGCTTGGGGTATCAACTGGCATTCAGTCTTAATTTCAATAATTGTGCCACAGATGGGAGTTTTGGTTTCCTTCAAGATCAGTGGGGAGACATTTTTGACAAGCTCAGAAAGTGGCAATCTTCTTCACTGAAGTTGCACTCTGGGATGGGAGTTCAACAGACAACTCCATTCATTTGAGTACTGGGATGTTGAGGTAGTCATACCATGTTTAGATGGTAGAAACCTGTTTATGAGTAAAGGAGCCCCTTTAGTTACCACCAGAGCACTGCCTTGTGGCCAGGTCTGGAGGTTAGCTCTGCCAGCTCGGCAGCCACTTTTCACAGTTCCATGGCTCATCATCTCACTCTTTCTGTGGTCCCTCTCCTACTCCTCAGGAGCTGCAGCAGAGTATGTTTGTGGCTTAGCCATCCAGCCAAGTCCAAGTAATTATCCCCTTGTGGGGTACTGTCAAAGTCCTTCACGGACCATATCCCAGATAGTCCTTAAATTTACTGTCCTGATTGAGCACCAGTGACTTCAGTGAATGGTCCTGGAAAGTCTTGAAGTTCACTGCAAGAATCATGCCACTTATTGGAAGGGATAACCAGACCTGCCTCCTACAATGAGATCCCTCCTAGAGGCCCTATAACCATCAGTGGAAGCATTTACTAGCATAATCCCTTCTGTCACTCCCCTGGAATACTTCCCACTTTGCCCATTTCAGGCTTACAACCTCCACTCCTCCAGCTAAAGCCCTGTCTCTTGGATCTGCCAGACAAACTCTTTCTCTTAGGTACAAATTATTTTCCCTCCCTCATGTCCCAGGGAAAGTGACTGCAGCCTTTCTCCCTGCGTTTATAGAAGTTTGCCCCTCCCCAGTGAGATTCACTTGATTAGGGCTTTTCTCCCATCCTAAATAGCTGCTGGCTTTCAATCTAGTAGGTTAATTGGCCCATACAGGCTATGTTAACCCATTCAGGGTGAAGGTGGGAAGCACACTCCACCACATGGTGGAACTGAGATTATGCTCTGTGTTATCTATGGCCACGATATTGAACAAACCATGCCCTTCTTTGGGTGCAGGGTGGTCTGGAATGTACAGAAGAATAC
Source organism: Carettochelys insculpta (assembly GCF_033958435.1). Classification (NCBI taxonomy): domain Eukaryota; kingdom Metazoa; phylum Chordata; order Testudines; family Carettochelyidae; genus Carettochelys; species Carettochelys insculpta. Next base: position 12,082,623 of record NC_134140.1, read on the forward strand.
AGGATTTTAGTTCAGTGCTACAAATGTGCCTAACCAATATCACCCCAGCTGTTCTAGTTTATCTGTACAGAGCCTTGTAAGAAATACTAGCTTTAAGACTGGAGCCATGTCTTCATCAAGTCTTGCATCCTTAATGAATGATGTCAGTTCAGCAAAGGTGTTCCCATGTGACATCTTTGTGTTCCTTTGGTCGGTTTTCTTCACCCGACTGTGTTGTAGAGATGTGCCAAATGTCTTTTATGGTACTTTGCCTGTTGGGTCACAAAAGCCCCTGCATTTCATTTTGCAAGCAAGTGCTGGACTGACAGCTGAAATGAACACTTGCAGATTTGGTTAGCAATGCTGGGGGGCAAAGCTTCTTGGGGGTTTTCAGATGGTATGTTTATTCCCTACATAAAGCACACTTTTTCTGGATGGGCTGTGTGTTGGTCACTTCAATGCACTTCCTGTGCAGTTTTTCCTAATAATCCAGAGCTTTCTCCTTTTTGTTTTATTTTTTTTCGTCAGACCTCTTAAATTTGGCATTAGCTGATACTCTTGGCACAGCATATATACCCAATGTAAGCAAGTTGAAGGAAGGTAATCAGGACAGTGAGTATATGAACCATGCTGCCCTCCCAGTTCAATTTCCATCCGTTTCACTGTTGACAATCAAAGAGGCTATAGGAAAGGACATACAACTATATCATCAATAGAGCAATACTAGTCGGGTGATCAAAAGACAACAACTGAATGAATATACAACCCTGATCCTAAACATGAGGGTGTGATGCCTGCTTGTTGTGTGATAACTGCCAGCAGAAAAGTTCTTGTCATGAGCTGTCTAACAACCACAGGAAAAGGTAGAAACAGACTTACCAACCTTCACTGAAAAACATTTCTTGGCTACTGTAGACTGTTCAACTTTTTGGAAGATTCATTTCCCACCTGACACAAGCAATAAGTCAGTGATTGATAAACTGAAGGCCAAATTTGTTAGATATGGCACTCTGCATTCACTATCAACAGACTCCAAATTTACTTTGAAAGAATTTAAGGACTTTGAAGATAAAAAGGAACTTCAGCACCACGCCTCTTACTCAGCATACCCACAAAGAAATGATAAGGTTGAATCAGTGGTGCAAATACCTGAGTCTGTTAGATATGGGTGTTTCTTCTGGTTCAAGCCACTCATTAGCAATTTTGCCATATAGGGTATTCCTATCACCAGTACGCCAAAACAGTGGAGTGTCATCATTGATTGGAGGAACTACCAGTGCTTTTTTTTTGCAAAGAAAGAGGAGCCAGTACTCAGACAATTCCCTCCCTACCCCCCATCACCCAGTTGGTGATCCTGCAGCTAGGACTGCTGAGATGCCAGTACTCAGTACCATCAAGTATCAGCACATAAAAACCCACTGGGAAGTGCCAAAACCCTGCTGTCAAGGAGGGGAGACCTGTTGTAGCCAGAAGGATGCAGAGACCTTGAGAGAATGTGACCATCAATAAGAAAACTCAGACACTATTGTATGTAAGGTCTGGCACGGACCTCCTGGCCCTTGATAAAGGCACTGCGTTGAGGATTCTGCCATTAGAAAGCCACCAGAAGGAATGGACTTAAAAAGGCACGAGATGTGTACTCACAACTGGGTCATACTGGGTGATGTGCAAGAGGGACCAATGATCTGAAGGAACAGGATGCATTTACAGTCCAGCCAGCAAACAATCAGAGGCAGCCTACAGAGCTAAAAAGATAATCACAGAATGGAAGAACAAAGACACTTCCAGAAGTCAAACCCATACAGAGGGAGGATACTCTCGAGAGGGATAGTTTGCTACACTTACAGGCAGGAGACAGACAGAAATGTAGTCACCTGTTGCAGTCACCACACTACCACAAAGATTATGTAACCAGCTGAGTCTGTGGTAGAAATGAGATTTCAACTCAGTCATGTGCAAACAAGCTCTGGCTGCTGGCATATGGGGTAAGGAACTGGGCATCAAATATTTGTTTTTTAATGTTTGTGTGAAAATGTTTGCAAAATAGGGAATATGTATTATGATCATTGGAACTGGAATCAGAGGAATGATGTTCCTTGGTGAGATTTTTATTGATGGAACTCTGGTGAAACAGGGAATGTTGGGAAGTTAGGCTGAAAAGGAAGTCACTCACATGAACAGAACAGTGCAGCATTCAGAAATTAATAACATTCTACTTGTTCAGATTAACCTGAATTTAGTATCTCCCTTTGGTAATGACAAACATCTTAGTCTCCATTGACATTTAGTAAGTGCTCAGTAACTTTCTCCACATGTAGCCAGACAAAGTCTCCCCCTTACAAGCCAGCTTGCTCGCTGCCCGCCCCCCCACTGAGGAGCACACAGGCCACGGAAATGGCTGCTGACAGCACAGTCTTTGATGCCCTCATTGAGGCCCAGATGTGCTAGCTCATCGTGACCCTGAGAAGCAGAAAGTACAGATAGAAGGCTAACAGGCCAAACTATCAACAAGGGGGGGGGCGGGGAACCTCAAGAAATCACCCCAGCTGGCATTGATCGATATGATGCACACACACAACCATCCCAGAAGGGGAAGTGCCCCGCCCACACAAAAAGAATGTCCTGTACTCTCAAATTGCTTATCTCCTGTCTTACAAGTGCAAATTAAGTAAGAAATGCCCTTGTAACAAACTGGCGTCATAAAAGACAGACCAGTATGATCTGGCACCATAGATAAGAAAGAGAATACGTAACCCAAAAGGGGTATAAAAGGTGGGTCCAGCAGAACTCTAACTTTGAGTGCATTCCACCAACTACCTGCTGGTCGGGTCAGGTGATTGCCTCCCGAGGTCCACAACTGGGGACGCCCAACCTCGTATTCATCTTTCCGCGGAATTGAGTGACCGATCCAGCTTGGCTACGCTGGTATCAAGAGACGCAGAGAGGGTAAAATACACCCATGCTAGGTCTCCGACTTTTTTGTGCACAGCTAAACAATTAGAGCTCTGTAACTAGATGATGTTGTATCAAGATATCATTGTGTTAGATGGTAACAGATATCTTTGTATTGGATTGTAACGTAACTTGTTAACACCTGTACTTTGCTAGCATATAAGAAGTAAACAATAGCCTTTTGTAACCACACGCTTATAACTGTAGCTTAATAAACTTGTAACTTGTTAAGCTCTGAGCCTGACCCTGCTGTTAACCCTTTTGTCACTGCAACACAGCCGGCACAACAAAAGAACTTTAACCATTTGGTTACTACAGCCTGGCCATGGGTGAGAGTGCTAGGAGCTGCTTGCTCTAACAGTAAAAACCTGGGTTGCTTAGGACCCAGGGGAGTACCTCACCGCACATTACCCGGCCACCAGCTAACACCCCATCAGTCATATTAACTCATGGTGTAATGCCACTGTAATTCTTTAAATTTCATGCAATTTCATCGACTTCACTGGCGTTGTACAATGGGTAAATTTGTCAGCATTTTGGAATGACTAAAGTTTTATCTATACTTGAAAGGTAATTTGGTTTTAGATATGGAATAAACTTTAAGTGCAATAGCTCTTCCAGAATAACTCTATTTGTGGATATCTTTATTCCAGAATAGACATGTCCACACTTGGGGTTCTTCATGAGAAAAATGTTCCTACACAGCTATTCTGGAACATCTCCATGCAGAAACAAGTCCTAAATCAAAGAAAGAGTTGTACATGTTTACAGAGCAACTTTAGGGGGACTTTAGACTGGGCTTGTATTATGAGTACAATGTTTTCCTCCTTCAGGCCACCAAATTAAGCATCTAATTGGCCACTCAGATAAAAGAAATGGAAGGGCATGTGTCCATTGATACATTCTCTAACATTTTATTTTTCAACAGACTAATCAGCCTTCTCTGATAACCAGAAATAGAAGATGGCAAACACTGCGCTATTATCTAGTCATTTAACAGTTCTGTCACTGTCTAGTGTCTCTTTTGCTAGAATGGCGATGGTCTGCTTTGGAAGCCTCAGTAATATGGAGAACAGATGGGCTCTTTGATTGCTCCCTGTATTTAATGGATGACAAAAAAAATCCACCTTTTTCACTGTTCTTATTAAAAATGACAAGGAGTCAGCTTTGTTCTAGCAGAGGACAATTTGGCAAGAGTCATGAGCAATGGAAAGATGACCTTGAGCTAGATACTTCTCAAGGGCTCTGATTCTTTTCTTCAGCCTCATTGAACATAGCTCATGATTTCATAAGAACATAGAAACTGCTGTACTGGAACAGAGCAATAGCCCATCCAGTCCAGCATCATGCCTCTGAGCCTGGCCAACATTGTATGCTTCTGAAGGATGTAAAAAACCCAGAGTATGTCTAATTGGGCAATAATGCACCATGGGGGAAATCAGCAGCTGACTCCAGCTGATGACCAGTGTGTTATCTGAGGAATGAAAGTGGTAACCTTATAATTTTTTAACCCAACCAGTGTAATAGCAGATGGATATTTTCATGAATAAGAATAGCATGTCATTGGCTTTAGCCTGATAGAAAACTAAAATGATTTTCGTCATTTTAAACAGTTAATAAATATGTGGAAACATTCTATTTGATTCACCATAATGCTCTGTGCTATTGCAGTCTTTCAACATCTGAAATGCAAAGTCAATGATTCCTCAAGCAATAGTCCAAGTTGTCTGGGTGCCTATCAGCACTCAAAATCTTCCTGGAGAACAGAGAGTCTCTTCTTCTTTAAACCAAGTACAAACAAACAACTGAAAGATCAGAAGACAACTGCTGACCACCAGAATGAAATTGTGAAACAACCTTCCAATAGGAGCAGCTGGTGAGGACTGGGGAAGGAGAAACCACTCTGACTAGTTTTAAGATGCTTAATAAGTTTATGAATGGGATTACACCTTGGAGTTGCTGGAGATAGAAGGTTATCATACTCAATGAACGGGGAGGTGCTTTTCAGTCTTGTGTCCCATGAAACCTGCCATACACAAATAGCCCCAGGAAACCAAAACATCAAACCATTTTAGATGTTTGTTCTCTGGGAAGTCCACATGTAGAATTACAGGGCCATTTGAGTTTGAAAGAACCTTTAGAGTGTCATCTGTTCAGTTTCTGCATCAAGTTAAAATAAATTGCACTCTTAAAACCTTCTGATGGATGACAATCTAGTCTAGCGTTATGGTCTCTATTTAGTAAAATCCCACAATCTTCATTTACAGCTTCTTCCACTGCCCTAATATTTTTTTAAACTGCAGTTACAATGCTTTTACTGGTTTTCACTTGTATTCTCCCTCCTATATGCCAAACCCAGAAATTCTTTCTTCATTGACTCAAAGAAATCATTGATAGTATCATCATAGGAGCCTGATCCAAAACTTATTGAAGTCAATGGGAGTCTTTCCATGAAATACAAATAGGCTTTGGATCAAAAGCACCCTAAGCAAATTTTTTGCAAGCCACATACACATAGATATGAGTCAATCTATTGGTGTACACAGACTTTGTGCAAGGTCCTCAAAAGTCACAAGGCTTTATGAAGGTGACATGAATTCCACGCAAAATAGAGATGGGCAAATTATTTTCCAGTTTGGCCAGCAAACCAAAAATGTCCCATCAGATACCTGGGTCCTTTCCAGAAAATATTTGGAATTCATCAGCAAATCAGAAGAGCTTCAAAAAGTTATATATGCATCCAACCTCTTTTTAACATTTAGTCAGATGCTTTGGGCATTTGCCTGAGGGGTAGGGAGTTGAATCCACACTCTAGTGCAGACACATGGATTGCCTTTCCTTCTAGATGAGTGCCCTCACTGCCAGTCCATGTGCCAGGGTATGCTTCACTGCCTATGTTCTACTTTGTGTAAAGACTTACACACATATTGGGCCAGAGAGGGTGCACGTGCAGTAGAATGACTGGTTAATTTCATTAGGGCCACAAGATAGGTGAGGGAATACATTTTAATGGACCAACCTTTCTTTGTGAGACTGATGAACTTTGAAGCTACATGGAGCTCTTCTTCAGGTCTGGGAAAGGTACTTTCGCATCACAGATAAATATAAGATAGAACAGATTGTTCACCATAAATATTCAGTTGATTCAGGTCTTCCATGAGTATTTCAGAGACTCAATAGTTAAAACATACTTTAAGTCCCCTGAATGAGGCAGAGAGAAGATTTGAATCCATATCTCCTCATTCCCAGGTGAGTGCCTGACTCACCAGGCTAAAAACTTGTTCTTGTTATTTTTGAACCAGTGGATATGTGTTTATACAGAGAAGAACAGGTTCCCAGAGGAGCGCTGCTACATAGTCTGGTGTTTAGGGCTGTTCCCTTGGAGAAGTCAGTAGATCTGAATGCAAAGGTCCTAAACACATGAAAGGAGATGAATTAATTTGCAAACTTTCTTGATGCAGGCCTTAAAAATCTCTTTAGCCCACACTAGTTGGGTCAAAATTTGCAATTAGTTTTGAGTTGCCCAAAATATCATTTTTAATAAATAAACCAAAGAAGTCACCTGCCTCTCTGTAAAATGAGTAAAAGGTCTTGCTGGCTTCTGTCATTTCATCCCCCTCTCTCAGTACCTTTAGCCCAACATCTCTTTAAGGCAACATTAAATATTCTGCAATTTTCTGGCATCTTGGAACCATGCTGCCATCAGGAAGAGGATGAATATTGTCCAAGAGAAGGGCAGCTGTCCATATGTCTCTTCTGTACCTCAACAGATCTGTAATCCATGGGAGAAAACAGAAATCAGGACTACTTAAGTGCCATATATTCCCCGGGTACTGCATGAACAGTGAAAGATGAAATCTGGGAAACTCTGGATCCAATTCTGATGCGTGTACCCATGTTGCATTGTGCCCTGTTCCACAAATAGTGCCACTGAAATAGATTGGGTTCTTAAAGATCTTACCCTGGGTGAATGATAGTTCAGTGGGTAGGACGCTAGTTTGGATAACAAGTTCAATTTACTACTATGCTCCAAGCTTCCTGAGAAACCCTGAGCAAGTTCCTTAAAGTAAACCTACACTGCAATTAATCATGGCTGGCCTCTGTCAGCTGACTTTGGGAATCCAGTTAGGGGTCAGATTAAGAGTTGTATAGACATTCAGACTTAGACTAGAGCCCAGGCTCTGTCCGAGACCATTCCCCAGTTGCAGGGTCTTTGAACCATTTCTCTACTATCCACATTTTTATACAGGCTACAAGCAGTATGTTCAGTCTGAAGAGTAAGTCTTTTGGATATGGTTTGCAATATTGTCTTATTCTAATGAAACAGAAGTACCATGAATAGAGTCTCACTCAGGATATTTTGGCTGATGTGTTTCAAGTCATGACAATGATCGCTGAGCATACAGCAATTAATATAAATTAGGACCCAGATCTACCAATGAGTTTTTGAACTCCCAAAGGAGCTCAATGAATTTTAGATGCATAGAAGTGAACATTGGTCAGCCCACTGTGGAACAATGAAGTTTTATTTCGGGGAGGGGATTCAGTGTAGAAACAGGTGAGCCCCATGTTTGTTACAGGCTTGAGGTCTCAGTGACCTGGCTCCCCAACTCTTCAACTCCATCTTCCAGTGTCCCATCTCATATCTTTTATAATCTAAGAGTATACTCATATAAAGAGTATAGCTTTATGATAATGTTTTTCATCAGCAGCTGTCACAGTGATTTAAAAGGGAAGTCAGTCTCATTCCCCCCATTTTACAGACAAGAAAAATAAGGGTCAAAGAGGTAAACTGATTTATCTAAAGTCATCTGCCAGGTCACTTGTAGAACTGAGAATTAGAAGCCAGAACGTCTGTATCCTCTGCCACTTTCCTACCCACTAGGCAATATTGCCCTTCAATGCAGATGATCCATCAAGACACTTTACAATATAAATTAAGCTTCACACCACCCCTATACAGCAATACTTAAGGGACCCATTGTGTGGGTAGCTAAAGAGAAACACAGGGAAGCTGTTCATATTTCCCAGACTCACACTCTAAGACAGTAACAGAGCTGTGGACTGAATACACAATCCTTAATTTCAGCTCCCCTCTCCAATCACTAGAGATCAGACAATTTGTTGCACTCCTACTGAAAGCCCTTCAAATCTCCAATAATATTTTATTTAAATAAGGATGGCGCCTCAGCTTGTAACAATATTGGCTCTGTGACCCCCTTCAAGATCTCAAAGTACTAAAATAAATGTCATAGACTAGCTGACTTATTAAAATAATTCTACTTTTATTTAACAAGAAAGAAGAAGATTCAGGGGGTAAAATAAGTCGCTAAAACTTTGCAAATTCTTTATCACACTTCCCAAAATGCCAAGAGATCATCACACAACCCCTACACTTGATTTCCAAGCTCAAATATCTAAAGTACCCACATTAACGAGAATTCTATAGGTCAGGTCATATCTGATTACATTAAGTGAAGGAATGGCGGCGTGAGGACTACATTTAGGAGTCCTTTATGCAGTCCCATGTTCAAAAATGACAAAGAATTTATATGCAGCTTACCCAATAACTTATTTTGGAATGTGACCTTAGCAAAGCTTGTTTTCCAGGTTTAATTAAATGAATTACTTTCTGCATAACCTCTTTCAGGAAGAGTTGGAATATATCTTCTGAAATCAATTTGGCCTTGGAGAATGTGGTAGATGTTTAGAATTCTTAACTTCCTTACTGTTTTCTACCAAACTCGTCAGTGACAACCGAATCTTTGGAATTAAAATTATCTTCACCCCATGCACTCAAGAAAGCCCACCTATTTGTATGACAACAACCAACTTTCTATGAGAGTTTTGCTGTCGAATATGTTAACAAAGAGGAACACAAGTTTCTGCTTGGTGCAGGTGTCATCCTACTCATATAGCCCCTGATTTTACAAGTATTTATGCACATGCTAAACTTTCTTCTGACTGCAATATCCATGAGCAAATAACACTTTTTTAAAGGTCTGGTTCACCATTTTTTCCCCTTATTTCATGCAAGCATCTTTGTCATAACAAAGTAGTGCTAAATTCTACTTGCTTCCCATCCTCTTTTCTATATCCATGCTTTCACTGGCTTTCCTAAAGGTCTCTTTCCTCTTTATTTTGCTATTGTGCCTTCACTAATCATTTGCACATCTCTGAAGCAGCAAATTCATACTTCCTGGATTCTGGTAGACACATTGGACCTATAACCTCCATCCTAATACTTTCATTCTGAAATTTGTATCCTTGGGTAACTATTCTTGTGAAACAAAGGCATTGCATCTTAAATGTCTGCTGGAACTGCCCCCTCTTTATTGCCTGTACTTGTACACAACATAGCACTGCAGGGCACATCATTGTTCTAAACAGTTGGGTTTTTAGTCTCACTGACATATTCTTGTAGGACACAACCCCCGAGATGTAATTCTATCCTCTTCCAGTACGCCTCAGTCTGGGCTGTAGCTCACAATGAAGGTCACCATGCTCTCTGACTCCACTCATCATTCTGGTTCAATCTCCACCTGCTAATTTCTATGCTAAATGTCCCTGTTACATCTCTACTGACTCATGTTACTGCAGTCTTAATCGTGCTCATTTTCATTCTGTATGAGTTCACTAATCATGACCTTAAGCAGCAAACTCACTTCAGTCATGTATTTATCACTTCTCTACATATCATCAACCTTCTCCTGGGCTTCAGTAGTCCAGCCTGTCACCATCTTCCCTTCCTGAGAGCAGGTGACATGTAACGCCATCAGAGAAAAAAGGCCTTACAGGAAACAGCCTTTGAATTACTGATATCTTTTCCTGGTTACTCTTTGTGACCAGTCTGCAGTCATGTCCAGTCAAAGAAGTATAAATATATAAAAGATACAATGTACAATATAATAAACTGTCAAAAGTGCGGCTGGTAAAAGCCAAAGGTAAAAATAATAAATCATTCACTTGATCCTCACCAAACTCTCAACATTCCTCAACTCCCATATGCCGTCTAACAGAAAGTTATCCCTTTTAGTCTCTTGAGGTACCCACTCACCCAATCATTTTTCTCATAAGTCCAGGGACACAAATTAAACCCCTAATATAGTTAACACTGTCAGTCAGGGCAACAAAACCAACAGTGGGGGAATTATTTAAATGATCCATTGCCAATATGGTATAAAAATAAAAAAGTTCCTTTTCTCCATAATTACAAAGATATAACCCTTCTCACAGGGGAGTCACCTATGCCTGGGGGAGGCTACCTTTGCCAGTGGGAAACCACCCATGCCAGGGAGCAGAAATCTGTTGGGGCTGCTCACCCTACCATAATAAGCGTGTGCCCTCCACGTTATGCCCAGCAATCTGAGCCAGTTATTGACTCTTACCATGAGGAGGTGGTGGTAGGACTTGCCATCCAGATACCTTCTTTAGTGAGGGGTCCCTGCCAGCTTAATGTCCAGCTCTACCAGGAGTGTGAAGGAGGGCTCAGATCTTGGTGCAGATTGACTTATGCATTAGGGTTCATATCCACCTCCACCTCACTGATTTCCCAATTCACTATCAACCCTCAGGTATTGAAACTGTCCAGGCTCAACAGCTGATCAGAGTCCAAAGACACATAAATGGCATCAAGATTGTCAGTCTTGGGCCCACTCACATGATCATGCTGTGCAGACTTGGCTTTTGTTGCCAGTGCAACCGTGATGGACTGATGCTATGTTAATGAAATACTCTTTCTCAGCAAAGACCTGGGAGAGCAGAGGTTTCAGTAGTTGTGATACTCGGCATTCTTTCAACCCAAAGCTCTTGGTGATTTGGTGTAGGGTATGATAAGGCAGCACCACATCGAAATAGGCGCTGCGAGGGAACGTCTACACGCCAAAGTAGCACACATCGAAATAAGGGTGCCAGGAACAGCTGCAGACAGGGTCACAGGGCAGACTCAACAGCAAGCCGCTCCCTTAAAGGGCCCCTCCCAGACACAGTTGCACTAAACAACACAAGATCCACAGAGCCGACAACTGGTTGCAGACCTTGTGCATGCAGCATGGATCCCCAGCTGCGGCAGCAGCAGCCAGAAGCCCTGGGCTAGGGACTGCTGTACACGATGACCATAGAGCCCCGCAGGGGCTGGAGAGAGAGAGTCTCTCAACCCCTCAGCTGATGGCCACCATGGCGGACCCCGCTATTTCGATGGTGCGGGACGCAGATCGTCTACACGTGCCCTACTTCGATGTTCAACTTCGAAGTAGGGCGCTATTCCCATCCCTTCATGGGGTTAGCGACTTCGACGTCTCGCCACCTAACGTTGATTTCAACTTCGAAACAGCGCCGAACACGTGTAGTCGTGACAGGTGCTATTTCGAAGTTGGCACTGCTACTTCGAAGTAGCGTGCATGTGTAGACATGGCCTAGGCCTCCAGCTCCTCAGTCATCACCTCTCTTGGACAGAATCTTGGGGTTTCCCTCCTCCTGCTGGGGTGTAACAGCCTCTCCAGTTACTAACTAACATTTTGATATACCCAGAAAGTCAGACTGCCTTGTTGAGTGTCTATGTTTTGCTGTCTCTCCAGAGACTGTGTGTGTTGCTCACAGCGACTGCTGTGTGATGACAAGTGTGTTGCTCACAGTTATGTCATCACACAGCTCTTTATAATGTAGTACACATTTTTAAGGTGAAAAGATTACAAGGTAAACCTACTAAAATAAAGAACCTGCACACATGCTAAAAAGCTTACCTCAAATTACCCATCCCTCTTATGGGACTTCAGTAGGTCAAGTCCTTCCAACACTTCTGCAAGGATTGCCTCTTCTTCCTCCCTCATCCTTTCAGCAGAAAGATGCTGGATCAATTTAAATTCAGGCCATTTATTCAAAAGTCCTTTCCTTATCTCTTGGTATCAGAAGAATCTAGTTTGAACAAAACTTCCCATGGAGGTGGAGCATCTCTTGTGGGCAATTACAAAATGAGTGATTTGCCTCAATCACCACTTACTCTGTTTTAATACCTGGATGAGTTGTGATAGCCCCACCCCCATGACACAGATATAGTCCTACAGAAACCATCCACTTGGTACAGTAGACCCCAAAGTTACTACCTGGGATTGCAATATCTGTCACACCATTACCCTAGAGAGGTTACAAACAACCCCAGTTTGCAATATTAAACTAACAGAATAAAATAGGGTCTTTCCAGGCTCTTACAGGAAATTGCCATATCTGCCACACCATTCATTGCACAAGGCACTTAGGCATGTCACTCAGTTTTGTGGATTGCAGTGCTGTTCCTTTCATTTTCTAGGCACCTAGAAGGTAGGTGCTGTGACACTTAGAATTGCAGGACCAAAGTCTCCATCCTTTGAGACTTCCCAAGCATATTTATAGCTCAATATTTTGTAAATCCTTTGTAGAAGGGGACCACCATGCATGCCTGTTCTAGAACCCATCAGGGGAGAGGAATTGTCAGTCTTTGGTGTTCATGGGGCCTCCATTACTGTTCTATCTCAGTACCTCCTAATATTTAACATATTAATACTCAAACCATGCAAGTGAGGCAATGAAGAGCTTTTGTTCCGATTTTACAGACAGAGAAACTAGGCATAAGAAACAAGCAGTCCTGTAACACCTTAAAGACTAACTAATCTATTTATTAGGGAGTGAGCTTTCGTGGGTAAGACCCACTTAATCAGATTATCAGAACTGGGTCTTACCCACGAAAGCTCATTACCTAATAAATAAATTTGTTAGTCTTCAAGGTGCTACAGGACTGCTTGTTTCTGTGAAGCTACAGACTAACATGGCTACCCCTTTGAATTTAGGCATAGAGAGATTTATTCAAGGACACCAAGAAAGTCTGTGAGACAGGAGGGAATTTAATGGTTGTATGTCAACTTCCAGGCTAGCATCATCACCATAGGCCATCCTTTCATTGGCCACCCAGAATTTCTCTCAAAAGGAAGGGATGGCGGCCAATGAGCTAATGACCCAACAAGTGGCAGAAGCACAGACACAGATTCCCCTGATGATGAAGCAGTGGTTAAGCTTAGTGTTTGTTTAAATCAGGAGTTCTTGGGGCATGTTTATTTCTCTACATAGTACATTAAGAGCTATATAATGTTATTTAGTTATAGCACATGGTTGCAAAAGTATTTCCAGTGTAGAAGTGAGAGAAAGGAAGGTTTCCATTAATGGACTGGAAACTTCACTTGCTTCTATCTCAAAACTTTTTAACAAAGGATTGACATTGGGGGTGGGAGAATGGGGGATGCATGCATTTCAGTCAGTAGCTTATTTGACAGACTTCTGATAGCGTGGCATTCAATATTTTGCCTTCCAAACCTTGAATGAAAATATTTTTACCTCTTCATTTTTATAGTATGTTGTCCAGGATATTGTACCCTTGACAAATGAAATTACTAAATGGTCCTGTTTCTAGGTCTTGGAGAATTAGGGATTTTTGTTTGTTTCTTTGTTTTAATTGATAAATGTTGATTTCCAAATACATGAACAAACAAAAATTTCTATCAATCATCATATAGCTAGGAAGAAGAAGAAAAATACTGCTTGAGGACTTATTAGAGTTTGATTCATGGATACATACTCCATATATTTTTGGCAATTTATGCTGTAATCATTGAAAACCATTAACTTTTTGAAAACCAGAATTTACTTCCATTAAATAATTATTTCCCAACACACAGCTTTCAGCAACTCTGAAAACTTAAATGGATAAAAAACAGATTTAAATGAATATTGATATTATCTGTCAAAACTATAAAATAATAAAAATTGACTTCTGCCAACCCTTGGAATTTCACTGTTTATATGCGACTGAGATTTTGATGCTGGAGTGCCTGGTTCCCACCGGCACTTATTATGATTGTCAGAGTGTGAAGGCCTAATTAACAGCAGCAGAATTATCCCTGAAATACAGTTATTGAGATAGTTACGTATAATTGCCATTTTTATGCAAGTATCCAATTGTAGCTCAGATAATTACAAGCTAGGTGCTCACAAAGATACATTGAAACATATCACTAATTTGACATCTATGCCATTGATTGAGGTACCCTAATGTTTAGTAATACCTTAAGCTTTCAATACCTTCCTTAAAAGGGGTTGTTTTCACCAGATTATTTGTAGCGTCTCCACTGGGCTACGCACTGACCACACATATTGCCAGAGGTAGTCCCCACACCAATGAGCTTATAATTTCAATTCGTAATGAAATACTGTTCTCCTGAGGTTTCCCACCGGGACACTGAGGTACAAAGTATCCTCAGTGTTGATACTCCTAACTTCTGTTGATTCCTAGGGAATTTAGAAGCCTAATGGCCAAATCGAAGAATATTAATGAGGTGCTGAAATGAATATTCAGCACCTCATTAGCGTGCCGTGCATCAAAAGTGCTGCGGTTCTCTCGCCTGTGGCTCATTACACAGGGGTCCTTTTCGAAAGGACCCTGCCAACACTGAAATGCCATTATTCCTACCAACTGAGGGGATTTTGATATTGGCAGGGTCCATTTGAAAAGGACCCCCATGTAGATGAGCAACGGGCGAGTGAACTGTGGCACTTGTGAAGTGCTGTGGCCGGTGGCATGCTAATGAGGTGATGAATATTCATTTCAGTGCCTTATTAGTATTCTTCAATTTGGCCATTAGCATGGCCATATTGAAGTTTTTCATAAGCATAGACATGGCCTTTGTGAAGTCTCCCAAACAGGCATCTTGTGCTTACCTTGCCCTGGTGTGCCTGACTTCTGGGTAACAGTGAAATGTGCTCTGTGGACAGAGTTAAAACAGTGTCAAGTTCCTGTGTTTGCTACATTATGGAAACAGATTGTGCCTTATTATTGGAGCAACACTATGTTAACTAATCTCGCAAAGTCTCCGAATGATAATTTAGGAAGACACATGTATGGAAGAATGGAAGGAAACAGTGAGAGAGGCATCTCCCATGGTTGTTGATGATAATGAAATATGGAAGAGAAATAGAATCAGGTTTTATTGTGCCCCTTAAAAGCCCAGTCTGTGCATCCTTTTCCAAACAATATTCTTTTAATGTATGAGTAAGACAAACATCTGGGAAGACTGAGAGAAGTTGATATGTGGCAGGTACAGGAGAATTGCTGTGGGGTCTTTGTTTACATATAACTGGAACAAATTCTATATCACCTGAGGTGAAGAGAATAAAAGTGACATATAAAAAGGACCCTATCCATGGACCAATTCCCAGCCACCTGCCAAACTTGTGCTGCAGCTAGGAGAGAGATGAGCCAGTTATTTTCAGATGACATTGACAGAAAAATCTGTCTCAGAGATGGGACTGACTTTAAGATAACCTTTTGCCAGATGAACGGTCATAATCTGCATATCCAGGTCACCGAGTGAGAGAATTCCGCATTCTGCCAAAGACAGAAGGGATGGGGAGAAACTGAACATGAAGCGAAAATAATGTTTTGGTCATACTTCTAGGGACATATTGACAGTTTTGCATCTCTGTACTGGGGCTGGAAATCTAAAAAAACCCTGCCCAGAAGATTCTATAGTCCAAAGTTAAACAGAAACTAGTTAAACAGAAACTAAAAGGTAGAGTAATTAAACTAAAATCCCTGGAAGCTGCATGGAAACTGTTTAAAGACACCATACTAGAGGCCCAACTTAAATGTATACCCCAAATAAAAAAACACAGTAAGAGACCTAACAAAGAACCACCATGGCTAAACAGCCATGTTAAAAAGGCAGTGAGAGAGAAAAGGGCAGCTTTTAAAAAGTGGAAGTCAAATCCTAGTGAGGAAAATAGAAAGGAACATAAACACTCCCAAATTAACTGTCATAATGTAGTAAGAAAAGCCAAAAAAGAGTTTGAGGAACACCTAGCCAAAAATTCAAAAAACAATAGTAAAATGTTTTTTAAATACATTAGAAGCAGGAAGCCTGCTAAAAAAGCAGTGGGGCCCTTGGATGATAAAGATATAAAAGGAGCGATCAAGGAAGACAGTGCCATTGCGGAGCGATTAAATGATTTCTTTGCTTCAGTCTTCACGGCTGAAGATGTTACAGAGGTTCCTAAATCTGAGCCAGCCTTTTTAGGCGACAAATCTGAGGAACTCACTCAGATTGAAGTGACATTAGAGGAGGTTTTGGAATTAATTGATAAGCTGAATAGTAACAAGTCTCCAGGACCAGATGGCATTCACCCAAGGGTTCTGAAAGAACTCAAATGTGAAATTGCGGAGTTATTAACAGTGGTTTGTAACCTATCCTTTAAATCCACTTTGGTACCAAATGACTGGAAGACGGCCAATATAACACCAATATTTAAAAAAGGCTCTAGAGGAGATCCTGGCAATTATAGACCGATAAGTTTAACATCAGTACCAGGTAAATTAGTAGAAACACTAGTAAAGAGTAAAATTGCAAGGCACATAGAAGAGCACGAATTGTTGGGCAAAAGTCAGCATGGTTTCTGCAGAGGGAAGTCGTGTCTGTCTAATCTATTAGAATTCTTTGAAGGGGTTAATAAACATGCGGACAAGGGGCACCCAGTGGACATAATATACCTAGATTTCCAGAAAGCCTTTGACACGGTCCCACACCAAAGGCTTTTATGTAAATTAGGTGGTCATGGGATAGGAGGAAAGGTCCTTTCATGGATCGGGAATTGGTTAAAAGACAGAAAACAAAGGGTTGGAATAAATGGTAAATTTTCACAATGGAGGGGGGTAACTAGTGGTGTTCCCCAGGGCTCAGTCCTGGGACCGATCCTGTTCAACTTGTTCATCAATGATCTAGAAAATGAGGTAAGCAGTGAGGTGGCAAAGTTTGCAGATGACACCAAGTTGTTCAGGACAGTCAAAAGCAAAAGGGATTGTGAAGAACTACAAAAAGATCTCGGCAAACTGAGTGATTGGGCAGCAAAATGGCAAATGAAATTTAATGTGGGTAAGTGTAAGGTAATGCATGTTGGAAAAAATAACCCAAATTACACGTACTACATGATGGGGTCAAATTTAGCTACGACAGATCAGGAAAGGGATCTTGGAGTTATAGTGGATAGTTCTCTGAAGACATCCACGCAGTGTGCAGCGGCAGTTAGTAAGGCAAATAGGATGTTAGGAATTATTAAAAAAGGGATCGATAATAAGACAAAAGATATCATACTTCCCCTATATAAAACTATGGTACGCCCACATCTCGAGTACTGCGTGCAGATGTGGTCTCCTCACCTCAAAAAAGATATATTGGCATTAGAAAAGGTTCAGAAAAGGGCGACTAAGATGATTAGGGGCTTGGAAAGGGTCCCATATGGGGAGAGGCTAGAGAGACTGGGACTTTTCAGTTTGGAAAAAAGGCGATTGAGGGGCGATATGATAGAGGTATATAAAATCATGAATGGTGTGGAGAAAGTGAATATAGAAAAATTATTTACCTTTTCCCATAATACAAGAACTAGGGGACACCAAATGAAATTGATGGGTAGTAGGTTCAAAACTAATAAAAGGAAATTTTTCTTCACACAGCGCACAGTCAACCTGTGGAACTCCTTGCCCGAGGAGGCTGTGAAGGCCAGGACTCTATTAGGGTTTAAAAAAGAGCTTGATAAATTTTTGCAGGTCAGGTCCATAAATGGCTATTAGCCAGGGATAAAGTATGGTGCCCTAGCCTTCATAACAAGGGCAGGAGATGGATGGCAGGAGATAAATCACTTGTCTTCTGTTCTCCTTCTCTGGGGCACCTGGCATTGGCCACCGTCGGCAGATGGGATGCTGGGCTTGATGGACCTTTGGTCTGACCCAGTATGGCCATTCTTATGTTCTTATGTTCTTATGTTCTTAAATAGATTAGACAGAAAGTGGGGAAGGGAGGGAGGGTGAACAGAAGAACAATCAAAGTTAAGCGATATGGTTAAGGTGTGACAGGAAGTCACTGTTAGAACAAGGAACAAAGCCCATGTTTTTGGGCTTCTATTCCAGTCCTCCATCTGCTGGACCATGCTTGTACCTTTGGGTGTGGGATAATAATGCTGCTGATTTTAATGGTGTCAAGCTAGAAATTAATTTGGTTCATTGTGTCCAAGTTTAGATTGAAAGTGTCCACCTTCCACAGTGAGGGATCTGCTATAAAACCTAAATGGATAAAGTCTTTAGTTTTTCCTTCATAAAAGTAAACATTCTTTACTAGGGCCGTTTCTACACAGGCCACTTCCTTTGGAAGTGGCATGCTAACACATGGAGCAAAAGATGCTAATGAGGCACAGATTCAAATTCTCCATGCCTCATTAGCATAATGTCACGTGATTTGGAGTCCAGAAGACCGTTCTTCTGGACTCCAAAACTCTGTGTAGAAGTGTGGCCCCAAGGGGGCTTCCAGAAGGAAGTCCTCATTCTGGAGGCCTCTTCTTCCCAAAAATTTTCGGGAAGAAGGGGCCTCCAAAAGAAGCACGTCCTTCTGGAAGCACCCCCGGGGGCCGTGCTTCTACACAGCATTTTGGAGTCTGGAAGAATGGTTTTCCAGACTCCAAATCACGTGATGTTATGCTAATAAGGCATGAGGAATTTGCATCCATGCCTCATTAGCATTTTTTGCTCCATGTATTAGCATGCCACTTCCAAAGGAAGTGGCCTGTGTAGAAACAGCCATAGGGTTGGAAGAGGCCTCAGGAGGTCTTTAATTTTCAACCCTCTGCTCAAAGCAGGACCAATCCTATTTAAATCATCCTAATCAGTGCTTTGTCAAGGCAGAATATAAAGGGTGCGTCTACACTTGCATTCCTCTTTTGAAAGAGGTATACAAATGAGGGAAACAGAAAATGCAAATGTGCATATTTTGCACCTCATTTGCATATTCTTATTCCAAAAGAGCTTCTTTTGAAAGAAGAAAACCAGTGTAGACGCTGCTCTTTCAGAGGTAAACCCCATCTTCAGAAGAATCTTTCTTCCCTTTATTTAATAAATAAATATTAAATTAAATTAAACATTAAATAAAGGGAAGAAGGATTCTTCTGAAGATGGGGTTTACTTCTGAAAGAGCAGCGTCTACACTGGTTTTCTTCTTTCAAAAGAAGCTCTTTTGAAATATGCAAATGAGGTGCCTAACATGCAAATATGCACATCATTTGCATTTTCTATTTCCCTCATTTGCATGCCTCTTTTGAAAGAGGAATGCAAGTGTGGACGCACCAAAAACCTCTAGTGATGGAGATTCCACCATGTCTAGCTAACCTATTCCAGTGCTTCACCACCCTCAGGTGAAATAGTTTTTCTAAGTATCCAACCTTGACCTGTTCCCTTGCTCAATCCAACAATACGTTCACTCAAAAAATAAGTTCCAAAATAGCAGCACTGACTCCACTTCTTCTCAGTTGAAATATCAAATACCAAATTGAATGGAAACTTCATTTTTTCTTAAAAAAAGAAAACAAAACACCCTTTCCTTTGAACAGTTTTTAACTCACACCTATCAGACCTTTTCACTTTGTAGGGAGTTCAGGGATTTTACATGGGAATGTAATTTCTTAATCTCCACATGAAATTCAGTTCCATTCTTTGATCAGCTCTAGAAACAACTGTTATTTATCAGATGACTTTGTAATTTACCCAATCAACATCAGCTTGATGTATGCATGTGAATAAATAATTTCAGAAATGTGACAGAAATCCTTTGCTGTTGCCTGTGAAGTTCTCAGCCAATTCACTGAAGTAGTAAATTGATCAGTGATATGTTTTCCCCAGCACACTTTCAAAGAAGGAAGTGGTCACTGCACTTTAAATAACTCACAGGAGCCATGTTAAGCCATTTCCAGTAAACAGCAAAGGGGAAAGTGTCATAATTGAGCACTGGGGAGACATAACAGCAATTGTGATATTTCACTATGTTAAACATGGGTGCAATAAGATTTTTTTTTAAAAAATACACACTTTAATCAATGACAAAATGTTTATTGGAGACATTAGTTTACATGAAGTATTTGCAAGAGGAAGGGAGGGGGAGGAAAAAAAAAGAGTATTAAATATTCTGTCAGCTGTGTTCTCTGGTGGTTAGAGGCCTATCTAGGTTATCTGAGACCTGAGTCCCTACTCTACCTGGCTTACAGAAATTGAGTTAGACAGACAGAGGCCTTGAATATGGGTATTCTGCATCACAGGCCATTCTACTAGTAACAGAATCCATGTACCCCATTTTCCTTCCCCATCTAGCCATCTCAGATTTCAGTCATGAACTGAAAACATCTAAACCCTCCTCCTTTCACCATTATCTCATCCACACATTGACACACTGTTTAACTGGCCTGGTACATGGAACTAGAAGCATCTCAGTGAATGGTACTGTACAGGTCCCAGCATTCCATCTCTTACTTACCAGCTTACTTTTGTCCTCCAGGGCCTCTGTTGTCTTTCCCTATATTATTGGTACCTGCACGTACCTCAACCCAACCTCCTCCCCAGCATTGTATATTTAGCTCTCAAGTGATCCCACAAGCTTTGTGCCAAGCAGGGAAGTCACAATGAAGTCCTCCCGGTCACCACAAAACTCAGCAAACTATGTTTCTAATAATCAAGTGCCCTGTAACTATTACCTGTTTCTTCCTAATGGCTGGAGTTCCCTCCCCTTGGCCATGTCTACAGTAGCCCCAAACTTCGAAATTGCCATGCAAATGGCCATTTAGAAGTTTAGTAATGAAGCCCTGAAATACATATTCAGTGCTTCATTAGCATGCGGACGGCCGCAGCACTTCGAAATTAACGTGCCTCGCCGCCGCGTGGCTCATCCAGACGGGGCTCCTTTTCGAAAGGACCCCGCCTATTTCAAAGTCCCCTTATTCCTGTGAGCAGATGGGAATAAGGGGACTTCGAAGTAGGCGGGGTCCTTTCGAAAAGGAGCCCCATCGGGACGAGTTGTGTGGCGGCGAGGCGTGTCAATTTCGAAGTGCCGCGGCCGCCCGCATGCTAATGAAGTGCTAAATATGTACTTCAGCGCTTCATTAGTAAACTTCGAAATGGCCATTTGCATGGCAATTTCAAAGTTTGGGGCTAGTGTAGACACGGCCCTTGAGAGATATCCTTTCCCTCTGCCCCAGGTGGATGTTCTCTTTCCCTGAAATTTTTATCCTTTTCAACAGCACAGAGACTACTAGACTGGAGTTGGGACCCTTCTACTGTGTCTTGCACAGTCTCATATATGTACATCTCTCTCTCCCTTAGTTCATCCAGTTCTGCCACTCTGGTCTTCAAAGCCCATGCACAGTCAGAGGATGAGCTACTTATACCAAATGCACACATGTGCCATCTGCCCATAGGGCAGTGAATCGTACATTCTATATTCTGTGCAATAAACTGGATAGCGCCCCCCCCCCACATCTGTTGCTGGATTTCTGCATGAATTCTCTTTCTATTCTGCAGCTCATTGCCTTTTTTAAGTCAGGGGGTGTTGCTTAGCAATTAACAGCTGTTTTTATGGTCTGAAAGCAGATCATGTGCATTCTTCTTAATATTGGATTAACATTTTACAAATATTAACTGCTCAACAGTCACTAGCATCTTATAAAGTAAGTGCCTATGGTTGCAAATGTGGGCCTCAGACTGAAAGGCTACAGAGAAAGTTGGTGTCAGAGTCAAGATTAGTTATGTGCTTTCTTACCTTTGTCAGCTGGGCCAGGCTGTCTCTTGTACTGTCCATCTCTGGCAAGAAGTGAAAAGTGTAAACGACCACACAGCGAAAGCAGTGGAGTAGTACTAATGTTACACATTCATGTCTGTTGTGAGCTCACACCAGTTTCACACTACTTGTTTCAATCAAGTTATCCACCAGTCTAAGTGAGGCCTTCACTGAGGTGAAGAAGGGCGACCATATTTTCCTATGATAAATATGGGATGGGATGCGGTTGGCTCCTTGTCTGTGACTGCTAAGCAAGTGCAGCTTCCTAGCTGCCCCATAACATGGGGTGCCGGAAGGGGACTGCTGCCCCACGGGGGAGCTCTCCATTCGCAGGGGTGGTTCCAGGCAAGCTGCAGGGATGCACCCTGGCTCTGGTGGTGGCTGCCCTCTAGGGGCTGCCACTCTGGGGTGAAAGTGGTAATGGGGCTGTGGCCTTGCAAGGGAACTCCCTGGCTGCCCCACACCTGAGGGCACTGGGAATGGGGTTGCTGCCACATTGGGGACTTCCCTGGCTGCTCCAAGCCTTTGGTGCCAGGATTCGGGATGCCATCCTGGAGGAGAGCTCCATAGCTGTCCATGCCTTGGGGTGCCCCCAAGGGTGCTGCCACTCTCTGGGAGAGCTGTCCCTCAGGCTGTGGGGACTCCCTAGCTGTGGAGGCAGCTGCCCCATGGGATTGGGCTACCTTCCCACAGTGGTCTTCCTGCTGGAGGGGCAGCTGCCCCGTGGATGGGCTGCCCAGCAGTGCTGGGGCACCAGGTCCCCCTTAAAATCTTAGACGGGGACTAAACACACCATGTCCCCCCCCGACAAGGTATCCTGCCTTAATGCTTTGGCAGGGCCCCTGGCTCCCTCTCCTGCTGCTGCCTGTACTGGCTGGTCAGTTCACTCCAGGCATGCTGTCTGACCAGCTCCTGCTTGATTTTACCTGCAGCTGCAGCTGTGCTGACTTGGGAAAAGGGCAGCTCAGCAAGGGAGTGAACATAGGGACAATTTTCTGTTTTGTTAATAAGGCGGCAGGATGCCTGACTAAAATAAAGGACTGTCCTGGAGAAAATGGGATGGATGGTCACCTTAGTCTGAAGTCAATTATATTTGAATAGCTTTCATGTCAGCCTGGGCTTTCCACCCATTCAGCTGAAATGGCTTGTGGCTGTTTTGGCTGATTCTAGCAATGACGGAACAATTTTAGTAAATTCAGGACTTACCAACATATTTCATTAAACTGAATGGCCATCGTCCCATGTATGAAAGTTAGCATTGCACTGGCAAAAGATGTTATTCAGCAGAAACATACAAATCAGAATGAACAAAAAAAATCTCCAAACTGACCCCTCAGGGACTGCCAGAATTTGATTCTGCATAAATGATGCAAAATTATGTCCACACACCATTTATGCTCTGGTGGATAAGTGTGGAATCCATTTACGTGAAATGGAAATAATTGCATCTCAAGGCTCCAGCTGGAGGGTGAAATTTCATGAATCGGGGATATAAAATATTGCAGTGAGTACTGAGGAAATGGAAATAAAGCCTTATCACAGTTTTTCAGCAAACTATTTGTAAATTCGTGTGCGCTGAGAAGGCCAGATGTCCTGACTGAACAAATTCCTAAAGCAAATTATGCTGCGTATGAGCAGTGACCACACACAAAGTATAGGGAAGAAAACACAATACAACATGGCTAAGATAATATCTCCCAACTTACCAGAGCAAGCGTTTGAAGGGGAGGAAAAAAAAAAAAAAACTTAATCAGCAGATGTCAGTTATCCCTATGCTACAGCTAATTCAGCCAGGGGGCTTGCTTCTGTCTCCCTCACTGCGTGAATAGCCCCATTGAAATAAATGGGATGACACACAAAATACGGTGATCTTAAGCAGATGAAAGGAGGACAGGGTCAGACTTGTGGCTATTTTTCAAGTACAACTTTAAAAAATAAACAAACAGAGAATAGAAATGGTGTGGAGACATCCCAAAAGTGCCTATAGGTGAAGTATTCTCTAGATGGCTGCCGAAATTATTGGGAAATTTGGATTCCTTATCATCTCCTAGTTTTAAGAACTCAGTTCAGGACAGGATTATCAGACCATTGCTTTGTTCAGTGTATGTACAGCGCCTAGCACAGCAGGACTTAGACTTCTAGGTGCTATTCACAATACAAGTAATGAATATTACTCAGGAAGCTATTTACATCTATGCAGAATGTCAAGCACATACACAAGTGTTTTCCTGGATTTGAGGCATAGTATTTCTTTGAAGGTAGTGAGTAAATACCCTCCGCATAAGCTTTATTGGCATTATGAATCTCAGATTGTAGGAAAAAGGACTTTTGGTAAATCCTGAATTTACTAAAATTGTTCCATCATTGCTAAAATCAGCCAAAACAGCCACAACTCACTTCATCTGAGTGGATGGAAAGCCCAGGCTGACATAGAAGCTATTCAGACCTAATTGACTTCAGACTAGGGTGACCATTCATCCCATTTTCTTTAGTACCTAGAAATAATTTGGTGGGCACAGGGAAAATAATGTTTTGAGTGCTCTAGTGTAGACCAAGGTGCTTCATGAGTCAAGTTGTGTACAATAAACTGCAGCATGCTGGGAGAACTTCCTGCCTCCTGCCAGGATATATTATCTGCCCCACAGCAGAGTCTCAGTACTGACTGACCTAGGAGCATGCAAACTGCAAGGAGGCTGCTGAACTGAAATCCTGCTTTATGTTCTTTTCTAAATAAAGCCTGTTCCTGGTGGTTTGCCTGAGCGGGTCTGCTCTGAGATGCATATGTAACTTCCCACAGGCCCATGCAAACCTGGCTTAGGGCAGGTGCCTCTACAGCTTGAAAGGGCCAGCTTGCTCTCAGCTTAGGCTGAAGAGGACACTTAGTCTTCCTCTGTGAGGTGGTCTAGGTGTCACTACATGGGACAGTGAACAACATATAGGAGTGTGGGTTACACATACACACCGACACACAATGCAGAAGACACCAAGGAGCCTCAGGCCTAGCTTCCCAAGCTTTCACAAGTTGTGTAAAAAGTGACAAGGTTTCCACTATGTCAAATAACCTCCCACTGGACGAGTGCATTAGAGGGGCGGCACCAGCAAAAACAAAAAGATGCTTAAGGAAGTAAGTCCTGCGCCAATTAAATATCTGTCTGGGTCTCCTGCTGCAATTATTTCCTGACAGTGTGTTACCAAGTGTGGCACTGAAGTGTCATTCATTAATCACCACAACCTCCATGTGTCATCTCCAGGCACAGGGGTCTGCAACCTGTGGCTCCAGAGGTGAATGTGGCTCCTTAGGGACTCCCTTGCAACTCTGGGCACTGCAGCTGCTGGCTGCTCTTGAAGCTCCCTGTGCTGCCCCAGCTGAAATAATGGAACTAAATCGAATTGGTTTAACAGCTGGCGTTATTTCAGTGGGGGCGGCACAGGGTCTGAACGTGGGGGAAGCGAGCAGGGGGAGGGGCAGCTCAGCCATGTTAAGGAAGAAGAGGTGTGGGGGAGGCCTCCTGAGAGCACAGCTTCACTCCCTGGGGGACCAGGCAGCTCAGCACCTTCCAGCTCCTCCTCACTCTGCAGCAGCCACCAGAGTCTAGGCAGTGCAAGCTCAGTTCCCCAAGAACCCAGCCCAGCTCACTACCCAGCCCCAGGGACTCTGGTGCCAGCACCACTGGTTAGGGAGCAGCTGGGAAAGGTGCAGGCACTTTCTGGCCTGAGAAATTTGCAAGGGAAAATCAAAGCAGAGGGGAAAAGGGTGGGGAGACCCAAGCAAGTGGAGGGAGGGGAGAGAATTCAGGTTCAGTGGGCAGGTTGAAGCAGGGCAGAGTAGTAGGCATCCTTCAGTCTGCATAGACTATGGATCGCGCCCTTTAAAGTTTCAGTTGATGACTTCATTTACAGCATCTATTGTGACTATAAAGACCCACATGAGAGTGACAGTCCTTGCTGCATCTCTTGCAGATGTAGTGGGTGTCTGGCAAGTCCTTAGTGTGCTTTCTGTGCGCTCACTTCTCCTCTGCTAGCTGTCTGATCTTCAACTCGCCCTTCTGAAGGCCCTTGTGTAAGCCCTGCCTCCATCTGCTGCGGTTGTCTGCTAGTTCTTCCCAGTTGTCCAGCTCGATGTCTACCTCTCTGAGGTCTCTCTTGCAGACATCTTTGTAACGCAACTGGGGGCGTCCGGGAGGTCTTTTGCCAGAGGCTAGCTAACCATACAGGATGTCTTTTGGAATCCTTCCATCATTGATCCTGTGGACGTGGCCAAGCCAGCGGAGCCGACGCTGCCTGAGGAGGGTGTGCATGGTTGGGATTCCAGCTTGCTCGAGGATGGCGGTGTTGGTCACTTTGT
Organism: Carettochelys insculpta; assembly: GCF_033958435.1. Lineage (NCBI taxonomy): Eukaryota > Metazoa > Chordata > Testudines > Carettochelyidae > Carettochelys > Carettochelys insculpta. The sequence continues at coordinate 12,108,561 of NC_134140.1, forward strand.
CCTTCCATGATATTCCAAGGATGCACCTGAGGCAGCGCAAGTGGAAGACGTTCAACCTCTTTTCCTGGCGGGCATACAGGGTCCAAGTCTCGCTGCCATAAAGGAGGGTGCTGAGGATGCAGGCTCTGTAGACTTGTATTTTGGTGTGAGTGTACAGCTTGTTGTTATTCCACACTCTCTTGCTGAGTCTGGACAGAGTTGTGGCCTCTTTTCCGAACCTCCTATTTAGCTCACTGTCCAACGACAGGGTGTCAGTGATGGTGGACCCGAGGTAAACGAACTCGTGGACGACCTCTAACGTATAGTTGTCAATGCTGATTGATGGGGATTCAGCAACATCCTGACCGAGTACGTTCGTCTTCTTTAGGCTGATGGTAAGCCCAAAATCCTTGCACGCTTTGGAGAACTGATCCAGCAGTTTCTGAAGCTGGTCTTCTGTGTGAGACACTACAGCAGCATCGTCTGCGAACAGCATGTCTCTGATGAGGACTTCTCGCACCTTAGACTTAGCTTTCAGCCTTGCAAGTTTAAACAGTTTCCCATCAGATCTTGTGTGCAGCAAGAAGCCCTCTGTTGAAGATCCAAAGGCATGCTTCAGAAGGAGTGCGAAGAAGATTCCAAACAATGTCAGAGCAAGCATGCATCCTTGTTTGACGCCGCTCCTGATTCTGAAAGCATCTGATAATGCGCCGTCATACTGGATGGTTCCTCTCATGTCTTCATTAAACGACTGGATCATCTTGAGCAACTGTGGAGGACAGCCTATCTTGTGGAGCAGTTTGAACAGACCATCCCTGCTGACCAAGTCAAAAGCCTTGGTCAAGTCGATGAAGGCCATGTAGAGTGGCTTCCTCTGCTCCCTGCACTTCTCCTGCAGCTGCCTTAGAGAGAAGACCATGTCAACAGTAGACCTCTCTGCCCGGAATCCGCACTGCGATTCGGGGTACACCCTCTCAGCAATCTTCTGGAGTCTGAACCTGGGGATGGGGAATGATTTGTCACTGAGGGGGTTAACCCCGTGATGAGGGTGTTGGGTAAATCTTGGAGATAGGGGGCAGATTTGGGGGCTGAGGTGGGTAAAGCCTGAAAATAGGGGGTAACAACTTTCTAACTCAGCTACCTCTATTACTATTTCACTTTCTAACTGGTAAGAATCGTTGTGTGTGCGCACTGTTCTTAAAAATAGAGGTTACGAAAAGTAGAGTTTGATGTTATCTACTAAGGATCATCTCGTATGCATGTGCATTGTGGCTCTTGGGCTGCGTCTACACGTGCACGCTACTTCGAAGTAGCAGCACCAACTTCGACGTTAGGCGGCAAGACGTCGAAGTCGCTAACCTCATGAGGAGATAGGAATAGCGCCCTACTTCGACGTTCAACGTCGAAGTAGGGACCGTGTAGACGATCCGCGTCCCGCAACGTCGAAATTGCTGGGTCCTCCATGGCGGCCATCAGCTGAGGGGTTGAGAGATGCTCTCTCTCCAGCCCCTGCGGGGCTCTATGGTCACCGTGGGCAGCAGCCCTTAGCCCAGGGCTTCTGGCTGCTTCTGCGGCAGCTGGGGATCTATGCTGCAGGCACAGGGTCTGCAACCAGTTGTCAGCTCTGTGGATCTTGTGTTGTTTAGTGCAACTGTGTCTGGGAGGGGCCCTTTAAGGGAGCGGCTTGCTGTTGAGTCCGCCCTGTGACCCTGTCTGCAGCTGTGCCTGGCATCCCTATTTCGATGTATGCTACTTTGACGTGTAGACGTTCCCTCGCAGCGCCTATTTCGATGTTGGGCTGAGCAACGTCGAAGTTGAACATCGACGTTGCCGGCCCTGGAGGACGTGTAGACGTTATTCATCGAAATAGACTATTTCGATGTTGGCTGCACGTGTAGATGTAGCCTTGAAGTATTGATTTGGTAACTGAATTTGAAAAAAAAAAGGCTTTTCTTGCTCTTTTGGTTGCAAACCCCTGTCCAAGCAGAAGAATAAAATCATTACATTGCAATGTAAAATAATTGCTCCCTTAACTGAACAGAAATGAAATCTAGAGAACCAGACTTCATGCCTGTGACTCAGTAAGCATCAAGTCAAACATGTACTGAGCCTCAGCCTACCCTCTTTTTTGCTTTCCTTCCTCAGCCTCTGAGCAAACTCCTCAGCTAGTGAGGATTGCCATAGCTCAATGGAGGTAAGCCAAATTGCATCAGCCTCTGTTTCTACCCCTGCTTTATTCCTTTCTCTGCCCCATTCATACCTGTCACATCATTTCCAGGATAAAAGTGGCTTGAACTCCCCTCCTCCCTTATTGCTGGATAGGAAGAAAGACATCCCTCTACCTTGCCAGCTTCCAGTAAACCAGACAGTTCACATGTGCTGAGGAGAAGACCAAACTGTGTTCACCTTCTAGATTTTATCTAAGTCCCATCCCTAGATGTTCAGAAGAGCTCTGTGTAGCTCAAACACTTCTCTTTCACTAAGACAAGTTCATTCAATAAAGGCCATTACCTCACCTACCTTGTCTCTTTTCTAATAGTTTTAAAACTGTAAAATATACCACATAGTACTTCTGAAAGGAAAGCAACAGCTCTGGTAGCTGTTTGTATTTTTATCATGATCCCATTTTGGCACATCCTGAGTGAAGTACTACAAGTACCTAGTATGACCAATTTCATTTGACAAAGCCTTTAGGAATGAAATTGCAATAAAATGATCTGAGGAACAAATCAATTTGCAGCTCTTAGGGACCAAGAAAAGGAAAAAGAAAAAAAAAATCAGCAAGGAAAAAGATGTTTCTTCCTGGAAGAAGGAAGTGTCCTCTTTAATCTGTTGATTAGCTCAAACATTCTAGAAAGGGTTAGAAAAAGTGCCAGTCCTCTATGGAATTATTGTACCGCTTCAACTAGCAAGCTAAGAAAGTGGCTTTGATATTGAATTAAAGAAAATTATAGTCGCAAACCACTTAAGCAAAATGATTTTAGATTTTCCTAATGCCTTTTAGTTTTTTTGACATTCAGGTTCAGACTTTTTTTTAAATGTAACAGGATGCATGATAATGTTTTTAGCTGTGGTACTTTGTGTATGCCTGATGGATTTTCTTCCTGGCACACTGGCGTATTTTACTAACAATTTTCATTTGGCAATGTAAAATATTCAAACAACATTTTCCCAGGAGAGTCTTAATTTTGAAACAAGTTTTGACAGAAGATTTTGAAAAAACACTAATTCATGCCTTATTTCCAGTTTGGATATTTTACAATATCTGACTTTTACTTTGACACAATAATTGTTGTTTGAGGCTTGGCACACTCTAGGGATCACAGTCAATTACTAGGACATCACTACAATAGCAGGAGCACAAATGTGGAACAGATAGATGATCCCTGCCCACAAAGTTTCCAATGTAAGTCAATAGCCAAATACCCAGTTAAACTGGCTCTTTCGTATTAGAACTGAAGAACGTGAAAGGTGAACTTCACTTTTTGACCAGAACTTCCTCAGTTTCAGATGATGTAGATCCATTGATTTAGTTCAGACCTGTCTGGAGTGTATGATTATTTGTTTGTAGTAACAGAGAGGAAGCCGTGCTAGTCTATACACTATCAAAACAAAAAGCAGTCAAGTAGCACTTTAAAGACTAGCAAAATAGTTTATTAAGTATTTTACTAGTTCCCAAAGGCTGCAAGAGGAATCATGGCTCAATTCAAGTTCTGGGTAGCTCCAGTGGACCAGCTGACTCTTTTGTCCTCACTATATATTATAGCATTACATTCTGCTTTATTATAAATCAGCAGGAATGCAAGCAACCGATAAGTTTGTACCCTGCAAGAGATAAGTTATGGGGAACTGGATGTATGATGTAAGGGAGAGTTTTGTCCACAACGACATGAGCCAGCCACAAAAGATGAACTGACACCAGCTTCTGGGAGGCTCTCGAAGAAACATCCAATCACAAAAGTGCCGTAGCAATGAACTGATATATATGATAATGGGGTTATATCATACATAAACTAACCTATAGGAAAAGGACACCTTAGCATTGGTAAGGGGAGCAAATACAAATAAGAAGGAAAATGTCGTATTGTATATACATTAGACATGGTAACGTCAGTGTAACATATTATAAAATTGGCATCCCAAGGCAACAAGAGAAGAAATGTAGACCAGTGGAGGGACCAGAATGATGGCCGCGGGTGAAGATGAGAAAGGTGACAGTGAAGAGGAAGAGAATGGCAAACGTCCAGGCTTTTCTGCAAGGTATGGATGTCCAAATGTTCTTTCTGTGTGATCTACCTGGTTGAGTTGCTGTATGTAACTTTATTAATGTGTATATTCCCAATCATAGTAATAATTTATATTGGTATGAGTTTGGGACTAGAACTGGTTGATAAATGGGAATCTTTGTATCAGGCTACAACAGGGTAATGCTAGTGTGATGTTAACCTGTCCTTGATGCTTCTTGAGATGCAGGGATAGCTCAGTGGTTTGAGCTTTGGCCTGCTAAATGGAGGGTTGTGAGTTTCCCCTCAAGGGGGTTAATTAGGGAGCTGGAGCAGTTTTTTTTATTATAAAAAGAAGGGATGGGGCAGGAGGATGGTGCTTGGTCCTGCTAAGAGGGCAGGGGGCTGGACTTGATGACCTCTCAAGGTCCCTTCCAGCTCAATGAGATGTGATTGCCACAAGGATAATAAAGAAATTCTGGGCTGCTTCAAGGGCTGAAGCCATCCCTGGCATAAAGCACATTTATGGGTTGTTGAAGTCAAGCTACAGGAACTTTCCCAGTTTTACCAATGGGCAACAACATTGCCCAGAATCTCACATCATGTATTGTGGCGCAGCCTAGTATGTCCATTTCCCCTGCCACCCAGCGTGATTTCTATGCTAGGGTTTGCAGGAAAGTCCTGAGAAAGAAATTCCACCTTGGGTGTATCTGGGGCTTTGTTCTACTCCAGGCGAGAATAAAGGGGCTGAAATGTTAAGATGTAAACAAAATGGCTGCATTAAACAAAAGGCAGGACAAGGATAACAGCTGTACATTCCCAAAATTATGTAAATTAGTCAGTTGCACACCCTGCTGATTGAAGATAATTTCAAAAGCATTTCTGTTTTTTTGCCCCAGCCTAACCCATCCTTGTGGCTGATGTCTGAGGTGCAGTTTCATGTGGATCTGATGTGAAGCTGAGGGAAAAGTCACAGCCTTCAAATATAGATTTGCTTTGAGCTTTGTGTTAGTGTGTGTCTGATGCTCTTAGGAATATGAAGCCAAATGTCTCTATTCCACCGCCTGTGATGGAAAAATGCAGTGTTCTGGATGGCTGTATTTCAAAGAACAAGTAAATGGGTAGATAGCACAGGAATTCAGATAATATATGCATAGCCTGTGGGAATCATGTATCCTGTCTATATAACACATAGAAAAGTGGTCTTCAAAAATCTCTTTTCATAAGCAGCATTCAGAGAAAGGACAGGCTTTATACAAGCCCCAGAGAACGCTAGTTACTCTTATTGCCTATGGATAACAGAAGATTTCACCTCCCTGCTAGTTTTCCATGGTCAAAAAGGACCCACATCTGCGTCAAAAGCTGTTATAATAGTAACTAGATAGGATCATATTTAGCAGGACCACTTTCACATGAACTAGGGACCCTTAAGTTCAAGTCTGTGGCACCCACATAGGAAGATAGTGCAGCACTTCGGTGCTGTCTACACTCACTGCGTTGGAACTGTGAAATACAGGTACGTCCTTTGGGTTTGTCTACATGTTAATAAAAAACAATGGCACCAAGTTTCAGAGCCCGAGTCAATGGACTCGGGCTCAGATTGAGGGCCTAATAATTGCAGTGCAGCTGTTTGACTCATGATGGAGCCTGGACTCTGGAATCCTGCACCAGGGAAGGGTCTCACAGCTTGAGTTCCTACCTGAGCCCACAAGTCCACATTACAATTCTTAGCCTCAAGAGCCCTTGCTAATCTGAGTCAGCCACAGCCAGGCTGTGAGCCTTCACTTCTGTGCAGATATAACATTAATGTCTGCATGAATTCATGGACTTTCATCTTCTTCCGTTGTTACTTTAGGGCAAGTCAACTCACATGCAATGTGTAACAACTGTCAGGATAATTATGCAAGAAGAGCAAGTGATTAGAAGACCAAAATCACAACGGTAGGCAACATGGAGGAGCACTGGGAATTTCAGTATAAATAACTTGACATATAGTCAATTAACTGTTAATGCTGATAAATGTATAGTGTTGCATGTTGGGTTGCAAAACCACTACAAGCTCTAAATAAACTGAACTGAACTTAAATCTGAAAACTGTACAAAGAACCTCTACATTCTAACCAGATTATCTGCTCTGACTTCATAGCAGTGTAGTACCCAGAGGACTGAGACCTCATACTAGGGTGAGTGAAGCCTCTGCTCTACAGCCTTGGCTAAGAGCCAGCTGGCCTTTAGCTCAGAGTAGAGCACAGGGCTTTGGCTTCTATACTTGCAGGTTCAATTCCCTGGTGCTAGCACCCCTGGCCAGTTGCTGTTACATCAGCTATAGGGGGCCAATTTTGTGAAGGATGGGCCCGATTTAATTCATGGAATTGCCTAGGGATTTGCAGAGTTCTATAGACAAGAGCTTCAAAATCAGCCAGTGCCCAAATGTGCTCCTCTTTTAGCAAAGCAGCAAGTGAAAGTGAACTAAGATGACATGGTGAGAGCAGTGATTGGAACAGCTGGGAATGGGAAGGCTGAGGATACAATGCTTCCAATGGGATCTTATAGCAAGAAGATCATTGAGGCACAAGTACTTCTGGTTTAAAGTGTCAAAATAAGTGTAACCATATATGGTCTTGCCATTTCCAGCACCCAAAAATTCCCCCTCCACACACACACAGCTCCACTGAAATTATGGTTTGTCACTGGGCACCAGCATCTACCCAAGCATTGTGTTTTGGAGGAACAGAGACAACACAAGTTGCTGATACTGGCTGAAAATTTTATTCTGTGATGTTCTCACTGGTGAAAAACAAAAGAATAGAAGGAAAGGACGTGAATCTTGACAGTCATGATCAGGGTGGCAAATCTTCATATTTATTAGCATCAGATTTTTAAAATGGTATCCTACATAAAAAGGATAGAGGATAATAGGAGAACTTTGTTTAATCTTTGGTAATGGAGAAATTTTCTATGAAAGCTGTCATGAAAACCCCATTCCTATTTGGGAAAGCTTTTTTTTTTTTTCCAATGAAAATTTTCATAGACCTTATCTGCTTTCCTCCAGCTTGTATTTAAACAAAAATAAACATTCAATTTTCAGCTTTTTGTTTCATTTTGAAAAGTCAAACCTTTTTGCAAAGTTTGGGGAACTTTTAAACTAAAAGCATGAGCCAAAAGCCACCTGGCCCATCACTAAGGCTGTAGAGCCTCTCTCTCTCTCGTTTTGCTGCCATTAGATGGCAGAGAACACTACAAACACAGGATGTGTGGGTTACGCAAGCACAAACCCCTTTTCGCTTACCTAACTATCCCAACCTGCATTTAGTTCAGCCACTTTGGTTATTTTCAAGGAATCACAGAAGTGGAAGGTCATCAAGTCCAGTCTTCTCCATAAATAAAGACATTCTACATGAAACACTAACGTTTGTTTCCTCCACCAATAGAAGTTGGTCCAATAAAAGTAATTCTCTCATCTACCTAGCCTCTCATGATTAAAATAGGCATTCTATGACTTTTTTCTCAAGTCTGCTAAAATGTTGCTGTTTCTCTGAACATTCAGGGCCATGAACTTATTCACTGGCCTATCTACAGAACACATTCAGGGAAGTGGGCACATGCTCACAGCAGTGCTTCAAAGACTCATTCTGAATTTGGGCTCCACTGAGCCAGGTGCTGTGAAAACCTACAAGAGAGACATCCCTACCCTAAAGATGTTAATATCTAAATGGACAAATGGTGGGAGAGAAAACAGGCACACACAAGGCCAGTCGCTGGGCTGAGAATAAAACCTTCCTCCTCCTTTTCCCTTCTAACATTCTAAGAAGATGGAAAACACCTTGCAAACCCAAATACCCAACAAGTGCCCCCCAACCAATTAAAAAAACCCAATAAAATTTAAACACACACACATGCGCGCACGCACACGTGCCTCATGGCCACCCCATGCATGATTTTTACCATAAAAAGAATTATGATTGCATGGAGTTCATTAGGAACTTAGTTATTGCTATTAACTTTATATGGAGAATGCTCAGGCACTATGGTAGCAAATATCAGGATGAAACGCTATATAGTCTTTGAATACCCTGTCTAGTTACTTTTCAAGTAGCCCACAGTACCTCTTCAAACAACTGAAACATTCACTGTTTTGCACTGGAGTGAGTTTTCATAGCTAGTTTTTGTAGAGTTAAATAAAAGAGGTTTATAAATCTAAAATCTTGTTATATTATGTATGATCAGTTTCCATTGTGTAACTGAAAGGGTAAACTTTGCCCCCGAATACATAACTTTGATATTCTTTTAGTTGGAAGTTCCATAATAGTTCTATTGAGAAATAGTTTCAGTTGACAATTTATACTTAGTTGAATGACTGAGCCTGTAGGTCAAAATTGACTTCCATTGCACTCTTACTTTTATAATCTTGTGGTCTTTCCTGAATCACAGGCTTTGCATAATTATAAAAACTATCTGTAGTTTTCAACAAAAGAAATATAACATGAGGGAGAACAGTCTCCTGTATACTCTAAAAATATTCCAGTGCTTCAAAGACAAGAAAACAAAGATACTGCATACATTATTCAAAAATATAGTCCATGTTTTGCTTTGCTTGAATTTCTACTTTCATGTTTACATGGTTACATCGAATCAAAACTTAGGCAAAATTGGGAAATAAAAATAAATCCACCAAAGGTCTAAATATGTTTAATTCAAGAAACAATATTTGAATGCATCTTTTAAGACTTTAGATAGGAAATGACTTTACTGCTGTAATTTAAACCTCTGTTTACAATTTTAAACAAAATATCCTATAACACTGTCACAGGTGCAGACATGTTAGTCTATAGCTTCACAAACAACAAGCAATCCTGTAGCACATTAGAGATAACAAATTTATGACAGCATGCGTTTTCGGGGGTAAGAACACTTCATTTGGAGAAGCAGGTCTTACCGACTAAGCTCATGACCTCATACATTTCTTATCCTACAACATATGTTCATTTTACGGGATAACAAATTGTATAAATGAATAAAATGAGGAGGCCACAAATACAAAATTATTTCTAATGAGGAATATACATTCAGATTTGTTTGGGGGAAACTGTTCTTGTTTATAAATATCCAAACAACCTGGTACCATTCCTGAAATCTGGACAATCATTAGAAACTTTTGCTAGGAATTGAATTTGCATAAGGGTTTTCCTTGAAGGGTTCCTTGAATTTGGGATTAAACATACATAACAAATATTGCATCCTATACAATAGTCAATGTAGTAATGGATCATGTGGATGTCCTGTTTAAGAGTCAGTAACAACTGCAAATTCCTTTCTTGTAAGAAAATTAAATTAAAGGCCTGAAAATTTGAATTAAGTATGGCACATGCATAAATATATAGCTACATTTGGCACAAATCTTATTAAATAGTTGGAGTTAGGACATTCATTTTACAGGAGGCCCTGAAAGCTGACATCTTTCCATGTCTGAAGGCAGGATGGGATAAATTCCACTCGTTAAAAGTGACGGAAAAAAGAAACTTAAAACTTCAACAAAATAACACCCAGTTTAATACAGAATGTGCCAGGGTGTTATCTTGGGTTTTGGTAGAGGCGGGGCAGTGGGGCTGATAGCCATACCTGGCCCCAGGGCAAAGGCAGATGAGGCTTGGTGCCACACATCTAGACGTGACTGGGCTGAGGGTGGAAAGGGCAGTGCTGAGGGCAGCCAGCCCTCAGGCCCCCTTCCAAACTGGTGAAGTGGCAGAGAGGCCCAAGGCCTCTTTGCCACCCCATGCACTGCTTCGCATGGCAGTTCAAAGGGCCAGAAGATCCCATCCACCTATGAGGGGCTGTCCTGGAGGCAATTTCCCCTCTTAACACTCACTATTTTGTGTGTGTGTGTGTGAGAGACTGAACTCTTCCTTTCCCTCTGGTGTGGGTATCTGTCTGCATGCGTGCACACATCTCCTTTAAAAATACATCCATTAGGAACTGATGGGTGTGTTGCCATAGTGGTACACATCTGAACAAGCACACATGACCCGTATTGGTGTACAAGACAAAACTCGTACTGTTCATGGATTAAAAAAAAAAATCTTACAAGGAACAGAGCTATTGCGCCCCTTCCCCCAAATGACAGCTCTGAAGATGAGATGGACTGTTCATTCTTTTCACCACTCTGACATGGTTTAAACAGAAAACATTTCAAATGATATTTGGCATTAATGCTAAGATTTAAAGAATTCCAGGAAGAACTGAAATAATGTGAAACTTTTCTGAAGCTAGTATACTATCTACTGGATGTGTAAAAAGAAGGCAATGACACACGACCAGCCAAAATGATGGATTTGTTACCTGTCATGTCATCTTCCCCAGTCTGTGATTGTGACCTTACATCCCATATTCTCCATAGAGATATTGTTAGATATGCATATGGCATAACTAAGATATGTTTTGTGCAAGATGCATCATGTGAGGTTTCAATGGAAAGGTTATGATGTATTGACTGTGATTGTCTGATTTGTATGCATCTATCACTTTTGAATCTGAAGTTGGGAACATTGTGTATTTATCTGTTGTGACAGTTCACAGCAGGTTATTGTAGCCTAGTGGAGGGCATGTACGTGGGCAGTTGGGTCTGTGATTTTATGTTTCCCAGGTACTAAAGCCCAGCAAGGATCAGCCTGCAGCACCAGGTCAAACCAACACCTGTGTCTAATTAAGCACCTGCAGCCCATCAAGGCCTGTGGAGCCCTTGAAAAAAGCTTCCCCTCAGGAAAGGAGGGGGAAGGAGAGACGGGGTGGACCAGGAAGGAGGAAAGGTCTGTGAAAGAGAGCCTGCTAAAGGGAAGGCTTGCTGGAGCTGCAGGGAAAAGGTACAAGGGAAAGGGTCTGGGGAAGTGGCCCAGGGAGGAAGCTGTTGCTCTTTCGACGGAGGGAGACAGCCCCTCCAGCAGCAGCTGCCCAGAGTCCCAGAGTGTACACTAGCCAAAAACTTAGAAATTGCCATACATATTCAGTGTCTCATTAGCATGCGGGCAGCCGCGGCACTTTGAAATTGAAGTGGCTCGCTGCCGTGCAGCTCGTCCAGACAGGGCTCCTTTTCGAAAGGACCCCAGCTACTTCGAAGTCTATCTGCTCATAGGAATAAGGGGACTTCGAATTTGCTGGGTCCTTTCGAAAAGGATCCCCGTTTGGATGAGCCACGCGGTGGTGAGTGGCATCAATTTCAAAGTGCCGTGGCCACCCGCATGCTAATGAGGTGCTGAATATGTATTTCAGCGCTTCATTAGTAAACTTCGAAATGGCCTTTTGCATGGCCATTTCGAAGTTTTTGGCTAGTGTAGACATGGCCGGATTGAGGGAGAGGGGACCAGGTTCCCCCAGACTGCCTCCCACACTCCCCATGACAGCTCAGAAGGTGCAGGGGGAGCCTTAGCGTCCATATGGGGACTTCCCCCATTTATGACTGTGCCTATGATGAGTATGGTTCAGTAGGCTGTACCCTGCCCTGGAGGCAGAGCAAAAAGCGAGCCTCTGATGCATTACCTTAACCGCCCCAAAGTGCAGGACCCACAAGGGATTGCTCAGGACTTTGTTACACTGTTAAAACTACATTTACACCAGAGGAATGCCCGCTAGAGAGCACATAGTTAGTCTCAATGGGTCATTACAGAGCACATTAGAAATTTAAATATAATGATCTCCTCCCTTCTTGACATGCTTCAAACAATCTTTGACTCATGCCTGCTTTGACACTGCAGGGGCTTGTGACCATGTCCCCTGGTTCTGGATTTCATTTTTGACCACTAATAGGAGCTGGAGATCAAACTGAGAAAGACAGTAACTACATAAGGAAAGAGTAAGCGCATAAAACAGTAATTACATAAGGAATCCTATCTAAAGCATAAAAGTAAGTTAATCTAGGTTCATTCTTCACTGAACCCCATCCAGTATGGCTGCTGGAAAGATGTCAAACAAAGACACAGTGATGCAGTGGGGAAGAAGGGAAGAGCTGAGCCCAATCTGGAAAAAGATAGTGACAGAGAGGGAGCCGTGCTAGTCTATATACTATCAAAACAAAAAAGCAGTCAGGTAGCACTCTAAAGACTAACAAAGTAATTTATTAGGTGAGCTTTTGTGGGACAGAACCACTTCTTCAGACAATAGCCAGACCAGAACAGACTCTGCAAAAAGATGTGTCCTGTAAAAGAAATGCCTAGAACAAAGTTTAGGAGAGACATTCCTACTTGTAACTAGTTAGTTTAGTATATTAAGCTACATTTGTGTTTGTTTTCTTTACTCAGTAATCTGCTTTCATTTATTTGCAAAAGCTTTTAATGACAAAGTTTCTTTTGAGATTTATAAAATTGTTTTATTTTTCCCCCCATCAAAACCCTGAGCCTGTGGAATTCATAACTGGGAGGTGGGGAAAGCTCTTCCTATCTTCCTCTAAATTGAGGGAGTGGGTGAATGTTATGACCTTAAACTGCACAGTGTTCCGTGCAGTGCAAAACAATACATTGTTGGATTGCATCCCAGAAGAGAGATGCTGGGGAATTCCATAGGTGAATCTTCCCATGCAGAGCTGATTTCTGGTCTCTCTGCAGGGGATGGCATGCCTCTGTGTGTGTTCTAGAAGAAGCTTGAGGGCCTAGCTCAACAGGACAGAGTGAAAGCCTGGTCTGGTGGAGCAGCAGGCTCAGAGGTATCCCAGTACATCAGATGACACCCGCAAGTGGGCAACCCAACACAGTGATCAATCTGACGATAGAACAAGAAGCAATGGGCTCAAACTGCAGCAAGGGAGGTTTAGGTTGTACGTCAGGAAAAAGTTCCTAACTGTCAGGGTGGTCAAACAGTGGAATAAATTGCCTACAGAGGTTGTGGAAACTCCATCTCTGGAGATATTTAAGAACAGGTTAGATAAATGTCTATCAAGGATGGTCTAGACAGTACTTGGTCCTGCCATGAGGGCAGGGGGCTGGACTCAATGACCTCTGAAGGTCCCTTCCAGTCCTAGTGTCCTCTGATGAGGTGCCAAAAAGCAAACAAAGTTACCCTTCTGGTATTTCCTCACTCCTCTGGGGAATGGCACAAACTATTAATTCAGCTGAAGGAAAGAATGATGCATGAAGACTACTGCTGACCATAGACGTTTGGTAACAGCATCTCTCAAAGATTAAACGAGCCAGTGCACGAAGTCTTCTGATCCAAACCAAAGCGAGGCTACCTTCTTCACCATGGTTATATCATTTGATTCTCCTCTCCAGGGGAGGAATTTTTTAAAATTTAATTAAGGTTCCTTCATGGACAACCACCACCAGAGTTTGGTTGCTAAACCCAAAATCCCAAACATAAGCACACATTGGAAAGAGGATGCTCTTTTGAAGATCATAGGTGCCAAATAGAAACGATGAATCCAAGAAAACACGCTAAAAACAGCTGAGTTAGAGCTGACTACTCCATTCTGTTTAAAGTATGGAGGGATTGAGCAAATCAACATTTACAGCTAAACCACTCCACAGGGAAATTCAGTGTTTCAAAAGAAGATTGAAAACATTGTTCTCCTAGACTATGGAACAAATTGGAATTCAAATACTGTGCTAGTAGGACATAAATGTGACAGACTGCAGCCCCATGTAGTATCTTTGGGAGCCATTGTATTACATTTATGAATAGCTTATGTTTGACTGTGCTCTAAATCGTGAGGGAGGGTTGGCACAAAGACTCCAGAAATTAAAAAAAAAAAAACTGATGGTGGAAAAAAGGGGGGTGATTAAGGTGATCTACTAAGATGGTAAATGGCTCCAGAGAGATGATGTCTACTGGAATAGTTTAGGTATATATATTTGCTCCTACTGGTAAATAGTCTTGGGGGATAGCCGTGTTAGCTGGTAGATTCACAAAAAGCAAACACCTTAAAGACTAACAAAATTCTTAGGTGATGAGCTTGTGTGGGTAAGACCCACTTCTTCTGTCTTACCCCCAAAAGCTCATTGAAAACTAACATTTATTAAGTAATGAGCTTTTGTCAGATGAGTGACCCCTTCATGAGCCTAGGGGGAGAGCAATCAAATTATCTTGTCTTCTGATGCTCCACAATTATTGGGCAGGACTCTATGCTCTTTCTTTGGATGGGCAGCAGGTAACACCTTCTGTGGAAAACTAGTATTAGAGGATATTTGGTTTAAAACTAGCATTTCACACATGGTAATGCTTCTGATGCGTGAGTTATAGTTAAAGAGCACGCAGTTCCCTTATAATATCTCTACCCCATGCTAAAAGTTAAACTAATTCATGTAGCAAATTTTGTATTACATACCATCTAAACACTTCAAAATAAATCAATACCTATTTTACCAATCCTAGCACACAGGTGTGCCAGATTGTTTCCAGCTATGCATGAGTCAGCTGATGGTAGGGGACAGCATAAATTTATGCCAGATCTGCCAATATCACCGTTGCTCTTTAAGCCTCACTGCACTACATCACTCATTTACCTTTTTGTACTGTAAGTGACATTTTATTAATTCTTTCATTAATTTCTTTTTTGTTTTCCTCCATCTTAAATGCCTTCTTTGGTTTTTTTTTTAAAAAAGGGTCACTTAATTTGTTTAGTTTCCTTGTATGCCTGAGAAGACCTCATGGCATCAGCCCTCGTAATTACTCTGACATAGCAGGTATTAATAATCCCATCTTGTTGGTCCTGATCCAATTAGAAACAATTGGCCGCTAATGCCCTCTCATAGCTGATCCTCCTCGTTTTCAGTTTTGCAAACCAAATGTGTTTTTCTTTTGGTAATCTTTTATATTTTAAATTACTGGGGACTCAACCTTTTGAAAGAGGCCTTTTCAGCTCAGAAGTACCATATCATTAGCCCCACTTTATACTGCATAGCAAATTACAGTTCACCACCTTTGATACAAAACAACACACTTGAAAGGAAAATCCGTGTGGGTGAAGTAGGCTCCAATGACCTATTTGCTGCAATAAATCAGTTTATCATTTTGTGACAGCAGGGGCTACTTCCCTACATCAGTTCTCTGTATGTAGCTGCTTGCTCTGCTACTTGTAAAAGTAGCAATTCTCCCCCTTAATGTCAGCAACCTTTCCTGTACCCTGGTCATCCTGTAAGAGAATATAAATAACCACTATAGGTGGCTCTAGATTGCCACCATCCCAGAATTCTATGCACTGGAGCATGTAGGTGAAGAAAGAATATCAATATAACTTCCTTGGCAAATAAATAAATAAAATAATCCTCTGCATGCTTTCTTCTTTGTATAAGCAAATTGGAGTCACCGGGTCAGCAGATTCCACTGAACACTTGCTGGGCTGGATCATCATCTGGTGAAAACAGGAAGAGCTCCTTAATGTTGACAGAGCTCTGATTTGATCTGTATCAAGTGATGAACTGGCTCTCAGGTACCTTACCTTACACCACTAACAAAAGGAAATTGAATCTGGCTTTCTTCTCTCTCAAATGAGTGCCATAACCCCTAAGCTACTAATTATTTTAGGGTTGTATCTTATTTTGAATACAAATTGCATCCTGGACCACAAGATGCTTTCCAACCCAAGTTTCATCAAAAACTCTTTCCACTACCGAAACAAAAAGCAGTCAAGTAGCACTTTAAAGACAAGCAAAATAGTTTATTAGGTGAGCTTTTGTGGGACAGACTGACTTCTTCAGACCACAGCCAGACAAATTTGTTTTGACAAGCTGAAATTTTCCATTTCAAGAAAAAAATTCTAACCAGCTTTTTTCTTCAGGCAGCAGACCAACTTTTTTCTAATAATTATATTTAATACACACCTCACTTCTTCCTTCATCACCCAAACCAAAGATCAGTTGACATATACTCAGTAATTGGTGTCACCTCCCTGCCTCCACCATTCAGGACTTCAATCTTCTGTACGTGGAGACCTTCAATCTTACAGGGTGACAGTCAAGTGATTTTAGTGGGTGAGATGCTTTTGGTTTTTCCTTTGGTTTGATTTTCTGCTTTCTGGGCCATAAAGGCTACGTCTACACGTGCAGCCAACATCAAAATAGCTTATTTCGAAGTAGCAACATCGAAATAGACTATTTCGATGAATAACGTCTACACGTCCTCCAGGGCCGGCAACGTCGATGTTCAACTTCGACGTTGCTCAGCCCAACATCGAAATAGGCGCAGCGAGGGAACGTCTACACGTCAAAGTAGCACACATCGAAATAAGGGTGCCAGGCACAGCTGCAGACAGGGTCACAGGGCGGACTCAACAGCAAGCCGCTCCCTTAAAGGGCCCCTCCCAGACACAGTTGCACTAAACAACACAAGATCCACAGAGCTGACAACTGGTTGCAGACCCTGCGCCTGCAGCATAGATCCCCAGCTGCCGCAGAAGCAGCCAGAAGCCCTGGGCTAAGGGCTGCTGCCCACGGTGACCATAGAGCCCCGCAAGGGCTGGAGAGAGAGTATCTCTCAACCCCTCAGCTGATGGCCGCCATGGAGGACCCCGCTATTTCGATGTTGCGGGACGCGGATCGTCTACACGTCCCTACTTCGATGTTGAACGTCGAAGTAGGGCGCTATTCCCATCCGCTCATGGGGTTAGCGACTTCGACGTCTCGCCGCCTAACGTCGATTTCAACTTCGAAATAGCGCCCAACACGTGTAGACGTGACGGGCGCTATTTCGAAGTTACTGCCGCTACTTCGAAGTAGCGTGCACGTGTAGACGCAGCCAAAGTGACCTTCTACATAAGTTCTAAGCATCTTTGATATTTGTCTTGCTAAAGATTTCAGTCCTCAGATAACTGAGTAGTTAGTCCCGTGTCAGTATCTGATGGTCTCAAGTATCATCACTGTTCCATACATCACAGCCTTTATCTTCTACCTTACTTTTTATGTCAGAAGTTCATGACAGAATTTTCTCAAGCAACCTTAAATGAAAACAAAAAGATGATCTGAAGAGAACAAGAGAGACAGAGACAGAAACAAGAAAGATGCTTGAAGAAAGGTTGGGGGGAAGGGATTTGGAGTTTAAAATCCAGCAGAACTATGACTGGGTCATGTGACTTAAGCTGCTACATTAAATAACTTAATCTCATAAATTGCCGTGATAGTTGCAGTCATTTTCTTTAAAAACTACAAATGCTGTTCAAATCAAGGTCACCAAGTATCACCCAGGTTAGCATTCTAGTTATATTCTAACAGATTGTGTTTTCTATCTTTCAAGGACAACAATAAAGAAGGACTCTTGTTTTGTTTTACAATCATTCCTGTACACAGCCAAAGCAGACTATGATCCTAGAGATCCTTGGAGCAGATTCTTGATGCCAGTTATAGATGCAATAGTGCAAGAAAGATTTGGAGCTAGCAAAATCTGTCAGTTATAGATTTGTGCAGTATATGATAATTATGTAAGACCAGGGCACTTGTCTTGACATCAGCCTTATACCATTGGATGTGGCAAAAGCTCTTGTTTTGGGGAGACTGCCAGCTTCCAGACTAGCCCCCAGAAGTTGTTGTCAGCTAGTTCAATTTTCAGAAAAGTTGAGGTTATGCTATATTCCTTTATGGCCTGGCAGCTAAAGTATGGCACGTGTGTTTTGAAGCGACTTGTAGACGCCTTGTCCACTTATCTACCTCCAAATTATGTCAGGTTGTAATCAGCTGGTCTTGAGCATCTGTGCTGGTATCCTAGTAGTAGTAGCAGGCATCCTTCAGTCTGCATAGACTATGGATCGCACCCTTTATAGTTTCAATTGAGGACTTCATTTACAGCATCTACTGTGACTATGAAGACCCACAAGAAAGTGACAGTCCTTGCTGCATCTCTTGCAGATGTGGTGGGTGTCTGGCAAGTCCTTAGTGTGCTTTCTGTGTGCTCGCTTCTCCTCTGCTAGCTGTCTGATCCTCATCTCGCCCTTCTGAAGGCCCTTGTGTAACCCCTTCCTCCACCTGCTGTGGTCACCTGCTAGTTCTTCCCAGTTGTCCAGCTCAATGTCTACCTCTCTGAGGTCCCTCTTGCAAACATCTTTGTAGCGCAACTGGGGGCGTCCAGGAGGTCTTTTGCCAGAGGCTAGCTCACCACATAGGATGTCTTTTGGGATTCTTCCATCATTCATCCCGTGGACGTGGCCAAGCCAGCGGAGCCGACACTGTCTGAGGAGGGTGTGCATGGTTAGGATTCCAGCTTGCTTGAGGACGGCGATGTTGGTCACTCTGTCCTTCCAAGATATTCCAAGGATGCGCCTGAGGCAGCGCAAGTGGAAGACGTTCAGCCTCTTTTCCTGGCAGGCATACAGGGTCCAAGTCTCGCTGCCATAAAGGAGGGTGCTGAGGATGCAGGCTCTGTAGACTTGCATTCTGGTGTGAGTGTACAGCTTGTTGTTATTCCACGCTCTCTTGCTGAGTCTGGACAGAGTTGTGGCCACTTTTCTGATCCTCCTATTTAGCTCAGTGTCCAACGACAGGGTGTCAGTGATGGTGGACCCAAGGTAAACGAACTTGTGGACGACCTCTAACGTTGCTGGTATCCATTTCAGAAGTAACCAGGTATCTGGGTACTTGTTGTCTCTCAGGCTTGGTAATATGACAGAGTGCTCTCCATATTTAGGTTGCTTTTCACATTCAGTACAGTTGGGTTGCAACATTTGCAAGGGTTCCACGTTCCGAACCCTCGTGAAAGCTGATTTTTTTTTTTTTTGTAAATACTGGGAAGTCCAGGGCCCCAGAGGAAGCGGCGGCTGCTGGAGCTCCTGTCCAGGGCCCTGGGGAAGCAGCCACTTGTGAATAATTGAATTCACAAACACTAAGTTAGTGAATTGTGAGACCCTACTATATATTTACAATTGGTGGAAACTTGATGAAGTTACACTATTATAATGTATACAAGTTTGGGGTTGACTTCAGTGCAGCACCCAGTAACTAGGATCAAAAAAGCACCAACCAAGTGGCAATGAGGATGGAGACAGAGATTATCTTCTTAGGTCTAGGTTAAGAGACAGACAGAACAGTGCTGGAGAAATTACTTTTAGGCTGTGTCTACCCAGCAAAGTTATTTCAAGATAACAGCCATTTGAAATAGTGGGTGAGTTATTTAAAAAAAATGCGTAGTCCTCATTGCAGAACAATTACCACCTATTTCGAAATAGGTGCTGTTAAGACGGGGAATCACGCTTGTGTTAAAATAAATGCTATTCCCCATCTTAACAGCACCTATTTTGAAATAGGCGCTACGTTGAAGGCTAAATGCTATTTCCAAATATTTTTGTGTGTGTAGCAGCCATATTTTGAAATAGCTATTTCAGAATCACTTATTTCGAAATGGCAGCAACGAAGGGTCCTGTGGCACCTTATAGACTAACAGAAAAGTTTAGAGCATGAGCTTTCGTGAGTTAACTCACTTCTTCAGATGCTGTTCAGCCAGCATCTGAAGAAGTGAGTTAACTCACGAAAGCTCATGCTCTAAACTTTTCTGTTAGTCTATAAGGTGCCACAGGACCCTTCATTGCTGCTACAGATCCAGACTAACACGGCTACCCCTCTGGTACTTATTTCGAAATGAAGCTGTTGTGTAGACATAGACTTAGGGACCTGCTGCTGATACATTGTGTGGCCTTGTGGAAAGAGCACTGGAAGCGTACTAAGGAGACTTCCATTCTATTCCCAGGCCTGCTCCTGTCTCTACTCTCGTCTTCCATTTCCACCTATCGAAGAGTGAGAAGAGTACTATGCTCCTTCACTGTGAGATTTACTGATGGAAAAGCGTTATATAAGCCAGGCAGCATTATTAATAGGCATTCATCAATGCTGAAAGACCATGGGTATGATCCCCTGAGAGAGAAAAAATGTATCTGGTTTGACGGTGATGCTGAAGAGACTTCAAGAGAATCTCTGCTGTATCTGTGGTACTGTTAATGCTAAAGCATCTCTTATGGCCTTGAACACCTATTGCTTTCAAAGCTATACACTGCAGCAGGACAGGTTTTTGGGTAGCATTCCTTGGGATTAGCGCTCCCTCTCTAGGGTTCTCAGCTGCTGAAGCACCTTCACTGGTCTAGCTGTGGCAGTTACTCAATGTAAGTTCTTTGGGGCTGTCCCTTATTTGTTGTTTGTGCCAGCAGCACTTCACACAATGGGATCCGGATCCATAAGCAGGGCTTCTAGGCCCTACCCAAGAGCAAATGTCTCTCCTCCCCTGTCTCCCAGAAAAAATACCCCCCTTTAGCTCATGAGGCTGGACTGATGGGGGTGGTACTTTCGGTCCAGACAGTCCTAAATTTGATCCTTTATTGACTGTAGGCAGTATCTGTATGGTGTTGTCTCATTTGAGATGAGTCTTGAAAGACAGGAAGAATTAACATGGATAAATGCAAATTTGTGATTGAATATATATCCCATCTACATCTCTGGGCACTTATAAATGAGTGAGGCAATCTTATAACCAGACTCTCTCTCTCATGAGAAACCTGATACTTCCTGCTTCAGGGCCAACTGGAATGTGAAGCACAGACAAACTCAAGTGGGTAGGTGGGAAAAATTTTCATCTACATCCACTTAGAGCTTCAGATAAGCTCTAATCTGGGCTTGGCTTGGATCTGAGGTCAAGGTTCAGTTCTTTTGGACTGTTTTAACCTTATTTCTCTGAGCTGTTTGGAGAAAGGAGAAAGTAATGTTGCAGATGAACAGGTGATGGGAAGTAAATAAATATCCTATGTGTGAGGTTCTCAGCTCACCTTGGCTACGTCTACACGTGAAGCCTACGTCGAAATAGCTTATTTCGATGTTGCGACATCGAAATAGGCTATTTCGATGAATAACGTCTACACGTCCTCCAGGGCCGGCAACGTCGATGTTCAACTTCAACGTTGCTCAGCCCAACGTCGAAATAGGCGCAGTGAGGGAACGTTTACACGTCAAAGTAGCACACATCGAAATAGGGATGCCAGGCACAGCTGCAGACAGGGTCAACGGGCGGACTAGCACTTCCGGGGCAACAGCTAGCCGCTCCCTTAAAGGGCCCCTCCCACATACACTCAGCCTGCACAGCACGCGGTCTGAGGAGCCATAGGCACACAGACCCCGGGCGCCGCAGTCATGGACCCCCAGCAGCAGCAGCAGCAGCAGCAGCAGCAGCAGCAGCTAGAGGTCCACCCAGCCCTCCCGGCAGGAGCAGGACTTGCCCTGGCCCATGCCATGTGGGAGGCAGCTGAGTACCTCCTTGCCCCAGGGGAGGAGATGCCCCCAGGGCAGCAGGGCTCAACCCCTACCCCTGCAGCACCCCGCTCCACCCCCCGCCTCACACGCCGGTGGCTGTGGAGCTACCCCACCAGCACCGACTGGTGGGAGCGGCTGGTGCTTGGGGAGTGGGACGATGACCACTGGCTCAGGAACTTCAGGATGACCTAACAGACATTCCTGGAGCTGTGCCAGTGGCTCACCCCCGCACTCAGGCACCGGGACACTGCCATGCGGCGTGCCCTCCCTGTGGAGAAACGGGTCGGCATCGCTGTCTGGAAGCTGGCCACTCCGGACAGCTACCGATCCGTGGGGCAACAGTTTGGTGTCGGCAAGGCCACCGTCGGGGCTGTCTTCATGGAGGTAAGAGAACCCACAGGGGGAGGCCAGGGCAGGGCAGGGGGGCCAGAGCAGGGCAGGCCAGGCCAGGGCAGGCCAGGGCCACGCACACCCTGCTCACCCCTCATTGGGGCTGTCCCATGTGCTTTCTCTGCAGGTCGTGCATGCCATCAACGCCATGCTCCTGCACAGGCTCATCAGGCTGGGAGACCCACATGCCACTGTTGCCGCCTTTGCCACCCTGGGCTTCACCAACTGCTTCGGGGCTCTGGATGGGACTCACATCCCCATCCGCACCCCGCAGCACAATGGAGGACGATACCTCAATCGGAAGGGCTACCATTCTGTCGTCCTGCAGGCCTTGGTGGACAGCCGGGGACGTTTCCAGGACATTTACGTGGGCTGGCCTGGCAGCACGCACGACTCCCGGGTTTTTCGGAACTCGGGCCTGTGCCGTCGGCTGGAGGCGGGGACCTACATCCCCCAGCGGGAGATCCCTCTGGGGGACACCACCATGCCCTTCTGCGTCATCGCAGATGCGGCCTACCCCCTCCGGCCGTGGCTCATGCACCCCTACACGGGCCATCTCTCCGCTAGCCAGGAGCGCTTCAACGAGCGCCTGAACCGTGCACGCCACGTGGTGGAGCGCTGATTTGGCCGCCTCAAGGGACGCTGGCAATGTCTCCTGACCCGCCTGGATGCGGGCCCCAACAACATCCCCCAGATTGTGGTTGCCTGCTGCGCCCTGCACAACCTTGTGGAGAGCAAGGGGGAGACCTTTCTGCAGGGCTGGACTGCGGAGGCCGGCAGGGCACACGTGCAGCCACCTGCTGCCCCCAGTCGGCAGGTGGACCAAGAGGGGACCCGGGTCCGGGAGGCCCTGCGGGCCCACTTCGACCAACAGGCTGCGGGCTGAACTCTGCCCAGCCCCCCTACTGCCCGCCCCTTCCTCCCCCACACTCCTGCCCCAACGCCCACACCATGGAGCACCCCACCGCACCCCCCCCCCCACTTGTCCTGGACAAATGACAGCACGAACTTGTGGCTGAACGTAAACTTTTTTTTTGTCTTTCCGAAACTTTTTTTTTTGGTATGTAAATAAATAAATATGTGAAACACAAACCAAAAAGGAGGGACAAACGTTCAACCAAAGCAAGATGTGCACAAATAAAACAATACAACAACAAAGCAAACAAGTGTGCGCCATCAACAAAAAAGAAAAGCAGGGAGGAGAATGGGGAGAACTATTTACATGGGGGGGACGGGGCAAACGGGGGCACCAAAAAAAACCAGTCAAACTATATACAGCAAGAGGGGGCCACGTCCCGGGCTCCTCGCCCCTAGAGCCCAGCACTGGTCGTGCCTGGCCGGGAGCCCCGCCGTGCCTGCAGTCTGGTCTGCGGCTGGGTGGGAGCGGGCTGGACAGGAAGGTATCGGTGCCGGCGAGTCTCAGGTGGCTCCAGGGGTCCCTCGGCGCTGTGGCCCTCGCGGGTGGGTGGTGGGGCGATGGCGGATGGCCCGGCGACGGCTGGAGCAGCTGGTGGTGGGGCTGCAGGAGCGGGCGCGGCGGGCGATGGCTCGGCCGGCGCGGCATGGGGGGCCTGGTACTCAACCAGGCGGTTAAATGTCTGCATGTAGGCCCCCCATGCCTCCTGGTGCCAGGCCAGCGCCCGCTCCTGCAGTTGGAGGTGCTGCTCCGAGACCTCCAGCTGCCGGCGGAGGATGGCCAGCAGCTGGGGGTCCGTCGCCGTCGCCGGTAGTAGGCGCGGGGTCCACCGTCTTGCCCTCCGCGGGGCCGGTCGTTCCTCAGCCGAGGGGCTGCCCTGGAGCGATGGTCCCGGAGGGGTCTCCGGGACAACTGAGGCCTCGCCGGCGCTCTCTTCCGGTCCTTCGGATGGTGCAGGTGCAGGTGCAGGACACAGGAGAGGAGAGGGGGAAGAAGAATGGAGACAGGCATTAGTGTGGGCCCCGAGCCGTGGCCTTTGTGCCCCCCGCCCTGTGCTGCAGGTTCCCCATCCCCGTCCCCGGGAGATGCTGCTGTGATGGATGGGGTTCAGGGGTCCCCCTGCCCTGCACCCCGTCCCCTGGTGGGAGCGACTCTCACTTCCCCCCCGCAGGGTCTGAGAGCAGGAGAGCTTTCTTAGGCCACAGATGGCCAGTTTCTGCCAGGAGTGACAGCACCAGCTGTCGGAAGAGACAGTCCTTCCAACCCGTCGTGGGGAGAAGACCCCAAGGGGGGCCCCTCTGGGATGCAGCTTTCCCCCTCCTCAGGCTGGCTGCCTACCAGCTCTCCCTTCCCCTAGCCTCTACCTGTGGCCCCCGCCCTTGCCCCCCAATTCCAAGCCAGCTCGGCTCCTCCCTCCTGTTTGTTCGGGGCAGAGGTGTCACCTGCCAGCTGTAGTGCCAGGATCCTCCTTTGGCCCTGGGAGCTCTTCGGCTCTTGTGGCTCATATGTAGCCTGAGTCTCCCTTTGGCACTCCCCCCACTCCATCACGTGCTGCTGCTGCGGGGTGTCCCACCCCCTCCGCCCGGGGGCCCCTCGAGGTTCCGGTCCCCCCTGGCCCGGGGATGGGGCAAGGCACTGTCATGCAGGGTGGGGGGGGCATTGGCTGATGGCTGCAGTGCTGTGAGGGCCATGGCCCTGGTGTCCTTGGGGCCATGGCCATGTGAGCGTGTGGGGGGCCCTGGACACATCTCTATTACCCCCACCCCTCAAGCCCAGGGGTGTCCACCAGAGAGAGGTACCTACCTGTGGGTCCGCTCCCACAGTCCGGAGATCCCCGAGGGTTGGAGGCCCTGCTGCTGCTCCGGGATGGCAGGAGGAGGATCTGCAGGCTGGATTCTGCGGAGGAGGAGCCCCCCTCCTCCTCCTCCTCCTCCTCCTCCTGCCGCGATGTCCCGGGGATGGCCTCCGGGGGGGGGGCCCTGGGGTGCGGGGCTTGCCTCCGGGTCAGACTCCGGCTGCAGGGCCTGCTGGGCCTCGTCAGCCGAGGTGTCAAGGGTGGCCGGAGGGGAGGAGGTGTGCCGGGAGCCCAGGATGTCCCTGAGCTCCCTGTAAAAGGGGCAAGTGACGGGGGCAGCCCCAGATCAGCTGGCCGCATCCCGGGTCCGGACATAACCCTGCCACAGCTTCTTCACCTTACTCCGGACATGGTCCGGAGTGCGGGCAGGGTGACCCCGGGCAGCCAGGCCATCGGCCAGCCGAGCGAATGCATCCGCGTTCCGCCTCTTGCTCCCAATTACCTGGAGCACCTCCTCCTCGCTCCAGAGCCCCAGCAGGTCCCGCAGCTCGGCCTCCGTCCAGAAGGGGCCCCGCTGCTGCTTCCTAGACTGGCTGGTCTTCTGGCTCGGCTGGCTGCCCTGGCTCCCCTTGGGGGGGGTCCCCTGGGGGCGCTGGGGGGGCTGCCGGCTCGCCATCCCCACTGGCTGGCTGTCTGAGGGCTGTGCAGGCTAGCCGCGTGTGCAGGCAGGAGCCTGCACGTTGCCTCAGCTTCCTGCACAGGAAGGGAGGGGGAGGGGACCTTTAAGGGGCCGCTCCACGCGGCCACCAGGGAGCTGAGGGGCTGGAGAGAGCATCTCTCAACCCCCCAGCTGATGGCTGCCATGGAGGACCCCACAATTTCGACGTTGCGGGACGCGGATCGGCTACACTGTCCCTACTTCTACATTGAACGTCAAAGTAGGGCGCTATTCCGATCCCCTCATGGGGTTTGCGACTTCGACGTCTCGCCGCCTAACGTCGAAGTTAACTTCGAAATAGCGCCCAACGCGTGTAGCCGCGATGGGCGCTATTTCGAAGTTAGTGCCGCTACTTCGAAGTAGCGTGCACGTGTAGACACAGCTCTTGACTGCATCTCAGAAATATTGTTTCTCTTTACTCAGTTTCTGTAAAGACAGCGTTCAGCATTTATAATTTTTCATGTTCAAAGTGCTGCATGGATACAAGCCAATTAATCATCCATATACTATTATCCGCAGTTTACATAGGGGAAACGGTCAGTAAGTTGAAGAGACAATGTAAATACATTCTCACAGAAATGCAATATCCACAGTGGTTACCTGAACATGTGTCACATTTCCCCTTTTGCTGGTGCTCATGTTTGGTTCAGGATTGCACAATAGTTACAAGAGTGGCTTCTTGGCCTCTTAGCCTAGTATAGATATATGGATAAACCAACCTATTAATATGGTGAGTTGTGAAGGCTGCACTGGCCTAGCTTTGGAAATCTGTCTATGAATGCGACATGGGACTCTGTTTTGCCATACCATCCTTCTGTTGTAGGAAGGGACTGATGCAGCTGAAGCTTCACTCTTTTGTGAAGACACTTGCCTGCAGCTACACCCAGGAGTGTCAATGGCAGAGCCTGGAAGAGGATTCTGGCTCACATGCCTCCCAGGTTTGTGTTTGTTCTGTTAGCTTAGACTGCTCTATGACTGTCCTACTCCTGTCAGCCTGGAAACAGCCATAGCCATTACATTCTATTCCAGTGCATAGCCCAGGCAGCTGTTGTCTATCAGTTTTTATTAATGTTTACCAAGACTTTCTAATTAATTTCCTGTCTCTCAGCTGAAAAAAAAAAAGACTAGAAAAAAGGGGCCTTGTGATAGATATTAACATGATGGAAGAATGAAGAATCTGATAGTTATGGGTAATAATTTCAGTGCCAGGCTGTCATTTAGATGCATCATGAGGAAAGGCCTACAGATGCAAACTAGTCAATATTTCTGTGAATATGCAAACCATTAATTGTCTCATGGAAAAAAACTATCTAATTGGCTGACAGAAAATAATTTTATAAGAGCACAATATAGAAATGGTACTTGCATTTAAATGGCAGGGCTGAGAAATGACATGCCCCAACAAATAGAAGAATGGCAACAAATTTCAGGAAATAAGAGGATCTTCTCAATCCAAAACCTTCCCTGAGCACCTATCCAAGCTAAAATATTTATAGAGTGGCCTAATTCAGAGGTTCTCCAACTGTTTTTCTGGGCCCTCTCCCACCCCCACACTTCTAAAATCCCATAGCTCACCTGTGCCGCAACTGTTTTTCAGTCAATTAAAAGTCAGGGTCAGCATTTGAGATAACAAGCAGAGCATTTGCCCAGGACCCCATGCTACAGGGGTCCCTGTGACATTCATTTGCTCCAGTTACAGCCCCAGTCAGGGGATTTGGTCTTTGCTTTCTGCCCTTCACCACAGTGAGTCTAACACTGGCCCTGCTTTTGAGTTTAGTTTGACAGACCTTCTTAAAACCTGCTCCTGGCCCTCCAGGGGGCCACAGATGTCTGGCTGGGAAGCTTTATGCATGTACAAGGCCTCTGCGAACAACTGAGTCAACTGTAGGCCTTGAACTCATGCTTAAGTGGGAAAACAAGAGGCGGCACCCCTCATGATCAGCCACAGGATGGGACGCAGACACAGTCTGCCAAGGTGTTAGTGGCAGAGTTTATGTGCTCATGCACATCCAGAAAGGTTACATGCATATGGCCAGCTACCTGCACATGCAAATTTTGCCAGCATAATTCTGTCTCCCTCTAGTGGGTGGACCTCACAAGCGGGCTTACAAATCAGCTGGTGCTTTGAGCTAACTGCCTTGAGCGCAAGTGTTTAATGAAGAGCTCTAGAGCTGACCCACATAGGTCATCGTAGGCCCCCTTTATTAGAGGGGCCTCCAAACTTTGTTGGGCATGCTCCAGTTGGAAAGATTTTGTGTGCTGCTATCTAGCCTGAGAGACTATAACTCCATTTTGAGGGAGGAGCCAGTTTGCTGGTGTGGAGCTCTGTCCATATGAGGAGAAGCTGGTAGGAAGCCAATGCCAGTGCTGAGAGCCTCCTGTGGCTTTGATAGAGCAGGGAGCTCTGGACAGCCTCCACATCCTCGCTCAAAGCCTGAGAAATAAATTCGCCTTGTCAAGCCATTAGCACTTCATGCACACCCTGATGGTCTTCAAACCTGGCCTCCGGCAGAAGGAGGGGAAATGAGCTCCTCGCCATGATTGATCTGCCTCCTGCTTCTCCTGTGTTCAGAAGGAGTCAGTTAGTTCAAACTCTGAGCTAATTTTAGCTGCTAGTTTGGCAGCACGTGTCTCTACCTTACTGTCTCGTCTCCCCCGCAGCTTCAGATCACTGCTGCAACTTGTGCAGCTCTGTCCTTGGGAGCTCTACTCTAGGCAAACTACTGTCACCAGCAACACCCACACCTTCTAGATAAAGTCTAAGCAGGGTTAGAAAAGAGTTATAGTGCACACAGTGATGACTAGTTTACTCTAGTGCCTCTACTGGCTATCACTGGTACATCAGTGGGGAAAGCTTATGTAATGTATACAGCCTATGGTAGCCAAACCACCAAATCCCTTAAGGCTGCTGTGTAGACATACCCTGTTTCACAATAACCTATTCTGGAAGAGAGTTAGTCCAGAATAGCTTATTTTGGACTAACACTGTTACACACAAAGGCTGTGTCTACACCTGCATTCCTCTTTTGAATGAGGAATGCAAATGAGGGAAATAAAAAGTGCAAATTACATATCTCAAGCTTCATTTGCATAATCTCTTTTCAGAAGAGAAAAAAGCAATGTAACTGGGACTTTTTCAGATATAAACCCCATCTTCGAAAGAATCCTTCTTCATGAAACAAAATAGGAAAAAGTGTTCTTATGCAAATGAAGCACAAGATATGTAAATCAGTGCCTTATTTGCATTTTCCTCATTTGCACTCCTCTTTCAAAATAGGAATGCAAGTGTAGACGCAGCCAAAATGAACTATGAAACAGCTCTCAGCTATTTTGAAATAGTGCGTCTAAACACAACAGACCCTATTTCAACATAATACATCCAACATAAGACATCCTGTTAGCCTTGATTAGGTTTAAGTTTGAAATCTAAACTCTGCGTGCCGATTGGCTGAGCAGTAGTCAGAGGGAAAGGCTCTCAGGAAGGCCAGAGCTTTTTAAACCCTGCTGGCAAGTGACCAGGGAGCTTGAGACCGGGCGCTCGCAAACAGGAGGGAGTTCTGACAGGGGAGTTTAGAGGGAGCTAGTTACTTCTACAGGGGTAAGGAGCGGCAAGATGGTTACAGCGGCAGCATTCCCAACTTCTGGCTGGAGCTGAGGGACCCACCATCCCCAGGTTACAGTGTGGGCAGCGGAACGCAAGTGGGCTTGGGGGAGTTTGGGGGTGGGGATGGCAAGACTGAGGGGTGTTGGTGGTGGGCATGTGGTTTGGGGGTGTGTGGTACGGCTGTGTGGATGGCGGCACCCACAGAGGCTGGTGGTGGCACGCCCGGCTCAGATTGCCTGGGCTTCCAGGCCCAGTCCTGCAATCCCTGCATGTGTGTCCCACAGCAGCTTTGTGGGGCTCCGGGGGCAGCTGCAGCCAGAAGAAGAGTTGGTAGCTTTGGCAGGGACCCAGGGCATGGCTGGGCTGTGAGATTGACACCTTCCTGGAGGACGTGGGGCTGCAGCAGCGCGCAGCCAAGTGCAGAGAGGCCAAGGGAAGGGGGACCTGGGGGCGATGAGAACTGATAGGGGACAGGGTGATGAGGTGGGGGGATGTGGGAGTGGATAGGGGACAAGGGGGCAGGGGTGGGATCTGGGGGTGTTGGTAGGTGATGGGAGGCAGAGGGGTGGGGAGGAGGGTCCAGGGGAGGTGAAAAGGTAGTCAGGCCACAGGGAGCTTTGGTGACTTGTGGTGCCAGGGAGGTGCAAGAGGTAGTGGGATAGTTACCCACATTCTCCATGCCCCACTGCCTTGTGTTTTATCCCAGGAAGGAGCAAGGCTAAGGGAGTAAACCCTAACAGAAAATCCGGAGGGGAGTCCTAAGGCGGTTCTGTGCCAACTTCTGGCATTGACCTGGCAACTTCTGCAGCTGAGCTGGTACCAGACATAGAGGTTATCCTCTCCTTTGGACTATATCAGTAAAGCCAAGAGGGGAACACTGGCATCTGGGCAGCCCAGGGTCCCAAAAAAAATTGACCAGGCTTGCGCCTGGAGAGGTGCTCCAGCATCGCTTAACAGTGTTGAACCAACATGGGAGGCAACAGATACCGGTTATAAGCTCTTGCTCGATTGGTGTAGAGAACGAGCGCCAGGGGTTGCCTTTGATGGTGGGAGAGATTGTCGCATCTCGCTGGACAGTCTCCATCTGCCTCAAGCTGGGAATCCCCCAGCCAATAGGGTACTGTCCCGCCACAGTTCACCTGCCTCACTGGGTGCGTGAGGCTTAAGGTTCCCAAACCTGACAAGTGACTGAAATTTGAGCACCAGGCAAACCAATAAGAAAATCAACAAGAAAAGGAAACCATCAAAGTTTTAAGCTTGCTTGCTAGAATGTGCGAACCATGCTGACCAGTTTGACTGAAGATCTTCAGGACATCAGCGACACCCGAAAGACCGCTGTCATCAATGAGGAACTGAAGAGGCTCCAAGTTGACATTGCTGCTCTACAAGAGACACAACTCGCAGATTCGGGATCTCTAAAGGAAAAGGACGACACTTTTTTCTGGCAGGGTAAAGCCCAAGAAGAACCCAGAGAGCATGGTGTTGGCTTCGCCATCAGAAACACCCTTCTACAAATGGTGGAATTAGTCATGGGCGGATCAGAAAGACTCCTTCAGGTCACACTTCAAACTTGCGCCAGTCCTGTCTGCCTGATCAGCGCTTACGCCCCAACCCTGTACACCGCGCCAGAAGTAAAAGGCAAGTCCTATGACGTGCTTAGTGCTGCCATAGCGCAAATACCTGCTCATGAACAACTGTACATTTTGGGTGACTTCAATGCAAGAGTTGGAGCCAATCGTGACTCATGGCCTTCCTGCTTAGGCCACTTCGGGGTGGGAAAAATTAATGAAAACAGACAGCGTCTTCTCGAACTTTGCACGTATCACAATCTGTGCATCACAAACACATTTTTCCAAACCAAGCCACAGCACAGATTGAGGATAGAACAAGAGGCAATGGATTTAAACTGCAGCAAGGGAGGTTTAGGTTGGATATTAGGAAAAAGTTCCTAACTGTCAGGGTGGTCAATCAGTGGGATACATTGCCAAAGGAGGTTCTGGAATCTCCATCACTGGAGATCTTTAAGAACAGGTTAGATAGATGTCTATCAGGGATGGTTTAGATAGTACTTGGTCCTGCCATTGGGGCAGGGGGCTGGACTCGATGGCCTCTCGAGGTCCCTTCCAGTCCTAGGGTTCTATGATTCTATGGAGACACCCACGCTCGAAACACTGGCATCAACTAGATGTGGTCATCGCTAGACGTGATAACCTCAAAAACATCCTTCTGACACACAGCTATCAAAGTGCCGACCGCGATACAGATCACTCACTAGTTTGCTCCAAACTCAAGGTGATTCTCAAGAAGCTGTACCTCTCTAAACCAACTGGAAGGCCCCGCATTGATGCCAGAAAGACAGCAAACTCAGAGAGAGCCAAAAAGTTCAGAGACCCTCGAGGAAAATCTGCGCAGCAGCCCTGGGGGTGCTGATGCGACATCCAGATGGCAGCATCTGAGGGATATGATTTACAACACGGCCTTGTCGGTGTTTGGAAGAGCTAGAAACACGAACGACTGGTTCAAAGCTAACTCCAATGAGATGATTCCAGCCATCGAAAAGAAGCGCGCTGCGCTCCTGGATTACAAACGCTCACTGAGCCAGAGTACCCTGCAAGCACTCAGAGCAGCCAGAAAAACAGTACAGCAGACTGCCAGGTGCTGTGCCAACAACTACTGGCTCGAGCTATGCAGCAGCATCCAGACCAGTGCTGACTTTGGTAATCTCAGGGGAATGTACAAGGGTATCAAGAAGGCATTAGGACCCACTCAGAACAAGATGGTACCTCTGAAATCCAAATCTGGTGAAGTCATCGCTGACAAAGCCAAACAGATGGAGCGCTGGGTCGAGCACTACTCCGAGCTGTACTCACATGAGAACATTGTGGCTGATACAGCCCTCGATGCCGTCGAGCTCCTATCAGTAATGGACGAATTGGACCAGGAACCAACTGTGGATGAACTGAAGAAAGCCATTGACAGCATTGTGGTAGGAGAGGCCCCAGGCCAGGATGGTATAACACCAGAGGTAATCAAGTGTGCCACAGACACTCTCCTGGAACCCCTACATGAGCTACTGTGCCTGTGCTGCAGAAAGAGAGAGGTTCCACAGGACATGCGTGACGCTAACATCATAACCTCGTATAAGAACAAAGGAGACAGAAGTGACTGCAACAATTACCATGGAATCTCCCTCCTAAGCATCACTGGTAAACTGTTTGCTCGCGTCATCCTCAGCAGACTCCAGAAGATTGCTGAGAGGGTGTATCCCGAATCACAGTGTGGATTCTGCGCAGAGAGATCTATCATTGACATGGTCTTCTCTCTGAGGCAGCTGCAGGAGAAATGCAGGGAGCAGAGGAAGCCACTTTATATTGCCTTCATTGACCTGACCAAGGCCTTCGACTTGGTCAGTAGGGATGGACTGTTCAAACTGCTTCACAAGATAGGCTGTCCACCCCGGTTACTCAAGATGATCCAGTCTTTCCACGAAGACATGAGAGGAACCATCCAACATGCTGGCACATTATCGGATGTTTTCAGCATCAGGAGTGGTGTCAAACAAGGATGCGTCCTTGCTCTGACATTGTTCAGGATCTTCTTCGCGCTCCTCCTGAAGCACACCTTTGGATCTTCAACAGAGGTCATCTTTTTGCACACAAGATCTGATGGGAAACTGTTTAATCTTGCAAGGCTGAAAGTTAAATCTAAGGTGCGGGAAGTCCTCAGAGATATGCTGTTCGCAGATGATGCTGCTGTCGTGTCACACACAGAAGACCAGCTTCAGAAGCTGCTGGATCAGTTCTCCAAAGCATGCAAGGACTTTGGGCTCTCCATCAGCCTAAAGAAGACAAATGTACTTGCTCAGGACGTTGCTGAACCTCCATCAATCAGCATTGACAACTATACGTTAGAGGTCGTCCATGAGTTCGTTTACCTCGGGTCCACCATCACTGACACCCTGTCATTGGAGTCTGAGCTAAATAGGAGGATCAGAAAAAAACAGCCACAACTCTGTCCAGACTCAGCAAGAGAGTGTGGAATAACATCAAGTTGTACACCCACACCAAAATGCAAGTCTACAGAGCCTGCATCCTCAGCACCCTCCTTTACGGCAGCGAGTCTCGGACCCTGTAGGCCCGCCAGGAAAAGAGGCTGAACGTCTTCCACTTGCGCTGCCTCAGGTGCATCCTTGGAATATCTTGGAAGGACAGAGTGTCCAACACCGCTGTCCTTCAGTAAGCTGGAATCCCAACCATGCACACCCTCCTCAGACAGCGGCGGCTCCACTGGCTTGGCCACGTCCACAGGATGAATGATGAAAGGATCCCAAAAGACATCCTGTATGGTGAGCTAGCCTCTGGCAAAAGACCTCCTGGACACCCCCAGTTGCGCTACAAAGATGTTTGCAAGAGGGACCTTGGAGATAGACTTCAAGCCAGACAGCTGGGAGGAGCTGGCAGACGATCGCAGCAGATGGAGGCAGGAACTACACAAGGACCTTCAGAAGGGTGAGATGAGGATCAGACAGCTAACAGAGGAGAAGCGAGCCCACAGAAAGCACAGTAAGGACCTGCCAGACACCCATTACACATGCAACAGAGGCAGCAAGGACTGTCACTCTCGTGTGGGCCTTCACAGTCACAGTCGACGCTGCAAACAATGATCCCAAATGGCACTACAAAGGGCGCAATCCATGGTTTACATAGACTGAAGGATGTTACTATGTATGTGTACATCCAATGGCTTTATGGCTTATTTCAAAATAGGCTGCCTTCCCAGTCTAGACAGCCCATATTCCAAAAAACCTATTTTGAATTGGGTTGAAATAGGCCCTATTCCTCATGGAATGAGGTTTGCCTATTTCAAATAAGTCAACAGCTATTTCAAAATTAATTCAAAATAGCTGTTGTGTTATGTAGATGCTAGCAAAGTTATTTTGAAATTAGGGCTGTTATTATGAAATAACTTTGCTGTATAGACATATTGTTAGGTCTTTACAGCTCTTGACAGCATGATTACACTGTATTATTTGTATTACAGTAACACTCAGACAACAGCTAAGATCAGGGCCCTCATTGTACAAACATACAGTGAGAGATGCAACTTAAAATTTAATAGGTATGGGGATGCAAAGGGACTTGCCTAAGATCACACAGCACATCAGTGGCAGAGATAGGACCAGACCCCCCCCCCCCCGCATACTGCTTGACTTCTGCCTAATCCCCTATAAATTAGATCATGTTACCAAATCTGTAGATATTGGACACTTCCACCTTACCCTTTTTGTCCTTTATAACTCCTGGCTATACACAGCCCTGGATAATTCAATTATATTAGGATTGTGTTTTATAAACTTTTATTGCAGCTTTATAAATTTTATGACTGAAACTTTATTGAATTGCTGTTAAACTGCATCTTCTGCACTGGTTTTGAAGTCAGGAAATCTGAGTGTTACAAATAATGTAATTCCAATGTCATCTTCCTGTATCTGTGCATTTAACTGATGTGTACTTCTAGGATAAAATTAATGTTACCATAAAATGTTACATTGTTTTTACAAAAATGAGATTAAAATTATAGAATTATTGATGCATTCACTTTACATAGTTATGCAAATTAATTCCTCCCTATTCACAGCTTAAGTCACTCATATGTCATTACTCTCTCTGAATAGATAACCTTTGACATTCATAAATCAAATGCACCAGGAAATTGTGCATTTCTTGAAGCTGTTTAGGGTAGGTGTTTATTATAGTTAATACAGCCATAAGAAATGTATTAGGAACTTATTTTATGTGGGTGGAAGAAAACCTTCTACTGCTGCTGTGGGTCAGGTTAAATATATTTGAAACTGACAGGCTTCACCTAACATCTTACATTAAAAATAACCATTAAGTTCCTTTATGTAAGCAGCAAATTGAGGCAATACTGGCCTATCCCAAACAGTCACATGGGGGCAGATAAAATTCACCAACAATTTTCAGTGAGACAAAGAAGCACCAATCAAGACACAGCAACAAAAATCAGCATCATTGTGGCCCAGAGTAAAAGCCTAGAGAAAGCTTTCCAGGTTCAGTACTAAGCTGAAATAGGCTTGGAGTTAGGAACTGTTTGATTCCTCTTATGTCCAGTGAAATAGGGCTTTGATCATTATGTGTGAACAAACATTAAGAAGCCTATGTCCTGGAGGAAACCTGACTCCATCTTTAATCTCTCTTCTGAATGGAAACAACCAGTAAGGCCCTGCAGTTTGGATAACTGCTTGAGTACGAAAAAGGTAATAGTGTTAGTCAGCTATCATCTAAAGACAGCCACTGATCATGGGGATACTGCAACATTTTATGTTTCCAGGTGCAGTGGCATGAGGTGTGGAAGAGACGAGCAGCAGAATACAGGAGAGGCTTCCATTTTATACAGTAGGTCTCCAAGCTTTAAAGGTGGAAAAAAAATCACAGAGTAAAGATGCATCTCTAATCAGTTCTGAGGGAGTAGCAGTTATGCCCACCCATTACTAAAAGAGGGGCCACAAAGCCTAGTTATTACAGCAATAGGCTACAAGTAGAGACATGGCAATGGGAGCTGAGAACAGGATCCATCCTTCCTTTCCAAGTTTTTGATGGATGCTTTCAACTGCTTGAAGGGAGTGCTATGTAGCAGGGCTGAGAAACCTTTACCTCAGGCCCCACTTTTCATCCCTGCAATTAGCAGAGCCCTCCCAACCTGTCTAACATCATCCAAACATTTCAGTTATGTTCATATGAAAATACAAGACTCTCAGCAAGTGTAAGAAAATAAATCTATAGAATGTAAAAGCTATTAATCAGTATATCAGTGTGAATATGCATTAATTCAAACAGTAACAGATTTTGACATTTTTAATGAGCCTGACACATAGCAGCCAATCCTGCTGCCCCACCTTTTATGAAATTTCAACACCCCTCCCCCTGCAAGGGGTCCACCTCCTAGTTTGCTCAACCCTGGTATAGAGAATGAAGAGATGCTGTTCATAGTAATGAGAAATGGCAAAAAAAAAAAGCGCAATGGTCTCAAATTACAGTGAGAGAGGTCTAGGTTGGATAGTAGGAAAACTATTTCAGTAGCGCTACATCTACACAAGCAGCATCTGTCGACAGAAGTGACTGTCAGACAGGATTTCCCAGCAGAACTTCTGTCAATAGATTGCATCTACACATAAAAGCAAATAGAAAAAGCGATCCGCTCTGTCAGAAAGGAGCCAGACTGCCTGGCCCTCTCTTGAAAGAACAGCTGACCAGAAGCTCTGCAAACAGGGCTGCCCAGTGAACCAGAAGCCCTGTCTGACAAAACAGTGCCCTGGAGCGTCTATACAGCTATTTTGTGAGATGTGCCCAGTTTTTTGAACAGACTAAACAAAGCACATTTTGCATGTAGAGGCTCCTTGGGTTTTCTGACAAAAGCCCAGTTTTGCCAGAAAAACCTCTCATGCAGACATAGCCTTGGAGAGTGGTGAAACATTGGAATGGGTAACCTAGAAAGGTGATGGAATCTCCATCCCTATAGGAGAAGTCTCACTTGACAGAGTTCTGGCTGGGATGATTGACTTAGGGTTGGTCCTGCTTTGGGCAGAGAACTGGACTCCATGGCCTCCTGATGTTTCTTCCAGCCCTAGCATTCCTAATCTGCTTTTTCCCTTGTAGGCAGAACACCTTTAGCCAGACAAGGAATAATAGCAGACACCACCTCCCCACCTTTGTAAGGTCCTATCCACAGAGCATCTTTATAACAGACTCAATCAACCCAAACTAAACCATTCCTATGAAAAATGCTGGACACAGTCACCAGAAGTTTACTCCGGATTCCGTCAGCTAGGGGAAGGTGTGTGTTCTATCACTATCTATGTCTTCTTCCTCATAGACCCCCTGCCAAGCCACTTTCCAGACTGCAAGTTTACCTTGTGTAGCAGGGTCAGCCTCATTCCTGGGCCCCAGCTCCTTGTTCAGCTCACAGCCCAACAGATAGCTAAGACCCCACATGTTTTAGCTGTGGTTTGATCCTATATTCCAGTGCTGGGGCAGAGCCCCTCCTTGTTGCCTAGAGGAGGCAGAGGAGTCCAAACGCTGTGGACCTCTCTAACTCCCCTATTATCTCTGGTAACACTGGTGTTCTTTTTCTGCTCTCTAACTCTTTTTCACATTCACCTTCTCTGGTCTTTGCTCATTCCAACTTCCTCTTCCACACTCCTCCCCTTCTCCCAGCCAGGGAGGCCTTTTAAACAGTCCTGGGCCAGACTCAACAGAGCTCAGCTGGCCCTAATTGATTGGTAGCAGCCCCTCCTCGGCTGTTTCCCCAGGTCAGCCCCTCCTCGTTGCCCCGAGGTATCCCTCTGTTCATTAGCCAGGTGTTCTGACCCTGTCACTATTGTCTGCAATCCTTCCCTCTCTTCCCAGCTGCAGAACACTGTGGGGGATGTCCAGCAGACGTGCAGATTACCAGCAAACCATTGTTAGTCTTTAAAGTGCTACACGACTGCTGGTTTGTTTTTCCCTAAATCTCATTCTTCAATTTCCTCCATCTCCCTAGCCAAACATTTCTGAGTCCTGTGCCTGTACATCATGGTGGTTTCTCACTCCATTGCAATCTGTAGGCATATGCTCTCCATATCCCCCCTCCACCTCACATTTTTTGACCTGCCTACATCTCTTCTCTATTTTTTTCCTACTTTTTCTCATAGGGCTGGCTCTCTGCTATCACCTCTCATCTTCCAATCTGCTTTGTCTCTTCCTCCCTCTCACACTCCGAAACACCTTCCTTTTACTGTGCGTCAAACAGCCTCCTTTAGAGATTTTCTCCTAACTTATTACTTCCACTTAGCTTTGCAAGATTCAGCTCTACTTGTGTGTCCTTGGTGATGACAGAGATGGATCATAGCATTAAAAATATGGGGGCTTGGTCCATTTAATGGAAGTGACTTAAAAGTGATCAGCTCCATTGCTCAGGGTTAGCACGCCGCACTAAAAAACTGCAGGTTGCCAGTTCCAATTTTATTGGGTCTGTTAATGTGTCAGTATACTAACTTCTCTGGAGCTCAGACAACATGGTCAGTGGCTCCTTTTGATCTTACCTAAGAAGCTGCACAGAAAACAACAAAAACCTCTTAAGAACTTTATTTGTTTTTCTTATACAGTAAAAGCTCAATTATATGGCACTTGCATAATTGGCATTCAGTTAACTGGCATGCCATAGGGCTGAATATCCAGCCAGGTTTGGCTGCTGTGGAGCCAGTTTCCCAGCTGGGGCCAGCTGCCATGGGGCTGGCTGACAAGCTGAGGCCTGCTGCTGTATGGCCAGCTGCCATGGGGCCAGTTACCAGGCCAGAACCAGCAGAGCAATCCAACTGCCCAACTGGGGCCATTGAAGCAGGGCCAGATGCCCGTTGCCTCACTGGTGGGGCAAATGTCAGCCCCAACTTAAATATCCAGCACATTTTATTATCTGGCATCCGTGGAGAATCAGGAATGCTGGCTAATAAAGCTTACACTTTACTTTATCTCAGTCATCTCCTTCTCCAAACACTGCAGCTGAAATGCAGTTGGTTTGTGTGAATGACTATCACCTCTATGCAGCAGCTTCATATACACAGTCCTGCTAATGGGGGGAAGGGACTATGGGACAGTTGCCTGGGGCCTGAAAATTCAAAGAGCTACCACCATTGTTGTGACAGCCAGAGCCCTGGGTGTGCTCGAAAGACCTCAGAGGTCTGGTTCCCTGAACTCCATCCCTACAGCCTGAGACCCTACCCCTTCCAGTAAGGTGGAGCCATGGTCTCTCCCACCTTGACCAGGGATCTAGCAAGTCTGTTGGGCCATCTGCATATAAAAGAAATATTTGTGGTTGTAAAAAACTTAATCAAATTGGCCAGACTGCTTAGCAATATGCACAACTGCTAAAACGAGCAGTGTGACTGTTGCTAAACATTGCTCCAAAGTTTAACTCTATGTGTCTAGACCAACAACTATATATACCACTTGCAGTTGTGTTGGCTGACTCCCAATAAGGTTACACTGGCCCTGCTGTGGGCATGTGGTTTTATTTGTGGTGCTTTTTTAATAATTGAGTTTATAAGCTTGCAAGGATGGCACAGAGGGCCTCACCCTGGTATGCAGCCTGGGGCCCACAGACCTCACACACCCTACCCGGGTAATCTTCTGTTTGTTTGTTGACGTTGAGCATCTGCAGGCATGGCCATCTGCAGCTCCCACTGGCTGCAGTTTGCCATTCCCAGCCATGTTAGAACTGTCTTCTATGACAACACGGCCCAAAGAATAACTAAAAGCTTTATGATTCAATGGGTCTGCAAGAAGGGTGTGCTCCTTTTAACAGACACTTAACTAGTGGATCCAATCTAGGCCTCTGCCACATAGTTCTTGTGTGGTGCTGGGCAGGTCACTTAAATCAAACTAGTCACTGATTATTCCTCCGTCAGTTTCTGAATGCATGACTTGTGATGCTGGGGATTATTTGCAGACGAGCTGAACACTCATCAGTGTAACTGAAGTCAATGAGTGCTGCACTTTGTATATGTAAACTGCTATATAATGCTAAGTGGCCTGAATAATCAGTTCCTACACAGATGAAATTGGGTACCTAAAAGAAAATGAGAAGTTTGATCTTAATCTTAGTGTGTCTGAGCTCCCTACAGGTAAAATGGGGATAATCATATTCCCTCATTTCAAAGGGGTATTTGTGAAGATAAATGCTTTCATATCTGAAAAGCCCTCAGATATCATAGACCTGAGCTCAACAGAAAGGTCTGTGAGAAAATTAATAAATTCTGTCTCCAGAGCAGGTTTTAATAGCGTGCAGTAAATAAGGCATATGGCCAGGGCCACACTTTGAACAATAAAGAGAAAATGCAGCAAAGCTGCTCATTCAGTAATAACTGCCCATTCTGCGTGTCAAATGAAGCAGGGAGAATTGAGGGGAAAAAGACTATCATAACTCACATGCTGAGGGGAGGGGAGGAATTAAGGTTACCCAGACTACCTAGATACTGGCCTTTTTTAATTTGTGAGCCCTTCATTTTGCAACACGATTGTTTTCTTGCTATTTGGTGCATCCTTTTATTGAACCCCTTTTATTCAATTTAATCATGACTAGGGCTGGATCAGATTATCAAAACTTTGGATTATCAGGAGAATGGGCAAAGAGGTTTCTCTTTCTTATTTTAAGATATGGAGTTACTTTTAAACTATCAGAGCCTCTCCTGGAACAGCATAAAAACATATCCTCACTCCTTATATACTTAACACAATATACAAACCACTGGTGCTGGCAACCAATGTTTTGTTACAAGGTTGAAAAGAAGGAATGATTTCAAGAGTGAAAGTAACATCCATTTCCTATATTCCTGTGTGGGTGCTGGGGTGGGGCGAAGTGTTGGGGAGTAAGCTGGATAATGGAGGGTCAGATAAAGAGAATTTTGCTTTATTTAGAGGAAGGCCTGATCTCAGAGTTTTGCACTGAAAAAATGTTTTTTGTAATCATTTGGAGATGTTTCAATAACTATCAAAAACTTTTGAAGTGATCTAAAACTGAGCAGGCAAATCCTGTGAGATTTACCCCTTGCCTGTCTGTTGCAATAACAATCATTAATGTGGCACTTCTGTTGGGTAGTAAATAGTCTCAATTCCTTCCAAATGTTATTAGTTAGAGTGCATATTATTTCACTATTAGGTTTTTACATAAATAGTTACAGCTGCTTCAGTCATATAAGTTATAGAATATACTCATCTTAGAAAAGAACATCTGCCACACTTTATGACCACGTCTAATGGTCCTTCTGTTATCTTGGTCTTTGCTTTCTTAAAAATAGTAGGAGAAGGAGTCGGGTAGGAGATGGAGAGAAAGCAGCCAATTCCTTTAACATAACTAGTGACTGCTTATCTGGGTACAGCCTAAAGGCCAGAACAAGTCATGGAATAATTTGGCACAACTCCCATTTACTTTGGCAGGAAATCTGCCTGCTTAAATCAGGTCCAAAAATTCTATCTTCTGGTCCAACTACTAGTCCAGATTGCTAAGAATTTTCTGTTTATGTAGGAGATGGTCTGATCCCAGAATGCCTTGCACAA
Source organism: Carettochelys insculpta (assembly GCF_033958435.1). Classification (NCBI taxonomy): domain Eukaryota; kingdom Metazoa; phylum Chordata; order Testudines; family Carettochelyidae; genus Carettochelys; species Carettochelys insculpta. The sequence goes on from NC_134140.1 coordinate 12,149,491, forward strand.
CATGTAATCATCTGCACTGTGCAAAGGGAGTGGAAAGGGGGTACAAGGTGAGGTTTGGTAGCATTTTTTAGTCACTAGTCGTAACAGTCATCTTACACCTGGTTGGGACTCCTTTCTCCCATGTGTAAATGACCCCATGAGGGACAAAACATTGGAAAATAAAAACCTGATTTAATTTGCTAAAGCAAACTGAGCAATGGTGACTGGTTTCTGTAGTTTCTTCACAGTGTTTTGTAGTTTGGTGGTAATCAGTTCCATGCACGTACAGCATCTTCACCCAAACCATACCCAAATATTTGAGGCTCTGGAAGAATGTAATGTTCTTTCACTGAACTATATCTTCCCTGAAAAGGGCCCTTTGCTAATGGGCTGCTGCCTATGATTCTATTTCTTTTCAGCCTATCAAGCTAGCCTTTTGAACACCTCCACCTGATCACAGGGGGACCAACAGAAGTGCTGGGTCCCTAGGCAATGTGAGGGGGGCTGGATCCACGCTTCTTGAAGGGGCAGGACCTCAGGTGGAAGGGGTGGGGTTGGGGCAGCCAGCTCTCATTGCTTCTGTGCTGCTTGGAGCACACCACCAGGGTTCCAGAGACAATTTAAAGTGACCCAGGTGCCAGCTGCCACTGCTGCCGGCCCAGAGGCAAGTGCCTGCTTTACCTTCCCATCAGTGGCCTGTCCGATCACAATACCCAATGGGAATCTTTACCCAAATAGTCCTAGCTGATAGCCAGCCTTAGGCCTTGTTGTATTTGAGGCCTCTTAACCATCCCTTACAGCAACGTTAAATATAGTGAAGCTTTACAACCATCACTGTCAATGATGTTTTAATTCAACCCATAATATGGCATAAGCCGGAACATAACAATACCTTCTAGACTAGCATCCAGGCTTCAGATCTTCAAAAGATAGAGTAGGAACTTTTCCCTCTGGCAGCTGGTTTCAATAGTTAATCACGCATGTTATTAAAAATTGTGGCTTAATTTTAATTTAAGTTGTCTGGCTTTTACTACCATCCATTGGTTTTAGTTATGCCTGTCTCTGTTATATCAGGAAAGCAGGCAGTGCTTGATATTGTTCCCAGAAAATGACATATAAACACAAAACCTCTTGAAAAAAAAAATAGGTACACCTGAACAAAATGCAGTATTTCAGTGTCTGTCTCACTATTGCCATGCACAGAGATATAAAATTGCCTCCTTATAGATACTGTTGTATCTTGCCAATAACATGTTAAGTTCTACGACATTAAGAAAAAAAATAAGAATAGCTTTTTTTTTAAAAAAAAAAAACAGTCACCCTAAGTAGAGCATAAACATTGTGGGAGTTGTATCACTGAAAACCACTTTAAGAGGCTTTTACTAACAAAGTGGTGTGTGCCCAGAGGTTTGTGTCCAATTACAGTTTGTTAATTTAAAAGTAAATAATGGATGCCTGCTGCTTCTCTCTCTGCAAGTGAATTGTACATATATCTCTACTATTAAGGGTGAATACATTAACATATATAAATATAATGCCCAGAGCCAGAGATGTTCCCTATGGGGTAAACTCAGACGGTTTACGTTTTAAAACTCGTTGTTAGAAGACTGGAACTTGGTGCAGAGTCAGATGAGCTGGGAATATGGCAGTGTCTTTTCTCAGGATCAGCATAATTTTCTTTTTTTTCCCCAACAGAGGATGAAAGCTATAAACAGGATTTTTATCAGAGCATAGGATTGCCTTATCAAAAGCATGTCATGCTGGTTTGATTCTGTTCGCAGTGAATTCAGTGGCAGTTCTGCTTTTGCCTTCAATAGCTGCATGATTAGGCCATTGTTGAGTGGTTTTGGAAGGCCCTACTTACCTTATTCTTCCCGCCACCTGCAGAAGCACCACCTACCAGTGATGGCTTAAGATTAAATGTGGAGTGATACAGTCAAATGAAGGGGCTTCCAGAAACCAAAGGGCTCTCAGAACAGTCAAAGCCCTCCTTGTACCACAGTGTTTAGCTCTACGGGCTTCTTGTCAATGTTACTGAGTGTGCCATGTCAGACCCTAGCACTTTTGACTGTTGGCTCTACTCTCATAGGACCTGAGATCAAAATTTTGAGCTGATGGTCCCTGTTCTGGTTTCCTTGTTCCATGAATCCAGACTAATTCCACCCCTGTGCTCTGTGGACTTAATGGGCACTGCATACAATATACGTCTTCAGTCAAGCCAACTATTCACTGCTATCCACTGTAAATCCCAGCAGAATGGGAATTCTGCCTGAGCGAAGACTGCAGCAAGGATGATTGGCTGGGGACATTTCTCTGTTCCAGGCTATCTGACCTGTATCCCCCTCCTTTGCTGGCTCCAGTCGCTCATTGCGCCCGGCTCCAGACTGCTCCAGCTGCACTCTGCCTAGCAGTGACTCTGTTCTGCCTTCAGCTCCCTGGTGACTGCTGCCCTGGCCCTTCTGTCTCCAGATGCTGCACTTCTCCTCCCAGCACAGAATCTTCTCTTTGGGCTGCTTCTGCCGCTCAGCCCCAGCATGGACCCGCTTCCTGGGCTGCTTCCCTGCTTCTCTCTGGCTGGCAGAGCTCTGCTGTCCAGCTCAGCCCAGTCCCTTGCTCTCTCCTTAGCTTCAACATATTCTCTCTGACTAAGAAATTCAAGTATCACAAAGGAGGGGTCCTCCCCCAGCCCTCCTGACTCCCTCATTTGCCTGCCTATCCTATCAGTCAGGGGCTACGTCTACACGTGCAGCCAACATCGAAATAGCTTATTTCGATGATGCGACATCGAAATAGCCTATTTCGATAAATAACGTCTACACGTCCTCCAGGGCCGGCAACGTCGATGTTCAACTTCGACGTTGCTCAGCCCAGCATCGAAATAGGCGCAGCGAGGGAACGTCTACACGTCAGAGTAGCACACATCGAAATAGGGATGCCAGGCACAGCTGCAGACAGGGTCACAGGGCGGACTCAACAGCAAGCCGCTCCCTTAAAGGGCCCCTCCCAGACACAGTTGCACTAAACAACACAAGATCCACAGAGCTGACAACTGGTTGCAGACCCTGTGCCTGCAGCATAGATCCCCAGCTGCCGCAGAAGCAGCCAGAAGCCCTGGGCTAAGGGCTGCTGCCCACGGTGACCATAGAGCCCCGCAGGGGCTGGAGAGAGAGCATCTCTCAACCCCCCAGCTGATGGCCGCCATGGAGGACCCAGCAATTTCGACGTTGCGGGACGCGGATCGTCTACACGGTCCCTACTTCGACGTTGAATGTCGAAGTAGGGCGCTATTCCTATCTCCTCATGGGGTTAGCGACTTCGACGTCTCGCCGCCTAACGTCGAAGTTAACTTCGAAATAGCGCCCGACGTGTGTAGACGCGACGGGCGCTATTTCGAAGTTGGTGCCGCTACTTCGAAGTAGCGTGCACGTGTAGACGCAGCTAGGGTGACCTGGAGCACTGGACTCTCCCCATTTCACCTGGGAACTGTCAGTCTCAGGGTCCTGATTTCTCATTGGCCCTCCCCTTGAAACAACCCCTCCCCCCGAGTTTTAGTAGGGGGCCAACTTCCCAAAAGCCCCCTGACTTGCAGGATATCATTGTATGATACTAACAGACCCAAGTTGCCAGCCACAGGAATAGAACCTGCAAGCATAGGGTCAAAAGCCCCTGCACTCTATTATGTGAGCTAAAGACCAGCTGGCCCTCAGCTGAGGCTGTAGAGCAGAGACTTCAGTCACCCCAGATGAGGTCTCAGTGCCTCTGGGTACGACAATTGAATATGTGATCCCAAATCTCTTCTTTCTCCTCTTCCTCAGCTGGCTCAGGAGTTAAGGAAATGACAAAGGTGTTGGTCAGTTGCCTGAAACTGTGAGTGAAGGGCAATGGTACTGAATGCTGGCAGCATTTTCCAGAGGAGATGGTGATTTTAGCTGGTCTCCCACTCCTAACAGCACACAAGACACTGACAGCACATGTGCTACAGGCGTCCTGAAGCCATCTAGGCTATTATGCAGCTAGCCTGTTTACTGCAATGTTTGCTACGGGAGACATTGCCGGCTGACTATGGGTAAGTGATCTACTGGGGAGGAGGAAACATTCAGGAGGAGACTGCAAAGTGACTTACTTGACTTAAACCTTTGTCCACCGAGTGGACAATAGGTTGTCTAAAAGTCTCCTCCACTTCTCTCTGTCTCAGGAGAAAACTTCTAGCTGACCCCAGGAGTACCCCAGTTGTTGTCCTTCGGTCTCAGTACATCTTCTCCATGTTGTCTGAGGTCCTTCTCTTTAGCAGTTTCTTTGCGAGTTCCATTTGAGAGCTTCATGGACCTCCATAAAATGTCCTTGAGATCTCTCAAGAGGAGTCAAGGGACATCCCAGTGAATGTGAACTGCTCCACAAGCACCCTAATTCCACAAGGGAATGAAAACCAGATGATAATGCTACCTCTTTTCCTTATACCACTGCCTCATCCAGTACGAGTAAAGTAATGAAAAGTCAGTACCTGAGACAAGCTAAGATAGGGACAGTACATCATTTTAATGAAAAATACATTTACACACTTACTGGAGATTCCTTCCCTTGCTTCGGACTCATGGTGAGAAGAAGAAGAAGGAGTAGAAAGCGGGACATGTGACTGATGAGAATGACTGGACTGTGGTGGGATCTCAAAGGCTACATGCACACTACAGAATTATTTTGAAACAACAGCTGGCATTTCGAAAGAACTTTGCTATTGTCTATACTACACACGTGCAGGTGCAGTGTTTTGAAATCTGTAAATGTCATTGCAGGAGGAATAGTGCCAATTTCAAAATTTTGAAATAGGTGCTGTTAAGATAAGCTGTGTTTACACTTGCATTCCTCTTTCAAAAGAGGCATGCAAATGAAGGACATTGAAAATGCAAATGAGGCACTGATTTACATATCTGACACCTCATTTGCATGATCTCTTTTTGAGAGAGCTTCTTTTGAAAGAAAGAAAGAAAGAAAGCAGTGTAGATGCGGCTCTTTTGAAAGTAAACTTCATCTTTGAAAGAACCCTTCTTATTTTAATTCAGGAAGAAGGGTTATTTCAAAGATGTGGTTCATGGTCTCTTGTACTGGCACTTAGACCACTTATACAGAGACAGAATGAGTCTCCTCTAGAGGCTTAGCTAATAGCTAGCCAAGTGGCTTTAGCTGACCTAGTAGAATCTCATGCACTATGCTCTAGAGATCACTGGTTTGGTTCTGCCTCTACCTGTAATACCAACAGGCAGAACCAACCCTGGGGCATCTGCAGTATAGAGCATGAGCCTCTGTCACATAAGCAAACGGTGCAGTAGAGGATCATACATCAAGTTCCAGAGGTCCTAGGTTTGGTTTCACCCGTGGCATTACACATGTACCAACAGAAGGAGGTTTATGTTCATCTAACTTTGTAATATACACCATGCCTCAGTGTGCACTCCTTTTTGTACCAAAACTCAAGTTGTTGCCTGACTCCTTATGAAATGTAAACAGACCTTGCTCTCTAGAGCTCTTGCAATCACCTTCCTATTTAACTTTAATTATATATTCCTGGTTAATTTTAAAAGTGATACCATTTTTTTAAAATTACGCCTCATCCTTTGCTAATATAAAATAGAAGCAATTAAATGAAGAAAGCACACTATTAAAACAACATTTAATACTGACTAACTGACAAAGTACCCCACATTCTAATCATTAGAACTGCTGTTAAGCTAATAGGCCTTATCAGTACTACTTGCGTTTGCATATTTGCTATTTTAAATGTGACCCCCCCAGCTTCTCTTTATCATTAAGTAGAGGCACGCACCATCAATTAGCATGAGTGTTTCTTCCCAAACTCTCCCTTTAATTATATATTTGTAGGACTGTTTAAAAAACAAATGAATTTGGCATAGGCCAAACTTTGTTCCCACAAAATCAATAGAGCTGCGTCTACATGTAAGTGCCCTTTCGAAAGGGCGAAAATCGAAGTTCGGCTTTCGAAAAAGCGGCCATCGAAAGAGAGCACCTCCGCCATTTTTCAGATGGGCATTCCGATCCGCTGTTTCGAAGTGCCGTCGAGGTCTCTCAAAAGAGAGCGTCCACATGGCTCCAAGCTCTCTTTCGAAAGAAGGGAGGCAGAAAACGCCGCGGATGGGGTCCCATGGCCGACAAGCCCTTCTGGGGCCTCAGGCAGCCGCCTCCTTTAAAAGGTCCCTCCCTCCACCCTCCCCTCTGCACGAGCTGAGTGCTACCCAGCCCGTCCCAGCCCGGCAGAGCCCACTCGTGCCCACCATGGAGTCCCAGCGACAGCTCCTGTAGGAGGACGCCCTCATCATGGATGCCCTGCTGGCAGTGCTGCACACGCTCCCCGCAGCTGTACCTGAGCTCATCGGGTGGCTGCATGGTCCCCCCGGGGCCACAGGGCTCCCCCCACCGGGGCACCACCGAGCACCCCCCCCAGGTGCTCCGACGCCTCTAGACCCACTCCAGCAGCACCAACTGGTGGGAGAGTGTGGTGCTGGGGGAGTGGGGCAAGGAAAGGTGGCTGCGGAACTTCTGCATGTTGAGGCAGACCTTTGACGAGATCTGCCACTGGCTCGCCCCTGCACTCCAGCACCAGGACACCTGCATGCAGCCAGCCCTCACCCTGGAGAAACGGGTTGCGATCGCCATCTGGAAGCTGGCCACCCCGGACTCCTACCGCTCCGTGGGACAGCAGTTCAGGGTGGGCAAGGCCATCATCGGGGCTGTACTTATGGAGGTAAGGTGAGGCGGGGGGGCAGGGGGGGTTGGGGCAAGGGGAACCCTTCCCTGCAAGGGGCCGGATGGGGCAGGGGCTGGATGGGAGGGGGCGGGGGCTGCACGGGCCAGGGGCCAGATGGGAGGGGGGCACAATGGGCCCGAGGCGGGGGGCAACAGCCGCCACACCCGTACTACAGCACATGTCCCCCTTCCCCCTCTGCAGGTCGTCAGTTCCATCAACACGATGCTTCTCCATAGGATCATCTGCCTGGGGATATGGACAACACCATTGCTGGCTTCCAGGACCTGGGTTTCCCGAACTGCATCGGCGCTTTGGATGGTACACGCATCCCCATCCATGCCCCGCCACACAGCACCGGCCAGTATGTGAACAGGAAGGGCTACCGTTTGGTGGTGCTGCAGGCCCTGGTGGACGTGAGGGGCCAGTTCACTGACCTCTACATGGGCTGGGCCGGCCACACCCATGATTCCTGGGTCTTCCGGAACTCTGGCCTCTGCTGCCACATGGGGGCCAGCACATTTGCCCCCACCAGAGGGAGATCCCCGTATCAGAGGACATCACCATGCTGCTCTGCATGGTGACAGATGTGGCATACCGCCTGCAGCCGTGGCTCATAAGGCCCTACATGGGACACCTCGACCCCACCCAGGAGGCATTCAATTAGCGCCTCAACCATGCCCACAACATGGTGGAGCGGGCATCTAAAGGGGCAGTGGAGGTGTCTCCTCACATGGCTGGAGGTCAGGGTCCCCAACATGCCCCAGGTGGTGGGCACCTGTTGCATCCTCCACAACATTGTGGAGGGAAAGGGGGATGCCTATGTCCCTGGGTGTGGGGGCCCTCCAGCTGGCACTGTCTATGAGCAGCTGGGTGCCGCCCCCATCTGCCAGGCCTACCGGGATGGCCACTGCATTCGGGAGGCCCTCAGGCAGGCCTTTGCCGATGTCCAGCTCTGACCCACACGCACGCCCACATCCCACGCACATCCGTCACCCTACCATCCCTGCCACCCCCACCCCCACCAGCACCACACCTGCACATCCACCACCCACTGAGGAGCACAGCACGGAGTGGTGAATAATAAATAAATGTTTATATAACTTGGGTGTTCATAATAATATGTACATGGGGAAACCTAACTTAGAGGGGAGAACCTAACTCAGAGAGGGGTAAAGGGAACCTAACTTGGAGGGGGGCAAGGTGCTCATTCCAGGGCAGGGGTGGTGGGCCGTGAACCCCATCAGCCCCTGGAGCCCCTGCTCCCCTGGGTGCGGGGTCCCCGGCGGGCGGGGGGAACGTGCAGGTAGCACTGCCAAATATTGCCAGTGGGTGGGCCTGGTGGGTTTCAGAGGGGGCAGGCTCAGTGGGGGGAGATGCCGGGGGGGGCCAGGAGGCTGGCCACAGTGGCCCTGTGCTCCCGCACAGCATGGCCAATGCCCTCAAGGGTGTCCAGCAGTCTATCCCAGGCCGCCCTCTGCCACTCCATGTCGGCCCAGGCGAGCTGGAGGTGCTCCTTGGCCACTTCAGCCTGCGCTGGGTGGCTGGGTCTTCCTCGGCCCTCTGGGGGGCCCTCCGGCCATGGCCCTGACAGCGTGCTGTCTGGGGTGGAGTCCGGACACCTTCAACAGCTGCGGGCGGGCTCTCTGGGATGCGGGATGGCGCGGGGCTCTCCTGGCCCACGGATGGTGCAGCTGTGTGGAGAGGAGGAGAGCATGTCAGTAGTGTGCCCTGGACAGAGGAGGCCCGGCTGTGGCATACCCACCTTAGTCCACCCCATGGGGCCCCCGCCCCTCTCAAGGGACACTGACCCCTCCAGGGAGCAACAACCGCCCCTCCAGGCCTCCCAGCCTGGGTGTGATTCCAGGCATCTCTCCTGCAGGTGGCCCTTCCCGGCCTGTGATGCGCAGGCCCCGGGCACTGTCCGGCACTGACTGGCCGCCACCCCTGAGCAGCTACAGCACTGTCCACTGGGGGTGGGTGCTGGGCATTGCTGGTGTAGCACTGCGGGGTGCCACATCCCATGTGGGGGCTGGCCTATGTGTGGCCCGGGACCACCGGTTCCGTGTGCGGGCACCTAGCCGTTGAGTCGCCCCCACCCTGTGGAGTAGGCGTGTGCCCCTCCCTGGACATACCTGAGGGTCCCCCGGTGACGTCCGGAGATGTCCGGCCCCCGGTCGCCTGGCTGGAGAAGCAGGAGGGGATCACAATGGTCAGCTCCCCCTCCTCGCTCGACCAGTCCATGGTCCCCTCACCCTCCTGGGTCCCCGATCCAGGCTGCTCCTCCTCCTCCTCTGGCTGCAGCTCTTCCCTGGAGGTGTCCAGGAAAGCCATGGAGGGTGAACTCTCCTGGATCCCCAGGATGCTCCGTAGCTCCCTGTAGCAGTGGCACATCGCTGGTCCTGTCCCAGAGCATCTGGCCTGGTCCCTGGCCCGTGCATATCCCTGGCACAGCTCTTTTACTTTGGAGTGTACCTGCTCTGCGGTACTCTCCGGGTGGCCCCTGGTGTGGAGGCCCATTGCCAGGCAGCCGAAGGCTGCGGCATTGCGCCACTTGAGGCCCATGTGGCACAGGACCTCCTCGTCCTGCCAGAGGCTGAGGAGGTCCCAGAGCTCCCACTCCATCCAGGAGGGAGCACTTTTTTTTCCTCCCCCTGGGAGCCTTGCGGGGGCTTGGAGAGGGGGCTGTGGGGCTCACAGGGGGACCGGCTGCTGGCCATGAGGGTGCTGGAGTGTCAGGCTGGAGCGCATGTGCAGGCTGCTCCTAGTATGCTCTCAGCTTCCTGCCACGGGTGTCCTGCATGCACGCAGCTTTAAGGCAGCCGAATGCAGGGACCATAGAGCACCGCTGCTGTTGGCTGGAGCAGCCCTGCGCTCCAGCTGTTCGGCGCCATGGAGGACCTGTATTTTGAAAGAGTGGACTGTGGAGCGTCTACACATGCACCCTTTCGATTTATTATTTCGAAAGGGAGCGATGTTCCTGATATGGGATCAGGGTTCGGATTTTGAAGTGTTTGCCCAGTTCTTTCAATTTTCTTTCGAAAGACGGGTTTACGCATGTGGACACTCCTCCCGCTTTTTTGAAAAAGGCCCATTTATTTCAAAGTTTTTTGCACATGTAGACCCAGCTTAGGAGTTTTACTCTTACTTTTACTGGAAACAGAATTAGATCAAAACTAAATGATTTTGTAAACATGCCAACTTTTCTCTCTTTCACATACCCAAATGGAAAATGCTAAAACAAGCAACACCATCACAAACTACACTGGATTTGGACCAAAGATAGGATGGGAGAGGAAAATAAACTGGGAGTAGTATCATGCAGGAAATAATCAAGCTAAAGCCCAAAGCATCTTGGTAGCTCACAGTGTTTTATGGTCAATATTACACAGTCTGACATGCTTACTTATTTTCTGATTCCAAAATATGGTATAATGCCAAGGACGTTACAATTACTATTTACTGAACTTACAAAAGGGAAACAAAATAAGTAGTCCAACCATTAACATCTAGGCCGTTTCGACACACACCGCTTCCTTCAGAAGTGACATGCTAATACAGGGAGTGAAAGATGCTAATGAAGTGCATATGCAAATTCCCCGTGCCTCATTAGTATAACATCATGTGATTTGGAGACCGGAAGACCCTTCTCCCAGACTCCAAAATGCCGTGTAGAAGTGCAGCCATGGGGTGTGGGGGAGCTTCCTGTGTAGAAATTATAAATTATTTTGTTAGTCTTTAAAGTGCTACTGGACTGCTTTTTGTGTGGTGAGAGTATATAGACTAACACGGATATCTCTCTATTACTACATAAACGTCTAGGTGATTATATAGATTTGGATCTATACCCCACAAATTGTAATTAGTTTCTGCTCTCTCTCTCTCTCTCTCTCTCTCTTTCAGTTTAATGTATTCTTGAGATTACGTTAAAGATAAATAGGTCTTCTCTCTGTATATAGTAGCAGAAGAAATAGTAACTCAAATAAGACTTGACAAAAAGGCCATTGAAATCAATGGAAACACTCCCTTTGAATCAGTGAGCTTTGAATTAGACTTATAGTTAAGTTCCTTTGTTTCATATTCAGAGATAAGATATCAGAGTAGGCAAGCAAATCCAGAAAGTGACTGGAAGGATCCTCGTTATGAATTGAGCCTTGATGGAGATATATACAAACGACACATAATGAAAGACTGACTTTTCTTTTTATTTTTTTAAGAGGAAAAAATATCTTAGGTGATATATGCTCAAAAGGAATAAATAGTCTTCTTTATGCTAGCCTAAAGCTGGTCTTTGGATGACAATCCATCATGGATAAGACTTTCAAAAATGTCTGAGTATCTTAAGAGCTCTGGTCTCACAAAAATCTTCATAATTCTTTCACCTGTGACTACTGATTTTTGAGTGACTCAGTTGTTGAGAATCCAACTGGAGAACTCTGCTAGGGATCTGATTTACAGAAGGAGGGGCCTCAGAGCTTCTTTAAAGTTGAGCCGAAGGTGTCTCAAGCTGGGCACCCAAAAACAGGAGGCACTCGAAACTGTGTCATTTTTAGAAATTCTCTTTGGATAACTTAAATGCAAAACCATCGAGCCTACCACATTGCTCTGACTAAATCCACACTGAGCCTATTATCCCAGAATACAAAACTCTGGAGAAGAATTTGTGTTTTCTAGTTGAGAACATGTTTGGAGATTAGAATGGAGAAACTGGAATTTTCCCTATTTGAAGAGAACACTAATTAACACGCCCCATCCGTTCTGCAAATGCACATCGAAATTACATATTTTAGCACCTGGCTTGTGTTGTATGTGATTCACTCAGAATTTGTTCAGAGGAAACAGCATAGCTGGAAACTGAGAAACACTGTTCAATAGTTTAGCACTACACTCTTGAATATAGGACTAGAATTAGGTTACAGTTCTCAGCATGCCTGTACTGTGTGCTACATTGGAAGATAAAGTTAGCAAAGAAAAGTGAATTGCCTCCTAAGCTGTGATAATGGTTAGAAATATCAGAGAAGACTCCAAACAGCTACTGTTTGATCTTACAGCCTCAACAGTTGGGGGAAAAGGACTCCCCAGGAAGCAAAAGAAATGTCACTGCCAGGCATGTGAGGTGAAAGAAGGAAGACCTGGAAAACTGTCTTAATATGAAATGTCCTTTCAGTTCCGCTGCTCAGACCACAAACTATTAAATCACTCATACACCCCCTACGTTTTTGTACAAAAGATGGAGTATAGTTAGTCTTGCAACTTCTCCTTTCCCCAAAAGTTGCTAAATTGGCTACAATGTATGCAAAGTTATCAGACTGAGCATCTTTAAGAGGCTGATGTATGTATGTGTAACCCATTAACGTGTTAAATCAATCCACTGAAGAGTAAAAGAGAGCTAGCCATGTTAGTCTGTACTCCAACAAAACAGAGCAGCAGAAATGTAGCATTTGAAAGACTAATAAAATGATTTATTCAGTGATGAGCTTTCGTGGGACAGACCCATTTCTTCAGATCAATTTCATTTCCAATGCAGACTGACATATACAAGTACAGAGGACCAAAAAGATAAAAAAATGCAATAAAAACTGACAAATCAAATAAGATAGAAGGAAGAGGGTGAGAGGTGGGGGGACTTTAATTGTCCTGTCTGAGATAATTACGAGCATCAAAGGAAGGGAAGCAGTCCTTGTAATGCGTGAGGTAGTTGATGTCTCTGTTCATACCTCGTGTTAATGTGTTGAACTGTAACTCAGAAATCTCACACTCTAATCTGTTGTTAAATTCTTTATGTTGCAGGACACAAATTCTTACACTGTTAACAGAATGGCCCACTCCATTGAACTGTTTACTGACAAATTGGTATGTATTCAGATTAGGACAGAGATTATGTGTACAGAGATTACAACTCCACAACAGACCCACTTTACAGCAATTTGACTTCCTCTCAAGTTGTAGAAGCTCTGCATTTTGTTCTGGAGATCCTTGATTTAGTCCCCCCAGCTATTAATTGAAATGGTGGCTCTCATAGATGCCATAGCTGAATGTACACACTAAGGGTCCAGTTTTCAAAGGAGCTAAGGGTTTATATTCCTCCTTCCCATAAATCTTCCCGTCGGCTTTTAAAATCAAACACATAAATTGTCTGCATGGATTTCACACACAATTTTAGACTTTTTCAGCAGAAGCAGAACTGGCTCTTTTTCTCCCTGGCTTTAGTGAAGAATTCAAAGCATCTGGTACATAACTAGAATCTTCTATTTTCTTGTTATACTTATAATTATCTATATATCTATGTAACGCATGTTGGAAGTTTTACACTCTGTGGATAATCTGTCCTCTGGTCCAGGGTAACGTGCCAGATCTGCAACCCTCTATCCTTTTCAGCTCAGGCTGTAGCAGCACATGCTCTTAGCTCTGGAGATTCCCTATTTCAGTCTCTGCTGCCTCTGCCAAATTGGTGACTGCCTCACTGTCTCTCTTTCTTATACTGACTTCATATTCTTCAGTCTTAGCTAATTTTCTTTCTTGGGTTAAATTTAGCTGAACTTTCTGAAGGGGGTGCTAAAGAGGATGGAGAGAGGATGCTGTCAGTAGAGAGGGATGGCAGAACAAGGAACAAAGGTCTCAAATTACAGTGGGAGACAAGTAGGTTGGATATTAGGAAAAACTATTTCACCAGGAGGGTGGTGAAACACTGGAATAGGTTACCTAGAGAGGTGGTGGAATCTCCATCCCTAGAGGTTTTTAAGTCCTCCTTTGACAAAGCCCTGGCTGGGATGATTTAGTTAGGGTTGACAAGTATCAGAGAGGTAGCCATGTTAGTTCTGTAGCTTTGAGAACGACAAGAAGTCTTGTGGCACCTTATAGACTAATAGATATTTTGGAGCATAAGCTTTTGTGGTCAAAGACCTGCTTCATCAGATGCATCTGATGAAGTGGGTCTTTGACCACAAAAGCTTATGCTTCAAAATATCTGTTAGCCTCTAAGGTGCCACAAGACTTCTTGTTGTTAGTTAGGGTTGTTCCTACTATGGGAAGGGGGATGGACTTGAGGGCCTCACGAGATCTCTTCCAGCCCTAGGATTCTATTATTCTGCTCTGGTGGGGGGCAAACACTAGCTACATCTACACTTGCATTCCTCTTTTGAAAGAAGAATGTAAATGAGGAAACTTGAAAATGCAACTGAGACACTGATTTACATATCTTGTGTTTCATTTGCGTAATTTCTTTTCAGAAGAGATTCTTTGAAAGAAAAAAAGCAGTGTATATGGGGCTGTTTTGAAAATAAACTCCCTCTTCGAAAGAACCCTTCTTCCAGAAACAAAATAGGAAGAAAGGTTCTTTCAAATACAGGGTTTATTTTTGAAAGAGCTCCTTCTACACTTCTTTTTTTCTTCTGAAAGAATCTCTTGTGAAAAGAGATTATGTAAATGAAGTATGAATATGTAAATCAATGCCTCATTTGCATTTTTGATTTCCCTTATTTGCATGCTTCTTTCAAACGAGGAATGCAAGTACAGAGATAGCCAATATGTTTTGTTGTTCTTCTTTTGGCCTTCTCCAATTTCTTCACATCTTTCAAGATATCTGGTGCCCAGACACAATGCTCCAGCTGAGGCCTAATCATTACAGAGTAGAGCAGAAGAATTACTTCTCGTGTCTTGTTTGCAACACTCCTCCTAATGAATCCCAGAATGCTGCTTGATTTTTCTGCAACAGTGTCACATTGTTGACTAACATTTAGTATGTGTCTAATATTCATCCGATTATTTTGTTACCCTAACATACCCAACTCCTTCCAAATTACTTGTTGTTTCTTCTCTTTTGAACTCTGAGTTTCTTGGGGCAGGGACTGCCTTGTCTTAGGTGGTTGTACTGTGCCTAGCACATTAGGGCCTTGATCTGTCGGAGGTCTGTAGGCACTAAAGCAATACACACAACTTCAATATAAAGTCACTGGAGACTAAGGGAAGGTCTACACAGCAAAGTTATTTTGAAATAATAATTGCCATTCTGAAATAAGTATCCTAGCATCTACACAATGCAACCGATATTTTGAAATATTTCAAAAATTTGAAATAATTTCAAAATAGCAGTTGGCTTCTTTCAAAATAGGTAAACCTCATTCTGGCTGTGTCTACATGGGCACAAATCTTCGAAATAGCCATATATCGAAGATTACTAATGAGGTGCTGAATTGAATATTCAGCACCTCATTAGCATTAGGATGCTTCCAGCTGCGGCACTTCGAAAGCACTGCTTTCGAAAGCGCACGGCTTGGTGCAGCTACATGGGGGTCCTTTTTGAAAGGACCCACACCTTTCTAAATCCCCTTATTTTGACCAGTGAGTGGGATAAGCGGATTTCAAAACGCGTGGGGTCCTTTTGAAAAGGACCCCCATGTAGCTGCGCTGAGCCACGTGCTTTCAGAACACCGCGGCTGGAAGCATCGTAATGCTAATGAGGCGCTGAATATTCAATTCAGCACCTCATCAACAATCTTCGAAATGGCCATAGCATTAGCATGGCTATTTTGAAGACTTGTGCCTGTGTAGACACACCCTCTATGAGGAATAGTGCCGATTTCAAAATAGCTATTTCATTATGGGATGTGGATGTTCCATAGCTCTGAATGCCATAGTTATGTCAAGCTGAGCTTTACGTGTCAACCAGGCCGAAAAGTGATATCCAAATTCACAATGGGAATCTCAGATTTTACATGAGCAACTCAACATGAGGGTGTTTTGATGGCCCATTCGGTAGGTTGCCAAATGTCTAACCACACAACCCTAAACACCCTTTCCCCACCTTCTTCCTCTACCTCTTCTCCAAGGCCTCATCCCACTCACTCCAACCATCTTCTTCCTTTTGCTCACTTTCCTCCACCCTTGCTCACTTTCTGCAGGCTGCAGTAGGGTTCGGAATGGATGAGGGCTGATGGAAGCTGTGGAACTCATGCTGGGGTTGAAGCCCCCTTATAACCAACATTCTGGACCCCCACTTCCTGCTCTGAGCACCCCCCCATGCACACTGCCCTGACTCCTCCACCCACACTCCCTTCTCTGTACCCCACTATTGAAATAAAGCACAAGGCCACTAATTAAATAACCATGTACCTTTTCCTTTTAATTTTAAAAAAATGTACTTCAGTGAAGGACCCAAGCAACACTGGGTACATCTGCTAGTGTAAATAGAATGCTTTTTGCCTCGTCTAACTCCTTTCATTCAAGGTCTTCAAAGCACTTCAAAAATATATTAGGAGTAACTATGGCCTCTGAGTCACATCAATTCGAGGCACTCTACCCCTTCAGCAGAAGTGTACTCAGGAGCTCGGAAAAGTTTATCTTTTGACAGGTGAATGGGTAAAGATAAGAAAGGAACTCAGGAGTCCTGAACATTCTCCTGCTCTCTCTATTAGATAGCACTTCCAGATGAGCTTGTTTCTTACTTGTGAGGAACACTGCAGCTTCCTAGCACATGTGAAATGTGCCTCTGGTGGCAAGAGACCAGAATTCATCACCAAATTTGCTGTGCTGGTTGAATCTTTAGCTTCCCTGGGGTGGGTATTAATGGAGAATGAGACACAGATGCTGGTCCATGTTCTCTATGCAATATCTGCTTTGTGTAGCTAGTTCTTGGTACATTACAGAGACACAGGTTGGGTCTACATGAGCCCCTTCCTTTAGAAAGGGGCATGTTAATGAGCTGGTTCAAAAGATGCTAATGAGGCACTGCAATGAATATGCAGCACCTCATTAGCATAATGGCAGCTGCAGTGATTCCAAGGTGCAGCTTTTCGGCTTTTTGAATCGCACACCGCTCATGGAGACAGGACCTTCCGAAGGGACACCCCCCATTTTCAAAAGCCCTTCTTCCTATCTGGTGTTATCCTAAGGGATAAGGGGATTTTGAAGTTTCCGGGTTCCTTTCAAAAAGGAGCCCTGCCTGGATGAGCTGCGCGGTGGCAAGCCGCGTCAATTTCGAAGTTCTGTGGCTGCCGGCATTCTAATGAGGCGCTGAATATGTATTTCAGTGCTTCGTTAGTAAACTTTGAAATGGCCATTTGCATGGCCATTTCGAAGTTTTGGGCTAGTGTAGACATAGCCTTTAGAAATCCCAGACAAGTGCTTAATACCTGCCCTTAAAAATGAACAGAATCAAATTCAGGGTTCACTTTATCTGTGAATCATCCATTTTAGCTACCATACATCCTTGGCTAGGTTACACTGGGGTTCAAAGACTGGCACTTTTTTTCTTGTAAATTAGGCTGCTACAGAAAAGCATTTCAGTGACTATTGTAGTTTCATCTCTATCTTCCCCAGATAGGTTTCAATGAAACAATAAAAAATACTGAGTGTCTCCAATTAAGTAATTTTCCCTCAAACATTTAGCCAAAATAATTTAAGTGACTTAGAGCTCAAGAAAAGCTATTTTTATTGGATAACCATTTGCAAAAAGAGCAAAGTATGGAGATGTCTAATAAAACAAAAGCATTTTCTAGGCTTGCTGATTGGAGACCCAAAGCCATCCAAATTAAATCTGGTATTTTTTTTAAATGTGTGCATTCTGCCCATTTACTGCAATAATATAATTTAGAAATAAAGAAAGGGTGGCAGAAGCTCTTGTATTGAACATATTAAAATGAGCAATGTGTGTACTTTGGTTTTAGAATTTCATTACAAAGAGAAACTGAAGTGCTCAAAACAACTACAGAATTGTTTGGTCTATAGGCAATAAAGGAGAAGTCTGTTTGTGTTCCATGTTATTTGTTATATGGGATCTAGAAATATGAGAACAGCTTCATGGGGCTTTGCTGACTGGAACCGTACTCCTTCCTATTTTTAATTTGTTGCCGTTCATGAAAACATTACAATATGCCTTTTGGGAGCACAAAAAAAAAAAAAAAGGAAATACACACTTGCTATCTCAATGAATATTTATTTAGTCCAGCCACAGAGCTGTAGTTTGCATCTCAGATCAGAGCAGACTGCCTTCACATTTTACTTAAATTCACATTTTTACATGAGAAAAGTAGCACTGTGTTACCCTGGAGTTATATGTGTTGGTTTTTCCACATGGTGTTCAGCTTTCAGGGTAAGTATGTCTGTGCCTTCACCAGCAAGTTCTTTTGAAAGATTTTTTGAAGGAAGGGGGCTCTTTCAAAAGAGCCCATGGAGGGTCTACACACAAAAAGCGATCTTTCGAAAATAAATTGAAAGAATGTGGTGCTCCTTTCAAAATTGCTCTTCCTTTCCTGTTTCAGGAAGCGTGCCCCCTTTTGAAAGCTTCTTTTGAAAGAAAATGTGTAGACACTCTGCAGGACCCTTCTGTCAAAAAAGCAGTCTTCATTTTCGATGCCTGGTCCATTCTTTTGAAGAAGTGGGGCTGTGTGGGTGCTCTCTATCGAAAGAGCAGGTCACTCTTTTGATCCACTTTTTTTGAAGTTCTTTTGAAAGATCTTTACGGTGTAGATGTAGCCAATGTGTCTTACTCATTTTGATAAAAGCATGGACAGTAGAATTAACTGAGTTTACGTGGTGCTGCAGACTTTTCTATTTTAGCATCGGAGGAAGAATGTGCAAAAGGTGGAAAGGAATGGGAGTAGCCAAAAGGTGCCTCCTCTTGCAAATTACATCATTTTACAACCTCTTGAGGGATCAAGGTAATTGGTACATGCCTAACAAGAATTTAGCACAAAGGGCCATATTTTCACAGGCATTGAAGGTCTTAGTGCAATTTTCAGAAGCACTTAAGTAAGTTAAGGGCCTAACTCTCAATGGCTAATGTAGCAAAAAGACCTCCGCCCACACTATTTATTTTACACGTGGATTTTCTAGAAATACATTAAACTGTAAGGTCCTTCAACATGTGACCTAGAGACTGATAAAACCTCATGCTGATTTCATTCCTGGGCCGGGGCAGTTGTCTTCTAAGCCACTGCATTACTGATGATTTGTACATGAGTCTCTGAAGCTTTGTAATCTTTGTAAAACCTTGCCACTTTGTAAATCTAAGCAACTTTGCTTTACAAGTTCAGAGACTTACTGGAAGCTTGGCGACTGAGGTTTGCAACTTCATAATCTTTTTTAGCATCCATCCACTCTGCTTGTGACTTGCTCTGGACTGCATTTATCCCCTCGGATATGTATGTGCGTGCAAGTGGAGACTATTGTGTGCTTAAGACTATGAGCTCCAAGGCTGAGCGCATGGAAATGAGTATCAGCCCAATCAAGGCTGAACAGGGCTGCTGTCTCTGGCTCTAGGGAAGTCTGGGTATGTTCCTTGATGACAAATGTGGATGAGTCACAGAGGTGATACAGAGGAAATAAAGGAGAGAGAATGTGGTAGTAGCTCTCTTTCTCCTCTTGCTTTCCTGCAGCCAGTTTCTTTCCTGACCAGCTTTCCAACCATGATCAGCAGACAGACCCTCCAGTACCAACGTGACTTGGCTCCTTCTGCAACCCATAAGCCAGCATGAGGGAGCCTCAGGGAAGGAATGCATGTGTGTGAATGGATGAATGAATGAATGTGTGTGTGTGTGTGTGTGTGTGTGAAAGAAAGGGAGAGAGAGAGAGCTGGTTCCCTCTTTCGTTTAAATCTTCAGTGGCAGCTCCGTTCTCATTAGTTTAACCATATAGTGGATATAGTGGAGTGTTTAATTCCCTGATCAATAAATGACTACTGGCATAACCTTGGGCAGTCATGCTAGTGTAAATTAAGGCAACAGCTATATCCACATCACAGCCCTGGGCATGGATGCGGATGTTAATCCCACGGATAGCCCTGAAGCAGTTGGGGAAATCCAGGGCAGTGAATCCTGCCATGACTGCATCCACATCTGCCAGACAGATGACCCTCTGCAGCCAGAGTGTGTTGATGGCTGTCACAACCTGTGAAGGAGGGGACCAAACACACATATCAGGGAATGAGGGAGGAAGTTCCTGGCCCCAGGAGGCTCCTCTGCCCTTCCTGTCCCCTCACCACTGAGCCCTCCGGGAGGCCCCCACATGTGAGGCCACCTCCCTGGAAGCAAGTTTGTGTGAGGGTGGAATGGCACAGTCCCCCAGGGATGGGTCTTCCACCCCAACCCCTCACACTCCAAACCCACTCCTCAAGGGTACCCCTTGTGCAGGACACCCTCCCTGTGGAGGGCCTGCAGTCAGAGAGTGCCTTGGCTCCATGAGGACAGCTCGGATGGTGGACTTCCCCTGTAGGGGGTGGCGAGCTTCCACAGGGTAATGGCACCATGCTTCTGCACAGGGATGGGAGGCCACAGTGTCCTGTCTCTGGAGGGCAGAGGTAAGCCAGTCACAGAGCTCAAGGAAGGTGTCCTTCTGAATGTAAAAGTTCTGTAGCCGCTACTGCTCATCCCAGTGCCCCACGAGGAGCTGGTTCCACCAGTCAGAACTGGTGCTGTACCTCCAGATTCACCTGAGCACCTGAGGGTGTGAGCACGGGTGGGCCCATGTGGCAGCAATGTCATGCTCCTTGAAGGTAGTGTCACGCTCACCCTGCCTGATGAGGAAGAGGACAACAGTCTGAGGTGGGAAGAAGGGTACTTTTGAAAGAGCTGCATGTACACTGCTTTTCTTCTTTCAAAAGACGATCTTTCAAAAGAAGAATGTGCAAATGAGGCACCCAATATGTAAATTTGCACCTCGTTTGCATTTTCAATTTCTCTCATTTGTATGCCTCTTTCAAAAGAGGAATGCAAGTATAGACACAGCCTTCCTGTGCAGGAACTTGCTTATGGAATATAGAATCATAGAATGCTAGCACTGGAAGGACCCTCGAGACGTCATCGCATACAGCCCCCTGCCCTCAGGGCACAACCAAATACTGTCTAGACCATCCTTGATAGACATTTATCTCACCTGTTCTTAAATATTTCCAAAGATGAAGATTCCACATCCTCCCTAGGCAACGTATTCCAGTGTTTGACCACCCTGACAGTTAGGAACTTTTTTCTAATATCCAACCTAAACCTCCGTTGCTGCAGTTTAAGCCCATTGCTTCTTGTTCTATCCTCAGAAGCCAAGAAGAACAAGTTTTCTCCCTCCTACTTATGACACCCTTTTAGATACATGAAAACCGCTATTATGTTGCCCCTCAATCTTCCCTCTTCCAAACTAAAGAAGCCCAGTTCTTTCAGGCTTCCTTCATAGGTCATGTTCTCTAGACCTTTTGATCATTCTTGTTGCTCTTGTCTGGACATTGTCCAATTTATCCACATCTTTCTTGAAATGCAGTGCCCTGAACTGGACACAGAGTAGGGCAGAAGAATGGCTTCTCCTGTCTTGCTCACAACACACCTGTTAACGCATCCCAGAATCATGTTTGCTTTTTTTTGCAACAGCATCACACTGTTGACTCATATCTAACTTATGGTCCACTATAACCCCTAGATCCCTTTCTGCCATACTCCTTCCTAGACAGTCGCTTCCCATTCTGTATGTGTGAAACTGATGTTTCCTTCCTAAGTGGAGCACTTTGCATTTGTCATTATTAAACTTCATCCTGTTTACCTCAGACTATTTATCCAATTTGTCCAGATCATTTTCAGTTTTGACCCTATCCTCCAAAGCAGTTGCAACCTCTCCTAGCTTGGTATCATCTGCAGACTTAATGTGTACTGTCTATGCCAATATCTAAATCATTGATGAAGGTATTGAACAGTACTGGTCCCAAAATAGATCCCCACAGAACCCTACTTATTATATCTTTCCAGAAGGATTGAGAACCATTAATAACTGCTCTCTGAGTATGGCTATCCAGCCAGTTTTGCACCCACCTTATAGTGACCCCATCTAAGTTGTATTTGCCTTGTTTATTGATAAGAATATCATGCGAGACCACAGCAAGTGCCTTACTAAAGTCTAGGTCTGCCACATCCACCACTTCTCTCTTATCCACAAGGCTCATTATCCTATCAAAAAAAGCTGGCAGATTGGTTTGATGTGATTTGTACTTAACAAATCCATGCTGGCTGTTCCCCATCGCCTTTCCACCTTCCAAGTGTTTGCAGATGATTCCCTTATTTACTTGTTCCATTGCCTTTCCTGGCACAGAAGTTAAACTGACTGATCTGTAATTTCATGTTTTGTTCTTACTCCCCTTTTTAAAGATTGCTGCTATATTTGCCCTTTTCCAGTCCCCTGGAATATCTCCTGTCTCCCATGAGTTTCCAAAGATGACAGCTAAAGGCTCAGATACCTCCTCTATCACCTCGAGTATTCTAGGATGCATTTCATTAGGCCCTGGTGACTTGCAGACATCTAACTTTTCTAAGTGATTTTTAACTTGTTCTTTTTTAATTTTATCTTCCAAACCTACCCCTTTCTCACTAGCATTCAGTATGTTAGGCATTCCTTCCTGAGACTTCTCAATGAAGACCGAAACAAAGAAGTCATTAAGTATCTCTGCCATTTCCAAGTTTCCTGAGCAATGGGCCTACCCTGTCCTTGGTCTTCCTCTTAATTCTAATGTATTTATAAAATGTTTTCTTGTTTCCCTTTATGCCTGTAGCTAGTTTGAGCTCATTTTGTGCCTCTGCCTTTCTAATCTTGCCCCTGCATTCCTGTGTTGTGTGCCTATATTCACCCTTTGTAATTTTTGCTAGTTTCCATTTCTCTTATGATTCCTTTTTTATTTTGAGATCATGTAAGATCTCCTGGTTAAGCCAAGGTGGTCTTTTGCCATATTTTCTATCTTTCCTATGTAGCAGAATAGCTTGCTTTTGGTCCCTTAAAAATGTCTCTTTGAAAAACTGCCAATTCTCCTCACTTGTTTTTCCCCTCAGTCTTGCTTCCCATGGGACCTTACCTACCAGCTCTCTGAGTTTACCAATATCTGCCTTCCTGAAATTCATTGTCTCTATTTTGCTGTTCTCCCTTCTACCCTTCCTTAGAATTGTGAACTCTATGATTTCATGATCACTTTCATCCAAGCTGTCTTCCACTTTCAAATTCTCAGTCAGTTCCTCCCTATTCATTAAAATCAAATCTAGAACAGCTTACCCCCGGTAGCTTTCTGAAACTTCTGAAATAAAAAGTTGTCTCCAGTGCAGTCCAAGAACTTACCGGGTAGTTTGTGGCCCTCTGTATTTGTTTTTCAATGTATATCTGCATAGTTGAAGTCCCCCATCACCACCAAGTCCTGGGCCCTGGGTGATTTTGTTAGTTGTTCAAAAAAAGACTCATCCACCTCTTCTACCTTGGTAGGTGGCCTGTAGTAGACTCCCTTGTTTTTTGTCCCTTTTAGCCTAACCCAGACACTCTCAACACATCTGTATCCTATGTCCATCTCCACCTCAGTCCAAGTATGTACATTTTAATATAAAGGCAACACCTCCTCTTTTTTCCCGTCTATCCTTCCTGAGCAAGCTGTACCCTTCCATACCAACATTCCAATCATCTGTATTATCCCACCAAGGTTCTGTGATGCCAACAATGTCATAGTTGTATTTATTTATTAGCACTTCCAGTTCTTCCCACTTACTACCCATACTTCTTGCATTTGCATATAGGCATCTAAGATATTGATTTGATCTTGCCTCCCAGTTTTGCCCTGACCCCTCTTTTACTCTGCCATTATAGCCCACGCTCCGTCCCATTTCCAACCCCTCTCCCAGATCTCCATGTTCTCCACTTACCTGTGGACTTTGCTCCCCTGTCCACACTGAATCTAGCTTTAAGCCCCCCTTACTAGGCTAGCCAGTCTGTGTCCAAATAGGGTCTTCCCTCTCCTCAAAAATGAATGCCATCTCTGCCTAGCATTCCTTCCTGGAATAGCATCCCGTGGTCAAGGAAGCCAAAGCCCTCCTGGTGGCACCATTTACGCAGCCAGGCATTGACCTCCAGGATGCACCTGTCTCTGCCTGGGCCCTTACCTTTGACAGGAAGTATTGAAAAGAAAATCACCTGCATCCCAAACTCCCTCACCCGTAGTCCCAGACACCTGTAGTCACTCTTGATCTACACAGTGTCACATCTCTCAGTATCATTAATGCCCACATGGTTGAGTTGCATGAGTAGTAGTCAGAGGGCCGGATAATCCTTGACAACACCCCCATAATATCTTGGATATGGTCCCCCGGCAGGTAGCATACCTCCCGAGATCAAAATGTCAGGGCAACATATGGGCACCGCCATTCCCCTCAGAAGGGAATCTCCGACCACCACTACTCTACATTTCCTCCTCGCAATGGTGGCAGCTGACCTCCCAGCCTTGGGGGTACGAGGCTTCTCCTCTCCTGTACATGGTGATTTCTTGTCTCCTGTATCAAGTAGAGCATAACAGTTTCCTAGCACCATGGTGGGAGGGTTTGGAGCAAGGATGGAGCACTGTCTACTGCCAGAAGTCACCAGCTGCAAGTGTCTACCCTGAGCCATCTCCTTCTCCCCCAGTGGTTTGTCAGCAGTCCTGTGTACTGGGACACCTACCGCAGCTGTCTCCACATGGATACTGTCCAGGAATTGCTTGTGGCTTCGGATACTCCTCAACCTAGCCACCTCCTTCTGTAGCTCTCCCACCTGCTGCCTGAGAGATTCCGTCAGCAGGCACCTTTCACGCTGGATGGTCTCCCCGAACCTGGATAACAGTAAGTGGGAATTGCAGGCCACATTCCCTGGAAAACCACACCAGGATCTGGGTAGAGGCATCCATGGACAGGCAGTCTGTTTGGCTACAGGCACAGACAGAAGAGACAGAAGCAGTGCTGGCACAGGTGCTACGGGTCTTCCTGACCATCGTAGAACTCCCTCTGTCAAACACTCTTAAAGTCCCCTGTCTGCAGCCCCCTGTCCGCTTCAAAAATTCAAGCAGCAACTTCACCATTCTTGGATCACTGTAATTTAGCATTTCACTCTGCAAGTAGGATAGTTCACATCAGTCCAGTAGTCTGTGTTTGACCTCTGGGACAAAAACACCCACAAGCATTCCATGATCTATAGCAAGTACTTAGCAAAGGAAACTTCTCTCCTAAGGCCATAGGAACAAGTCAGCAAAGCCTGAGGACCTTCACCTTGAAGGCTCTGTGCTTTGTCCCACAGGGTGACATGATAGACATGAAGGATGAAAAGGACTGGTACAGCACATATAGGTGGATAACTATTGTAAGATGCCTTGCAGAATGTCAGGATTTTTTTTTTAATGCAACATGTCCTCAGTTTAGGCCTGGACATGTTTGCTGAAAGTGAATAATCTCCACTAACAGGAAACTATGCATAATAGAACAAAAACTATTATTCAAAATGAGCCCTCCATAAAATATGTATGCAATTAAAGAGTGAAATATTGAACTGTGTACACTTACATGGAGCAACACAATAATCCCACAGTCACTAAGTCATTCTCAGAATATTTATCTTTTCTAATAAAATATAAAATATTAAAAATTGCTTTAACTTCTTTCATCTGGGTGCTTTCAAAAACATTTTCCCATCTGTTTTATAGCATATGCAGGGCTATTAACGTAACTCAGCAGGAGACACTAGTACCATTAAAGCCTTTTTTTTTCAGAAATGTCTTAATTTTACCATTTGGCTCTCATTTTCAGCAGATTAGAGCCTGAACTGCTGTTTTCACTCACCACAAACACTTCACTCACTTATCAAATTGTTAACAACCTACTGGCTTCTTCCAATAATGTCAACGTTAGTGCTTTACTTTTCCCTCCATCAGTCACGCCATACTATCATCCCACCCACCACCTGGATAAATAGCTCTAAAGCTGTCATCTCAATATCCCTCCTGAAAACATATCCCTGCCATGATGCTTTCAAATTGTTCCCATCTGGCTTTGCTCCTAGTTTGTGCAGCAACCAGCACATGTTCTGGTGGTATGTGACTGAGGCTTCAAGGGGCTACAAATTTGAATGGGGTGAGGAAGTGACAAGTTGCAATATCTGTTTTCCTGCTATACTGTTTCTTTGATTTTGGTCCTTCCCATTTTTTATCTACCAGTTGCACCCTAGACTTCATGAAATTTGTGGCAAGAAGTATCTTTATAATTCATTGGTATAACATTGCTACCAGCGTCATCTTTGATGTAAAGATCCAGAATATCAATTGATCTGGGAAAAGTGCCCAGTCTCTTGGGGCTGGGAGCAACCTGATGTGGTGCAATTATGGTTTTAAGTGACCACTTTATCACAACGACCAGTTTGGGTGTTGAGAAGGACGGGTGACTCCAAGGGGACTGTCTGCGATTCTATGGTCAGACTAGTATAGGGGTCCAGGAGCTCACATTTGTTGCCGGCTTTGTGAAATTTAACTACAAAACATACTGCAAGTTTGTCAGGGGCAGAGCTGCAAAAAGACTTTCTGTGCTCCTGGGTAAGGGAGGATGGCTCTGTGTCCCTAAAATAGCAGCAGCCAAGAGCCCCTGGTGCTTTTAAATCTCTGGGCCTGGAGCAGCTGTCCCCATTTCTCTCCCTGCATTGGCAACCCTGCTTTTGGGGATGGGTCTGCCTTGTTTTCTGACCATCCGCCTGAAGACAGTCACTCATAGTCATGAGCCACACCAGGCAGCATGGCAAGAGAGATTTTAGTTATATACATAGAAAGAGAAGAAGGAAGGATGTGGCTGGGCTGCTAAACAAAGCGGATGACAAGGAGATAAGAGATAATCTAGGCTTGGACCAAAATCTAAGATTATACTTTGCCGTAGTTTTCATCAAGGATGATGTTAGGACACATATACATTCCGCAGGTACAGAACATGAGAACACATGTCTAGAAATGGCATTTACCACATGGAAGTTGGAAACAACACTTCAAGGCTATGTCTACACTTGCCCCCTTCTTTGAAGAGCACATGGTAATCAGGGTGATGGGAGATTACTAATGAAGTGCTGTGGTGAATATGCAGCACTTCATTAGGCAAATTCTCCTTCACAGCAACTTCAAAGTGTCAAATTTTGAAGTGCTGGCATGTCGTGTAGCTGCGGGCACTTCAAAGTGCCTGTGCTACTTCGCAGTGCCTATAATCCCCCAAATTTTGAGGGGTAAAGACACTTTGAAGTTGCCATGGGGTAGAAATTGCCTAATGAAGTGCTGCATATGTATCACAGCACTTCATTAGTAATCTCTCATCACCCTGATGACCAAGCCCCCTTCGAAGAAAGAGGCAAGTGTAGACGCAGTCAAAGATTTGAATGTGCTTGAAATTGGGACCAGATAATTTCTATCCCAGAATCCTGCAAGAACTGGCACATGAGACCCCTCAGTCAGTCACAAGGACTTTTAATAACTCTCTCTATTTGGGGATAGTATCAGAGGGGTAGCCGTGTTAGTCTGGATCTGTAGAGCAACGAAGGGTCCTGTGGCACCTTATAGACTAACAGAAAAGTTTAGAGCATGAGCTTTCGTGAGTTAACTCACTTCTTCTTCAGCATCTGAAGAAGTGAGTTAACTCACGAAAGCTCATGCTCTAAACTTTTCTGTTAGTCTATAAGGTGCCACAGGACCCTTCGTTGCTCTATTTGGGGATAGTGCTCTGGTAGTACTCTATGACTGGAGAATATCTAATATCTCGACTTACTTGACTTAAACCCTTGTACTCGAGGTGGAGCACTGGTCATCTACAAGTCTCCTTAATGTCACTCTGTCTGGAGACAAAACCTGTCATGGTGAGGCATCTTGAGTATCTCAATGACCCAGAGATCTAGGAGGTACAACTCCTGAAAGGGTCACCCAAGCTAGACAGGTCAAAGGGTAAAGACCAGGCAAATCTAAATCACCTCTCTGAGAGGTAAAAGGGGTTGGTTTAGAGTTAATAATCCTATCTGTAAAAACCCAAAGTTACAGAAACATCTATCTAACATCAGAGTTATATTTATGTAAGGTGTGGATAGGAGGGGGAAGTGAGTCCAGCAATTACACACCTGTTAGTCTGACCTCAGTTCTGTGCAAGAATGTAGAGCAAAGTGTGAGGAGAAGAATATTTAAATTCATAAAGGGTAGGCAGGATGTAACACAACATGGGTTTATTAGAGAGAGGCCATGTCAGACTAATATGATTTCCTCCTCTGAGAAAATTGCTGATTTTCAAGAGAAGGAAAGTCAGTTGATATAATAGATTCGCATTGCAGTAAAGTAGTGGACATGGTACTACCTGGGAAATTCAATAGTTCAATTAGCCAAGATGAACATCACTATACAGATTGTAAAGTAGATAAGGAATTTGACTACAGGAGAGAAAGCAATGGATAGTGCCACAAGGCAACTGATCACTAGGCGGATTTCCCAAAAATCTATCTTTGGACCAGTCTTATTAATTAATCTTTTTATTACCTTCTCACACAAAATAGGAGCTTGTTAATAAAAAGTGCCAATGTCACAAAACATCACCAATACGGAAGGTCAGAATATGATATGGGGAGATCTGGAAGTTCTTAAAGAATGAGTGACAAAAAGCTGATGAATTTCAGTAGCAAACACTGAAGATTCACGAGCTCAAGGTCGAATAAGAGTTTCTGCTCCATGCTAGGCATCATCAGTTGGAAGCAACAGAGGAGGTTGATTACTGGAGGACTGAGCCACGAATCTGACATGGCCATTGGAAAGGTAACTGTGATACTAGAATGCATCAGCTGGGGCATCATAATGCCAATATATAAGGTATTGAAATACAGTGTACAATTATTGTCACCAGTGTTCAAGAGAGAGTAACTCAAAGTGGAAGAGGTAAAGGAAATAGCTCTTAAGAGCCGTGTCTACATGTGCACGCGACTTCAAAGTACCGGCACTAACTTCAAAATAGCGCCCGTCACGGCTACACGTGTTGGGTGCTATTTCGATGTTAACATCGACGTTAGGCAGTGAGACTTTGAAGCCGCTAACCCCATGAGGGGATGGGAATAGCGCCCTACTTCAACGTTCAATGTCTAAGTAGGGAACGTGTAGTCGTTGCGCGTCCTGCAACTTCGAAATTGCGGGGTCCTCCATGGCGGCCATCAGCTGAGGGGTTGAGAGACGCTCTCTCCAGCCCCTCAGTTCAATGGTGGCCACGTGGAGCTGCCCCTTAAAGGTCCCCACCCCCTCCCTTTCTGTGCAGGAAGCTGACAGAGCGTGCAGGCAGCAGCAATAACACGCAGCTCGCCTGCACGCTCTTCTTCAGCCACCCAGACCCCCAAACGACCTGATTGCCGCCCGGCAGCCCCCCCAGTGCCCTCAGGGAACCCCCCCAAAGGGGAGCCAGGGTTCCCAGGGCAGGAGCCAGGCCGGGAAGCGGCAGCGGGGCCCCTCCTGGACGGAGGCCAAGCTTCGGGACCTGCTGGGGCTCTGGAGCGAGGAGGAGGTGCTCCAGGTAATGGGGAACAAGAGGCGGAACGCGGATGCGTTCGCTCAGCTGGCCGAGGGCCTGGCCACCCGGGGTCACCCTGCCCGCACTCCGGACCATGTCCGGAGTAAAGTGAAGGAGCTGCAGCAGGGTTACGCCCGGGCCCGGGATGCTGCCGGCCGATCTGGGGCCGCCCCCGTCACTTGCCCTTTTACAGGGAGCTCAGGGACATCCTGGGCCCCCGGCACACCTCCTCCCCTCCGGCCACGCTTGACACCTCGGCTGAGGAGCCCCAGCAGGCCCCGGAGCCAGAGTCCACCCCGGAGACAAGCCCCGCACTCCGGGGGCCCCCCATGGAGCCCACCCCCGGGGCACCGGAGCAGGAGGAGGAGGAGGAGGGGGACTCCTCCTCCACTGAGACGGGGCTCCAGATCCTCCTCCTGCCATCGAGGAGCAGCAGCTGGGCGTCCGCCCCCCGGGTGTCCCCCGACCGTGGGAGTGGACCTACAGGTATGTACCCCCCCGGTGTACACTCCCGGGGTTGAGGGGTGGGGCTAATAGATATGTGGCCAGGGCCCTCCACATGCCCAGATGACCATGGCCCCAAGGACAGCAGTGGCATGTCCCTCACAGGAGTGCATCAGCTCTTTCCCCCCCAGCACGACAGTGCCATGCCCCATCCCCGGGGCAGGGGGGAGCAGAACCTCTAGGGTCCCCCGGGAGGAGTGGGTGGGACACCCAGCAGCAGCAGCAGCAGAAGCAGCAGCAGCATGTGATGGAGTGGGGGGAGTGCAAATGCGAGACTCAGGCTAGATATGAGCAACAAGCTGAAGAGCTCCCAGTGGCTAAGGATGATCCTGGGGCTACAACTGGCAGGTTACACCTCTGCCCTGAACAAAGAGGAGGGAGGAGCCGAGCTGGCTTTGAATCGGGAGCCGCAGGTAGAGGCTAGGGGAAGGGAGAGCTAGAAGGCTGCCTGCCTGAGGAGGGGGAAAGCTACACCCCAGAGGGGCACCTCTTGGGGTCTTCTCCCCAGGACGGGTTGAAAGGACTGTCTCTGACTGCTGTACTGTCGCTTCTGGGAGAAACTGGGCATCTGTTACCTAAAAAACTTCTCCTGTCATACCTGAGCCGTGTCTACACGTGCACGCTACTTCGAAGTAGTGGCACTAACTTCGAAATAGCGCCCGTCATGGCTACACGCGCCGGGCGCTATTTTGAAGTTAACTTCGATGTTAGGCAGCGAGACGTCGAAGTCGCTAACCCCATGAGGGGATAGGAATAGCGCCCTACTTCGACGTTCAACGTCGAAGTAGGGACCGTGTAGTCGTTGCGCGTCCCGCAACTTCGAAATAGCGGGGTCCGCCATGGCGACCATCAGCTGAGGGGTTGAGAGACGCTCTCTCTCCAGCCCCTGTGGGGCTCTATGGTCACCATGGGCAGCAGCCCTTAGCCCAGGGCTTCTGGCTGCTGCTGCGGCAGCTGGGGATCCATGCTGCAGGCACAGGGTCTGCAACCAGTTGTCGGCTCTGTGTATTTTGTGTTGTTTAGTTCAACTGTGTCTGGGAGGGGCCCTTTAAGGGAGCAGCTTGCTGTTGAGTCCGCCCTGTGACCCTGTCTGCAGCTGTGCCTGGCACCCTTATTTCGATGTGTGCTACTTTGGCGTGTAGACGTTCCCTCGCTGTGCCTATTTCGATGTTGGGCTGAGCAACGTCGAAGTTGAACATCGACGTTGCCAGCCCTGGAGGACGTGTAGACGTTATTCATCGAAATAGCCTATTTCGATGTTGCTACATCGAAATAAGCTATTTCGATGTAGGCTTCACGTGTAGACGTGGCCCTGCTGAGTGAAGTGAGAGTCACTCCTGCCGTGGGACGGGGTGCAGTGCAGGGGGACCCTTGAACCCCATCACAGCAGCATCTCCCAGGGACGGGGATGGGGAACCTGCAGCACAGGGGTGGGGGGACAAGGGCCACGGCTTGGGGCCCACACTAATGCCTGTCTCCACTCTTCTTCCCCCCCTCCTGTGTTCCGCAGCTGCACCATCGGAAGGACCGGACAGCGCCAGCGAGGCTTCAGTGGTCCCGGAATCCCCTCCAGGGCCATCGCTCCAGGCCAGCCTCTTGGCAGAGCAACGACCGGCCCCACAGCGGGCAAGACAGTGGATCCAGCAGCAGCAGCCGCTGGCGATGGACCCCCAGCTGCTGGCCCTCTACCGCCGGCAGGTGGAGGTAGCAGAGCAGCGGCTGTGGGTGGAGCAACACCGCCTCCACCTGCAGGAGCGGGCGCTGGCCTGGCGCCAAGAGGCATGGGGGGCCTACATGGAGACGTTCAACCGCATAGCGGATTACCTGGCCCCCCATGCCGCGCTGGCCGCCGCTGCGCCTGCCCTGCCTGCTCCACCCGCTGCGCCACCCGCTGCTCCAGTCGCCGCGCCATCCGCTGTCGCCCCACCACCCGCCACTGAGGGCCATTCTGCCGAGGGAGACCTGGGGCCAGCTGACACTGGCCGGCCATATCTTCTGGTCCGCCCGGCCCCCAGCCAGCCACGGCCAGGGCTGCAGTCGAGGTGGGGATCGCAGCCGCCCACCCCCAGTGCTGGATTGTAGGGGTGTGGGGCCCAGGACATGTCCCCCCCCTTTGTATATATTCCCTCCACTTTGTTGGTTTTCAGCCTTGTACATAGTCTTTATTTATTTATTTGTGACCTCCGTTTTCACTGTCTGATCCTTCCCCCCCATGTAAATAGTTCTCCCCTTCCTTGTTATCCCTGTTTTTTTTGTTAATATACATACATATATAATATTAAGTTAGAAGTTCCTATAGTTATTATTAGTAAGAAGAGTTGCAGTAAAGGTGTTTGATTTCACAAACAAGTGTCTGCTTTTATTTGTACAAGAAAAGTGGAGGGGAGGTGTGCTGTTGGGTGCTCCGTGGTGTGGGCGTAGGGGCAGGGAGTGTTGTGGGGGATGGGGGGGGTAGTGGGGGGCCTGCCAGCGTTCACCCCGCGGCCTCATCGAAGTGGGCCCGCAGGGCCTCCCGGACCCGGGTCCCTTCGGGGTCCACCTGGCGACTGGGGGCAGTGGGTGTCTGCACATCGGCCCTGCCGGCCTCCACAGCCCAGCCCTGAAAGAAGGCCTCCCCCTTGCTCTCCACCAGATTGTGTAGGGCGCTGCACGCACCCACAATCTGGGGGATGTTGGTGGGGCCCGCATCCAGGCGGGTGAGGAGAAACCTCCAGTGCCCTTTGAGGCGGCCAAATGAGCGCTCCACCACCTGACGTGCGTGGTTCAGTCACTGGTTGAAGCACTCCTGGCTGGCAGAGAGATGGCCCGTGTACAGGTGCATGAGCCAGGGCCAGAGGGAGTATGCCGCATCTGCAATGACGCAGAGGGGCATGGTGGTGTCCCCCACAGGGATCTCCCGCTGGGGGATGTAGGTCCCTGCCTCCAGCCGGCGGCACAGGCCCGAGTTCCGGAATACCCGGGCATCGTGGGTGCTGCCAGGCCAGCCCACGTAAATGTCCTGGAAACGGCCCTGGCTGTCCACCAAGGCCTGGAGGACCACTGAGTGGTAGCCCTTCCGGTTGATGTAGCGTCCTCCATTGTGCTCCGGGGCGCGGATGGGGATGTGAGTCCCATCCAGAGCCCCGAAGCAACTGGGGAAGCCCAGGGTGGCAAAGCCCGCAATGGTGGCATCTGGGTCCCCCAGCCTCATGCACCTGTGGAGTAGCAGGGCGTTGACGGCGTGGACAACCTGCAGCTGAAGCACTTGGGAGAGCACCAATGAGGGGTGAGCAGGGTGTGTGTGGCCCTCCCCTGCCAGGGTCCCCCTGCCCTCCCCTCCCCTCCCCTCCCCTGCCCTCCCCTGCCCGGGCCCCCCTGCCCTGCCAGGGCTGCCTTCCCCCCCTCCCACTGTGGGTCCTCTTACCTCCATGAGGACAGCCCCGAAGGTGGCCTTGCCGACGCCAAACTGCTGGCCCATGGATCGGTAGCTGTCTGGAGTGGCCAGCTTCCAGACAGTGATGCTGACCCGTTTCTCCACAGGGAGGGCACGCCGCATAGAGGTTTCCTGGTGCCTGAGTGTGAGAGTGAGCCACCGGCATAGCTCCAGAAATGTCTGCCGGCTCATGCGAAAGTTCCTGAGCCAGCAGTTGTCATCCCACTCCCCAAGCACCAGCCGCTCCCACCAGTCGATGCTGGTGGGGTAGCTCCACAGCCGGTGGCGTATGAGGCGGCGGGGGTGTCAGGGTGCTGCAGGGTTGGGGGTTGCGTCCTCCTCCCCTGTGGGTAGCTCCTCCTCTGTGGCAAGGAGGTGCTCAGCTGCCTCCTGCATGGCATGGAGCAGGGTGAGCACTGCTCCTGCAGGGGTGGCTGGGTGGACCTCTGGCTGCTGCTGCTGCTGCTGCTGGGGGGTCCATCATGACTGTGTCGCCCGAGGTGTGCGTGCCTATGGCTCTGCAGACTGCGTGCTGTGCAGTCTGCGTGTGTCTGGGAGGGGCCCTTTAAGAGAGCGGCTAGCTGTTGCCCCAGAAGCGCTAGTCCGCCCTGTGACCCTGTCTGCATCTGTGCCTGGCACCCTTATTTCGATGTGTGCTACTTTGGCGTGTAGACGTTCCCTTGCTGCGCCTATTTCGATGTGGTGCTGCACAACGTCGATGTTGAACATCGACCTTGCCAGCCCTGGAGGATGTGTAGACGTTATTCATCGAAATAGCCTATTTCGATGTCGCTACATCGAAATAAGCTACTTCAATGTAGGCTTCACATGTAGACAAAGCTAAGATGAGCAGGGGAGTATAGAGCCTATCTTACGTCAGGTGAACAGAAGAGCTTGACAGGGTCAGTCTTTCTGTAAGAAGGCTGAGCTGGGATATAATTATTCTCCATAAATACGGGTGTGGGGAGGGGCAAAATAGCAGGGAAAGCAAGAAGTTGCTTCAGTTACAGGAGAATGCTGGTATAATAACAGATGTAAAATGGCCATGTTCAAATTCAGACTGGCAATTAGAAGAAAG
The DNA here is from genome assembly GCF_033958435.1 of Carettochelys insculpta. Lineage (NCBI taxonomy): Eukaryota > Metazoa > Chordata > Testudines > Carettochelyidae > Carettochelys > Carettochelys insculpta. The sequence continues at coordinate 12,183,519 of NC_134140.1, forward strand.
ATTCTGATCAGAAGAGTAGTGAGGTTCTGGAACAGACTCCCAATGGAAGTTGTGTGGGCAAAGAAAACTGACAAACAGAGAGCTGGACAAGTTTGAGTACAACTGCATGTTGGGCCTACTTATGATGGTGGGGTCAGCATTCAACAGCCCTGGCGTTCCTTCTGGCTTGTCCATTGTGATGCTTCAGATAACTGACTGCCAGTGGGGGTCAGGAAGGGATTCACTCCCTTTCCCTGGTGGTTTCCCAATGGTGAGATTTTTTATCTTCTTCCTTTGAAGTACCAGGGATGCCAATGCTGAAGATGGGACACCAGCCACAAGAGGTCAGGGCTGTGGGGTGGCACTGAACGTTCTCTCTCTGAGGCACATGGTTGGCTGGTTTCTGCTCATATGCTGTGGGTCAGGAAGGACTTTTCCCTCAGGTCAGATTGGCAATGACCTTGGGAGTTCGATAGAGGGAGAGACATCACCTTCCTCTGTAGCATGTAGATGTGGGACTCAGGCTAAGGTTAACAGAGTCTATCTCAAGTCAGTATTTCCTGGCCACTGCAAGGTCCTCAAGCTCTGGTGCACCTCCCTTCTGTTCTCTACTAGAAACACAGAATAGTCCAGGCTTCCATGGGCCTCATTCACTTGGCTTTCATTTTGGCTGCTGATTTTAGCTTGTAGATGCTGGGCGGTGTCAGTGACCTGTGAAAAGCAGGACATCAGACTAACTGACCCAGCACTCCCTTTTGGGTTGAACTTCTATGACTCGTTGGGTACCCTAAAATTATCAAAATAGGGATAGCTCAGTGGTTTGAGCATTAGTCTACTAAACCCATGGTTGTGACCTCACTCCTTGAGAAGGCTGTTTTAGGGAGGTGGGGCAATCTTAAAAATCTGTAAGGCATGGTGCTCGGTCCTGGAAAGAGGGCAGGGAACTGGACTTGATGACCTCCCAAGGTCCCTTCCAGCTCTATGATGTACTTGTGTAAAAATTCAGAGGGATGACAAACCACAGGCACAACCCACCAAGGGACAGGGTGGACTCTCAGGGCAGGGGGAGATTTTGAGGTAAAGACTGGATGTTCTGCTGAAAGATCTTTTCTAGGAATTATTTTAGAGTGGAGTTTTCTGGCCTGTGTTGTACAAGAGGTCAGACCGGAGCCTTCAGGCTTTGGAGTCTAAAAATTGCAGGGGAGGGGAGTGTTAATTTTCTGTACTATCAAAAACAAGTGTTGTTCAGTGTTTTCACAGTTGTATTGTTTCAAGGATGTCAAAGAGACTAGCTGAGTGAGATAATACATTCTATTGCACCAAATTGTGTTGGCAGCACGGCCAATAGACTTGCAGGACTCCTGGGCAAAGTAGGGAGGGGGTGGAGCAGACCGCACTGTGCCTCTAGAAGGGGCGGGGCTTCAGGCAGAAGGAACAGCGGTGGGGCAGCCAGACCTTAACACCAGCCAGACCATGGTGTATTCTTCCCTTTTCCCTCTCCCCCTGCCCTGCTCTGCCTTCATTGCTGGGAAATGTACTCTGAGTGTCCCAGCTGAGGACAGGGTGAAATAGATTGTTTAGCCTAAACAGTTAATACATATTTCAAGAGACAGTTCAAGGTAAAGTGGCTTGTTAACACTTCTCCTTGCAAACCTGAGTAAGGGGGAAAGAAAAGCTTGGGGTGAGGTGAGCTAGTGGTTTATCGGTCGTTGCAGTAAGCTATAAATCCAGTGTGTCTGTTCCATTGATGATTTTTATGGTCTAGCCAAACTTATGCATTCAGTCTCCCTGGCTCCTCTTTTGAAGGCATTGTGCAGATTTCCTTTGTGGAGCAGGACTGATAAATCAGGTACAGATTGACCGCTTTGTGAAAAATGCTTTCCCACAGGTGATAGGTTGTTCTTTGTGGTTCATCTTTTTTTTTTTTTCTGTGAGCTGATTCAAAAGTGTTGTGATGATCTCATTTTGCTCACATAGGTTTAATACACTGGATGGGGCACACAATGTATTGGGATCAGCATGTGCAGGAACTGTGAATCTTGGAAGGTGTGTCAGGGGAGGTTTGATCGTTGAAGGTGGAGGTACATTTGCAGGTTCTGCATCTCTTCTATCAGAATCTGATGCCAGTTTCAGTCTGTGTATGCTGGTCAGTGGGAGTTTGCTTATGAGAAGCTCAAACCTGCTGATGGGTGAGGGGGAGGGGCAGTTGCCTCAGGGCCCGGCAGTGCAAAAGGACTCAGGGTTTCCAGCTGCTGCCCAGGAGCCCAGAAAGTATGTCAGCTCCGTGGATAAGCTAGGAGATGTTTTTTGTGAGAAAGTATCAGAGATGTAGCCAAGTTAGTCTGTATCTTCAAAAACAAGAAGAAGTCCTGTGGCACCTTATAGACTAACAGATATTTTCATGGGCCCATGAAAACTTATGCTCCAAAATATCTGTTAGTCTATAAGGTGCCACAGGACTTCTTCTTGTTTTTTGGGAGATAGTTTAAATGCTGGAAGAGGAGGTTCAGCAAAGCTTTATTTCAGGATGTGGGCCTAAATAACAACTAGGACAAGGATGAGGAATTTCCATTGGCATGTATAGGATTTTAGGAAGTATGTTTTAATGAATAATTTCTTTAGCTTTCTACAACTTTTGCATCAGTCATTAGTGAACTAAGTGCTCTGGATTTTAAGTAGTTTATGGGATACTTTTAAATAATGTTAAAATTGCATCTATTTTATATAGCTACTATTATTTTCAAAGTGCCCATATTTTACCTGCATTTCTATTCCAATTTCTCAACAGCATTTTCAAACAGCTGTTACTTCCTCTTTGAATTACTCTTGTTTTATAATCACAACTAATGAGCTGACAAGACTCCCACTGCACTCCCCTGAGCTATAATAAACACAGAGGCAGAATTCACAAATATAATTTCATTTAGACTGCTTGTAAACCACCAAACTTGAAAGGGTGCAACTCTGTCTCAGCTCAGAAGAGAGCAGTTTGCTTCTTCTTACAGGTTGAAAGGAAGCCCCATTCCTAAACTTTGACTCTCAAGGAGGAAGTAATCAGTTCATTCATAAACATAGTGACAGAGAAATAGCCGTGTTAATCGGTATTCTACCAAAACAAAAAAGGAGTCATGTAGCACTTTAATAATTTATAAGGTGCTGAGCTAACAACCGTCTACACCAGGAATGCTCAGAACTAACATTTGTATTCAAATTTGACACATTGGCTACGGACACACTAGCCCCTCCTTTCAGAAGGGCTATGGTATTGTGGAAGCTCAGAATATGCCAATGAGGTGCTGCTATGAATATGCAGCACCTCATTAGCATAATCGCAGCTGCACGCGCTTCAGAACTGCTGGTTTCGACATGCACACCACCCGTGCACCTTTCAAAACTTCCCATACTTTATCTTATCTTTACGGTTCTAAGACTCTCATAGGGAGAGGGAAGACACACACACTCCCATAGCCCTCTGACTGACCCCTCCCAGGGGACTGACTGACTGGATCCTCCCTGCCCCCTTGGGGCCAGTGCCCTGGGCTGGTGGGTGTTGGGCCTTCCCGGGGTGCCAGGTCAGTCAGTGGCTGTGGGGAAAGGAAGGACTCTGACAGCCTGGCTGTGGGTGAGCTAAGTGCTCCAGCCAAAACCTGGTTCTCTGGATAGTGTTTGGAGAGGAATGTGTCCCACCAAGGGGAATATGGAGGAGCAGCGGGCTGGAGGGGGAAGGGCAAATCAGGGATTGAACAGCAAGAGGGGGATCAGCAGAGGTGACACATAACCAGCTGGTGTCTGCCTGCACTCACTATAATTCACTACAAGTTGTAGTACTGGCTGGAAACAGAGTGGTGGGCAGGGGTCAGCCTGCAGTGGGGGGTGGTGGTGACAGAGTAGCAGGGGAAGCAGCTGGTCCTGAACATTGCAGCTTTGACCTGCCACCAGCCTTGCACTTCGACACCCCAGCATTGGGTACTGGACCTCCCCTGTCCCCACGCACACGGCTGGTAGGTGGGTGGCTGGAAAGCAGAGATCCAGCTGGTGGCAGGACCCACCAGTACTGATGGGAGACAGAAAATACTAGACAATTTGCCCATTTAAAAAAAAAAGATGGGACATCTGCTGGTGAACTTCAATACAGGCCTATCCCTTTAAAAATGGGATCTCTGGTAGAGAGACAGAGAGAGAGTTTGGGGGATATCCACTTTACGTAGAAGCCTCCTAACACAGATGGATGAAGTCCATCAATTTTGGGTTTTGTGTGCTTGCAAAGCCTCCTATGCATCATTAGATGGTTAGGCAGACCGTACCTTCAATCATGAAGATGGGACAAAGACCATTAAAAATAAACTTCAATTTTATGTAAGATCCACAGTGAAAAGACTTGGAGAGGGGCTGATTCCTGTTCCCTCTGTAAGGAAGAAAGGGGAAAGGCTTCTTGGGTAGCTTCTTTTACATGGACTATAGTACTAAACACCTATCATCCCACCTATGGCATTTTGTTGTTTTGGCTGGAACATGTATGTTTTAATTTTATAAAAAATTATTATTACTGGATTCAGGAAAGGAAACTGTGCTGTGCTCAGGAGCTGTGTCTACACGTGCATGCTACTTCAAAGTAGCGGCACTAACTTTGAAATAGCGCCCGTCGCGGCTACACGCGTCGGGCGCTATTTCGAAGTTAACTTCGACGTTAGGCGGCGAGACGTCGAAGTCGCTAACCCCATGAGGAGATAGGAAAAGCGCCCTACTTCGACGTTCAACGTCGAAGTAGGGACAGTGTAGACAATCCGCGTCCTGCAACGTCGAAATTGCCGGGTCCTCCATGGCGGCCATCAGCTGGGGGGTTGAGAGACGCTCTCTCCAGCCCCTCAGCTCACTGGTGGCCGCGTGGAGCGGCCCCTTAAAGGTCCCCTCCCCCTCCCTGACTCTGCAGGAAGCTGAGGCAATGTGCAGGCTGCAGCCAGCACACGCGGCGAGCCTGCACAGCCCTCAGCCACCCAGCCAGCTGAGATGGCAAGCCAGCAGCCCCCCCCAGCGCCCCCAGGGGACCCCCCCCAAGGGGAGCCAGGGCAGCCATCCCAGCCAGAGGGCCAGCCAGTCTGGGAAGCGGCAGCGGGGCCCCTCCTGGACGGAGGCCGAGCTGCGGGACCTGCGGGGGCTCTGGAGCGAGGAGGAGGTGCTCCAGGTAATGGGGAGCAAGAGGCGGAACGCGGATGCGTTCGCTCGGCTGGCCGACGGCCTGGCTGCCCGGGGTCACCCTGCCCGCACTCCGGATCATGTGAGGAGTAAGGTGAAGGAGATGCGGCAGGGTTATGCCCGGGCCCGGAATGCGGCCAGCCGATCTGGGGCCGCCCCCGTCACTTGCCCCTTTTACAGGGAGCTCAGGGATATCCTGGGCTCCCGGCACACCTCCTCCCCTCCGGCCACCCTTGACACCTCGGCTGACGAGGCCCAGCAGGCCCTGCAGAAGGAGTCCGCCCTGGAGGCAAGCCCCGCACCCCGGGGCCCCCCCCGAAGGCCATCCCCGGGACGTTGCGGCAGGAGGAGGAGGAGGAGGAGGAGGGGGGCTCCTCCTCCGCAGAATCCAGCCTGCAGATCCTCCTCCTGCCATCCCGGAGCAGCAGCAGGGCCTCTGACCCCCGGGGATCTCCGGACCGTGGGAGCGGACCCACAGGTAGGTACCCCTCTCTGGTGGACACCCCTGGGCTTGAGGGGCGGGGGTAACAGAGATGTGTCCAGGGCCCCGCACACGCTCACATGGCCATGGTCCCAAGGACACCAGGGCCATGGCCCTCACAGCACTGCAGCCATCAGCCCCTGCCCCCCCCAACCCTGCATGAGAGTGCCATGCCCCATCCCCGGGCCAGGGGGGAGCGGAACCTCGAGGGGCCCCCGGGAGGAGGGGGTGGGACACCCCGCAGCAGCAGCATGTGATGGAGTGGTGGGAGTGCCAAAGGGAGACTCAGGCTACATATGAGCCACAAGAGCCGAAGAGCTCCCAGGGCCAAAGGAGGATCCTGGCGCTACAGCTGGCAGGTGACACCTCTGCCCTGAACAAACAGGAGGGAGGAGCTGAGCTGGCTTGGAATTGGGGGACAAGGGCGGGGGCCACAGGTAGAGGCTAGGGGAAGGGACAGCTGGTAGGCAGCCAGCCTGAGGAGGGGGAAAGCTGCATCCCAGAGGGGCCCCCCTTGGGGTCTTCTCCCCATGACGGGTTGGAAGGACTGTCTCTTCCAACACCTGGTGCTGTCACTCCTGGGAGAAACTGGCCATCTGTGGGCTAAGAAAGCTCTCCTGCTCTCAGACCCTGCGGGGTGAAGTGAGAGTCGCTCCCACCAGGGGACGGGGTGCAGGGCAGGGGGACCCCTGAACCCCATCCATCACAGCAGCATGTCCCGGGAACGGGGATGGGGAACCTGCAGCACAGGGCGGGGGGGACAGAGGCCACGGCTCGGGGCCCACACTAATGCCTGTCTCCATTCTTTTTCCCCCCCTCCTCTCCTGTGTCCTGCACCTGCACCATCTGAAGGACTGGAAGAGAGCGCTGGCGAGGCCTCAGTTGTCCCGGAGAGCCCTCCGGGACCATCGCTCCAGGGCAGCCCCTTGGCCGAGGAACGACTGGCCCCGCGGAGGGCTAGACGGCGAACCCCGCGCCTACTACCAGCGACGGCGACGGACCCCCAGCTGCTGGCCATCCTCCGCCGGCAGCTGGAGGTCTCGGAGCAGCACCTCCAGCTGCAGGAGCGGGCGCTGGCCTGGCGCCAGGAGGCATGGGGGGCCTATATGCAGACATTTAACTGGCTTGTCGACTACCTGGCCCCCCATGCCGCGCCGGCCGACCCATCGCCCGCCCTGCCCTCTCCTGCAGCCCCACCACCAGCTGCTCCGGCCGTCGCCGGGCCGTCCACCATCGCCCCACCACCCACCCGTGAGGGCCAGAGCGCCGAGGGACCCCTGGAGCCACCTGAGACTCGCCGGCACCGATACCTTCCAGTCCAGCCCGCTCCCACCCAGCCATGGACCAGACTGCAAGCACGGCGGGGCTCCCGGCCGGGCACGCCCAGTGCTGGGCTATAGGGGCGAGGGGCCCGGGACGTGGCCCCCCCCTTGTTGTGTATAGTTGGACTCGTTTTTTTTGGTGCCCCCGTTTTCCCCGTCCCACCCATGTAAATAGTTCTCCCCGTTCTCCTCCCTGGTTTTCTTTTTTGATGGCGCACAGTTGTTTGCTTTGTTGTATTGTTTTATTTGTGCACATATTGCTTTTGTGGAACGTTTGTCCCTACTTTTTGGCTTGTGTTTGACATATTTATTGACCAAAAAAAAAAAAAGTTTCTGAAAGACAAAAAATAAGTTTACGTTCAGCCACAAGTTCGTGCTGTCATTTGTCCAGGACAAGTGGGGGGGGGCGGTGGGGTGCTCCATGGTGTGGGCGTTGGGGCAGGAGTGTGGGGGAGGAAGGGGCGGGCAGTAGGGGGCCTGGGCAGAGTTCACCCCGCGGCCTGTTGGTCGAAGTGGGCCCGCAGGGCCTCCCGGACCCGGGTCCCCTCGGGGTCCACCTGCCGACTGGGGGCAGCAGGTGGCTGCACGTGTGCCCTGCCGGCCTCCACGGCCCAGCCCTGCAGAAAGGTCTCCCCCTTGCTCTCCACGAGGTTGTGCAGGGCGCAGCAGGCACCCACAATCTGGGGGATGTTGTTGGGGCCCGCATCCAGGCGGGTCAGGAGACATCGCCAGCGTCCCTTGAGGCGGCCAAATGAGCGCTCCACCACCTGGCGTGCACGGTTCAGGCGCTCGTTAAAGCGCTCCTGGCTAGCGGAGAGATGGCCCGTGTAGGGGTGCATGAGCCACAGCCGGAGGGGGTAGGCCGCATCTGCGATGACGCAGAAGGGCATGGTGGTGTCCCCCACAGGGATCTCCCACTGGGGGATGTAAGTCCCCGCCTCCAGCCGGCAGCACAGGCCCGAGTTCCGAAAAACCCAGACGTCGTGGGTGCTGCCAGGCCAGCCCACATAAATGTCCTGGAAACGTCCCCGGCTGTCCACCAAGGCCTGCAGGACGACAGAATGGTAGCCCTTCCGATTGAGGTATCGTCCTCCACTGTGCTGTGGGGCGCGGATGGAGATGTGAGTCCCATCCAGAGCCCCGAAGCAGCTGGGGAAGCCCAGGGTGGCAAAGGTGGCGACAGTGGCATGTGGGTCCCCCAGCCTCACGAGCCTGTGCAGGAGCATGGCGTTGATGGCATGCACGACCTGCAGAGAAAGCACATGGGACAGCCCCAATGAGGGGTGAGCAGGGTGTGTGTGGCCCTGCCCTGCCCTGGCCCCCCTGCCCTGGCCTGCCCTGCCCTGGCCTGCCCTGGCCTGCCCTGCTCTGGCCCCCCTGCCCTGCCCTGGCCCCCTGCCCTGCCCTGCCCTGGCCCCCCTGCTCTGCCCTGGCCCCCCTGCCCTGATCTGACCCCCCTGCCCTGCCCTGGCCTCCCCCTGTGGGTTCTCTTACCTCCATGAAGACAGCCCCGACGGTGGCCTTTCTGACACCAAACTGCTGCCCCACGGATTGGTAGCTGTCCGGAGTGGCCAGCTTCCAGACAGCGATGCCGACCCGTTTCTCCACAGGGAGGGCACGCCGCATGGCGGTGTCCCGGTGCCTGAGTGCGGGGGTGAGCCACTGGTACAGCTCCAGGAATGTCTGCCGGCTCATCCTGAAGTTCCTGAGCCAGTGGTCGTCGTCCCACTCCCCAAGCACCAGCCGCTCCCACCAGTTGGTGCTGGTGGGGTAGCTCCACAGCCGCCGGCGTGTGAGGCGGGGGGTGGAGCGGGGTGCTGCAGGGGTAGGGGTTGAGCCATGCTGCCCTGGGGGCATCTCCTCCCCTGGGGCAAGGAGGTACTCAGCTGCCTCCCACATGGCATGGGCCAGGGCAAGCCCTGCTCCTGCCGGGAGGGCTGGGTGGACCTCTAGCTGCTGCTGCTGCTGCTGCTGGGGGTCCATGACTGCGGCGCTCGGGGTCTGTGTGCCTATATGGCTCCTCAGACCGCGTGCTGTGCAGGCTGAGTCTATGTGGGAGGGGCCCTTTAAGGGAGTGGCTAGCTGTTGCCCCGGAAGCGCTAGTCCGCCCGTTGACCCTGTCTGCAGCTGTGCCTGGCATCCCTATTTCGATGTGTGCTACTTTGACGTGTAGACGTTCCCTCGCTGCGCCTATTTCGATGTTGGGCTGAGCAACGTCGAAGTTCAACATTGACGTTGCCGGCCCTGGAGGACGTGTAGACGCTATTCATCGAAATAGCCTATTTCGATGTCGCAACATCGAAATAAGCTATTTCGATGTAGGCTTCACGTGTAGACGTAGCCAGGGTGAGCAGCTCCCCATGAGGGTAGTGGTAGTAGGCTTTTTTGGGGGAGGAGGAAGTAATGGAGTTAATTTTTTCAGAGCCAGACATAGAATCATAAAATCATAGAATTCTAGAACTGGAAGGGACTTCAAGAGGTCATCAAGTCCAGTCCCCTGCACTCACAGCAGGACCTATCACCATCTAGACCATCCCTGTTAAATATTTATCCAATCTGTTCTTAAATATCTCCAATGACTGAAATTCTACAATCACCCCAGTGAATTTATTCACAGAATCACAGACTCATAGGGCTGGAAGGGACCTCAGGAGGTCATCTAGTCCAGCCTCCTGCTTCAAGCAGGATCAACCACCACTTTAATCATTTGAGTTGCTCTTCGCTGGACCCCCTCCAGTTTCTCCACATCTTTCCTAAACTATGGTGACCAGAACTGGACACAGTACTTCAATTGATGCCTAATCAGTGCAGAGTAGAACTGAAGAATTACATCTCATGTCTTGCTCATAATATTCCTGCTAATGCATCCCAGAATCATGTTTGCTTTTTTTGCAAGAGTGTCACATGGTTGACTTATACTCAGCTTGTGGTCCACTATGACCCCTAGATCCCTTTCTGCTGTACTCCATCCTAGGGAGTCCTTTCCCATTTTGTATGGGTGAAAGTGATTGTTGTGGGACCGTGGCTCTGGTTGGCACATTGAACCATAGTTTTATTTATTTTAGAAAAGGACCAGTAGGTATATTGTACCTTGTTATTGTTACTGCCTTTGTCACCTGGCCAAAGTATTACACTCGAATAGCAATATTTGTCAATACACTTCAATCTCTCTTATTCTGCATTGAGTAAATATTTACTCATTGGCATTGCAGTTCATATAGACACTTGAATTCTTAAGACCACAAGACCACCCAACATGCTGGGTTAGAGATTAGATGTCCTGCCCAGTCCACCAGAGCTGAAAACTCCCCATTGCTATCTTTAGTGTGCTAGTTCAAGCTGTTCTAGCTTGAGCTCAGCTGGCAGCTGGCTCCCAGTTACAGTGTTAACAACCCCTGTTGTGAGATTGTTGGTTTAGGTTCTAATCTAGTCCCTCTGTGGTGGAACAGATTCCTACCAGCTCAGATTGATGAGGGACAACTTCTACCAAGAAAAAGAAAGAAGTGGAATCTGCAGTAGGAGACAGATGGGAGATTGTTCTGCAGGCCCTTTATGATAGTAGAGAGGCGATAATGGGCTAGGAAGCAGATTGCAGGGACACCTATAGACCCGTGGAGGTGTGGACTCTCGGTCAGTGGGAGTGACTTGATGTTCAAGGCTCTGAGGAATGGACTAAGAGAAGCAACATATAGACTGGTGGGGGGTCTCCAGTGTTCTATTATAACATAACTCGTGAATTAGGGGACCTCTTTGGGACATAGAACAGGTAAAGATCTACTCAAAGTAGCTAGACTTGCTTTGTTTTGCTATTGGACAATAAAACATCAGCCTAAGAAAAGCGGTATCCAGCGGGACTTGGGCTGTGATTTGGTCCTTATTGGTCTCAGAGGTGGGAAAAAATGGTGAAGAGAGGAGAAACTGAGGCATAGTGAACTTGCAAAGTCATGCCCACTCTTGAAGGGCACTTGGTGATCACAAATCTTTTCTATCCCTCATTTATGCGTTATATGGAAGACACATGATTTAATTTCCTGACTGAATTGGCAGACAATTTTTTTCTCTTAAGCTTTCCTTTCCAGCAGATGAATTGGTAGGATGGGATGCAGGCAGCATGGAAATTTGCCAGCATCAAAGAAAAAACTTATCCCCAGTAGTTTGTACTACTTCCAACAAAAGGTCACCATCACTAGTATCTTTCTCCACAGTCATATCCCTCTGGTCTTGTTACTAGTGACACTAGACTATCATCTGACTACATAAAACCAAGCAGGGCCATACCATGCTACTTTGGAAAATGAGAAAAAAAGAAAAGGCCAAGAAAGTCTTCCTTTAACACAAGTCTCACAGTCATAACTCTGAACTTGACAAGTCTTAATTTATCTCAATATTAAGAAAGGTTAAATAAATCTTATTGTATCACCAATAACTCTACGGACATGGAGCTGAAAAAAGTTAAGTTGCTGCAAGAATCAGTCTGCAAATCAGCTAGAAATTTTAATAAGTGCTCAAAAATTGACAGTGTTTTGAAAGAAACTGTATTTTATTAAACATTGGTGCTATAGCTACTTTTGTGGAAACAAGATAGATTAGAATAAATGGCCTTGTGAAGGGCAAGACTTTAACAGGATTAAAAAAATAGATTCACTCATGGAGGATAGGTCCTCTGATGGTTATTAGACAAGATGGGCAGGGAAGGTATCTGTTAGCCAGGGCTGTGAATGGGTGACAGGTGCTGGATCCCTTCATGATTACCTCTTCATTAAATTTGGGGCACCTGCCTTTGGCCACCATCAGAAGGCAGGATATATAGAGAGAAATGGACTTTTGGTCTGACCCAGTATGACTGTTCTTATATTCTTAAATAATGTGGTAGGAAAAAGAATATCAAATTGTTGAGACAGGCATATTTTTCCAGGATTTATGTTGGAGTCTCACCTGTATCTATAAATCTGCTACGCACCACAGTAACTTGGGGCATGAGATCTGCAGTGATGTAGAACTGAGATATCTTACTTGTTTTTACACAGACTTGGCAAAAGAAGAATCTCTATTTCCTTTTAGCAATATACCAGCAAAGGCACAGCTAATAGCACTCTGATTCCTTCCAGATGGGAATGGGAGGGGTTCATCTTCACACATAGATTTCAGTTTAGCAAGGCTCATATGCACATTCCTAGCCTTAAGCATGCAGGCAATGGCAGGGAAGTCAAATAAAGTATCAGAGAAGGTGTCATCAACAGGGATTTTTTTAAAGATATTTTATACAGTTCCTGCTTTTATTAAGAGAAAAGACTGTGTTTCTTCCTTCTTATTATCCCCAGGGTCTGATTGCTCTACCCTTCTAGGGATGATGGGATGTTTATCCCCGTCAGCATACAAAGGATTCACAGGAGTTTACAAACTTAATTGGCATACTCTTCTGCATCTACATTCTACATGGTGTGTCAGATTTGATATGTTATTAGACGCCCCCTGGGGAGGAGCTGGGCCTTCATAAAAGAAGGAAGTGGAAGCTACAGGGGAAACCCAGGAGGGGGACCCAAGATTGAGAAACCTGGGAAAGAGGGGAAAAGAAGTTTCCTTTCTCTGGGATGGCCCGGGGGAGGCAGACATAAGAAAACAACTATATGGAATTAGTAAGAAAGAGAGATTTGTGTTAGTCTATATTCTATCAAAACAAAAAGGCTGTCCAGTAGCACTTTAAAGACTAACAAAATAATGTATTGGGTGGTGAGCTTTCGTGGGACAGACCCACTTCTTCAGACCATAGCCATATATGGGTCATCCCGGCCGTTTCTACACAGGCCACTTTCTTCATAAGTGGCATGGCAATACATGGCCCAAAATATGCTAATGAGGCACGGATGCAAATTTACCATGTCTCATTAGCATATAGTCACGTCATTTGGAGTCCGGAAGACCGTTCTTCCGGACTCCAAAATGCCGTTTAGAAGCATGGCTCCCGGGGGGGTCTTCTGGAAGGAAGTCCTTCTTCCGGAGGCCCCTTCTTCCCAAAAATTTTTGGGAAGAAGGGGCCTCCGGAACAAGGACTTTCTTCTGGAAGCTCTCCGGGGGCTGTGCTTCTACACTGCATTGTGGAGTCCAGAAGAAGGGTTTTTCAGACTCCAAATGACATGAACGTATGCTAATGAGGCACGGGGAATTTGCATCTGGGCCTCTTTAGCATATTTCGGGCCATGTATTACCATGCCACTTTCGAAGAAAGTGACCTGTGTAGAAACGGCCATTGTATGTGACAGAATCTATGTAACACCTTAAAGCAGAAATCAAAACAATCCTAAGAAGGAACATCAGTTAAAATATAATATATAATTGGGCTTGAAGGTGCAGTCACAGCAGTCTCCAAAGGCATGTTCAAAGAAATTTCTGGGACCTATTTGACCTGCATGATATAGGGCAGTATAATTTAGAGATCATAAACGAGGGTTCCTCTCAGTAGCAACACCATTATATCCAGTGAACCCAAAACCCATAACTCTCTTTGGGCCGTTCATTCCACTTACCCTTACCCACGAATTTGTAGAGAACATGTAAGTGGCTTCAAAGTATAATATTCATGGGATATCTGCTTACTTGTGAGTAATTTTAGGAAGTTAGTGATGGACACATGAATGGGTTGGCTACTTATTATTTCCTTGCTTATTAAAAAAAATTGTGAAGTATAGCAGACTGTAGTGGAGCTGCTGCCCTACTCTGCCAAGGCAAGGGTTAAAAGCAGGCTAAAGGGATCCTGCACAAACACTTCGAATCAGAGAGAGGCTTATAGAGAGCCAATCAAAAGGCTGCTTGCTGGATTTCAGCTTGGATGTAGGTAACCTCAGACATCCCAAGGAAGGGTACAGTTGAGTTGATCCTACTACACATTTATTTTATCCTCAGTTTGTAGTATTCAACACCAGCCACCAAGATTTAAAAATTACCATAATCTCCCCCGCAGAATGGTCCAATGGGTAATAACATTGTGAATTGTAATGTTTGGATTACAAACTACTTAGACTGTCTTTAATAAGTAGGTTTGAGAAGGGTTCTCTAGATTTCCTGTTGCTTACAACGATACAAGTACTGTGCTCCTATTGGACCTATTCCATCTTTTACTAGTCACTTTTGCAGAGTACTGGTAACCATAGTGTTTAGTCATTGAATGGCACTTGACATCCATGGTAGATTCATGAGACCCATTCTGGATGTTGTTGTTCTATATGTATGATTTTCACAAGGGTACATTTACATATACTTACATGAGCCACCTAAGACCATTGCCTGGCTCACTACAGGTTGAACCTCCCTGGTCCAGTGCTCTTGGGACCTCACCAGTCCTGAACTGGGGAATTTGCTGGACCAGGGAGATCAATGCTTGTTCTTCCACTCCCAGCCTCTGGAGGCCCCAGAGTTCTTCTGCATCTGCTCCAGGAGAACCATAGCTCAGCTACTCCTGTCCCTGTGGCAGCACACCACCCCTCTTCCCCCCTAGAGCTCAGCTGTACCAGCCCTCAGAGTGACAGGCCTCTACTTTTCCAGCCTGCAGGCCTGCCAGACCCCAGAATCTCCACTCTTGGGCTCCTAGGACTCATTCTTCCCTATTCCAGCAATGCTCCTGGCTCCAGCCTCCTGGTTTTTCCCTGTAAGTGCTCCAACCTCAAAGCACCAATGTTGCCAATTCCAGAGAAGGGATGTTGCTTAATCAGGGAAAGCCAGGTTGCAGAGGTGCAACCTGTACTGCTGGTTTGTAGTAACATAGGTTTAGGACAGCATCCCTTACTGCGCCGCCCAAAAAAAAAAAAAAGAAAAAGAAAAAGAAGAGGCACAGAACAGTATAGTGACAATCACCCCGGCACTATATTCCTTATGGACATTTTGACCTCCAGCAGACAGACAACTGCCACATGACTGACATTCTGTGGCACTCTTAAGGAAAGGCTGGAAGATGATGTGTTTTCTGATATGGATTGAATCTTTCTAGTCCAGCACCAGCAGGATCTGGTGCCAGATGAGAAAAAATGCCGGACCATGGGAGGTCACTATTCTCTAGCAGCATTACCGACACTTCCACTGCTTACTGGGCTCTTAGGAGATATTTAGGAGTAAATTACAACTAAATAACAGCACAGAACACTGACAGCCAGGACCGGTGGCTGCAAACAAACTTTATGGGACAGCGGGAAAATTGGCCACACCCATGAGAAGAGGTCGCCTGCCTAACTAAAATTATGCTGATTATGGATGTTGCCAGATGAGAGTGCCTGGCTACAGAGGTTCTATCTGCTGTCAAAAAGTCTGTAGGTCATTTTTTCTCTTGTAATCAAGTGTAAATCCATAGTACCTCCACTACTTGTAAATCTAAAACCAGATGTGGATTTAATTTACAAATTGTTAGCTGTTACAGATCTCTGTGCCAAATAGCTAAACTGCTAAATATTTGGTTAAATTGCTTCAGTTTTCTCCCATGTATGATCTGTATTTTTAAACCTCACTAACAAATGGTACTTTCATTTCAAGACTGCTTTTGCATTCTGGACCTACTCGATTAATTTTCCGCTTTAAGGTATTTTAAATGTCTTTTAAAATTAGACAAGAGACAATGAAAATGAACCCCAAATGCCTCATTTAAAAACAATTTGAGCTTGCATAATGAGCATAAATCATTCTAACAGAGCAATTTTACATCAATTATGACACCATTATTTTTGAGCTCATTACCAGTTTTCTAAATAAAACAGTAACCTTTCATTTCCAGACTGGGTGGCACGTCAGCAAAGATTTGTGTTGTGACATGGAATCAATGAGAACTTGCGTAATCATTGTAAAGTTATTCCTTACATTATTTAAACCACTTAACAGCCCCTTTCCTGGTGGTAATGCAGAATAACAAAATGTGAATGAGGAATTGTTCCTCAAGACCTAGGAGAAGTTTTGTTTTTCTTCTCTTTCCACTAAGTCCACTTTGTGTCTGATTAGTGCCAGGTGCATATTGAATTCTTATTTATTTGTGTGTATGTAAATAAGCCCATATTGCAACTGTTCTGTACAGATCTAGGGTTCCTCTCAGTTTCCAATGCTGTGGGGAACTATTATATAATACTACCAGCAAATTTGCCTGTTGTTGCTCAGGTCCTTAACTCAATTACGAGTTGTTTTTTTTTATGTGTTTGTTTGTTTTTTGAAAATGTACATGATTTATGTACATTATTGTATTTTTCCAAAAATACAGTGTTATTTTTATTATTTTTTATTTCAGCTTTCTTAAAATAAGGGATAGGGTTTCTGTTTAATTTTTCAGTAATTTTTTTAAGCAGGATTTTCATCAAAGGGTTATATTTCTTTATCACTGTATACACTTGTCATTCGCTATGTTTTAACAAAAAAGGACTATAGTCCATTTGGTTTCCAATAACATTTTCTTCTAATTTTCAGACATTAAACATTGATTTAGCTGTGCCACAACAGAGCACTACTCCAAATTTCTCTGGTTTATTGCATTTCTATAGGATTTATTGAGAAGCGATTCTTTTCTAGGTTCATCTTAGTTCAGTTTCTTTCCGTGGTCATTCAGTTATGTCAGTTTTGAGGATTGTATTTCAGCTTTTTTTCCATGTGGTTATAAGAGAAGCAATGCCATTCCAGACAGACTGTGTTCTCCTGGCACAGTCAAACCCTTACATTGCTTTAACTTATAAGAGGAATCTGTATTCCAAATGTGTTGTTCCTGGTTCTCACCATTTAGGAGAAGTTCTTGATCAAATAGACAACTAGACAAAACTCTCTAACACATATAGTAGATGTGGGAAACCATGGAACTGTGCGAGAAACTTGCCAACATTTCTGCTCCTCACCTAATTTTCATTGGTTACTATTTCCGTGGCAGGCACATCTAGAAGCTGTAATCAATATCAAAGCCTTATTGTGCCAGCGGCTGTACACAAAATGGGGAACAGTTCCCTCCCAAAGTGCTTATCCTCTAAACAGGCAAGGAAGAGAGAAGCTGGGAGGAAACAACTGAGGTGAAATGGCTTCTCTTATCACAGTGTTAAGGTCAGCTGTAGGAATGGAACACCACATTGCTGCTCCGGTGCTCTGCTAATCGACTTTGCCTCCCGATTATGTTTTTAAAAGATTGTAGTGGTCGTCTTTGTAAGTCGGCTGCCTTAGATAACTCATTGGGCACCATTTCCCCGGTCATTGTGCTATTTTAAGGAAAAAAAAAAAGAGCTCATGGAAAAAAAGTTCCTCTCGCACACTGCCATGAGGGAAAATTGCATGAAACATAACAGCAAACAGAAGTATAAGCCTCTTCAGTTCCAATTTAAACTGATTTTTACTGAAAAAAATCATGGCTTGTACAAAGAGTATTGTTTGGTTTCTATTTCTGATCCAAACCCTACTTTGGTATCATTTGGATCTGCAAAAAAAGACCTG
This sequence comes from Carettochelys insculpta, assembly GCF_033958435.1. Lineage (NCBI taxonomy): Eukaryota > Metazoa > Chordata > Testudines > Carettochelyidae > Carettochelys > Carettochelys insculpta. Next base: position 12,200,928 of record NC_134140.1, read on the forward strand.
TTCTGATAGGAAAATGTAGGTTGGACCTCCTTGATCCAGCACCCTCAGGACCAGACTGGTCATAAATGAGGTAATTTGCCACACACTGCTGCCAGCTCCTAAGCAATTCTGGCCAACTCGCACCCTGCTGCTGGCCCCTGCAGGGGTGCCCAGCCCAGTTCCCAGCCCTGGCTCCCAACTCTGCCCAATTCCATTCCAACCCCGTGGTTGCCACAGCATCCCTGGCTCCCAGCCCTGCCACAGTGGCCTCAGTTCCTGTCTCTGACATGGCTACAGCGGCCCTCATTCCCAGCCGTGCTGCAGCTCCCGCAGCAGCCTCAAATCCCATCTCTGCCCTAACAGCCGCAGCAGGTCTGGGATCCAGGGCCTGCATGGCAGGCCACAGCTGGGCTGCGGGCTAGTTTCACCCCTCCCTGGCTGTGGCTCACCGGCTTCCCAGCCACACTGCTCCCCTTTACCCAGCCATGCAGCCCCCCTCCACTCCTGGGCCACAGCTTCCCAGCCATGGCTGCAGTAGTTGCTCCCTGGCTGCTGCTGGGCCACCACTCCTGACTACGGCTCCCCAGCCCCTGTCAGATTCTGCTCCATCTTCTGGTCTCTCTGGTCCAGCAACATCCATGGCCTTGCCAGACCCCGGATGTTGCTATACCAGAAAGTACTGAATTTCAGAGGTGCAACCTGTACAATACATTGCTTGAGATGTTATGATAATACTTCAGTCAACGTGGGTATGCAAAGCTGCCTGATAAAGTAAGACTATGTGTGAATCTAAAAGCGACACACAATAGGCAGGGAAGCATGCATGCAAAATCTGAACTGCAGGTTCATCTTAATGTGCTGATGAATCTCATGCCCCCCACATACTCCTTTCAAGCTGTTAACAGATAATGGTTTAAAGACTTGACATGCTAAAATGGGAAGCAAATAAAATCTGTGTCAGAATATGTTGCAGGACACAAGGAAGCATCTGATTTTTTTAAAGGACAAAAGTGTGAAGTTGAGTGTATGCCCAATTATTAAATGTAAATATTTTAGGCTAATAACAGTAAAGTGTTTATTCAAATGAAAGCAGTTATGTAGAGATTAGAGCTATTTCCTTAAACTCAGAGGTGGCATTGTGGTTTGAGTTCTGTTTTAGTTCTGCAGCAAACCACATTGAATTCTGTGCATTGACACATTAATCCACTGAATACTTTACCTGCTACCCTTCCATCCACCAAAGTAAACCAAGATATTTACCGAGAAAAAAAAATTATTAATAGTTTTGCACTGATTTTCACCTGACATTGCTGCTGTAATAAATATGTATGCATTTCTGGAGACAATAAAATAAAATAAAATCCCTAAACCAAGGATATGCAAAGAACAGCTCAGCACAGACAGCTGAGGGAGAGCCTTGTTCAGGTTTGGAACAATGTTTTATGGTGCAGGCAGCATTCAGAGTCAGGGGAACTGGGAATACTGCAAATACTGAGGTACAAATATTAATGATCCTGGCATACTGAAGTGATTTTAAGCATGATCAATGTATGCTTTAAGAAGCAAGTATGTTATTTTCTACTAATGGAAATGGAGTTGAGGGGGGCAAGTGACTGACCATGTCTACAACGAAACTTCAGCCAGATTGTTAAGTTTGGGAAACGGTGGCCCAGATTATTTTCATTTCTCTCTGACTTCACACTTTCAGCCAGGCCAGGGAACAGAACCAGGATGTTCAAGGAAATTATGTGAGAAGCTTCTTCTGTTAGATATTACTCTCTAGGGTTACCAGTGGAAAAGCTAGAAATCCCATGATGCTGTTAGAGGCTGTTCTTATGGGATCTTATACTCTACCTCTTTAGACAAATGAAATAAACACTCAGCTTTTTGGGATCCTCACTGGAAGAGAACCTAAACTCCAAACCTTTCCATGTTCATCTTTCTATAGCACAGGTTGAATCTCTATAATCTAGAACTCTCTCATCCAGCAACATGTGTAATTCAGAATGATTTTAGTTAGCCACTTATTATGCATTTGGCCAAGTTTCCCATGGTCCCATAAAGTGTGTTTCCAGCCACCAGTCCTGGCTGTCTGTGTTCTGTGCTGTTAGCTGTAATTTATGCCGAAATGTCTGCTAAGAGCCCAGTAAGCAATGGAAGTATTTGTAGTGTGCTAGACAATACTGACCGCAAATTCTCTTGTTTGGCACTGGTCAGGTCCTGAGGGTGCCAGTTTAGAGAGGTTTAACCGCTACTATTGGAGTCAATGGAGTCTGACTCCTATCATGTATTGCGATACTAACTCTGTAACCTTGAGCAAGATAAGATGACTGTGTGTCTTCCTATCACTCACATGAATCCAGGGCCGCTAGCGGGGTGGGTTTGAGAGGAACAAAGGAGGCAGCTAGGTAGGGACCCATCGATTTAAAAGGGTCTGTGTCTCAGCAACTGCCATGGCTGGATCCCTGGTCCCTTTGAATCACCACCAGAACACTTGGGCTGTGTCTACACTAGCCCCAAAATTTGAAATGGCCACGCAAATGGCTATTTCGAAGTTTACTAATGAAGCGTTGAAATGCATATTCAGCGCTTCATTAGCATGCGGGCAGCCGCAGCACTTTGAAATTGATGCGCCTCACCGCCGCGTGTCTCGTCCCAACGGGGCTCCTTTTCGAAAGGACCCCGCCTACTTTGAAGTCCCCTTATTCCCATAAGCTGATGGAAATAAGGGGACTTCGAAGTAGGCGGGGTCCTTTCGAAAAGAAGCCCTGTCGGGACGAGCAGCGCGGTGGTGAGGCACATCAATTTCGAAGTGCCGCGGCCGCCTGCATGCTAATGAAGCACTGAATATGCATTTCAGCGCTTCACTAGTAAACTTCGAAATAGCCATTTGCGTGACCATTTCGAAGTTTCGGGCTAGTGTAGACATAGCCTTGGTGGCACATGCCTTTTGCCTGGAAGGTGCGGAAAGGCTGGCTGGGGAAGGCTAGCCCCTAGCCCCACCACTTCTGCCTGTGGCCCTGCCCTTATGGGAAGATCTGGTAGACAGCTCTGGCCAGAGCTCAGTGAGGTCACTTGTCAGCCCTGCATATGTCCCACCACCACTATGTTATAAACAGATATAGCTACATGACTGGAATGAGATTTTGATGATGCTGTTGTATCAAGGGCCACAGACTGAGAGCTGTGCATGCCACTGACTGCGCTGTTATTTTTCTCAGTGGCGTCCTTACCATTCTACTATCCTTTGGTTGCGAAACATAAGCATTTATTTCTTGCTGTGTAACATTTCCCATCCACCATTTTCAACAACAGACAGTATATTAATGTCCTGTCTTAATGTTTCACAATTGTCCAGTGTTTGCCAAAACATGATGATACCAAGTGCTGATGGGGAGGGAAGTTCAGAGTGACTGAAAGGCTTGATTAAAGGATTGGTGCATGGAGGCATGAGGATAGAATTATAAAAGGCAGATGGTTTGCTGGGCTCCTTCACCCTTGCCAGCAGAATGTGACACAGGTTGCAAATCATTTTCACAGTTGCAGCCCTAAATAAATTTCTGTCTACAGCCAGATTCCAGTCTGGGCATTTTGACATGCACATGGCGGGAGCTGAGCTATTACCAGATGATGAGGAACTGCACAAAGGTCTTGCAGCTGTGGAAGGAGATGACTCATGCATTCTAATCTTGGTTCCCTTCGTTCCCTGTTCCAGCTATCTATACAGTGATAGATGCACAGAGTGAGGAGAGCATCTTTTAGTGACCTACTATATCCCATACTTGTGCATATGGGAAAGGACCTGGTGGAGGCCTGGCTCAGCACCCCACCCACTCTGGGCACCATTCAAAACAGTCATAGAATCACAGAATTCTAGGGCTGGAAGGGACCTCAGGAGGTCATCTAGTCCATCCCACTGCCTAAAGTAGGATCAAACCCAACTAAGTCATGCCAGCCAGGATTTTGTCAAGCCAGGACTTAAAAGCCTCTAGGGATGAGGATGCCGCCACCTCTCTCAGAAACGGATTCCAGTGCTTTGCCACCCTCCCGGATCAATAGGTTTTCATAATATCCAACCTATACCTCTCCCTCTGTAACTTCAGACCATTGCTCTTTGTTCTGTCATCTGTCAGCATTGAGAACAGCCTCCCTCCATCCAGCCATCTCTCATTCATCCACATGTTCCTGAGCTTCTCTCGGGGAAGCTTGGTAATGTGCTGCCACTTGTTTAAGGGTTGTAAAAGTGCCAATATTTTGTTTACCAAAGGATAAAAAAAGCCACTGGTAAGAAAAATTGGGAAATTTTAGAGGAGAGTGGTGGAATGGCTAATGTTGGAGAGATACCAGAGTATGTTAGGGAAGAAGGATAGTCCATTGGTTACAAACAGAGCAAGGAGATCTATGTTTAAGGCCCCTCTCTGCCACAGATTTCTTCTGATCTAGGACAAGTCATTTAGGCTACGTCTACACGTGAAGCCAACATCGAAATAACTTATTTCAAAATAGGCTATTTCGATGAATAACGTCTACACGTCCTCCAGGGCTGGCAACGTCGATGTTCAACTTCGACGTTGCGCGGCACCACATCGAAATAGGCGCTGTGAGGGTACGTCTACACGCCAAAGTAGCACACATCGAAATAAGGGTGCCAGGCACAGCTGCAGACAGGATCACAGGGCAGACTCAACAGCAAGCCGCTCCCTTAAAGGGCCCCTCCCAGACACAGTTGCACTAAACAACACAAGATCCACAGAGCCGACAACTGGTTGCAGACCCTGTGCCTGCAGCATGGATCCCCAGCTGCCGCAGCAGCAGCCAGAAGCCCTGGGCTAAGGGCTGCTGCCCACGGTGACCATAGAGCCCCGCAGGGGCTGGAGAGAGAGCATCTCTCAACCCCCCAGCTGATGGCCGCCATGGAGGACCCGGCAATTTCGACGTTGCGGGACGTGGATCGTCTACACGGTCCCTACTTCGACGTTGAACGTCGAAGTAGGGCGCTATTCCGATCCCCTCATGAGGTTAGCGACTTCGACGTCTCGCCGCCTAACGTCGAAGTTAACTTCGAAATAGCGCCCGATGTGTGTAGCCGCGACGGGCGCTATTTCGAAGTTAGTGCCGCTACTTCGAAGTAGCGTGCACGTGTAGACACAGCTTTAGAGTCTCTGAGATCTTCTCATTGATTCAATGTGAGTTCAGTAGCATCGAGGATCTTGTCCTCTACCTATAAAATAGCACTTACCTGCCAGGCCTGATGATGGGGGGAGGTAGCAATGTGGGGGGCAACTTTACTGAGTCCCAGAATTTCAAACGGGCCTGAGCGCCCAGCCACTGCCTTTGCTGCAGTAGCAGAGATGCCAGCTGGGTGCGGGCCCCTTTGAAAAGCCATGGGAACATTGCTCCACATGGCTTCTGAAAGCTACAGGGGCCAGGGATCCTAGCATGGGCCTCCAGGTGGGAATAAGAGCTGACTGCACTTGTCCCCAACTGTAGTGAGCCGGTATGGCCTCCTGCTGACTCGGAGGCAGAGGAGGCTGCTTAGAGGCCCTGGGGGGCGGGCCCAGAGCCAGAACACCAGTGGCCCGCCCCTCAGAGGGCAGGGCCTAGAGCCAGAAGGGCCAAGGGCGGGGCTCAGAACCCATAAAAGCCTGGGCCTCCGGGCAGGGAGGGAGCACCTCCACGAGCTCCCCGGCGCCAGGGGCAGAGGGCCTGTCACCTCCCGGCCGGGCCGGAGGAACAAGCCCCCAGTGGCCCAGAGCAACCACGGATCCAGATGTCCCAGGGAGACTACCTGGACTTCCCAGACCTGCCAGGACCCTCACGCCGGTGGAGAATCCCCACCTTGGAGGAAACCCCGGACACTGCCAGACCGGTGAGGGTGAGCAACCACGAGGCCCCAGAAGCGACCTGCTCCGGAGCTCCGGCGGACCCCTGCAGCCCCCAGGCCCAGGATTGCCTCGGGCCCACCGTGCTACTGCCGCCAGACTACCCCAATTACGTGGACATGACCGAATGGCCGGAGCCCCCAAAGGTGGACGATCTGGAGGGAGCTGACCCCGCGGGACCCCCTGACTAGATGGCCTGGGACCTTCCCTTGGTGGAGTAGAGGTAGGAAGTGGCCCAGGGAACGACGCTCCCGAACCCATGGCAGTGTGTTGTGGCTTGGATCCCCACCGTCGTGGTCATGTGTTAGCGACCCCCAGGGCCCTGGGCCGGGTCACAGTGGAGTGGGAGGGCCTGCGACCCCTTACCCCTCCTTGATGGGGCAAGCCCATGCTGGGCCTGTGCTCCAAACCCTTGTGCTGCTGCCCCGCCCCAAACTGAGGGCTGGGCTTGGGCTCCAAACCCCTTGTGAACTGCTGCCCCGCCCTGAACTGAGGGCTGGGACTGTATTATAAACTGTGAACTGCTGCCCTGTCCTGAACTGAGGGCTGGGCCTGCGCTGTAAACTGTGAACTGCTGCCCCGCACTGAACGGAGGGCTGGGCTTGTACTATAAATTGTGAACTGCCGCCCCACCCTGAACTGGGGGCTGGGCCCGTGTTATAACCCTTTCTGGTTGCCGCCCCACCCTGGGCCAAGGGCTGGGCGTCCTAGGACCCCTACACCAACCCTTCCACTCAAAGCTCCACCCCTTCTGGGTCATGGAGCTAGCCCCACCACACCTTGCCCACAGGCCTATCATGACTGTTGGCCCCACTTTTCCCTGCCCTATTGGAGTGTTGGGAGGCCACACACATGAAAGATTGTAAGGTGCTCATGGATTACAGTAATAAGGGCCATACAAGTCCCTAAGACTTTTAGATAAAGAGGGTTATCCTTCATTGTCTTCCAGAAGGAAATCACTGTTTGGTTATGATAGATATTTTTGCTGAAACACTTTTCAAGTATTTAGTAGGCCATTTAAGAAAGGTTTTTTTCTTTCTTCTTTCTAGCACTAGAGTGGTTTTCCAATGATTTTCTTCTTTAAAAATTAGAAGGAACTATTTTAGAATGGCCACACAAATACTAAAAATAATCAGACATGGGAGTAATTATTAATGTTTCTGAGCTGAGGTGTCAAAACTGGGTCTCAAGGGGGGTCTTTGCTATTACAAGAGCTGACAAGATTAGATATTTTCATTAAGCTCTGGGAAGGTGGAGTGGAGAGTGGTGCTAATCAAAGTCATCTTTAATATGAAGTGGGGAGGGCTGGTGAATACCATGGAGGATAGACTGAAATGACTGTGCTATCCTGATAAATTGGAAAAACTTATTGAAATCATTCAAATCAGAAGCAATACAGACAAATGCACAGGTGTTGCCTACGGAAGGCTGATCACAGGCAGAGATACGGAAAGTGGGAAATGCTATGTAAGCTGTGACACAATGCAGCAGGGTCTGGAGGTCATAGCTGACATTCTGAGGAGGTAGCAGCAATGTGACTATCTTAGATTGAGGCCCATTCCGTATTGTACCTGTAAACTTGCAGGTCAATCCACTGAAAGAGTTAGTTATTTCTGTTTATTATCACTGCCAAAGGTACATCAGAGTATAATGTTGTATCTTATACTGTTGAAAAATGCAGGGAAATTGGGGGAATGTCAAAGGAAAGTTAATTTGTCTGTTCTTTTGCCTTTATGTACCTGGCTTCTAAACCGTGGGTTCAGTTGCTGTTGAGGACTGTGATATTTTCCTAAAAGATCCTCAAAGTGAGACTTGAAATCCAACAGATTTGAATGTGCACAACTGATTTTGTCCAGAACACTGAAGTCCATTGCCTGCCATGTGTCTAGTGTCAGGTCCTACCAACTCATCTATTTTACACATAAAGGTGGTATCTTTGTCAATACACATTAGAGGTTGGTGCAGAACACCACGGGTTTGAGAGCCATTGACGAGGATTGTGCCTGCATTACAAAAGAATGCCATCCTTTTTGCGTATTGCTCCCCATTTGAAGAGCAATGCATGAGAGAACAATTTATGACTAAGGCTGCCTAACACCTGAGCTTCACACTCAAGGTGAGGTGAGGCAGTTGGTTACAATGGCTGCATACAGAGTGTCCTAACCTCTCTCACAATACCAGCCAAGTCATCTGCAGTTAGACAGCATGTCTAAAAGAAGCCACTGAAATGACTGAATGCTGCGAGTGCAACATATCAAATTGATAGTTTAAAAAAAAGGGAAAAAAACCCTCTTGTCTACAACTCCTTAGCAAGTTTCTAAGAGCCAAAGCCCTTTAAAGTCCTATATATCTTCCCCCTCCCCTTGCCCTTCTCCTTCTCCTTCTCTCTTCATGTACTTAGCAGTGCCTGCCTCTGATGTACAATGTCAAGTGGTGCTGACTTCTTTTGTCCCCAAAGGCGAGAGAAAGAGGTTTTTCCTCAGCCCTCTGCTTTGCTATAAAGCTGGTCTTATTCTGTCTCATTCCTTTTTAAATGCCTGTAATACTCAGACTTGTAAGTGTCTTTTTTAGCTGAGGCCAACTTGAAATGCCATGTTTTCATAGCTCTTGTGCTGCCCCAAGTGAAAGACAATGGATATGACACTGTAAAACTAGATAAAGACATTGTAGGACTGTCCCACCTCCATTCCAAGAGCCCCTATTTTGTAGAGGACAGTGAAAGACCCAGGGTAGAACATTCACCTGGGGTAGAGAGACACCATCCAGATGATGTTGTACCCTCTTGCACTGAGGATACCTGTCCAGGAGAGGGAGCCCCAGTTGGTAGGAAAGGGCAAGTGTTAGTAATGGGGGATTCGATCATTAGAAACATAGACAGCTGGGTCTGTGATGACCCAGAGAATTGTATGGCGATTTGCCTGCCTGGTGCAAAGGTTGCAGATCTCCTGAGATAGCTCAATAGCCTATGTATAGTGCTGCGGAGGAGTCGGTGGTCATGGTACTTATAGGTACCAATGACATAGGGAAGGGTAAAGAGAGAGGTTCTGGAGGCCAAATATAGGCTGTTAGAAAAGAGATTGAAATCCAGAACCTCAGAGTTAGGAGTCATTAAAAAAGGGATAGAGAATTAAACAGAGAATATTTATTGCATCTGTAAAGATCCATGGGAGGCCCACAACTTGGATACTGCATACAGGTGTGGTCATCTCATCTCAAAAAAAATATACTGGCATTGGAAAAAGTTTAGAAAAGGGAAAAAATGATGAGGGGTTTGGAACGGGTGTCATATGAAGACAAGTTTAAAAGACTGGGACTTTTCATCTTAGGAAAGAGGAGACAAAGGGATGATATGAAAGAGATCCATAAAATCATGACTGGTGTGGAAAAAGTGAATAAGGAAATGTTATTATTTGTTCTCATAACAAATGGACTAGGTGTCACCAAAGGAAATGAATGGGTAGAAGGTTTAAAACTAGCAAAAGGAAGTTTTTCTTCACACAGTGCAGTGTAGGCCGGTGGAACTCCTTAACAGAGGATGTTGTGAAGACCAGGATTTTAAAAGGGTTCAAAAAAGAACTAGATGATTACCTGTTCTGTTCACTCCCTCTGGGGCATACGGCATAGGGCACTGTCGGAAGACAAGATACTGGGCTAGATGGACCTTTGGTCTGACCTAGTATAGCCATTCTTACGTTCTTATGTTCTAAGATGGATTTTGATAGATGATTGCTTCTCTTGGGGTCCACTGAAGTCATGGGGAATCTTGGCACATTCAGTGCGTATTTGCTCATCATCTTAGTGACAACATTATTGTAACCCCATGAGGTTTCTAATTCCATTTCATTCATGATTAGTGAGAGACCATTTTTGCTAGGCTGCTTCTGAATTGTAGTGGTCACCCTGGTGGCAACTACCTTTGCCAAGAATAGGGGTAGAATCAGAGGACCTACTGCTATTTGAGTTTTGGTTAGGGCTAAGAGTGGCTCACAATTACACCAACATCTGCATGTTAGGAGAGCAGGTCTTCCAGTTACTTCCACCCTGTTGAGCTCCCCAGAAGCCATTTTCAATTAGAGAAATAAAAATTGGATGACACATTTTCAGCCATCTTTACTTGATAGCATGATTCTGCATCAGAAAGCTTAACGTGATGGTCAAAGGCCGTTGGTGTCTTCAGTAGTTTGGAAATAATAGGTCTGTTATAAGCAGATGAGGCGAATGTATACTGACCACTTATGGATGACATCAGGTGGGGAAAATTTCAACAAAACTTTGTTTGTTTTTTGTTCATTTTTTGAGAGCAGACGGGCAGGAAAATGGCAGGTGTGTCGAAATGAAAACTTTTTGTTGTTTTTGCCACAGTTTTCACTGGGAACATTTCTCAGGTCCAGGATGGAATTTCCTGTCAAAATGTGAGAGATCATGCAGCAGCCCATAACCCAGTGGCTAGGGCCCTTGGGGAGGATCAAGCCCCGGTTACAAAATGAGACTAATTACACACTTAAACTGGGCTTTGCCACAAGCTAAAGAAACGTCCTGGACATCATGCTTTGGCCCATAAGGTGCCAGATCCCTGTAAGCAGGACCCCACAGGGAGCCTAGAGGGACAGGGTTAGCACTTATGCTATGGGCTATTCTGAACTCATATGTACTCACTCTCATGCTCACTCCCCATCTTTCTTTCCAAACATTTTTACATCACATTTTTTTCAATAAATTCTTGTTTTCAGGCCAGATCGGCAAAGGGCCTGCTTCTTAACAGCAACAAATGTTTTTCTCTGCCCTATTGTGTGGGGGGGGGGTGCGGGGGGCGGGGGGGAGAGAAGTTCATGGTCAACCCGACCTGCTCTCCCAATGTTTCACCCTGTGTGCTTTCAGAGCATGTGTCAGTGCCTCTTTGTGCATGTTGAGGCCATGGGAGAGGGGGGTGCTGCCCCACCTCCAGGGTAGCTTAGTGACTAAATGCCTTGGGCTGGCTTTTAGCATTCAGATCGCATAGTGCAACTTAATATTACTTCCACATTTGTGGCCTGGCAGTTAGAAGATGGTGACTGATTCATGACAGTAGGTGAGAAAGGTGTATTACCACACATACTTACACACCCCCAGTCCAACCTTGGCAAATTTGGAACTTGCAATGGCGCGTATGGCAAAGCAGATGCAATTGTGACAAAGTTTCCAATTTAAAAAGTCACAAAGTAAACTGGGATGAGCTATCCAACCATGATACTGGCCTAAATGTTTAGACCTTCAAAATTTCAGGAAGAGGGCAGGATTTGTACAAGTTTGAAACAAGTTTCACACCCTTGACCCTTCATCCAGTTTTAGTCAATAGCCTTTACCAACAGTTCTCCTGCTGTTGTACACGAGATTTTCTAGTAATTGCCTGTAGTTATGCCACAGATTGTACAAAAGATTTAAAGAGTCCTAATGAAAAGAAGATGAGAAATTGGCATTTGAAGTGAAAGAAGAAAGGAAGCCAGTGACATGATTAACATAAGAACAGGATTGACAATGCCTTGTAATATAATGAAATAACATTTCCATTTTAGTTTTGTTTTCTATATTCACTGTGTGGGTCAAATTTGTGATGCACCATAGTATTATCACAATGTTATATTATTGTAGGCCCTAGAGATCAGAGATCGGGTTTCCATCGTGCATGGTTCTGTGCAAACACAGAGTAGGAGCCAGTAGTTGCTCTAAACAGCTTACAGTCTAATGAAGGCAAGAAACACAACATGGAGACAGGCGCAGAGACAGAAAATGGTCCCAAAGTCAGACAGCAGACCAAGGAGAGGCCCAGAAATAAATTGCAGGTTTTCAGAGTCCAATGTTAATGGCCTGTTTGCTAGACCATACTGCCTCCCTATGTGGAGAAATCATCACCACAGGCTGTTAAAAATTTTATTTCCCTGTCCCTTCAAACAAAGCCAATTATTCATTGGTTTAATTTCAGCTGTCCTCCTGCATTTATTCTCAGTTCATCCCTGCCATTTACAGTTACTTCCCCTTCACTGCTTCTTCTGATGCTCTCTCGTAATATTTATATCCATCAAGTGCGCCGAAGCCTCAATACAAGGGAATGAGCTTTGGAGAGTAAATCTGAATTGCTTTGCTTAACAATTGTCCTAACTAATGTGCTTTGTCAACACAGCAGCCTCATGGGCAGCTGTGTTTTAAAGCTATTTATTAACAAGATTTATCCCTGGCTTTATCCCTCACTGCTTACGAGGAGGAAAAACTCTATCACACAAAACACTTTCTCTATATAGATTTCAGTGTGCCAAGACTCATTAAAGGAAATGCGATAATGTAATCTATTCCTCACCTTTTAAATCCCTTTCTAATAAAGGCTTGGTGCTTTTTACTACCATCCTATAGACATATTCTCTGCATTTTTCTTTTGCTGTTTAAAATTGAATGTGCCAGAATCAATTAGGAGGCAAAAATAAAAAAGTTTTTGCCTGAGGAAAAAAGTGGTTGGCCTACTTTGTTTAATTGATTTACATACTAGTATAAATCAAGCACAATGCTGTAAAACACTGATTGGATAGTAGTGAGATAAAACTGTCACTCAGACAGTAACCTACAGTCTTTGATTAGATCTTAAAGCAGCTGGGTAAGGGGACTTTGGCAGTATTTCTTCAATTGCACATAGGCAGCAGTTTTATATGTTCTCTGATTCCAAGTAATGTCTTGAAAATAAAACCAGAAGGATGAAGGAAGTATAACCACCCAAGTGGTGCAGCAGCTGAAAATTGTGCTGCATTGCAGACTATTTGAGCTAGCACTGGTAAGCACCTTTTCCTTTCTGAACATTGGGATGGTGAATCTGAATGCACTTTGCCTTTCAAATTCCTTCTGTGTTGCATAGTATATGTGCTTTTACCCCCTGTTGGTAAATGTTGACTTAAATCCATGTTAATGGATGCTGGCTTAGATAGATACATCCATTGACATTTGATCAAGCTTTATTTTTGAAAAAGGAAAAGTAAATATCATCCCTGAAAGTCTAGAACTTTGTGGGGTGAAAATCAATCTTGCTCCAATTGATTTGATGATGTGATGTTGTCTGGCACCAGCTGATGACATGGTATCCTGAAAGGTCAATGTTTTTCCCGACGTGGGTAAGTTTTAATAAATGGGGTTCACTAGTGTGCATTCACGTGGAGAGATAAGCAAGCTGGAGAGCAAAGGCATAACTAATGGGAAATGTTAGAGTGGGAGTGAGTGAGAGGAATCTATTTAGATATTGTTTAAAACTATACTCCATCCTGGGTTTTAATAGGTACCTTCCTAGCTCTGCAAAGTTGCTGATTTCTTTATTAGTGTTACACGTAAGTCTTAAAAACAACAGGATTGACAAGTGAGGTATCAAACTGAATGATTCTTTTGAACTCTGAAGTTGTCTCAAATGTTGCTAAATTTTAAATGCTATGGATGTAGTTTAACCATGGTTTGATCTTGTTCTGTTTTGATTTCTACAAATTTTCAAAGAGTTTAGAAAAGCCATCTTCTTAGAACCTGCTATTGTGTCTGCAGTGTTAATTTCTCAATATCAGGGTGGCACCTAGGAAGCACTAACAGTGCTTGTGTCTCCTGTGTGCTGGGCACTAGACAAAAATAATACAAATGAAAATAATCTGCCAAGCAGCTGATTGTCCACCGGTACCCAGAACCACGTAATCAGAAAAGGCCTTCCAGCAATTCCATGGTAGGTTACTGCCTACCATGCCTGCATGGTGATGTGTACTTGCAATCAGCTGAAGCAAAGTTCAACAACTTAATACTTCCCAATGACAAAATATACTAGAACCAAGTTCTGGCTGATGCTGAACCCAGGTTAGCCAGGAGAGACTTACAGCTGGCATACTATGGTCTCAAGTTACAGTGAGGGAAGTCTAGGTTGGATATTAGGAAAAGCTATTTCACCAGGGCTGTGCCTACACTAGAGAGTTTTGTGAACAGATGGGGTCTTCTGTCGACATAATTCAGGGAGCACCCACATGCATAAAGCATTCTGTCAACAGAGTCTCAACAAACCCCGCTTTTGTCTCAACAGTGTTATCCCTCAAAATTTGAGGAATAACACTTCTGTTAACAGAGAGGACTTCCGGTTTACTGGGCAGCCCTGTATGCAGAGCTTCCGGTCAGCCCTTCTGTTGACAGAGGGCTGGGCAGTCTGGCTGCTCTCCATCAACAGAGTAGATTGCTCTGTCAATCTGCTTTTGTGTGGAGATGCTATCTGTAGATAGTGTTTCTCTCAGGACAACTTTGTTGATGAGACATTACTATTGACAGATGCTTCTAGTGTAGATGTAGCCCAGGAGGGTGGTGAAATACTGGAATGTGTTACCTAGAGAGGTGGTGGAATCTCCATCCCTAGAGGTTTTTAAGTCCTGGCTTGACAAAGTCCTGGCTGGGATGATTTAGTTAGGCTTGGTCCTGTTTTCGGCAGGGGGCTGACAATGAAGTTAAGGACCTATTTGAGCTGTATTTTCTCCATTGTGTTGTTCTGTTACAAAATATAGACATTATGCTGCTCAAAATGGGCAAAGCTGGAGGTTTTCCAGACAACGTGTCAATGTTTTATATTGGTCACAAAGTGGAATGACTTCATTTGTAATGCAGATGTTTACAGCCACTCTGGCCTAAAAACTCGTAGGGCCACTATCTGCAGATAATGTCTTGTGCTTTTTGGATATGTTGCACGAATGACACAAGACTTTGTAGCAAATGCTGTTTTTCAAGTGACTTGTAATATCTGGAATAAATTCCATCAACTGAGGGGTGGAACTGGTGATGAGGCAGCTCTTTTATTACACGGGTGCATTAGGTCCATTCTGATATTGAGCTCGTGTTCCGGTAAGCCCTTGTGGCCTCAAGAAATGGAGAAATTCACAAATAATCACTGGAGCAAGGTCTTGAAGAAGAAGCCATTGCCAGAGAGTTCATAATAACCAGTAATGCCTGTAGGTCCCCATCATGTTTGAGAAGGAAGAGACTGTACACGTGCAGAGAAGAAGATCTTCTCTGTCCAGATTCTCAAAGGTATTTAGGCAACTAACACACTAGGTCTTCCATTAAAGGCAAGGCTCAAAGCGTGTACATAACATCAGAAAAGAGCAGTGGAAGCCAGATAAGGGAACAGTTGTAAGAGTGTGTGGCAACATACAGCAGTGATGTTCACAGCTACCTAGATTTCAGCTTTTTCCCCCTTTAATAAAATTATAAGCAATAAGCAAATAAAAGTATCTATCTCCTAAAGCAAGAACATGGAGCTGTAGGAGATGAATACTTATTGAATGTGCCAGTGTGTAAACCTTTGGCCTTTTTATGACGACCTGCTGTGTGTTGGTGTGACAGCTTCAGGGAGTCAGTGATTCATAAGTGAAAATAAAGTTTCGGGGATGATAAGGCAATATGAATCCTGTCTCTTTAAGGAGAGAGGGAGTAGGTTTCAGGTTGACAACTGATCTACTAAAGCTAGAACAAAGAGCAGACAGTTCTGCAAGTTTTACATCAGTACTTTAAATTCTTCCCACATCCTCCATTTCTGTCTTCCCTTCCAGCCTTGCCCAGCTTCATAGTGATCCTGATCCCATTCCCATCTGCTCTTTCCATTTGCCTGCTTCTCATACTTTTTGACCTAACATTTTTTCCATTAGAAAATACTGATAAGTGCTGAACTTATCTTTCCCGAGGTACCCAAGCTCCTGAATTCCCACAGAGTTGGCTTTTGGGGTTCAGATAGAAAAGGGGCAGGATAGAGAGAAAGGATATGCCCTCTAAAGAGCTTAGACCAGCTTCTGCAGTTTCATTTTAGATACACTGGCTAAGATTTTCAAGGTGCCAAGAGCTTAAATTCAATGAGATTTGAACAGCTAGCTCAGCTCAGCTCCTCTGTTTTGTTTCAGTCTGGTTTTGTTTTGGTTTTTTGCCCTCATGTTTCTAAATGTAACTTGCTTTTAATGAGACTATTTGAGTCATGGATTGTTCTTTGAGATGAAGTCCTTTGTGATTGTTTCCTGACAGAAAAATGTCTTCTGATTTCTTGTAAAAAGTGTCCTGGTAAAAAGCATGATTGGTACCTATCCAGGAGCATGATCTTGGTGCAGGCTGCTTTAAAGAACTATCCAGTCCCTGTTGCTTTCAGCAGGGAGATGGGGGGAAGAAGGCTGTTCATGAAGAGCATTGGGAACCTGAGCTGGAGTACACAGTCCAATCCCAGCTGTTTCATAGAACAATTGTTCTCAAGCAGGGGCATGTGTACCTGTAGCAACATGAAGAGGTCCTCCTGAAGGAACATTAATTGGTCTAGATCAGTGGTTCCCAACCTTTTTCACTACTGCAGACCCCCAATCATGCCCCCAAACTGTTCTGAGATCCCCAATTACCCTTCTCAAAAAACTATTTGCTGATCAACCCCCATCAAAGCCAATTCTATGTACACTTCATTAAATGAAAAAGGAAAACTACCACATAGATTTTCAGACAACAATTAATAACATTATTGGAAGAGATGTAATTTAAAAATAATAATTGACTGTAACTTTGCAATTTATTTAAAACTTATTTGAAATGATCATTTTTATTTTTCTTCAATTTTTTTCACAGACCTCCCGCAATACCTTCCTGGACCCCCAGGGGTCTGCATATCCCAGGTTTGGAACCACTGAACTAGATATTTGCATAATTTTACAACAGGCTACATGAAATGCACAAGTGAAATCAGTACAAATGAAAATTTTGTCCACACAATGGCTTGTTAATACTGCTGTTTATACTGCATCAGTTGCTCAATATGCAGGAAGGTGGGATGGGAGTTCAAAATGTATTTCATGATTATATGGGAGAAGTGAGGAAGAAAGCAATTTTTCAGTAATAGTGTGGAAAGGTGGAGAGCCACAGGTACACAAGTCAGAAAACCAAAGTCAAATTTTGTTTTTAGAGCTTATTGACCTCCATATTTTGGCTTCCTGGTTCCTCTTTTCCAAACCTCGGTATTCCACTAAAACTGAAATGCCAGGCTAGGGGAGGCTTTATTAGTCTAAATTATAAGTGACACATTCCCTCTTACACAAAAGCCTTTTTAGCCAATATATACGATGGAAAGGGAACACAAAAGGGTTGCAGAGAACATGATCTGTTGAGGGAGTCTCCCTGACCTAGTAGATTTACAACTATAATCCCTCTGAGGCAGTGGGGCCGACAGCCACCACTGGCCCCAGAGCAAGCTAGGAGGAGGACCTGTCTCTATGGCCCAGGAATGGGTGAAGCCAAGAGCAGAAGGGAAGGAGCCTAGGGCAGTCAGCCCTTAGCACTGCTCAGACTACAGCACTGTTCCCGCTTCAGAGCTTCATGGAGTGGCAGAGCACCACTGCCGTGTCATTTTAAAGGAGCCCACTGCTCTGGTAGCCATGGCTGCCAAAGTAGCAGTGGCTGCAGCTGGAGTGTCAGGCCCCTTTGAGACATCAGGACTCCTGGCAACTGACCCCTTTTGTTGGAGTTGAAAGTTTTATCCTCTTTATAGTTTGAATTTTAGGTTTAATAATGTAGCAATGTAAGGTAACATATTAACACATTTAGCAGTTTATTACTTTTGTTAAAGTTCTTTATTTGAATATATGCCCCTTTGTGTTAAAGTTTAGTGAGCTTAGTAGGTAAAGAGTCAGAATTTTGGTATTATGTCAGTGTTAATAAGATTACCGGTTGATGTTGAAGGCTGAAGCCTTAATGGTTTGATTCATAATGCCTTTTGTTCTGCTTTTCTCTGAGAGTCCTTGTAAGAATTGTTTACATGTGAAAGTGGTATGCCCGTGTCGAGATAAAGGTGCGAAGGTTATCCCCAGAGCCAGAAGGCCAAGAAAGGAGAGGCAAAGCATGGATGAAGACAGACTTAATGTCATCAGAGAAGGACCATCAATGCGTCCCCTCAGTCAAGAAGTGGTCGGATTAGCAAACTGACGACTCTAAAGCAAAAAGCAGACACCCCTAAAGCAAATTGATTAGAGGATGAGACTTTCGGAGATGTTTTGAGAACAATTGACATAAAAAAGATAACACACCAGTCACAGACTGACACAGCAGACTTCAACAGAGAAAAGGATTTTAAAAGCAGGGTGCTTTGCCATGGGACTTTGGGTTCGTCTTGCCACCAACTCCAGGAGATCATCAGATCGCAGCCAGCAAGGCCCTGCTCCCACTCTGTGATCTATCTAACTGGCCACTGGATCGATCCAGGCTCTGGACTGGTTACTACAACATCGTCTGGCAGGACTTTGTGCATGGTGTGTGTGTGTGTGTGTGTGAGTGACTGAAAAGCATATGCTACTTGTTGTATGCTCAATAAATGCGGCGTACTGCCTTTGCCTCTATAAAAGATCTTGTGTGCTTTGTTTAAAGCATAACACTTTGCCTCCCCTTTGCCTCAGAGGGTTGTCTGGGGTCATAAAAAGAAGGAGAATGGTGGACAAGGAGTGCGGAGTCGGTATGGTCACAGCTTACTGTGAAATAGCTGTTCCCTATGTCACAGAGCCATAGGGCACAATGGAAAGTGGAGGGTAAATTAGAAAAGCCCTGAGGTTGCTCTAGTTTACACTGGGTACTGAACAGAGTGTGAATATGTAGTATGTAAAGGTGTCTTAAACTCACATTTCCCACCTCACTGCTCCCTGACCTCTGTTCAAGAATGGAGCAGTTGGTGAATACACCATATAACTGTGGGTCCAAAACTGTAGACTTTATTCAGGAGGTGCAGTGGATTGAAATCAACAGATTGTTTTGCCTCGGCAGGCCCTGGAGAATCCAACACGGGGCAGAGAGAGAAAGATTAAGCAGGTTATCTAATCTGTTCCCATGTCCGTGCAGTATTGTCCCTATCACAGAGTACCTTTCTCATTTCGTGTTGAATATCTCAGGTGGCAGCATTTCCACTGCTCACTCCCAGCCTAACTTCTCACCCCAAGAGAGAGAGAGAGAGAGAGAGAGAGAGAGAGAGCTTCACTGAAGAGCACTGCAGCACAAGGCCACCTTCCAGTTTGAAACTGCCTATCGCTATCTGTTTTTGCACCCACAGGCACATCCAAACAGAGAGATTTATAGAAAAAGAGTCAGTGAAGCTCACTTATCTGCTAGTCCCAGAGTGAATTTCTCCAACAGCAGCTCTGTGCAAAGTGATCTTGACAGAGTCAGAAAGACGCTGAATTCCACAAAGAAATCTTTCTGCCTTTCTTCTGGTCTTCTCGGCTTCCATGTTTACATACATCACCCCAGGGTCCTGTCACATATGCGTCAGTGGAAGCTGGTGTACGAGGGTGACTAATAACATGGAGAGCCTTTTTTGCTACTACATGAAGATTGGATTCTCTCTTTCTCTCTCTTTCTCACACACACAAATAAAATCCCATTTCTAGGTTTTCTGATAAAACCCCATCTCAAATTTATACTTTGATGGAGGCACACAATTAATTTACATGGTGGGTGGAGTAGTCACTGGCTGCGTTCTATGACAAGTGAGTGTGCAGGGGGAGTCACAGGGCATGTCTGTCCTGCAATTCAAGGTGTGACTTCAGTACTTGTAGACAAACTGTGAGCTACCTTTGATTAGCCTGTGTGGCTGAAGCATCACTGCTGTTATTAGAATTACCTACAGGAAAGCTAGTTCAGGTATGTCTACCCCTCTGATTGCACTGTAAATATGCCCGTAAACAGTTGTATTAGTCTCTTCCTGCCTGACAGCCCTTGAATGTCTGAATGTCATGCTGTTAGAAGAAATAGCTATTGCTCAATTCAGATGTATAGTACAAAAAAATAGCAGTAGGAGGTGTAAGATCACAGAGATTAAGAATCGTATTTCTGTATGCAGCGTTGGTAAGGTTTTACCTAGATGAGCCCTGTGTGCTTGACTTTAAATTGCCTTCTCAAGACTTCATCTGTTTGTAATTAATATAGCAGTTGCTGGACACACACAGGTCTGAAGTCCTTTCTGATGTTTTGACTTTTAGACTAATACCACCTGATGTCTAGTGTCACATTAGTTTTTTGCCAAGTGCTGGCTGGGTCTCAACAATCATAGACAACATGGTTCACAACATTACAGACCCCATTCCTGCGGTGCTGGAAGAAGCAAAGGTAAACTATAATATCTGACTTCTTGCCACCCTTGCCGCTTTCCTGTCATTACATTGCATGTATTGTGTTTTATTTTATGTTCCCATTGTTCTTGCTTTGCCTGCCAGGTGGAGTCATGGAGTGTCACGTTTTCATTCTCTGCGTCATTTCAACAGCATCTCAACGACAGCTTCACAGATAAAGCCAACAGATACCTAGAGAGAAGCAACGTTTTCTTCATTTCAGGCCTGGTTTAGGCATGTGACCAAACTTTGTGTATGCGTTGACCTGCATTGCTTGGATTACTAAGGCTTTTTTTTCCCCCTTCTCAGTCTTCCTTGTTTTGTTTTGCTTTGCTTGTTTTGCTTTTGAGAAAAGAAGGGAAAACACAGAAGAAAAGCCGCAGCTCCCAGCACAGGATGGAAAGATGGGCTCCTGCTACTGCACTGGAGACATGAGGGGGGCTAAAGAAATGGGGGGGGAAGTGAAGTTGTGAGGGAGCTGACTGAGGAAAAGAGGGGGACTCAGGCATGAAACAAAGCAAAGAGTGGGGGTAGGAGGCATGGGCACATGGGAAGGGGGAAACAATAAGGAGGTGGAGGCGGGGGCAGGCAGCAAGGGCTGACCTGTAATGAGAAAAAAAAAGTGTGTGGGGGGGGTGCAGCCGGATGCTATAAGGTGACAGGTGTGCCCATGGGCACCTGAGAAGCAGGCCAACAGCAGCTGCTGCAGCCCAGCAGAGCAGTGCTGTGGGGGGCAAGTGGTGGGTCTGGGAGGGACATTTTTCCTCGTTACTCTGACGCTCAGAATGCAAACAATGACAGGGTTTTTTTTTATTTAAAATAATGATAGTTTGTTTTTTTTTCTGAAGTGTCTCTGTTTGACCTTCTGTAAAAACTATTCAGAGCACCTATCAAGAACCATGGCTCTGATTTTTCCATAACATGCGATGTTGTAACTATGTAAAAATTTAGTTTGGAAGCCATCCTATTGTGCTCCTCCAAACACTGGGAGTATATTTGTATTCTGAGATCCTTAAAGGCTAACATTCCTAAGCGCCTCATAATACCATTTCAAAAATACAATTTAGATCTTGACATGTCGATTGATTCCTACATGAAGCCTGGCTTCCTGTAGACAAATGTCTCATTTAAAGTTTCTCCAGTGGAAAAGCTCAGTAGCTGTTAGTTTTCTCCTGGCGTCCAGCGTAGCCACACTGAAAACCTTCCCGAACATCTAAAGAAATGACTCTAGTTTTTTGGACTTACAAATGCCCATGGCTATTCTTCTAATGTACAGGCCTTTCTTGAACGTTGAAAGTCTACATTGCAATATGGTGGTGCTTTTCCAGTTGTTTCTCCCTTACAATTGATGGCTTTGTTTCACTCCCCTTTACCACCCATTACTTGTCATCTGCAGCTCGCCTTAGTACTGCGGATGCTGTCAGTTCTGTGATCAGAGCTGGATGACTGGAGAGTGATACCTGCCAGCGGCAGTATTCATATTATTTGCAGTGCAGGAGAACTATTGCTTTTTAATCCTGGGTATGTTCTACCCCACAATACTTCATTGATCCTGATCCTGCTATTGTGGGTACAGATCCTGTGAGATCTTCAGGATCTGTTTCTTCGCCCTCCCCCACCCACAATTCCTGGAGTCTCTTGTTCCCCCCTAGTTTGCACACCACTGTTTTAGTTTGTTTGTTTGTTTGTGTTTTAAATGAACACAGATAAAGCAAGAGAAATGTCTGGAGTTATGTTTCCCAAACTTTCAGCCAGGATTGTGTGCTCAGAGGCACAAATGATACCTCAGTGGGTGTATACAAAGAAGCCTAAAAGACACAAACTGCTGTCTTTGTCTAGCCCCAGTATCGCTATGGCTGCGGCCACACTACGCCCTCCTTTCAGAGGAGGCAGGCTAAAGAGCCACTTTGGCAGATGCTAATGAGGCACTACCATGAATATGCAGTGCTCATTAAGATAACTGCGGCTGCGCGCTTCAAAAGTGCCAGTTTTGAAAGGCACGCTGCCTGTGTAGCCGGGGGCCTTTTGAAATGATCTCCTGATTTTGAAAGCCCCTTCTTCCCAAAACCAAATGGGAAGAAGGGGCTTTTGAAATCAGCAGGGTCGTTTCAAAAGGCCCCCAGCTACACGGGCGGTATGTGTTTCAAATCGGCACTTTCAAAGCACGCCCGGCTGCCATTATGCCAATGAGGTGCTGCATACTCATGGCAGCACCTCATTAGCATCTGCTGCAGTGGCTCGTTATCATGTCCCCTCTGAAAGGAGGGGGTAGTGAGGACACAGCCTAAATGAATTATCCATTAAAATGGGACAAAGGTTTAAAGTTAATTGAACTAGTCCAATAGATAAGCTGGTTGAGATCAAAGAGCAAAGGACTATGATTTAGATCCCAAGTTCCCTACTTTTAGTCCCACCGGTTGGCAATTTTCTCACATTGGTATATTGTGGTTGCTTTAAGTCACACCAGGGCTCTCAACTGCCTACTGAAGACAGTTTCTAGCTCTCTTTGCTCTGGCAAAGTGGAATAAAAGGACTGTGTTTGTTTACACTTATGAAACTGGTTGTGAATGAAGCACTGAATGCTATTCAAGGCCCCAGTGCTATGTCTTATGAACCTCGATGAACATTAGGATCAGACCCCGAATAAGCAATGATGGGGATGCTCTAGAGAATATTTCGTTGCCTCATGACAGTCTTCCTGGCACAGTCTCTAATATTTCAGCTTTACAGGATTA
Organism: Carettochelys insculpta; assembly: GCF_033958435.1. NCBI lineage: Eukaryota > Metazoa > Chordata > Testudines > Carettochelyidae > Carettochelys > Carettochelys insculpta. Next base: position 12,223,662 of record NC_134140.1, read on the forward strand.
GTTGTAAGTTGTAGTCCAAATAAAAAGAATTATTTCCACTTTATACAAAGACAAGAAAAATTCTGGATATTGAGACCTGGGAGAGGTTTAATTTTTCAGCCTTGTGATTTTAATTATATTTTTGCCAGGAAAAGGAAAAATAGGGCATTGAGATTTTTCCAAATACGTTAGCTACTCAGCCTTTACTGCGGCTTGCGCTAGGTCAGTTGGTAAAGATGCTGAAAATCAAGTTTACAGATGAAACACGAGTCTGAAACAATCATGTAATACTTGATAAATGACAGTGTGAAGGATTTCACAGGAATCATTGTTATTAGTAGCTAGCTGCCCACTTGTAATTATTATTTTTGGCCAATTGGATACAATTGATGAAAATAATAAACTGTTGGGCAGATCTTCTTCTTGCTCTCTACCTCTGTTGTTGTGTCTGCACTAGTAAGTTCTTTTGAGAAAACTGCACCTTTTCCAAAGAACCAGCAGAACATCTACACACAAAATGCACTCATTTGACCTGAAATCGAAAGAGCACAGCATTTTTTCCACTGGCCCTCTTCCTTTCCCAGATTAGGAAGAGCACCTTTTCCAAAAAGATTCTTTTGGCAAAAAACATGTGTGGACACTGTGGGGGCCCTTTTTTTCAAAAAAGCAGTCCTCATGGCACCAGCTTTTTGATTCCCTGCCCCTTATTTCAAAAGATTGGGGGCTGTGTGGATGCTCCCTATCAAAAGAGCGGATCGATTTCTCGATCCACTTTTTAATGTGTGGAAATGGTCTTTCAAAAGAAGTTTTTTCAGAAGAGATCTTCCAGAAGAACTTCTTTCGAAAGACTGCTGTAGTGCAGATGGAGTGTGATGCCCAAATATTCCTGATTGATGTATGATTGTCCTGGGATGTGAGGCTTTAGCTCCTGAGCTGTGATGACTGTAAATAAATACCTAGGGTGAAATCTCACTTCTATGGACAGCAATGAAAATTTTGACCTGTACAAAAGCAGATAAACATTATTCCTTCTCTTAAGAAAAGAAATATTCATATGAATTAAAATACTAATTTCATGATTGTCCCATAAACTATTTTGGACAGACCAATCAGCTTAATTTCTGGGCAAGGAAAGATAAATGAGCAAATAATTAAGGAATCAGTTTGCAAACATCTAGATGATGATAAGGTGATAGGTAACAGTCATCATGAATTTATCAACAACATGCATTTATGATGTCAAACCAAACTGACAGCTTTTTTTTTTTTCACAAGGTAACATGCTATCTGGATCAGGGGTGTACTGGCATGTGTGGCGTATCTAAAGTATAGTAAGGGATTTAATACAGTCTTGCATGATCTTCTCATAAACAAATAGGGAAATACAACCCCAAAGGAAGCTACTAATAGGTAGGTGCAAAACTGCTTGAATAACCTTTCCCAAAGATTAGTTATCAATGGCTCACAGTCATGCTAGAAAGGCATAATGCATGGAGGCCCTCAGAGATCATTTCTGTGTCTGGTTCTATTCAACATGTTCATCAATCATTTAGATAATGACATAAAGGGTGCATCTACACTACCCAACTACTTAAAAGTAGCTGGCACAATGTCGAAATAGTACGCGTCTCATCTACACGCACCGTGCGCTATTTCAACATTTGAAATCGATGTTAGGCGGCGAGAGGTCGAAACCACTATTCCTATCCAAAGATAGGAATAGCGCTCTACTTCAACGTTCAACATCGAAGTAGGGCATGTGTAGACAATCCACATCCTGCTACGTTGAAATAGCGGGGTCCTCCATGGTGGCCATCAGCTGAGGGCTTGAGAGACTCTCTGTCCAGCCCCTGCAGGGCTCTATGGTCGTCGTGTGCACCAGCCCTTAGCCCAGGGCTTCTGGCTGCTGCTGCTGCAGCTGGCGGTCCATGCTGCGTGCCTGGTGCCTGCAACCAGTTGTCGGCTCTGTGGATCTCGTGCTGTGCAGGCCAAGTGAGTCTGGGAGGGGCCCTTTAAGGGAGTGGTTTGGGGCTTTGCTGGCCCCTTATTTCAATGGGGACAGCTTGTGTGTGTGGACGCTCTGCATTTCCTTCCGGGGCGGCTCCTTTCGACATTCTCCATCTCTACTTCGACGTTGAACATCGATGGCACCAACCCTGGAGGACGTGTAGACAATACGCATTGAAGTAGCCTATTTTGATGTTCTTGTGTCAAAATAGGCTACTTTTACATAGTGTGCTAGTGTAGACGTAGCCAAAGAGTACACTTATGAAGTCTGTGGATGACACCAGCCTGGGTGGGATTGCAAGTGCTTTGGAGCGTAGCATTAAAATTCAAAATGATGGGGACAAACTGGAGAACGGTCTGAGGTAAACAGGATGAAATTCAACAAGGACAAAAGCAAAGCACTTCACCTAGGAAGGAACAATCAGTTTCCCACATGCACAATGGCGAATGACTGCCTAGGAGGGAGTACTGAGAAAGGAGATCAAAGAGTTATAGGACCTCAAGCTAAATATGAGTCAACAGTGTAACATTTGCAACTGCCCATTCTCTCCCTCCCCAATCCTGACATATATTAGCAAAATATTGTAAGTGGGACATGAGAAGTAATTCTTCTGCTCTACTTGCACTGATTAGACGTCTACTGGAGTATTCTGCCCGCTTCTGGGAACCACATTTTTGAAAGAAATGAACAAATGGGAAAAATGTCCAGAGAAGAGAAAAATGACTAAAGGTCAAGAAAATGTGATCTATGAGAGAAGATTGAAAGAACTGTGTTTGTTTAGTCTGGGAAAGAGAAGCCTGAGAAGGGACATATTAACAGCTGCCAAGTTTGTAAAAAGGCATTACAAGGAGGAGGGAAAAAAAATATTCTTCTTAATGTCTGCAGACAGGACAAGAAATAATGGCCTTACATTGCAGTAAGTGTGGTTTAGGTTGGACTTTAGGAAAAACTTCCTAACTGTAAAGATGGTTAAGCACCAGAATAAATTGCCTAGTGAGGCTGTGGGGTGGCCATTGTTGGAGATTTTTAAGATTAAGTTAGACAAACACCTGCTATAGATGGTTTAAACAGTGCTTGGTCCTGTCATGAGTACAGGGAACTGGACTTGATGACGCCTTGAGTTTTCTTTCAGTTCCATGTTTCTGTTATTCTATGAAAAAAGGATCAAATGTTAGAGAGTTTCTCCTCCATGAGTTGTCAAAAGATCAGTTAGTTCTCTTCTAGCAGTTGTGTTTCTGAAGAGCTGAACAACAAACAAAGTTAGGCTGTATAAAGAAACAAAAGTATAAAAGCTCAACAGGCAGTCAGTTGTGCTTTGCACTTTCACAGGTGGCAGTGTACATGTGGACTCTTTTTTCTAGCACTGATAAAAGATACTCCGATGATGTAAACACATTTGCAAGTAACACAAAGGCTACGTCTACACGTGCCCCAAACTTCGAAATGGCCATGCAAATGGCCATTTCGAAGTTTACTAATGAAGCGCTGAAATGCATATTCAGCGCTTCATTAGCATGCGGGCGGCAGCGGCGCTTCGAAATTGACGAGCCTTGCTGCCGCGCAGCGCATCCAGACGGGGCTCCTTTTCGAAAGCACGCCACCTACTTCGAAGTCCCCTTATTCCCGTGAGCTCATGGGAATAAGGGGACTTCGAAGAAGGTGGCGTCCTTTCGAAAAGGAGCCCTGTCTGGACGCGCCGCGCGGCGGCAAGGCTCGTCAATTTCGAAGCGCCGCTGCCGCCCGCATGCTAATGAAGCGCTGAATATGCATTTCAGCGCTTCATTAGTAAACTTCGAAATGGCCATTTGCATGGCCATTTCGAAGTTTGGGGCACGTGTAGACACAGCCAAAGATGCAGAAAACCCAGGAATCAAGAAGATTAGAATTAGGAATCAAAACTGAAAAGTTTTTCCTACTTGCATGAAAACATCTGGATTTTGTGTTGGCAGTTTTATTACAAATGGTTAAAAATGCTAACCAGATCTTCTCTGAGTGCAGATTAAGTAAATTGAATGAAGGAAGATTTTTGTAAGAGATGAATGATGCACAAAGTCTATTACAAAACTCTTCACTGACAGTGTCATTGGTGCAAGCTACCTGATTTTCCTTTTCCTCTCCAAGGCCTAGATTATTCTCTGGGTCTGCTGTGCACATTAGAAAGTAGTGAGTCAACTTCACAGTCCTGTTGGAATTAAAAGGAGACATCAAGTGATGGGAAACCATCTATCCTGTGTTCTCACAATTATCTAGTTGATGTGGACACTGGGGACAAGATCTATAGAGTCCAAGGCCAGAAGGGACCATTATGGTCATCTTCTCTGACCTCCTGTATAGCCAAGGCCATACACCTTCCCCAAAATAATTCCTACAGCATATTTTGTATAAAAATATCCAAGCTTCATTTAAAAATGGCCAGGGATGGAGAATAGAATGTGATCCTTGGTATATTGTTCCAATAGTTAATTACCATCCCCATTAGAAGTGTGAGACTGGACCACGCAGATCTAAATACCATGCAAACTAATGGAATAACTGATAGCAGTAGTAGGCTATCACCCTGAATGTGGACAAGCACTGGAAGGGGATGGGACAGTGCCAGTGTGTTTCACAGCTATAGCTGGCAGCAGAAGAATGATGAGACTCAGGAATCTTAAGCCTCTTCCTAGTGCAGGAAGGGAGAATGGTCTAATTTGTAGCTGCCACCTCCCACACCTAAACTTAAACTCTTTGCCTCATCTCCTCCAACTTGTCCCATTTCTGTTCCTTCCCCACACCTGGTTCCTCAGCCCACTCCTGTTCTTCTCATTCATCCAGTCACAGTCTCTACTCTTGGGAATTCTCATCTCAGTCTCCTGACAAGTTCCTACTGAAAGTTCGGAGAACGCAGTGCCCTCTGAAGAAAATAAAAAAATAAAAAAAAAAGAATCAGGATTTTTTAACACTGGCCAACTATGTATTTTTCCCTGGATTCCCTCTTGGAAATAGCTGCCACATTATGGCTGGAATTCCCCAAAACAATGCAGTCTGAGGCAGACATGTAGTGTGAAAAATCTCAGTGTAACACTTCTATTAGGGCCAAGTTATGAGCAACTGAAAACAATCTCATATCAGCTTAAGTGCCCATGGCTTAAGTTTGTCTCCTGTTCATATTGGTGCAAAGTTATCGTCTTTAATAAATGATAGGAAAAATATTTGCCCCATGATTGATTTGGTCAACAGGAACAATACCAATTGCTACTGTCTTAGGCCTCTTGAAATAAATTCCACATTAAAATATTCAATCCCTTAGCAAAACGCATGAGGTGTTAATTACAAATGTGATGGAAAATGCAATCTTGCTCTGTGATGGTGATAATGAGTCGGGCTACATCTTCACAGCAAGATTTTTTTGAAATACTTTACACAATTTTTGCTGCACAAATTTGCATAAATTATTTAAAAATACCTTATTCTGAATTTGGTGCCATCCAAATGGCACCAGATTTTGGAATAAGCGGCTATTCTGAACATTCCATTGCTCCTTGTATGATGAGGGCTACCAGAATCTGAATAGTGAACCCAAAATAGCAGCGGTGTTGCTACTTTGCATCCCAAAATAGCACCTGCTGTGTAGAAGTAGCCTAAGTGACAACACATACAAAACACAGATAAACATGTGAGTCATACAACAGCATTGTTAGTTGCCAGAGTAAGGCATAATGTGTCTTGTGAAGTGTTACTAGGAAAGCTGCCATGGAGTTCGGAAATGTGAAGTTCCCACATTTTTCTTAGTGTTTATACTATTCCCAAATGAGCTTCTCATGTAACTTGCATTACTTAGTGACAAAAATCAACATATAAGCTCAAGGAGATGAAGTACAAGGAAACATGAAGGATTTCATAGGTTTGGATTACAGAAATGGTAATTTACATCCACAAAGGGCCATTTGAGATTAGACTTCAGTCTATTTTAATTAACAGCACAGGGCTTTGTCTGATCTTATAATTCCTGTGCTAGCATATACATTAAATATTTAATATCTTTTGCGTAAGTAATACTTAAACACAAGTGTGTTTGTGTGTGTGAAATGAATGTTAAGGTTGGAAAGTCAAGCACTCAAAAGTTAATAAATGCCAGAATTAATGTACAAAGTTTAACTTTTAAAACAACCCTATTGTGGACTAAATATAATATAAATACAGAGCTAGACAGGACTGCAATAGATAGCAAGTCTAGACTCCACACTGAAGCAGGAGCAAGAACACCTAGTCTATGTCTACCCCACAGATACATTTCAAAAGTAGCCATTCTGGAAGATCTCGTCTGAAAGACCTTCTTCCAAAATAAAGTGTCTACACAGAGCCCACTTTTTTGAAAGAATGGGCCAGGATTCGAAAAATCAGGCCCCATGAGGATTGTGCTTTCACAAGAAAGGGCCTGCAGAGAGTCTACACTCATTTTTGTTGGAAAGAAGATTTTGAAAGGAGGTGCTCTTCCTGAAACCAGAAAAGAAGAGCTGTTTTGAAAGGAATGCTGCATTATTTCAATTTACTTTTGAAAGAACACTTTTTGTGTGCTGATGCTCTGTGGAGTCTTTCAAAAAATCCTTTAAAAGGACTTGCTAGTGTAGGCACAGCCCTAGAGTATCTCATATGAGCTGCGTCTACACATGCACGCTACTTCGAAGTAGCGGCACCAACTTCGAAATAGCGCCCGTCGCGTCTACACGCGTCGGGTGCTATTTCGAAGTTAACTTCGACGTTAGGCGGCGAGACGTCAAAGTCGCTAACCTCATGAGGAGATAGGAATAGCGCCCTACTTCGACGTTCAACGTCAAAGTAGGGACCGTGTAGACGATCCGCGTCCCGCAACGTCGAAATTGCTGGGTCCTCCATGGCGGCCATCAGCTGGGGGGTTGAGAGATGCTCTCTCTCCAGCCCCTGCGGGGCTCTATGGTCACCGTGGGCAGCAGCCCTTAGCCCAGGGCTTCTGGCTGCTTCTGCGGCAGCTGGGGATCTATGCTGCAGGCACAGGGTCTGCAACCAGTTGTCAGCTCTGTGTATCTTGTGTTGTTTAGTGCAACTGTGTCTGGGAGGGGCCCTTTAAGGGAGCGGCTTGCTGTTGAGTCCGCCCTGTGACCCCGTCTGCAGCTGTGCCTGGCATCCCTATTTCGATGTGTGCTACTTTGACGTGTAGACGTTCCCTTGCTGCGCCTATTTTGATGTTGGGCTGAGCAACGTCGAAGTTGAACATCGACGTTGCTGGCCCTGGAGGACGTGTAGACGTTATTCATCGAAATAGACTATTTCGATGTCGCAACATCGAAATAAGCTATTTCGATGTTGGCTGCACGTGTAGACGTAGCCATGGGTATTTGTCTAACCTGTTCTTAGAAACCAGGGTTGGCAGGGATTCCAAAGCTTCCCTAGGTAACATATTCCAGTGCTTAACGAGCTACATAATTTGAAGGTATTTCCTAAAATGTAATCTAATTTTCCCCAGATGCAAACTAAGCTGATTAATTCTTGTCCAATCTTAAATGGACATGACAGCTTTTGGGGTTACAACAATTTCTGGTGGTAGGGACAGGCTTTTGAGGAGAAAAGGGACTTTGAAGTTGCCCAGGCACTTCGAAGTACCGGTGGGTTAGCTGCGGCTATACGCAAGCCCGCACTTCAAACTTTAACACTGAGAAGCTGCCGTGGAGGAGAATTACCTTAATGAAGTGCTGCATATGCACCACAGCCCTTCATTAATTATCTCCTGACACCCTATTTACCATGTTTCCTTGGAAGCAGGGCGCTAGCGTAGACACAGCCAAGGAATCTCAGACAATGTCTCTCACCAGATACACCCTGGAAGAGACTAACGAGAGATCTATGTAAATTCAGAGGACCTCAATGTAGCGGATGATTTTTCTATGCATATTAAAATCATGTATTTGAAGAACAAAATATATTGAACTGCTATCAGAAAATTAAAGCACACATTTTGCCCTGTGGCATTTCAAAACAGCTTTCAGTGGACAGCAGAACATAAGTCATTGCAGCTGCATTTAACTAACTTCAAACAAAATATAATTTGGAAAATATCAATAGCAGCCTGTGTTACCTGCAAGCACAGAGAGAGGTTGAGAGGGCTGTACAAACAGACCTGAAAATATTGAAGCAGGATGGTCCTTTCCTTGATCTTCTGAAATACAGATCAAAATGGTTCGTAGCTACTGGCTATAGCCCATCAGAGATACTAACGGGAAGGCAATTTAGGACTATAATTTCAATCTTGGAAAAGAATGTAGTTCCAAAATGACCAGACTCGAGATAAGTGTCTAAATCATATCAAAAGGTAAAGAGAATATACGAACACTTTTTCTATTACTATGGCCCCTTTTTATCTCGAGAGACGGTAGTTAGCAGCGGTGGTGAGGATCTATGGGCAGTATTCGAGTCTGCAGCTTCTCTTGTGGCTGAACACATTTACAACTCTCTCAATTCAGACAATTGCCTGATCTGGAATCTGGTGACCATGTATATGTCAGACTGGATGGAGGAAAAGGATGGAAAATTCCAGCTGTTGGAAAGAAAAAGAATGCATCACTCAGATGATATGCCACAGAGAGAGTCTGTGGGTAGTTCAACAGAAACCACTTACATTTTCTGTCAGTTACAAACACTGAACTATCAATTGAGCAAACTCTACAGACTGCAGGACCAGGAAAAGAAGATTTACCTGCCAAATCTGCCAGAGACAGCTGTTACAAATAAGACAGTTCAGTCACTGAGCCATCACTCTTTTTCACCATCTAGTTAAACCTAAGGTGGTTGATAATACATGGACCCATGCAGAAATTTAATCCTTTGATAGAAAATAGTGTTATACCTTTACAATTGTTTAAAAATCAGAAGGAAAATTATCATATGTCTGGAATGGCTTATTGCTGAGAATGCCAACCTCGGGATAGACTGTCCAAAGAAGAGCAAAGGTCCCCAACTTCTGGTGTGTTCTATAATTAGATTTCATGCACCTAGTAGAAATAAGAACTGCTATATCGCTATGATAGTCTTACTATGGAGTCACAGACAGCCCTTTAGTCAGCAGTAGCAACCTTCAGCTGACAAGCCACAAACAAGTAGTCAGGTTAAGCTTCTGTCTTGCTGGGGTTTGAAGTTTGTCTCCAGCCTGGGTGGAAGCATCTAGACTGTTGTTCCCAGCCACATAGCATGAGCTCCAGTCAGTTAGGCAGGACGCTGAGACTTGTTGTTACTTTTTGGGGTTTTTTTTGTTTTGTTTTTTGTTTTTTTTTTTGTTTTGGTGTTGATGAATCTGCTGTAATTAACGTAACAGTATGGGTTTATTTTCACCTATGTCTGCACAATGTCCAGTGGAAATCTCTCTCTGTGCTAATAAGGTCCTTCCGTTAGTTTTTCTTCACTGCACCTCTGTGAGATAGGGAAGTGTAATCAATCTCATATTAAGAATAAGGAAATGAGGAGCAGAGAGAAGGCAGCCCAGAGTTTTGAAGTTATTTAGGTGCTAAATGAAACACAGGCAGATCAAACAAGCAGAGATTTCATTTCCCAAGTAACTGCTCACAAAAGACAAAGAGCAGGAGCAGACTTTGCTAATATATGTAAATGACGTGCACCCCTTCCCCTCTTGCAGAAAGTGAAGGGATATATGTTTGCATGTAAACCCTGTGTTAACAGCAGCATTGCTATATGGAACCTTAACTTAGATCCCCTTCTTTATTAATCAGCTGTAAATCCTGGAAGGCAGTATTTCTGAGCCATGAATGAATCACTGTGTTGGGTTATAAATATGTGAGTGGTTTGCTGTGTTTGGATGGCTCAAGGCTGAAAAGTCACAGCCAAATAGAAAGAAGAGGAAGAGAAAAAGAAGAAGAGAGATCGACTTTTAGGACTACAACAAGCATCAAAGGGAGACTCCGTTTTTTTCTGTATTTTGTCTTTAACAAATTAAAAAGAAATATTTTATTTGCTTGTCTTGGATGGCTGATAGGTTTAATCTGAATTTCCATCTGCTAATTACTGCAGCTTTCTTTTTAGTTTAGATTATATTGATATCTTCTTCTTTAAAACAGGCTTTCTGCCAAAAGTAAAGATGCCCATTAAACACTATAATTAACATTCCAGTTTCATGAGCTCCTCTGAGGGTAACTCACTTGACCTTGATGCATGAACAAGTTTGTTGGGGGGAGAAAAGAGTTTTGTGAAAAATATTATTTTGCTCAACGAACTTATGTGATTTTTTCGCAAGACTGTGTTACATTTCTGATTCTGTAAGAATACCCGCCTCCAGAGTGAATGGAATTGAGTTCCCCTGCTTATAAGCTTTCTCAAACAATAGCATGAGATGTCGTAAATAGTCCTGCTTGTTGCAATTGTCCAATAGTCACGGTAGACACAAGTTCTCAAAGTCTTAAAGATGGTCAGATTGGCTATGTATATGTGGCAGACTTATTCCAGGATACCTCAGTATCCTAAAATAGCTTCAATGTGTCTGTGAAATGCGCCCGTTATTTTGAAATATTTTTTGAAATGATGGGCATGCTATTTCAGCATTCCTGTGGTCCTCTTTGCAGGAGGAGTAAGGGATGCTTCGAAATAGTGCGTTGTTTTGACAGTGCCAAATGCTGAAATAGATTTTTTTGAAATAAACTCAAAATTGCATATCTAATTGTGACTTGTAGACGTGTCCATTGTGACTCTAGACAGAAAGAAGTATGTGTTGTGTGAGTTAAATAACTTTAGGGCTAGCAACCGTGCCTCAGCTTCATAGGATATAAACCCAGGACAGACTGTTTAAGATCTTTTATACTGACTATGTTTGCCATCTGTCCAGGTTCTCCCAGGATGATCTCTTTTTGGGGGGTGTCTCTCCTAAATGGAATAGTTCAGATTTCCAGGGCTTTATGTACGTCAAAGGATGGGACAACAAGTCAGACCACCTTTATAACAGGACAAAGGACTACTCTTAATTAACTAGAGACAGCCCTTTGAGTCAGGTTCTCCCCTACTTCCTTTTTGCACCTGGGGGGTTAGGAATTCTTTGTTGCCCTGTCAGAAAAGCCATGGCTGTGTCCAAAGTCATTGCCAAAACCAGCATCTGTGCTCTGACGTGATATGGTTCTCCTCTGCCCAAGGTACATTACTCTGAGTTAAGGCCTGAGAGGGAGGGGCTTGGAGATTCACTTGCCCATGTAGCGACCCACAGAGGAAGACTAGAGAAATGGAGGAAAGAAAAGAGAAGATTGAGAGTAAAGGAAGGAAAGTAAAGTGGAGGGTTTTGCGTGGTTATTTTTTTTAAAATTGCATTGAAGATTTTTCTTCTCTCTTTTCAACATAGCTCTGTACACAGGCAGAAGGACTCTACCACAGATAACCACTGATCACTAACTCACCACAGAGTCTGCTTGGTTTGGTGTGCATGAGCTAGACAGCAACAGACAGATGTAGGAATGTGTCACAAAGTGAGTACATAGGGATTGGTACAAGAAAGGGAGAAATGTATCATTAGTTATTCTTTATAATAGTATCTTCTGGCTTTGACTAAAGCTTAATATTGACATTCTTTGCTTTCTTTGATTTGCAAAGAAGAAGAAAACCCATTCAGTTTTAAGATAAAGAACCTCCAAAATTTCACCCCAAAAATCAATCCAAATTTCTTCTGAAGTTGAGAAAAGTTGGATGATTATTTCCCAGCCACACGGATGTTAATAAGTTAACATAAAACTGACTTATGAGAACTCTAAGAAAACAAACAAGCAGTCATGCAGCATGTTAAAGACTAACATGACTGCTTGTTTGGTTTGTTAGAATACAGACTAACATGGCTACCTCTCTGTTATGAGAACACCTAGTTCTGTAATGAAAACAAGCTAAATTTTGCAAGGTAAGAAGTTTGGATAAGCAGGCAAACTCTTGAATACTCAATGAATTGAAGGCAGAGGGATACATGTTTAGAGGTTTGGAAAGTATCTTTTGCTAACATGGGCTGCTTTTTTGGGACAGAGGGGAAAACATGGGGACTGAGCATTTGCAAGGGCACTTTTTGTTGTTTCTATCCTTGATTCTGATGTCATATGACTTTTTTTTCCCCTCATTGACTTAACTGGTATTATTTCTGATTGACACCATTGTTACAGGAAAATTAAGCACGGTAGTTACAATTTAAAAAAAAAACCCTCTGTGAATTTAGACCCCCCCCCCTACAAAATATGTCACAGCTGAGTTTCAAATGTAATTTGTAATGTTGTGGAAATAACTAACTAAAAGGATGAATAAACAAATAAATCAGAAGATGAAACACAATAAAAGATGGTGGCTTTTGTATATATTGGTTATAAAAATGGCTTCTTTCATTCAACATAGGATTACCTGAAATTGTAATTTAGCCTTTTACAGTGAATAGTGTAGGGACAACTGATTTGTTTGTATAATTTCTGCCCGTGCATACAAATTGTGTATTTTAATTATCTTTCTTTGCCTGAATAATGGCATCTTAAAAATGTGCTAGCATGAAATTTGTTTTTTAATCATACATATTTGCCTAAATAATATCATTAATTTTATAATTTCTGTGCTAAGGAAAGACACAGATTTACATCACTGATATTCCTTTTGTCAGGAAACTGACCTGCAAGTCTCTGACAGATACTACCTGCCCAGGAGTTGAAATAACATCCTCTGTGGCCGCTAGGGCAAAGTCACTCACCAGGATTATCTGGGTACCTCTAATTTAATCATCAAATTGCAGGTATCTTAGGCATTGCACCTTGACCCACTCTTCTCTGCCTGTAGCACATAACAGTCTAGTTTCCCATAGACTAGGTGATGTTGGTGGTCTATTACATTAAGGATGTCACACTAGGGCTACGTCTACACGTGAAGCCTACATCGAAGTAGCCTATTTCGATGTGGCGACATGGAAATAGTCTATTTCGATGAATAACGTCTACACGTCCTCCAGGGCTGGCAATGTCGATGTTCAACATCGACGTTGCGCAGCACCACATCGAAATAGGCGCAGCGAGGGAACGTCTACACGCCACAGTAGCACACATCGAAATAAGGGTGCCAGGCACAGCTGCAGACAGGGTCACAGGGCGGACTCAACAGCCAGCCGCTCCCTTAAAGGGCCCCTCCCAGACACACTTGCACTAAACAGCACAAGATACACAGAGCCGACAACGAGTTGCAGACCCTGTGCATGCAGCATGAATCCCCCGCTGCAGCAGCAGCAGCCAGAAGCCCTGGGCTAAGGGCTGCTGCACACGGTGACCATAGAGCCCCGCACAGGCTGGAGAGACAGCGTCTCTCAACCCCCCAGCTGATGGCTGCCATGGAGGACCCCACAATTTCGACATTGCGGGACGCGGATCGTCTACACGGTCCCTACTTCGACGTTGAACGTCGAAGTAGGGCGCTATTCCGATCCCCTCATGAGGTTAGCGACTTCGAAGTCTCGCCGCCTAACGTCGAAGTTAACTTCAAAATAGCGCCCGACGCGTTTAGCCGCGACGGGCGCTATTTCGAAGTTAGTGCCGCTACTTCGAAGTAGCGTGTACGTGTAGACACAGCTTAGATGTGCTAGTGATCTCTTCTGGCCTTAAATATGGAGCCACTATATTAAAGAACCATGTCAACAGCCTTTTTTGTGTTTCAAGACTAGAAAGTTTTCTGTTTGTTAATAGCCAAAAAGAAAATTTATTTTAAGCTGTATTTTAGTACTGGGTATTTGTTTCCTATGTGGTTAGGAGAGACATCAAATGGTGTAGTTCCACTATTGGACTTTGGACACAAGAGATTTCAGATCTATTCTGAGCATTGCCATAGGTCGCCTTTCTAGGTCATTTAAAAATTGTGCTTCAATGTCCCATTTGTTAAAAAGAGGTTTTCTATTTCTAGAGCCTGGTATGGATAAAATATTGATATCCACATATGTATCTGCAAAAATGATCCACAGATTTCCACATCCATATTTGCAGATCTAGATATATGTGGCTATAAAGTGTATATCTACAAATTTGCAGGATTCTAGATAAAAATTTGTATCCCTGACCACACCCATATCCACAAAATGAGGCATGGATAGCTGCATCTGTGGTCAGAGGTCACTGGTGTGGTGTCCTGGCAGGTATCTTGATCTATCCAATGATGATAAGGTTTGGCTGCATGTTTGTGCTCCCCTATACGATGTGCTGTCTCTGCACGGGTAGCCAGTAAATCAGACTCCAAGAGAGAGCCCCCAAAGGGTTCATAAAATCAGATGAGGATCAAAGGCACCTGGTCAGGCTTATTGTCAAATGAAGTATGGTCTCCAGCTTACTGGATCAGATGTGTGTGGTGTGTGGTTCTGCTAGTACTCACATGTCCTCTGATAATGGACTTAGTTCTGTCAGTGGGATTTCCAACCATCCCCTAGGCTGGACAAGGACAGCCCTTCTAAGACACACTTTTATGCACAGATACTAACAAGTTATAAATCACTCCTGAGATACCAAGGTGCCACCCCTGACATATCTAGCTACCACCCATTACCTTGTATGTGGTTTGAGCCAAACATTTCTATTCATTATGCTTTTCTGCTGGATCCTGTCCTGAACTGGGGTCGGAATGCCCCTGTTATTTGGGGGGAGTTTGTTGGTACTAAGAGGTCTCCTAATGAGGTGTTCTGTTACCATCTCTCTGGAATGTGTTTATGGTCTGTGCCTAGTACCTCTTAGATACAAGCCTTTCTGCAGTATCAGCCCTTTTCTTGCTCAAATCCACAAGCAGGGCCTTCCTTTTGCTCACATCTTAACTTTGCTTTATATCAGCAAAGTCTTGACCTTTGTTGCCTGGGCCTCGTGCCTCATGCGGGCCTATGATCACAGAATCATAGACTGCTAGAACTAGAAGGGACCCTGAGAGGTCATCGAGTCCAGGGCCCTGCTCTCATGGCAGGACCAGGTACTGTCCAGACCATAATATAGGGGCTTATATTGTCGGGCTTTCCTTAGCACAGCAGCTACATCCACAGCTGTAGATACTCACAGATGTCAGCAGATTTGCAGAGCTCTATCTGTTTCTTCCCACAGAGATGTTTTGTGGCTAAATCCACTAGCACCTAGATACTGTGGCAAGGGACCATACACGTCCCTTAGCACAATAGAGCTAAAGGAAGAATGCACTTCATTACTTAGTGCATCAATGATGGCTGCTATCTTGGCCAACACATCAGAGAATGAACCAGAGAACATAAGAGCTAAAAGCATGAGCTGCTGTAGCTTGGGCTAAGGCCATGTGGCTTCAACAAATCCTACTCTCCCTGGCTGTTTCTACACATGCCACTTTGTCTGAAAATGACATGCTAATAAACGACCCGAAATGCACTAATGAGGCATGGATGCAAATTTTTGGGAAGAAGGGGCCGCTGGAAGAAGGACTTCTACACATTGTCTTCAGGACTCCAAATCATGTGACCTTATGCTACTGAGGTGTGGGGAATTTGCATCCGCACCTCATTAGCATATTTTGGGCAATTTATTAGCATACCACTTTCAGAGAAAGTGGCATGCGTAGAAACAGCCCCTGTGAATAGGCAAATAACAAGCAGTCCTGTAGCACATTAAAGACTAACAATTTTTTTTAGATGATGAACTTCATCAGATGATATTTGAAGAGGAAATACCAGAGTGTATATAATGGGGGGAGTGGGACTGGGGGAATTACCGGTCACTAGTAGGACCAGTGAATGAAGCAAATTAAGTTAAATATTTTGCGTGCCATTCCTGTGAATATCAAAGGTGGGGAAATTGGCCTTGTAATGCACAAGATAGTTAAGATCTCTATTCAGGCCTAGGTTAAGCGTGTCAGATTTGTAAATGAATTCCAATTCAGATGTGTCCCTCAGTAATCTTGGTGTAAAATCCTTTTGTAGAAGAATGGCTACTTTTAAATCCATTATTGAATGTCCAGGGAGGTTAAAATGGTCATTTACAGGTTTGTGTGTATAACCATTCCCATGTCAGATTTATTCCCATTTGTCCTTTGGTGCAGTGATTGTCCGGTTTGTCCCATATACATGGCAGAAGGGCATTGCTGACACTTGATGGCATATATTCAACAGAGAGGATTATGGATTATACAACATTCATCAGTAAAATTGCCAGCACCATCCTAATTTCAGATTCTTTACTTCTGCAAATGATACAAAAGGCAGAACAAACAGGCTTGATTTTTTCAGATCAAAGCCTGATTCTAAAATGCTACTAGTTAGAACAATTGCAGTAACTATATTCCGGACATAACTGAGAGAGAATAATATGGGACACTACAATGTCATTCTTACTGAGTCGCTATTCTGTCAGTGCATTTTAAATGAGAAGAACAGCCATGGATCCAAAGTTCAAAAATAAAACAAACCAACTTTGCTTAGTGAATAATTCTGGATGGTTTTCAACACAGGGGTTACATTAATTAAAAGAATCCTCCTGGGAATGAAGGGAAACACATCATCAGACCCCCTAGAGAGCAGGTATTTGACTATAAATATTCTGAAAACCTTATGGCAGCAAGTTATTTGTCTTGGCATGAAAGCACTGTCTTGTTGTTAGTTTTGTGATTCTGTATCTCTTTGAGGAAGACATTGCAAGAAGTGAGATTTCTGCTCTCTGATTTAATCTCTCCGCCTAAAGCCAATTTTTTGGGGCAAAGTTGTTTCCTGGGAACCAGGCTCTAGTATTTGGACTGAGAGTCTTGAAATAAGTGGAGTTGACAAGCCTTGTTTAAAGATTAGGGCATACAATGCAAAGAAACGCGTTACACTCAGGAAAGACAGATTTAAATCAGTGATTTCCCTTTACTCAGGAAAGTGACTTGCAAGGCCCTGACAGCTGTTATCACCTGCCCAGAAGTGAAAATAATGTCCTTTAATGATAACATAGGATGAGATTATCGGCGGTTCATACATGGTTAAGAAGCACCAGTCTCTCTGAGTTTAGTGGGAATTCTGCTCCAAAATCCCTCAGGCACTTTTGAAACTCTGCCCTGCAAGTGTAATGGAAGAAACCCTCTCCCTATGGAAGTTTGTGAGAGTTTTACTAGTTACTTTAATGGAGTCAGAATTTCATTCCATATTCTCAACAGAAGAATCAGACATAACATTTTAAAACTGAGTTTATAATGTAAATGATTTGCTGTGGGCTCTGGTCACTTGTGCATGCTACACAGTCTCAGGGATGTCCAAAGGCATTTTAAAAAAGTGCTGGGGATAATTTTTGTGTATTGGCTTATTACAGTATAGTTCATGCTGTGTACTAATGATAAAGAAGAGGAGGGGCAGGCAACCACAAGAGCAAGAAGATTTTCAGGCATAAGGCACTGGCGACAGATAGGGTTATAGCCGGCAGAGGCACATCCACATGGCTTGTTTACTGCTAACAGCACCCTCTGCCGACAGCAAGATCACATGTGGCTATGCTAATTAGTCCCATGATTATGCTAATAAGCAAATGAGCAGCCATTTGCAATTCCCTGTCTGCTCATTAACATGGAGCTGCCAGCAGTACAGCTCCATTAGATGTGCCCAGCAGGTGTAATTATGTGCTGCTGACAGATGAAAGGTAAGTATCTGCTCCGGCCGCCACCTCAGATCAAGGAAGAGTTGTGATTGAAAGAGCATTTCAGACGTCAAATGCATCTCAGAGCTGCAGATGAGCTGAAGTACAGGCTGAATCTCTCTAGTCTGGTACCCTCTGGACCTGGACAGTGTTGAACCAGAGAATTTGCCAAATCACCAAAGGTCACTATTGTCTAGCAGCAGCTTTGCCAACACTTCCACTGCTTACTGGGCTGTTTGAAGACATTTAGAAGTAAATTACAGCTAAATAGCAGTGTGGAGGACTAAGAGCCATGATTGGTGGCTGTAAACAAACTTAATGGGATCACAGGAAATTTGGTCACACCCGTGATAAGTGGCCATCCAGCTAATTAGAATCATGTTGGACCATGGATGTTGCTGGACCAGAGAGTGCCAGACTAGTGAGGTTCAGTCTGTAGTTAGAGAAAGAACAAACAAGCAAACAAACTACTGCAAGAGGAAAAACAATGTAGGCAGAAGTCCAGAAGCAGAATGGAGGCTGTCCAGTTAACTGCATCAAACGCAGCATCGATGATTACCTGCCATGTAGGCAGATGGTGTATGTGTGCTTATGGCCCTCCAAACAAGGATGCCATTTTGTGATGGCAGAAGGGTTGCAACTGTGCACAACGGGGCACTGCTTGCTCTTTGTATTTCCCTGACTATCAGGGAGTGAGGTGAAAGCACGTAGATTCCATAAAGTACTTCTCTGCCTCTCCCCTCTCTGGCCAGGATTAGGGGCTTTCACGCAAGCCGTGAACTTTCCTCTCACTCCCTGACATTTGGGAGAATGGGAAGAAGAACAAGCAACATCAGGGTATACATGGCTGCTCCCTCCTCTCCTGCACCTTCTGAAATGGCACCATTGTCTTCCAGACGGTGTATGGGCCCTTGAGACTAGACTGGCTGTACTAGAGGAGCTGAGGAAGATAGAGCAGTACAGAAGTGAGACATTCCAGGACAGTCAAGTGTTCCCACCCCAGTCGGAGGCACCCAGTGCTACTGGAAAGGATGGAAGTCTTGGGGAAAACTGTCATCAACCTTCTCTAGAAAAGTTTACTCAGAATCTTTCTTTCTGTTTGTAGACAGTGATGATGTACAGTAAAAAGCAATGTACAGATTTTACCTAAATATTTTTTGGGATCATTTCTCAGATCCAGAATGGAATTTCTGGTGAGAGAGAGATTACCGGCATTGCCTCCCTGTAACAAATAGGCAGGCAGTTTGTGAGTCCACAAGTAATGTGAGTTACACAGGTTCACTCTGCCTGGTTCAGAGAAGGAGCTCAAATGTGGGTGTCCCTCATCCCAGCTAATCACTGTACCAAAAAGTCTCTGTTCTTAGTGGAAAATTTTGAAAGGTCTTGATTTCATCTTCAGGTGGAATGGGACATTATTTGACATCTCAGAAATGTGCATGCATTTTTCAGGTATCTAAAAGGCTGTCATAAGGAGGAGGGAGAAAACTTGTTCTTTTTGGCCTCTGAGGAGAGAACAAGAGGCAATGGACTTAAACTGCAGCAAGCGAGGTTTAGGTTGGACATTAGGAAAAAGTTTCTAACAGTCGGGGTGGTCAAACAGTGGAATAAATTGCCAAGGGAGGTTGTGGAATCTCCATCACTGGAGATATTTAAGAACAGGTTAGATAGAAGTCTATCATGGATGGTTTAGACAGTACTTGGTCCTGCCATTGGGGCAG
The DNA here is from genome assembly GCF_033958435.1 of Carettochelys insculpta. NCBI lineage: Eukaryota > Metazoa > Chordata > Testudines > Carettochelyidae > Carettochelys > Carettochelys insculpta. The sequence goes on from NC_134140.1 coordinate 12,242,969, forward strand.
GGAGCTGGACTCAATGGCCTCTCGAGGTCCCTTCCAGTCCTAATGTTCTATTATTCTATGATTCCATCAACTTGAGTGGGAGAAAGATTGAAAAAAACAGAATAGTGTCAATCCAACACTTTTTACCAATAATAAAACACAAAATGAAACCCCTAGAGGTTAATGTCAGAAACTCCTGAAACTTTTACTATGGATGCAAAAGTCAGCATTTGAAGGAGGTAGTAATGCCACGATTTTCAAAAGCAACCAATAATTTTCTGTTTCTAATTGGACATATTCACTTCTCAGAAGGAGGATGCTCAGCACTTTTTGAAATTCAGACCCTTTTCAGATATTTTCATGTTGAGCATGCCAAAATTAAGGCACCTGATACCACCCTTTACTTTTGAAAATCTGGGACTGAAGTTCAGATTAAATTACACAGCCTGATTCTGAACTCAGTCTCACAGAGATAAATCAAGAGTGGCTCTGATGAACTCAGCTGAGCTCCACCACCGTAAAACACTGTGAAATCAGACTCCAAACTTTTATCATATGATTCACGAAGGAGGAGCATTGAAAACAAGTGTGTAGAGTCAAGGAAAGCCCTAAAACAAAGTCCTGAAAAAATAAATGTGGTCTTTCCATATTTATTTTGGTAGTGTTAGGCTGTGTTTCCAACATGCATATAGCAGACAGTATTTTCCAAAATTATATGTCAGTTTTTGCATAGGTGCTGCCCTAAAGATGCACAAAATGGAATTAGCAGGAGAAATTCATGTAGCACTGTACTTGTCACTGACAATTAAACACAAAACAGTGATTTAGTAACATAAATTTACGAGGCAATGATGAATTTGATAAAGTGATACCATATCATGCCAGCAATAAGTAAAATTATTTGCCCTGCTCTAAGCAAGCTCAAATGAATTTTAACATACTTTATCAGTATTTCAACAAAATCCTGAAGTGTAATGCTTCCATGCCAATTTAATTTTCTAACACAAATGCACTCTTTTCTATAAGCACTTCTCTGGTATCAAACCCAGAACACATTCCCTGACTGGGATTAAAATTCAACCCTTTTCTGGGGTTCATCTGAATTAACACATAGGCCATGTCTACACTCACCAAAAACTTCAAAATGGCCATGCAAATGGCCATTTTGAAGTTTACTAATGAAGCGCTGAAATACATATTCAGAGCCTCATTAGCATGCGGGAGGCTGCGGCACTTCGAAATTGAGGTGGCTCATCCAGATGGGGCTCCTTTTCGAAAGGACCCCAGCTGCTTCAAAGTCCCCTTATTCCTATTTGCTCATGGGAATAAGGGGACTTCAAAGTAGCCGGGGTCCTTTCAAAAAGGAGCCCCGTCTGGATGAACCGCGCGGTGGCAAGCCGCATCAATTTCGAAGTGCCGTGTCAGCCCACATGCTAATGAGGCACTGAATATGTATTTCAGCACTTCATTAGTAAACTTCGAAATGGCCATTTGCATGGCCATTTGCATGGCCATTTCGAAGTTTTTGGCTAGTGTAAACATAACCATAAAAATCAGAACATAAAACTTTAGTCCAAGCCTTTGTTAATTACAAGCTGTGCAAACATTAGATTTTTCAGTTAGCTAGTCATTCTAAAAAAAATAAGGTAAAAGTATTTTGGTTTAAACCCCAAATGTTTTTTCTGAAAATTTCTGAGAAAACAAAATTTCAATAATACCACTTTGGGTTCAAAAAACATTGAATGTTTGATCCCATGGAACCATGTTGCTTCCCTATTGACCTGTTTTAGCTGTTTGAGTGAAATAAAATACAGGAAATATTGAAATAAGAAATAAGAAGAAAAATCAAAATAATTTGTAAAAATGTCAAACAAAATACAGGCATTTCAATTATGGATTTTTTTCAGTTCTTTTTTCTGTATTGTTTTGTTTTGTTTGAATGAAACGTCTGAGCAACACTGACATGGATTTGCCAAACTTTTAAGTGTTGCTGAATATGCATTTTTGCATTAACTTGCTAGGAAGTCTGTGTCAGCTCCCTTATGCACACTATGCCTTGGTTTACCTGACGCATAACTTATCCACCTCTTGTGGAGAGGTAACTATTTAGACTTAGGCTCTTAGGAAGATCGCATGAGGACAGTCCAGATGATCTGTGGCAATACATTTTTAATAATAGAAAGAGAGATGATTTGCACCTATATACTCCTGATGAAAGGAGAAATGTGACATATTTAAGAAACATTGTCTGGTGTAAAGAAGTCTTTAAGAGTAGATGATGTCTGCAATACACAGGCCCATTGATGCGTGGTAGGGACATGGACAATGGGGCAGTTGCCCCAGGGCTTGGTGATACTAAAGGAACCAGAACTCCCAGCCACCACCAGTACTACTGTGGCAGCCAGAGTCTCTGGCTCTTTAAGTGCCTGCTGGAGCACCAGGTTCTCGGCAGCAGCGTGACTTGGGGATGAGGAACACTCTCTAGTCAGTATGCGGGGGCTGCTTATCTTCTGCCCGAGGCCCTGCCCCACTTTGCTAGGGGCCCAACAAAGCTGTTGTCCCTGCTGGCAGTATACCACATCCCCAGTTTTGTGCTCTGGAGTGCAATCAGTAGGAATACCAGAAGCAAGTCCAGGGTAGCATTTGTATGAAATTATGCCTCATTACTGAAGTACTGTATCAGCCCGAACGTGGTCTTTCAGATTCCATACACCACCATTTCCATCCTAGCAGTTTTAGCATTACAAATTTAGCGAATGAACAGCCAATCACTTTTTTTATCAATTTGAAGATGAGGTGAGACATCATTTATATGCACCTTTAACAAACTTAGCTAGACTGAAATCAATTTTTTATAATCTGTGTAAACTGGGTCTGAATTGTGATTGCATGACTCACCATTGGGAGATGTGTAATAGCTGGAAATGTCTTACATTTGGAAAACAGACAGCCTATTCACTGGCATTTGTGGTTGGCAACAAAGAAATTATGAAATTATTCCCAGGGTCGCTCTTTAAGAAGCAGTTGCTGTGTTTACCTTTATTTTACCTGTATTCCTTGCTGTTCGTAAAACAACAATTTACTTTTTAATGCTAAGGATGTGAACAGCATTTTGAAAGGACAGGGATGGAGGAAAGAATATACAGCTGTTAAGAAACTTTCTGTATAATGTCTTCCTTTGTCCAAATAACTGGTATAATCTGTGTTCCAGAACAAAATAAAGAATGTGATGATCAGATACAATGTAATTTTTTTCCATTCTCCTAATCTTATAGAATCTTAATGCTTCCAAAAGCATTTTATACTCACTGAGTTCTGTTATACTAAAGAAAAACAAGTACCTCTGAGAATTTTAATAAATCAGGAGATTAGGTAAATTGTTTCAGATAATATAAATTTCATGCTCAGAATACCAACCAAAGGCATTCTGAACCTTTAAGGACACCTCAGTTCCCAGACACTGGGATCATGATCTGAACCCAACTCTCCCTTCAGTCTTTAAAATTTTGCAATTGTATTTTTTAGCTTATAAACTTTGTAGGGCAGAGTCTCTTGCACTGGCACGTAGATCTTACTGCAAAATACAGGTTTAATAATAACAATATTCCTCCCTTTCCCTAAATGGAAGAAACATCTTAGTCTGATAGTCTATGGCTTTGCTTTCTAGCCTTGTAGATCTGCTGCATATTGTAAAGCCTGGGATCACTGTAATAGCTGAATTGTAGCTTTTCAATCCAGAAACAGCATAAGGAAGGCCACATCAAAAAATTCCTTCCAAGAAGCCCTAAAATCTTGGGAAAGGTTTGGATAAGCTGCCCAGAATAAATAAATAAGTGAATTTTCAAAGCCTTTACCATATACTCATATTTCAGCTAGATTCTGATTCATCATGTCAAATGGAAGTTTTAGCTAAGTGTAGTATGCACCAGGACCTGTGGTCTGACCCAGGCCTCCTCGTGACACAAATCAGGGACAGGCAAAGAAGGCCAGGAGCCAAAGCCCAAAGTGCCTCACTCCAGGACAATGATTTTTCAGAGGCCATTTTTCAGTGAATAAATGGTTTATTGGAAAAAATGCTGACTATCTCTGCACAGATGCTTGTGGCTAGAATTAGTAGTCCACTCAAGATCTTATATTAAAGTGAAATTATGATTTGGGGAAGTAACTATATTTAAAATAGTACCTCGGGTGTAAACCAGGGTTTCCCATTTCAAAAGGATCCCTGGCTGGGCTGGGCAGCGCCACAGGGGGCTATTAAGAAGCCATTCATGCTCCTGAAGTGGTTCTCAACTTCTTAATTGGATTAACAGCTTCCAGGCAGTTAAGCCAATCAATTACTTTGAGAACAATTTCAGCTGCAGAGCAGAGAAGTGCATACTTGAGGAGCAATACCCAACTCAGGTAAGGTGGGGGCATGAGTCCAAGGGTGGTAAGGAGGGAGGGTAGAGCTGATCATCTCCCTGGCTTCCAGTGTCTGCAAAAGATGACGTCCCTGCAGATGCCAGCAAGATTCCTGTAGCTGGTGCTGTTGGGTGGGGATCTTCTAGCTGTGGGGGCTCCTGTGCCTCCCCTACCTCCCTCCAGCCTGTGAGTGACTCCTAGCCCCTGAGTATTCCTAGCCCCCTGCAGCCCCTGAGTGTGACACTTCTAGACCCCGAGTGAGACACCCTTAGCTCCATTCAGGCCCTGAGTAACTCCTAGCCTCTGAGTGTGACTCCCCTAGCCCCCTGCAGCCAGAGTGACACCTAGCCCCTGAGTGTTACTCTGTAGTCCCCTCCAGCCCCTGAGTGACTCCTAGCCCCTCAATGTGACTCTTCTAGCCCCTGAATGTGACTCCCGAAGCCTCTGATTGTGGGGTTTAAGCCAGGGGGAGCAGTTGGGGGATGGGTGTTTTTCCATCACCACAACTCTGACTAACTATAGTAAATATAGTGTTATTATTTAATTAATATATTTCCCCTTTTCTATGAAAATAACTATTATGAATATATGAACATGAGAGGACACAATTTTATATTCTTGTCTCAGCTGCAAAATTAGCTAGTTATGGCTCCGCTCTCCTCCCTCTCCCCCACATTTTTGAATTGCTTTGGGTCATCAAGTCTCCCTGAATTGTCATACTGGAAATTGTTCCCAGAAGGAGCTAGGCTATGATTTCCCCTTAAACTATGTGCACATTATCCTGCCTAGTTGCATAAAGAGCATCTACTTTAGCTCTCCCTACATTGCTATTGCTCTAGAGCAGTGGTCAGCAACCCCCAGCATGGCTGCCAAGGGTGGCATGCGAGCTGATTTTCATCAGCAAGCAAAGCAGGAGAAAATGCAGCATCTGTCTCTGATGTTCACTTTCACTTGAGACCTCACTGCTGGAAAAAGACTGGCAGAGTCCATGATATTATCAGCCCTCAAGACTTGCTAAACTTTAGGCTATCGAGGACACTAGTTTAGCTGCATTTTTCACAGGCTAACAGCAGTGTTGTAAAACACACAAGCTGTGGCCACACTAGGGCTGTTGTAATGTGGCACTTCGGGATATGCTAATGAGGTGCCTGTGTATATATGCAGCACCTCATTAGCATAGTGGCGGTCTTACGCGCTTCAATACTGCTGGTTTCTAAATGTAACTGCCCATGTAGCTGGGGGGGGCCTTTTGAACTGACCCCCTGATTTCGAAAGCCCCTTATTCCCATCTGATTTTAGGAATAAGAGGTTTTGAAATCAGGGGTGCTTTTTGAAAGGCCGCCCTGGCTACATGGGCAGCTGCATTTTGAAACCGGCAGTTTCGAAGCGCACGTGGCTGCCTTTATTCTAATGAGGTGCTGCATATTCATGGGAGTGCCTCATCAGCATATCCCCAAGTGCCATATTACCATAGCCCCCTGAAAGGAGGGACTAGTGTAGTCACAGACACAGTCTTGGCAGGCTGAGTCAAGGAGAAAGAAGGCTAGGAAAGGGAAGAAATAAGGCATGGAAAAAGAAAAGACACATGGGAAAGCAAGAGAAAGTGGTCATATATCCCAGATGGTTTGTTATAGGATATTCTTGACCTGTGTAGACAGGAGGGTGGTGGGCTTCCCCCACAGCACTGCACCAAAGTGCTCAGCAGGGTTCTCTTACAAGGCAGGCTCCATGCTGGGATGGGTGAGGGAGAGTGGGTGGGATGGGCAACGGTCAGATCCCCACAAAATGTAGGCAGGGATGAAGGAAACGCACACATTTTTTTCCTCCAGCTGCAGAAAAACTCTGAGGCTATAAAGGTAGTTACGTTCCCTTCTGTGAGACAATTCCAAGGGCATAATAGGCTATAGATTTCTGCAAACCATCGCTTCCCTTCTCTTTTCTGATGACATTTTATAGAGAACTATTAACCTGATGATTTTTTTTTGCCTTAGTGTCTCTTTACTGAGAGCCTTCATCTTTTCATAAGAATTAAATCACTTTTGTGCATTTGTCAAGTTTCGTTCTCCTAACTCCCAGCAGACTCTGGCCTCCCCATCGTAGACACACAGTAATTGCATAATATTGATGTGATTCTTCTATTTTTTCAGTTCCAATTCTGTACTCCCATATTTCAAACCACAAATTTCTTCCCTAACATCTAGTAAGATTGTACTGTTAGCTTTGCTGTCCAAAGTAATTTGTTCCTTTTTGGTTCAGCTTGCTCTTTTAATTAGTTTATTTCCTTACAGTAGATACTTTACACAGTGGTACAATCTTTCTATTTGCTGGATTCTTTCTGCCTATTAAATATGTTTTTTCTGTGTTTTTTTCAAGTAGAATTGTGTGCAGTATCCCTGTTGTACTCTGCTGGCTATGCTTGTTGTAATTCCATTTCGTTTGTCTCTGAATGGATCTAGATTATAGCTGTCAGTGGCATTTCTTTGAAAGGAACGTTAAAGAAGATGACTCAAGCTGGAGCCAGAAAATGCATTTAAAATAGGGGGTGGTGGATCGTTAAGTACAAGAAGGGAAATGTGTTATACATGGAAAGGGGCTGTGGGAACAGTGAGTTAAGAACAAACTAACATGGTGATGTAGGCATAGAGACAAAGAACTGTTATTGATGTTATACTGGTGTTGATGGTAGTAGTCTCTGGGCTAGACCCTCTACAGCAGTGGTTTTCAATTACTTTGCCACTGGAGTGCCATGAGAACTGTCATAGAATCACAGAAGAGTAGGACTGGAAGGGACCTAGAGAGGCCATCTAGTCCAGCCCCCTGCCCTCATGGCAGTACCAAGCACTTTCTAGACCATCCCTGAAAGCCATCTATCTAACCTCTTCTTAAATATCTCCAGTGATGGAGATTCTACCACCTCCCTTGGTAATTTGTTCCAGTGTTTGATCACCCTGACAGTTAGGAACTTTTTCCTAATGTCCAACCTGAACCTCCCCTGCTGCAATTTAAGTCCATTGCCTCTTGTTCTATCCTCAGAGGCAAGGAAGAACAAATTCCCTCCCTCTGCCTTATGACACCCTTTCAGATATCTGAAAACTGCTATCATGTCCTCCCTCAATCTTCTCTTTTCCAAACTAAACAAGCCCAATTCCTTCAGCCTTTCTTCATAGGTCATGTTCTCTAGACCTTTGATCATTCTCGTTGCTCTCCTCTGGACCCTCTCCAATTTCTCCACATCCTTCCTGAACTGCGGTGCCCAGAACTGGACACAATACTCCAGCTGAGGTCTAACCAGTGCAGAGTAGAGCGGGAGAATGACTTCTTGTGTTTTGTTCACGACACACCTGTTTATGCATCCTAGAATCATGTTTGCTTTTTTTTGCAACAGCATCACACTGTTGACTCATATTTAGCTTGTGGTCCACTATAACCCCCAGATCCCTTTCTGCTGTACTCATTCCTAGGCAGTTCTTTCCCATTCTGTATGTGTGACACTGATTTTTCCTTCCTGAGTGGAGCACTTTGCATTTGTCCTTATTAAACTTCATCCTGTTTACCTCAGCCCATTTCTCCAGTTTATCCAGATCCTTTTGAATTATGACCCTATCCTCCAAAGAAGTTGCAACCCCTCCCACCTTGGTATCATCTGCAAACTTAATAAGTGTACTTTCTATGTCAATATCTAAATCGTTAATGAAGATATTGAACAGAACCGGTCCTAAAACAGACCCCTGCGGAACCCCACTAGTTATACTTTTACAGCAGGATTGAAAGCCATTAATAACTACTCTCTGGGTATGGTTATCCAGCCAGCTGTTCACCCACCTTATAGTAGCCCCATCTAAGTTGTATTTGAGCAGTTTATTGATAAGTATATTATGTGAGACCGTGTCAAATGCTTTACTGAAGTCTAGGTATATCACATCCACCGCTTCTCCCTTATCCACAAGGCTTGTTATTCTATCAAAGAAAGCTATTAGATTGGTTTGACATGATCTGTTTTTAACAAAACCATGCTGGCTGTTCCCTATCATCTTACCACCTTCCAATTGCTTGCAGATGATCTCTTTAATGACCTGCTCCATTATCTTTCCTGGCAGAGAAGTTAAGCTGACTGGCCTGTAGTTTCCTGGGTTATTCTTGTTCCCCTTTTTATAAATGGGTACTATATTTGCCCTTTTCCAGTCTTCTGGAATCTCTCCCATCTCCCACGATTTTCCAAAAATGATTGCTAAAGGCTCAGATACCTCTTCTATCAGCTCCTTGAGGATTCTAGGATGCATTTCATCAGGCCCTGGTGATTTGCAGACATCTAATTTTTCTAAGTAAATTTTAATTTGTTCTTTTCGTATTTCAGCTTCTAAACCTATCCCTTTTTCACTAGCATTCTCTATGTCAGGCATTCCTTCAGATTTCTCAGTGAAGACCGAAACAAAGAAATCATTAAACATCTCTGCCATTTCCAAATTCCCTGTTACTGTTTCTCCCTTGTCACTGACCAATGGCCCTACCCTCTCCTTGGTCTTCCTCTTGTCCAAGTATGCCATGAAATATCGTCAATTTCCCCGCACTTTGGCTCTTTGCAGCTCCACTGCACAGGTCAGAAATTGATCACCCCCCCACACCAGCTGTGGATCAAGCAGAAAAGCTGAAATGCTCCTTCCTGACCTCTAAGAGCTGGCAGGGAGCAAGCCCCGACTCTCTGTTGTGGTGAAAGGGTGGTAAGAAGGGAGGGAGCCTATTAGCTCTGGGACATGATTAAATGTCGTGTCCTACTCCAACAGGCTGGCGGGGGGGGGGGGCTACTTTCTGCAGCCATTTTTTATTGAGCCTGGCCACTCCCAGTCACCTGACTGGAAGTCAGGAGGCAGGGTCAGGACGAGAAAAACCCAGCCTGAGGACTCAGGCAGGATAGAACCTCCAGAGGAAGGCTCTGTGGTACCTGCCTGGCAGACTGAGGATGCAGCTGGGGGCCAGTCTCCAGGGGAGCCAGAGGATGGCTCTGGGCTCCTACCATGGGAGGTTGAGGCCTTGGTTGTGCTTCCTGGGCTCTGCCTGCACCCCAAGCCAGCCTGAGGCAGTGGACTCAATAGGCTGCTTTTGCCTGGATGGGGCCATCTGGACCCAGCTGGACCTGGAACCCCATGATCCCGAGAAGTAGGCTGAACACTGGGTATGTGCTGGGGGGCGGGAGGTGAGGGGGAGAGACTAGGAGTGGGCCAGGGGGTAAGAGGGCCATTAAAGGGCCCCAGATCGGCATGTTGCAGTCTGGATTCCCTGCTGACCCGTGCAGCAGACCATGCTGTTGCAACCAGGGCCCCTGGGCTGGGACACAGTGGCCTGCATCCCCCCCGGCCAGCCACTTGCTGAGTGCCAGTCACCCCTCCCCACCAGCACAGGCAAAGTGTTGGTGTCCATCTTAAAACTGTGAATGGTGTGTGTTTGTTGTCCTGCCCTGAGCTAAGCCCAGGGGCCTTCATTGAGACTGTTGTTTGCTGCCCTGCCCTGAGCTATGGCCTGAACCTGTTGTAGACTGTTTGGTTTACTGCCTCACCTTGCACCAGGGCTTAGGTTCTTTTGGATGCTTGCTGTTCTGCCCTGCACCAGGGCCTGGGCCATCTGGGAACTGTTTATGTGCTGCCCCACTGTGAGCTAGGGCCTGGGCTCAACTGTGAACTGTTTGGTTTACTGCCCTGCCTTGCACCAGGGCCTGGGCCTTTGAGACTGTTGGTTTGTTGCCCACCCTGAGCTAGGTCCTGGGCCTTCTAAGACTTGTGCTAATTTCCCCAACTGAACTGTTTGTGTTGCCCTGTGCTGAGCTAGGGCTGGGGCTTATCGACTGTTGGTTTGCTGCTGCCCTGAGCAAGGGCCCAGTTTTCCTGAGACTGGGTGTTTTGCTGCCCCATCCTGAGCTAGGGCCAGGGTGCACTGGGAGTGTATCTGCACTGCCCTGTCTTGAGTTAATTTCCCCAGGGCCTGCCTGAGGTGAGGCCAGGCCCCCAAACTGTCACCTCTCACCACCTGAGGCAAGGTGGGAATCCCCAAACTGTTAACTTGGGGGTTGTTGTGGTACCTGTGGCAGTGGGGCAGAGGGCCCCCCACTGGCCCGGAAGGGGAGGAGCCCTTCTGGGAGCCAGAACTGGGTACAATAAGCAATTGATCCAACTGAAAAAAGTGGATGTGCCATGGTATTTGTCTCATTGAAGTGTGCTGTGTTACTGGAAAGGTTGGGAACCACTGCTCTACAGACATATAATGGTGCCCTAGATGAACCACAGTTTAGGATCAGTGAAAACATCTAATTGATTGATATACAAACTAGAAATAAAAGATCACGTGATGCAAGTGTATGGCAATGTGTAAAGAATAGGAGTAACCTATAAGGGAGAATGTTAGCCACACCAAGAACCTAGATCTGGCCCATCTTGGACAATGGCATGATGGGAATATAGGTGTGAAGGGACTGATGGGGAAACTTAGTCTCAGAGCTATGTGACTCAGGAATCAACAGGAATGCTGGAAATGGCATGGATATACAGGTTTCCTGCTATTTCCTTTATTGAAAAAATATCCTGGCTGAGGGATGACCAGAAGGAGCTGTGGAGTAAAAGACCCATGAAGTAGCTTGAATCTAAGAGAAGAATTAGTTGTTCAGGACATGACTCTGTAGGTGTCTGGCAGGAGTTCTAAATGGAGCAGACCGGAAATCTCCCTCTTGTAGTGCTGGGCTGGTACTTCCAGAACAGACTGGAGAAAGCTCCCTTTGCCCCTGCAACAAGGATTGTGGAAGAAAGGAGTAGTTTAGCCTGACGCATCTGCCCCGTATCAATGGCCATGAAAGTAGCATCTGGAGAAGTCTGTGGATATGTTTTTCTCCTGTCTGGACAACTGTTTCTCTTGAAGGGGAGGACTTTTACTTTCACTAGAAGGGCAATGCATGAAAGAGAATGTGAGGGAAAGAGAAGCACCGTGCAAGTGGTCAAACCATGTCATAGCCAGACATGCTGGGGGAGATGTGAGAACGCAGGATGAAGGAATAGAATGTTTGCTGGTGGGTAACTGATGACATCTCATTTGGAACACTGTGTTCAATACACATTGATGTACCAACCTCATTGAAACTAACAGGATATCCTTCAAAAAATGGAAATCTATCTAACCAAAGGTCGGGGATGGAACATAAAATGTGTTAGATGTTGACCCCATGCCCATGAAACCAAGCCATGCTATCACACTGGTGTAAATTAGGCCCCCATAATCCATTTTGGTCATCAGCCTAGTGGACTCTCTTCAGAGTTGATGAACACCTGCTTTTACCTGAAGAACGTCCTCCCTGCTCCAACTTTTAAAAAAAAAACAAACCACAGCTGCCTAATAATTGTGAAAATTGGGCACTTTTCACTTAGATACTGCAAAAGGATTTAGAGGCCTAACTTTACAAGTCCAAGTTCAAAAGATTTGGCCAATGAATCCCAAACGTGATCCATGACTGGGTCTCTGAGGCACTACTGCAATGCAAAATAATATTACTGAAGAAGAGCTGTAAACTTTCAGAATTGACAGGGGTAACCCAAGGGTCAGTCCTCAGACCAATGTTATTCAACTTATCAATAAATGATCTGGAGAAAGGGGTAAACTGTGCGGTGGCAAAGTTTGCACAGGATGCTAAACTGCTTAGCATAGTTAAAACCAAATCAGACTGTGAAAAAATTCAAAAGATCTTACAAAACTGAGTGACTGAGCAAAAAAATGGTAAATGAAGTTTATTGTGGATAAACGTAAAGTTGTGTGCATTTGGAAAAAAAATAACCCCACCTATACAAACAATATGATGGGGGATAATTTAGCTACACTGATCGGGAAAGAGATGTTGGAGTCATTGTGGATAGTTCTCTGAAAACATCCATACAGTGTGCAGTTGGAGTCAATAAAGCAAACAGGATGTTAGGAATCATTAAAAAAGGGATGGAGAATATCATAATGCCCTTATATCAAACCATGGTATGCCCACATCTCAAATCAGACGTGTTCTCTTGAATCAGATGGAAGTCCTGCAGCCTACCTACAGAATAAGTCAGCAAAGACATCAACACTACAGGTTTCCACCCACGCCACCTCATCAATGTGCCATAATTCTGTCACAGGTTCACCTTTCCCAGGAGCAAAGTTCTTTCCAACCTCCATAGTGAGCCACTACCTGGCAAATCTGCTGTGAGGTGTGAAAGTTACTGTTAACTACTAGAGTGTTTTTTTTTTTATAAAACAGGCATATGCTGCTAGGAATTGAACCAAAGATCACTAGCTCATTCTCTGAATGCTAGCTGACAGCCATCTCAGGGTCATGACTTCTGGTTACATTTACATTTCTGAAGTAAATATAAAACACGAACTGCTTTTTGAAAGTACTGAATACTCTCCTTGATTTTGTCTTTGATTATTCAGGCCACTGGCTCAGAATCCAACTAAGGGTTTTGAGTTTCTTTCTGTTTAAAACTTCTATTCCAACCATTTTTCTCCCTCCAGAAGGTCTCTTGAAGTTAGAGTACAGTATACTAACATACACGAGCTCAGAATCAGTGTTCAGACATACATTGATCATTTAAATCAGTGGAGTCACCAGGATCTGTTCCAGAGAAACTGGTGTCTCATTCCAGTAGAAGCCAAAGAGACCTGTTAGCTTTGTTGCAAGTTTTAGAGTTCTTTAGAACCTCAGATCAGGTTGTATAGACAAGCCCTGTTTACTGACATCAGCAGGAGTCTGTTACAGTTAGCAGTCTGAGAATTATTTTTGCAATCAGTTTGACAGTTTGATTTTTATTTATTTTTTTTTACAAAGGACCGTAAACGACCTCTCAGATATCACAATGTTGTCTACATTCTGAAATACATTCTACCTTCATAGCTGGCAAGCTACGTTTGTTATTGTTGTTAAATCTAATTTTGAATGCTCATTACCAAGGCATATTTTATAAACCTTTGAGTTTGTTGAGATGATAGGTGAGAAGTTTATATAAAGACAATACAAGATGTAATATCTCAGAGGGAATCATTACCTCAGTGCAGACAGCTTCTGCATCATGCATTGCACCTGTGCTTTAAATCAGTTCCATGATGCTAGTGGTTAATGGTGCTGCACAGAACTACTGACAGCAGAACAAGCAGCCAGGAAACAAAGGATGATTTGAAATTCAAGCACTATGTTAAGTAGGAATATGCCAGTTGACTAGAATGTAATTGATCCATGAAGCATCTTGTCAGTTGTGCAGCTTCTGTCTGTGAGTTTCATGTCAGATCAGGTCACCACAGATGGATTTGCAGTGTCAATACAACAAGGTGTGGTGTATATAGACTTTTTTCTTTAACTTAGCAATCTGCAAGTGAGTACCTTAAGGCGGGTGTCATGCAAAAGGGGACATCTTGAGCATTTCCAACACAGCACAGATTTAGGAATGTATCTTTCCATTCTCAAAGAAAAGTGATACTTCCAAAGGAAGGAGAGAAACAGTAAAGGCATTGCTGGTAATTGTGAGGACATGTCCTATTGTTTACACAGCATGTGCAGACACAGTACATTGGTTGATGTCATCTCTGCAACAACCAAAGAGAAATTGCCCATATAATGCAACCAGCTCTCGAAGGAAGGAATTTGCCCAGAATTTCTGTTACAAAAACACACAATGATATTGGATGTGTTTGTGGAAATTGCTATAATTTTGGTTATTTTTGCTACAGCTACTTATTATCACATGCTTCTGAAAATGGGTTCGCTGTTTGTGATCTCTGCACGTTTATTAGTGGCTTGTTTGGTTTGTGCTTTCTCCTTCCCCACCTTGGCTAAGTCTCTATGTGAGAAGACTGTATTGACAGAAGTCACTGTTGGAAGGGATTTCCCAGCAAAACTTCTGCTGCTAGATTGCGTCTACACATAAAAGCAGATCGAAAGAGCAATCTGCTCTGATCAACCAGACTGCCCAGCCCTATCTCAACAGAATGGCTGTCTGGAAGCTCTGCAACTAGGGCTGCCTGGTGAACCAGAAGCCCATCTGTCAATAAAAGGGCCACAGAGCATCTGTTTTGTTGACAGAACACTGTCGAGCAGTGTTATATACTGAGCAGGGAGATGTATAATGCTGTCAGCTGATATGCTGGGTTTTGTTGACAAACTGTCAACAAAGGTCATTTTGCTTATCGATGCTCCCTGGTTTCCCCAACAAAAGCCCAGTTTTGCCAGGAAAAGCCTCTTGTGTAGGCACAGCCCTTCAGGATAAGAGAATTCAAATATGACATATGACATTAACAATAATAGTATACGCTGAAAGTAGGTCTCGACTTTGAAGTGTAATTTTCAGCTTGACTAGTCTTACCTGCCTTTGCTCTGATCATTCTATCATGATAAAAATAAAAGAATAGCTGGAGCTGCATGAGCGTACTAGGAGCTAGGCACCTGGTTGTGATCCTCTTTGAAACACCAAGTACATACTTGGGCAGTGACCCGCTCCAACCTCTTGCACTGTCAGTTCTTCAATTTTACTTTGAATGTGCTCGCTGGATCAGAACTAGCTCAAGTCTGTTTCCTCCAGTTAGAAATTTCACTTTAATCTCAAAATTCTTAACAGAGTAAGTGTTGGAACATTATAAAGTTAAGGTGGTGCATTTACCCTTAACGCTGCCCATTTCATTACAGGGCACTTCTCTGTAGCGTCACATAATATTTCCTCAAACAACATGCTCTATGTCAGTTTTTCTGTAGCCTTTAATACTTATACAAAATATAGTAGATGTTATATATGTATATTGATTTCATCTATTGAGCGGTTGGGTTTGTTTGACGAGGGGCAGACATCTAGCTTATAGCGGAAAGATTTAGGATCAGTGCATTTCGTAAACAGACTGGGCTCTTATGTCTCTGTGTAAACACATAAGCATGTGACATGTAGGTCTGATTGTGAGTTAAGTAGGTTCCTAATCTCAAATGCTTAGATTCTTTTTCTGCTTTTTCGTTGAAATTTCAACAAAAATATAGAAATTTCAAATGTCCATTTTCATCAAATAGAATCAAAAACCAACAAAACATAAAAGTAGAAAAATATGGCATTTTTACAAAGCTCTTGTTGAAATATGCCCCCCTGCATTTCAAGTCGAAATAAGAAAGGTTCTTTCAAAGATGGGAACTATTTTCGAAAGAGCCACATCTACACTGCTTTTCATCTTTTGAAAGAATATGCAAATGAGGAGTCAGGTGTGTAAATCTGTGCCTCATTTGCATTTTATTTCCCTCATTTGCATACCTCTTTTGAAAGAGGAATGTTAGTGTAGACATAGCCAGACCAACTATAAATGTTAAGAGTCAGAATTTGGTCTTCAGATATATCCCTTCTCATTAGACTTTATTCTTTCACAATGGCCATATCTACACTTAGAAGAAACTTTGAAATGGCCATGCTTATGGCCAAATTGAAAAATACTAATGAGGTGCTGAAAGGAATATTCAGAGCCTCATTAGCATGTTGCCAGCCACAGCACTTCGAAAGTGCTGTGTTTCACTTGTCTGTGGCTCGTCTACATGGGGGGTCCTTTTCAAAAGGACCCTGCAAACATCGAAATCCCCTTATTCCTATCAGCTCATTGGAATAAGGGGGTTTTGATGTTTTCAGGGTCTTTTTGAAAAGATCCCCTGTGTAGACAATCTGCGAGCGACTGAAACATGACACTTTCAAAGTGCTGCGGCCGGCAGCATGCTAATGAGGCACTAAATACTTATTTCAGCACCTCATTTGTATTCTTCGATTTGGCCATTAGCATGGCCATTACAAAGTTCTTTCTAAGTGTGGACATAGCCAATGTGTCTTTCGCGTTTGCTTTTCTGTTCCTGACTTCAGTGTTTGATATTTTCTTTTCTGTAATGATGTTTTCTCACTTGCTGTATGGCTGTGCAGTTCACTGGACTCTTGTGTGACTTCCCACAATTCTTGGAAAAATGCAGGGTTAGTTTTGTCTTGACCATATTCAACTCCACACCAGGTTCAGTTATATTCTCTACTAGCTTCAATGGACCTTTTTCTGACTCAGCCAACAACACTGCATCATTAGCACAACAAACACTATTTCCCTATTTTCCATTCATCTTAATCTTTTTCTGTGTTTTTTGATTCATTTAATCATATACTCAATATAAACATTGACTGAAATTGTTGACATTATAAAAGCTTGTCTTACTTTGAATTCTGACATACTCAAAATAATCCACAGCACTACAGGGTGCTAAATATATACAGTTAAAGCTTTAGAAAAATGTATGACATTGTTCGAGTAACAGTTTGCACTCAGATCATTAAGACTGTGCTGCAATGCCTACAGTTCAACCTTAATGTTTACATTTGCCAAATTCTAAGCGCTTCACTACTTCATAACCATAATGTGAGTTTTTGTATTGCCATAGATTATAGGAATTTGTTCCTTAAGCTTCAACTTAATGATATATCAATGAAATGTCTTGGCTGTAAAATGTTCAGTTTGCCAACCAGGTGATGGTATCCCTGCAGAGCTAGACAAAGCTTTTGTTCAAAACTTTTTTTTGGGTGGGGGAGGAGGGAGAAATAATGAGAAAATAGTTTTCTTTTTATGAACATAGGTAATCCCCACTGAAATGTCTATATTTTTATTACATTTTTCAAGTTTTCATTTTTTACTAAATGTTGAATTGGCAAAAGGAAAAAATATTTTCCCAACAAAACCTCAACAGCTTGGGAGAGAAACACGGCGGAGGGGTGGGGAGAGAGGGAGGAGGGTGGCAGGAGACTGCGTGTTATACAGAAAAACAGATCCCGTCCAGCTCTATGCCAAGTCTCTTCTGTGTATTCCATAGTTAGCATTTTCATTTGCTAAACAGTATGTGGGTCACAGTAAACCATACACCACATTTCATAAGCTTTCTATGGCCTCCTGAGTCTGGACAGTTCATAAATAAATCCCTGCTTAAAAATTTTTAAAACAAATCCTTGAGAAATATTAAGGTTGGAAACTTCACAAATAATTGTCAATTCTTAACAGGTATGACAAACACAAGCAAGAGGCACTTAAAATCAATGTCTTCCTTGATTTTTTGGAACCTATCCTTTTGGGTGTTTTCCGCCCCCCATAGAATCATAGAACACTAAGGCTGTGTCTACACGTGCCCCAAACTTCGAAATGGCCATGCAAATGGCCATTTCGAAGTTTACTAATGAAGCGCTGAAATGCATATTCAGCGCTTCATTAGCATGCGGGCGGCAGCGGCGCTTCGAAATTGACGAGCCTTGCAGTCGCGCGGCGCGTCCAGACGGGGCTCCTTTTCGAAAGGGCCCCGCCTACTTCGAAGCCCCCTTATTCCCATAATAAGGGGACTTCGAAGAAGGCGGTGTCCTTTCGAAAAGGAGCCCCGTCTGGACGCGCCGCGCGACTGCAAGGCTCGTCAATTTCGAAGCGCTGCTGCCGCCCGCATGCTAATGAAGCGCTGAATATGCATATTCAGCGCTTCATTAGTAAACTTTGAAATGGCCATTTGCATGGCCATTTCGAAGTTTGGGGCACGTGTAGACACAGCCTAAAACTGGAAGAAACCTCAAGAAGTCATCAAGTCCAGTCCCCTGCCCTCACAGCAAGATCAAGTATGTTTAGACCATTCCTGATAGATGTCTGTTTAACCTGATCTTAAATATCTCAAGTAATGGAGATCTCATTGCCTCCCTAGGCAGTTTATTTCAGTGTTTAACCACCTTGGCAGTTTGGGGAAAAAGCTTTCTATATCCAGCCTAAACCTCCCTTGCTGCAGTTTAAGCACATTACTTAGGGTGACCACATTACCCTACGGCTAATACTGGACACCGGCCTCAAGGACAGGTCCTGCTGTTCCATGTCAGGGCTCCTCAGTGATGGAGGCAGCTGCCCCACAGTGAGGCACCAGGGTTGGGGGCTCAACAACCTCCTGATGCGGGGGGAGTGGAGGATGGGGGTTCCACAGCCTCCGATCCGGTGTGTGCGCCAGGGAATGAGGAAGCTGCCCCATGGCAGAGCTCAGTGGCAGTAGGGGGGCTGGTTCATTGGGTTGCTAGGGAATGGGGTAGCCACCCAGTGCAGTAGTTCCCTGGCAATAGGGGCTGCTGCCTCAAGACACTGGGCGCCAGGGACCAGGACCCCCACAAAAGACAGGACCATGTGCTTATTGGAGAAGAAAAAAAAAATGGGATGCCTGTGAGTAAACTTAAATAAGGGACTATCCTGGTAAAAATGGGATGAGTGGTCACTTTGCTGTTGCTTCTTGTCCTATTCTTAGAGGCCAAAGAACAATTTTTCTCCCTCTTCCTTGTGACACTTTTGCAGGTACTTGAAACCCACTATCATGTCCCCTCTCAGTCTTCTCTTTTCTAATCTAAACAAGCCCAATTCTTTCAGGCTTCCCTCATTGCTCAGTCTTCACTCATCCCACATCACCTTTAAAATGTTTTATTGTGAATCTTGTGAATGTGCTACCTTCTCTCCGTCAAAAACACCTAGGTTGTGTCTACACTAGCTCCCACCTTCGAAGGTAAGTAGGGTATCAGGAAGTTACTAATGAAGTGCTGCGGTGCATATGCAGCACTTCATTAAGCTAATTTTCCCCCACAGCAACTTCGACGTAAGGAGTAAAGGGACATGGAAGTAGCCCGGGCACTTCAAAGTACCCGCGGGTTAGCCACAGCTACACACAAGCTGGCACTTTAAGTTTGCCGATCTGAAGTTGCCGCAGGGGAGAATTTACTAATGAAGTGCTGCGGTACATACACAGCACTTCATTGAGTTGTCTCCCAGCCCCCTACTTACCATGCTCCCCCTACTTGCCATGCATGTTTTTGGTAGGAATCCACATGGAGGTAATGGGCCACTCCATCACTGACAGGGGCCTGGGTCAGGGTTCAGTAGAGCAGGTGGCCCCGGGCCTACCGTTCAGGGCTGTTGCACCACCCACTCCATCTAGCAACAGTTATCATAGTAATGGCCATTAGGCTGCACTGCCCTGCAGATAGGGACAATTAGACTGACTCGTTGTATTGACTCCCACCATTAGGAGACACTGCCCTATGGGCAGATTGGGGTGATTAGACTGACTCGTTGTACTGACTCTGGCCATGGGGCTGCACTGTCCTGCAGGTTAGGGCAATTAGCCTGATTATGGACAGAAGGCCGCACCGCGGCATGTCTGAAGGCAGATATATAGATCAGAGTTGGGGAAACAATCCAGGGAATTGTAGGTGTGCACCTTGAGTGGGACAGGTGCGTGCACCCCACACGGTACAAGGCCCACCCCAGCTGTGTCCAGGGTATTAAGAAGAAAAGTTGTTTCTGGTAATAACTGCAGGGTTTTCTGCACATTCCTCAGAAACAGCTGGTACTGGCAATTGTCAATGGCTGATCAGGCCACTTTTCTGACCCACTATATGGCAGTTCTTAAGAAGATTCAGCAGAAATCTTTATCTGTTCTGGTTTGTGTGTAGCAGTCTAGAACACAGGATTAGAAATCACAAGTTCGAGTTCTGTTCCTAACACTGTCATTCACTTTGTGTCCAGTGATCAGCAATTCATTGAGATGGTTAAGGTACTGAAAGAGAACAATAGAAATCTGGGATTAATTTATCAGAACAATAGTCCAGTCCCTACAGCATAATCAGCCCTGACTGCCCTGTAAACAGGCTACTTATGTGGGTTTGAGCAAATGACTGAATTTGAGAATATTGTGCACCCTCTCTAATCTCAAGTATTTCCAGATCAGTGATCATCACATATAGCAATGTCAATAGCAGACTCTTCGCTTTGTCTTTCCAGGATACCAGAAGCCATTACTTATCCCAGGCGACTCAAAACTTGGAACCTACTGCTCCACTTCAGTCATCTTTAGGTTCTGCATATACCTAGACAAGTGTGAGTCAGAGCCTGGTTGCTATTTTCTAACCCACTCAAAAATCAATGCCTTTGCTTTTTCCTGTCTTTGTAAGGGGAATGAGTTTGGACCTAGGATCATTTCTAAAATGGGGCTTAAATCATCTCTATCTCTCAGCAAGGCTTTGCTTTAATTTTTGAAAGACATCTACAGGCCAACTCTAAGCCTATCTAATATTTGTAATATTTGCCGGGTGGACCTGGCATCTGGATTCAATATCTAAGGGTTCCTCTACAACAATACGAAGAAGACCCAGCTTCAGCCCCCACCCAATAGCTTTGGATAATTATATAGCACCCCCTGGGTACCTCTAAAAGTCAATACGTCCCTTCTCATAACCACAGAGTCAGACTGTAGAAAAGAAAAGTTTAAAAAAAGGATAAATGTAACCCAGCGTTAATTTGGAAAAACATCACAAGCTGGTTTCATAAACATAAAACCATGAAACAAATATCCACCTCAGAGTACATTTGGCAGGTTTTTAAGTCTATTGCACCAGGTTCTTCAGACAATAAGCAAAAGTGCCCTTAACATGCTCCTCCCGTTCCCTCAGCTGCACCCCACTCAAAGGTATTGCCTTTGGCCAGTGAAGACTCAGAGATGAGGGATGAATGTACTTGAGTCTACCTCCCACTCAAGTGGGTTGGGAGTGCTAGAGGTGTCTTTCGCAGGTGTACCTCCCCTGTTTCATACCTCCTAGCAGTCAGTAGGTAGCTTAGAAAGTCATTCCATCCTAAGAATGACACAACTCTCATCCTCTTCAGCCCCATAACAATACCAACCAAAACCACTACTCCCTTGACCTGGTAGAAAGCTGTGTGTATCATGAAGCATCCACAGCCAGGAAAGAAGGAAAGTTGGAAAGGCAGAAGTGTAACAAGGGGGGGAGGGGCACGTCACCACAAAGAATGCACCTCATGCCCTTGTGAGCATCATCCTCACTGGCAGAGTGTGGGCCTTTATTCCCCCCTGGGGGATGAGCCATATAAAGAGACTTTTCAGTCTGCTATTGCTTTCATGCCAATGGCCCTGGTCCTCTAGCAAGTCTGGCTGTATTTGGGACCCAGAGGTTCCAGGTTCAGTTCCTGAAGTGAAAGATGACATTTCACATACACCATAGGTAGTTCATGGAAAGCATAAATAAGCCCTTTGTCTCAGTGGTTAGCAGCCTGTGGGCCACATGTGGCTTGTCAGGGTAAGCTGCTGGTTGGCCAACAGACAGTGTACTTTGTGTCCTCAGGTATGGCCTTCCGCAATTCCCATGGGCCAGAAATGGTGCACTGCAGCTAACAGCACTGTGGGCAGCTACACCTGAGAATGCAAGATAAGCAACCTGTCTATTGGCCTGCTAGAGGCTTACCCTGGTGAGCCACCTTTGGGTAGCCCACCACTGTGTTAGCTTTTGTGTAGCTAGCCTTCCATGCTGAGCAGTACCTTTTCCTCCCTGAGCAAGGTCTACCAGGGATGCCCTAAGAAGAGTGAGCTTTCAGGGCAGCTTCATTCTAATTGTGCTATCTCAAAGCCAGAAAGAGAGACAGATGATGCCAGCTCAGAGAGCATAAAAACTTCCACTCAGCCATCCCTGGACAGCAATAAAAGCAGATTGTCCTCACCTGTTCCTTCCTTCCCAAACACACAGTAGATTGCACACCTCTGACTCCTCTTTACATTTACCAACACCCCCACCCCCCGGCCACCTGCAAATGAAACATTACACTTTGCATCATTAGATTCACTTTATAGGCTAAAATCTAATGATTAATGCAACACTTCCCCTATATATCTTACTAATTGTTTTTCAGTATTAATACTATTGTTGTTTAATGAAGGCTTAACATGTGAATAGACTCCCTCAGTCATAGCCATGCTAAATTCTTACTAACTGCCAACGTTCTTCCATATGCAATATGCTTCCTGTCCATGCTTATCACCATAAGCCCTCTGCAGATATGTCACTCAAGCAGAGATTGCCTGGTAAAATATATATATACATAATGCATCCTGTGATTTAGAGGAGAGAGCTAACACAAGAGCTCATAAGACGTCAATAATTCTTGCTAATGGTGGCTGGTGAAATGTGGAAGTTACTTTGCCAGAGATGCTGTGCAATCTTGGGTAGAACAAGAACTCATGCAAACGGGAATTTATCATTCACAATGGAGGTGTTTAATGGTTCTGATCTCACATAGGGAAAAGCTTCAGTGTTGATGGATAAAAGTCTACTTGCTGGTGCTCATCCTTGCTGCCTCAAGAGATTAAGACCCCATGTGTAAGTGGAGCAATTGAAAGAGACCATTAGTCACAGGACGCTGCTGTAGTCTGCACTGCATGATCTAAAAGCAGCAGGATCAGCCTCACAATTCAACAAGCATCAGTGATTTAAACATCTCAGATGATCCTTCACATTTTCTGAAGCACAGTGGATGCAGGTGTACTGTGGATTTTGACAGAGTGAGTGGGCAAATGGCATTCTGTCTTGGCCATATTAGCAATTAAGTGAGCGTGTCATAAGCCTTTGGCTTGGTTTGATACTTTTATTTCCTCAGCTCCAGTGATATAACAATCCAGTTATGGCAGTGGTTTTATGTAAAGTGCTAATCAGAGCTGTCACAGAGGAACAAGAAGTTCTGTGGCATCTTATAGACTAGCAGATATTTTGGAGCATAAGCTTTTGTGGGCAAAGACCTGGTTTGTCAGATGCATCTGATGAAGCGGTTCTTTGCCCACAAAAGCTTATGCTCCAAAATATCTGCTAGTCTATAAGATGCCACAGGACCTCTTGTTGTTCTCAAAGATACAGACTAACACGGCTACCTCTCTGATGCTTGTGACAGAAGAAGAGTCCTTTTTAAAGGCCTGGGGCTCAACTTTACCGAGTGGCAGATTCGGCATACCTTCCTAGGTGAAGGGCATAGGTACCAGGGTCACGTGTTAGAAGACTGACTCAGAGCGAGGCCTTCTGGGATATAAAATCCATCCTAGGTTCAAGGAGTAAACTAGAGACAAGAAGAAAGCAGAGAGACTCTCCTTAGTTCCCAGTGGAGCAAGCAAAGAAGTTTAGTCTGAGGCTTGCTTTAATGTAAAAAGTTGGGTCAATGTAAGCTGCTTTGTGTCAACCCAGTTGTGGATAAGATGATGCTAAAATTTGCCTCACACGTATGTAAACCCCCTGTCTGGTGACCAGCAGGGTGCAGAGCCCTGTCTCCATGTGTCCACTGTGGTCCTGCTGCAGTGGCACCCAATGGTCACTCTGCAGAATCGGTGCTCCCTGCAAAGTAACAGAGAGCAGTCACTGCTCCCAAGGGTGAGTCTGTATGTTATCCCAACTGTCCCTTCCCATGTTCTAGGAAATCCTGGGATTTTGGTCTCTTCCCATTTTCCAGGTACCACCAACCCCTGACCTTGGTTTAAGGTAGGGCAAGAGGAAGTTATATACCAAATTTTGTAGTCATAGCTTTTGCAATTTAAGAGAAGTTCTTGAATAAGTGTTGCACAAACAGACAGATGCATGCTTTAAAATAGATATCACATAATTCACTCCATGTTTGATATATTTCTTTGCTGAAAAACAATTATTATAATTATAATATATTCCACCTTTCACTGAAAAAGCTCCTGCTGATCCTGAAGACTGATTAATTGAACTCATTATTATCTTTTATGAATACACTTATTGACAGACATTTGTTATGCTTGATGTCATCTACTTCTCTTACATTTTCATATGCTCTCTGCACATATATATTCTACTTGTGTATCAGATTGTATTAATCCAATTTTCCCTGAAGTGTAGAGAGAGACAAATTCTATGACCAAATCTGCCAAACAATTACCAAAAATTGAGGGCTTTTTGGTTTTTCATAATATAAATTCAAATGCCAGACAGGGATTAAAAATAAGTTCATGTGAAGGCTGACCATAAAATACCCTCTAATATCAGCAGCAGAAGCTAGCGTAAACGTTGCATGTCCCCAGCATGTAATCTTCTAAGATGCAGTACCAGGCACAATATACTCAGAGTGAGAAATTTGTTTTAGGGTGATGAGGGTGCATGATAGTCATGTGTACGCTCAGCAAATCCTTCCCCATCACCCAGGAATGCCTAAGATTTTTTTTTAAAGAGCAATTCGGTGAGACCATTATGTTACAGGGCACCAATAACTATTAGCATGATGAGTGGATGTAGTCGACCACCCAGGAACAATTGTGCGAAGGAGGAGGAAGCTTATCCTAGATACTCAAATTTCTGGGAGTTTAGGTACCTAAAAAGTGCCATCCTGAGGGGGGAAGGGCCTGGGACAAAGATACCCACCACCAACCCTGCCTTTACCCCCTTCCTAACCAACGGGGCCTAGGATTACTGGAAGCAAAGCCAGCCCATGTGAGCAGCAGGAGGGGGTCACCACCCCTAGACACCCCACACAGGCATCACAAGCAGCAGCCTGTCCCACTCCATGCTGCTGTGCCGTGGCTTCCCAGCCTGCTGGGCCCCACTTCTCTATGGCAATAGGAAGTAGCCACTTGCAACACCCACATGGGGGGGCGGGGGGACAAGGAAAGGTGATCCCCTGCTGCTGCCATCACCCACTGCCATTGACATACCCTGCCCCAGGCAACTCTCCCTCTGTCCCATCTGTAGGATGACTGGAGCAGCCACTGCAGGGCCTCTAAAAGCATGGGGCCTGGAGCAGCCATCCCAGTTCATCCTATGGACCGGACACCTCTGCACCGAAATACATTTGAAGATCTGGGTCCTACCAATTACCTCCTTTGTTTGCAAGTGTTTTGGGGTAGGAACTGATGATGTGTGTTGTCCCAGACTACTGGCCGGAGAGCCTGAGCCAGAGCTCTGTCATTGCAGCTCGGCCCTCTGAAAGCAATGGGAGCAGGCTGAGCAAACACAGGTCTGCTGGCTGACAGGTGTGAGCCCCTGAGCTGAGCGTTTATATGGGGCAGCTGGGAGTGCAGGAAAGGGGAGGAGCCAGGAGTGGAAGGCTCCGCTGCTGGGTCACCAGAGAAATTTCTGTGATCCACTGTATATAGTAGGTGGTGAGACTCAGCACATAAGATCACAGCTGCCTAGAACTGGAGTGGTCTCCGCTTCATCTGTGGGTGGAACAGGGGCCTGAGGCCCAGGAGCCTGAGAGGCACCGCCACGCTGTGCACAGGTTTTAGCACAATGGGACCTTCACATGCTGCCACAATATGACAAAATACACCATCCATGCAGTATTTCCTGTAGGTTCATGAGAATACTGCACACTTTTCCATCAGGTCTCTGTTTGGATCCCATTGATATTTCCAGTGAATGACTTCACTGGCAGGAAAGGTCACTGAAATAGGAAATTTGCAGGATGAGATTGAACTGAGATTCATACAAATCATATCTCATTTTTGAGCCTCTCTGGGGACTGCTCAGTGCTTGAACTCAGGTATGCAGAAGTAAGCATGACTGCTTCCCTATCATCTTTCAAGTTTGGTTGTTTCCCCTACCCTTCCACCTTATGGGATGTGTATCTTATTCTCCTTTAGCTGGAAATGCTGTCATGTAATGGCAATAAAAACATATAGTACAAATGTTACTCCTGCTAGGCAAGGCATGAAGGGCTGGTATTTGAACTAAAATTTAGACCTGTCATAAATATGGATATGGCTCAAGATCTAGATGAGATGCCTTTTGCTTTATGAGTAAGAGCCTCAGTACTCAGAGCAACTGTCTTAAACAGGCTTCTGCCTGTCTGGTTTGTGAACCTAACCTCTCCCTCTCTGGAACAGGGTCACAGTAAGCCAGTGACATAAAGTGTGACCCTTGGTTTGAAAAGGTAAGCAAAAATTCAACAGCAGTGAAATTCCGGGGCATCATCTGCTATGGGGCAACAAAGACATTTGGCTACCTCTGGTTTCCAATATATTTGTATACTCCCCACCCCATCCCAGTTCTGCAGGATATAATATAACCACACATACTGTTCTTTGTTGCTGATACAAGCTTGCTCCCCTCCCTCTGCACATTTTCAGAAATGCTGTCCATAGTGAAATTGTATCTTCTACCTGTACCCCAAATTTTACCATTAAGGGAATAAAAGAAAAAAGCACTCTTTGGCATGAGTTTATGAACACAGCTGAGAGACTAAATAACCAGCCTTCTCCCTGCCCCCTATTTACTAGCAAAAGCCTTTTCACTAGTGAGCTCACAATGAGCCTCAAGAAGACAGAGGTTAGCTGTGTCTACACGTGCACGCTACTTCGAAGTAGCGGCACTAACTTCGAAATAGCGCCCATCGTGGCTACACGCGTCGGGCGCTATTTCGAAGTTAACTTTGACATTAGGCGGCGAGACGTCGAAGTCGCTAACCTCATGAAGGGATCGGAATAGCGCCCTACTTCGACATTCAACGTCGAAGTAGGGCCCGTGTAGACGATCCGCGTCCCGCAACGTCGAAATTGTGGGGTCCTCCATGGCAGCCATCAGCTGGGGGGTTGAGAGATGCTGTCTCTCCAGCCCGTGTGGGGCTCTATGGTCACCGTGTGCAGCAGCCCTTAGCCCAGGGCTTCTGGCTGCTGCTGCTGCAGCGGGGGATTCATGCTGCATGCAAAGGGTCTGCAACTCATTGTCGGCTCTGTGTATCTTGTGCTGTTTAGTGCAAGTGTGTCTGGGAGGGGCCCTTTAAGGGAGCGGCTGGCTGTTGAGTCCGCCCTGTGACCCTGTCTGCAGCTGTGCCTGGCACCCTTATTTCGATGTGTGCTACTTTGGCGTGTAGACGTTCCCTCGCTGCGCCTATTTCGATGTGGTGCTGCACAACGTCGATGTTGAACATCGACGTTGGCAGCCCTGGAGGACGTGTAGACGTTATTCATCGAAATAGCCTATTTCGATGTCGCCACATCGAAATAGGCTACTTCGATGTAGGCTTCACGTGTAGACGTAGCCGTTATGTTTCAGCCTGTTCAGAAAGAGCCCTGCACTCCAGTGATCACTGCTGCAGGTGCCATGCTTAAGGCTATTGGCAAGTTCCACTGCCTTGGAAGTGCACTGTCCTCTGGCATAAATGTGGATCATGATCTATCTGCTCAATTAGCCAAAGCCAGTGCTGCCATTGGAAAATTGACCAAATGCCAATGGAATGATTATGGTGTTAAACTCCATATATAAGTAGCAGTTTGAGGCAGTTCTGTATATCCTGCTGTGTGGCATAAAGGTAACTTCCTTAGGCTCCAATTCTGCAAACAGGTCAACACATACTTCATGGGACAATTTCCAGTGTCTATAAAAAGAACAAGCACACATTTGCAGAATCAGGGCCACAGATTCCAGCTTATGCTTATAGCTGCAGCACTGTGGCAGAAGTGAAAAAAAACCCAATCATTTATTTTTGTCAGTTAAAATCACCAGTTGTATCTCTGAAATACATACGAAGTACCGGGGGGGCATTTTTCCACCGTCAATTTTCACAACAGACCTACACTTTCTATATACTATTAAAATGTGAAACCCCAGTGCTGCATTTGGACTAGCATTAATGACAGATATGTTCTATGCAGCTCAGTTAAAAAAAATTGCAGTGCTCCAATCTTAGAGGTGTGCTTTTCGCTTCTCTGTTCTTTCCTGTGACAGGAGATGGTCAGACTCGGGTTTGATTTTTCTGCTACAGCGGTGTGCAAAGTGGGGAGTGGGCCCCCTTGGGAGGGTATGAAATTTTGTAAGGGAGGCACAGTACAATTGGCTGCTGGGTCTCAGGCTGATCCATCTGATTAAAAGTGTTCGAAATACGTCATTGTTTTTGTGTATGTGTATAGTTACATTGATATACCAATTAATAAAGTTTTTACCTTCTACAGACTTATTTTCTTACATATGCCGAAAGGTGTTTTTTTTTTCATATCAACAAAAACAATATTTCCAATGGTTTGGATTGTGTATCCCAAGGACCAGGGCATTTCAATAGCAGCCCTGTTGGACTATAAATTGTGAACTATAAACTGCAGCATGCTGGGAGAATTCCGTAGTTCCTGCTAGGATGTGACCTCACTCCCCAGCAGGCTCTCAACACAGACTGTGCTGAAGCAGAATGCAGGTTGCAGGCAAAGGAGTGGGGCTGTTGCACTGTGATTCTGTCTTGTGTCTTTTTACAGTTGGGACAAAAAGGGCTTTTTGGGCACCCTGGGAAAAGTTTAAGTGACACAGAGGCAGGATATGGGTTTGGCTGTTGGGGAGGTTGTCAGCCTTTGTTTGGGATAGGTCAGTGGGTTGTGCATGTACTTACTAAGCCCAGGGTTATGAGCTCAATCCTTGAGGGGGGCATTTATGGATCTGGGGCAAATAGACTTTTTTTTTCTTTAAAAAAAAAGCAAGGGTGCTTGGTCCTGCTAAGGGGGCAGGGGCGTAGTCTTGATGACCCCCTGAGGACCCTTCCAGTTCTGTCAGCAGGGGTGTAAGGGGATTATGTTGTAGGATGTACTCTTGTACTCTCTGCCCTCAGCAGAGACTGAGTTGAAACTGCAGGTAGAGAAGAAGGGCTGCTGAATTGTAATCTTACTCTCGTGTGTGTGTGTGTGTGAAGCCTGTTCTTGGTGGTTTGTCTGAGTGGGTCTGGTCTGAATTATGCACACATTGATGCTCAACACAGACCACACCAAGGAGCCTCAGGCCTTGTCTTCCCAAGTTACGTCAGAAACCACAAGGCTTCCCCTATGCTGCATAACCTGACGGTGGGCTAGTGAACAGGAAGGGTTATGATTGCATTAGACAGGTTGGGGGGCCCTTCCTAATTGCAGGGATGATATGTGGGGCCTGACAGAGAAGGTTTGCTCACCCCTGCTCTACTAAATCCTTTGGTTTAGTGACTGGTTGGGCAAAGTGGGGAAGGGAGGGAAAACAAACAAACATTTAAATTGCTTAATATCCAGTGTCTTGTTCTTTCTGCCTAAGCTGTCTAGGCTTAAATTGGGCCAGTGTTTGAGTTGAATATAACAGCAAATAACACAGCACAGCAGGGCCTGCCAGGTATTCTATCTGGTAAATAACTACTTTTTTTTTTTTCATTTTGAACTCTATCATTTACAACTGGTAGAATGCTCCCACGGTGTTTGTACAGATGTTTTAACACCAAGAATGTATGTGTGTGGCTTATCTAGATTTAGAGCAGCAGTTACGTATCTCCTCAGGTACTCAGAACTCTGTCCAAACATCTAATCTTTAATGGTGATGGGCCACGTTGCTCAAGAGGAAGGTGTAAAGGAATGGAGCGGCAGTGGGTCTTGGAGGAGAGGTAGGCAGGAGTGGGGACTGCAGTATAAAGGGGAGAGAGGGTTGGCTCAAATCCCACACCTAGGGCACTGAGGAGGGGTGCCCCAGGTGCCCCCCCCCCAGATGGTTGATCTAGTTAGATTTTACCAAGCCAGTAACAAATGTGCACTCCTGAAGTATTGTATTTGTCTTATTATGGAGCCATGGACAGTTTCCCCCAAGCTCTTCTCTACCCCTCCAGTAAAATAGACTTTCTTATAAAAAGTTATTAAAACTTCACTTCACAGTAGGGTGCTCCCAGCTCCAAGAGGCCAATTGCTTACACCCAATAAATGGATACTCTTGATTTCACCACAGACAATCTTAATCATTTTCTCCAGTAACTTAACTAAGGGTTTATTAGCTAAAAAAGAAGAAATAGGAGCAAATGGTTAAAAATGATAAAATACATTGATGATGAATCTAAATTTGTAGCCCAAATGATAGCAGGGGTATAATATAATGGATATTCCCATGAGCAGATGGGAATAAGGGGACTTTGAAGTAGGTGGGGTCCTTTCAAAAAGGAGTCCCATTGGGACGAGCTGCGTGGCAGCGAGGCGCGTCAATTTCGAAGTGCCACGGCTGCCCACATGCAAATGAAGCGCTGAATATGCATTTCAGCGCCTCATTAGTAAACTTCAAAATGGCCATTTGTGTGGCCATGTCGAAGTTTGGGGGTAGTGTAAACACGGCCCTAGTGTCCATCAGCCTCTTGGGGTTCTCTAAAATGCCTGTGGGGATCTCTGACCACTTGCTCAGAAATCCACCCCGTCAGAATTCCACAGGGCACAGATGCAAAATCACTCCCAAGATTCCTTCTGATAGTTGAAAACAAATGTTTTCACCACAGCATGGACTCTGCCATCTACACCCAGACAAAGTTGGTAGATTTTCCTTTGTTGCATGAAAGACGCAGGCTTTAAACTTAATGTTTCTTCATTTACAAGACTGAGGCTGCAACCCCATTTTTGGGTAGTAATAAATAATACTTAGTTACAGCATCCAGAGAATTCTGCATTAGTTTCCATGCCATTCTATAAAGTAAATTCTCATCTAAACACAAATACACCCTATTAATCTAAGGCTAAGCACAGGGATGAGAATCACAGGAATCAGAGAGAACAGCACCATTACATCAGATATATAATGTTTGCTGCGTCTGTCTGGGCCCTGAATTTCTAGAACATTCTACACAATTACACAGGATTCTACCATGTTCTATGATGATCTACTTTCTTCTGGAAACTTCTATGACATTCTACAAAACTCCATAGGATGCTACCAAGTTTTTCCTTGTTCTAGAATATTCAAGATGATTCTGCATTATTATACAGTGCTCTCTGCCACATTCTCCAAGGTTCTATCAGGTTCTACAAAATTCTACACTGTTCCACTACAGTTTGCAATAAGGTGAGCCTATATGTATAGGGCGAGTTCCTGCAGAGAAGGTATCTAGATGTCAGTTCACCACATGACCACAGACAATGTGCACTCAGTGATGAATGCATGCCCTTCCACAGCTAAAAATGAGCATTGCAATGTTTGATGTCAACAACTGTGTGCAGCAATGGATGAAGATATGAGAGCTGCAATAATGGGCAGCAGAGAAATGTTAGCAACATGCAGGAATGGCTGAATCCAGCAGAGCTGCTGCTAGAAAGAAATGGGCACCAGAGAAGCAACAGCAAATGCAGCAATGGTGGGATCCAGCAGATTTGAAGCATGAGATGGGCAACAGAGAACTACAGCAGCATCAAATTTCTGTCTGCAACTTTCTTTCAGCCCAAATTCCATTTGCAAGCAGAGCTGTAATGGGTCCTTTAGTTCCTTTGAACTATTCTAACATGCAACTGAGTTGGAACAGTAAACGCTTCTTTGAGATTTTCCACAAGTGAATTGTTTAGAGACTGTGACCTGAGCTGACCTGTCAGCATCACAAAGCTGGTCTGTCTGCATCACGACCAACTCACACTCAGGGATCCTGTGCTGGTGCTGGAATCTGTGTACAGTTGTCAAGATTAAAACAAATAGAATTGAACAATTCTTGAAATTATCTGCTGTTGAAAACTGGATGGGCCACTTGGTGGGTTGAATTTCACCTGAATTATGCATCTGTTACAGACAACAATCTTCCCCACCACCCAGCAAGGCAGGCCCAGCTATTGAGGATGTCTTAATCAAGGACATAAGATATTCTGTTCAGAATACCCACAACTGTAAGCCACCGTCTTATCCCTATCCCACAGTAGGTCAGACCTTTTCAGATGATTAGACTGTATGTCTGCTCCCCTACCACACTACTGTCTGCTTCACCAGCCTGATTCTACCAGTCTAAACTTTCCTTGCAGGCAGCGTACTGTCAAATGCAGTTCCCCGATGTCATTCTGCAGTGTCCAGCCCCTCTCACTGGCCAATCACAGAAAGCATTAAATTCACTGCCACCAAAGAAACAGTGTATGCACAAGCCTACTAGGGTGCCTGAAGACTCAGATTTCACTTTAAAGCATAGCACAAAAGATGCTTTTTCAAGAAAGTGCATGCTTATTAACAAAGAACAGTGATTTACGTCTGGGATGCACAGAATCGGGCGGGGGGGAGGGCTGCCACCTTGAAGGGCCTGAAATTTTGTAAGGGAAAAGGAATACTGTGATCGGTTTCCCCTGCCTGTGGGCTTTGCTGCCTCCCCTGTGGCCTCTGCTGCCAGCACCACAGAGGAACCACGGAGCAGCACTTCCAGGAGACTCTGGCTTGCTTCCAGGACATTATACTGGTGTCAGGGTGCTAACTGCAGGAACAAAAAGTGGGGCCCAACATAAGTTTTCTCACCCCTGATTTCAGTGATATACTAAGCAACAGAAAAAGAGGCAGCTCTGCTTAAGAAAAAAAAATCAAAACATGCTTTGTAGTGACTAAACTTAAGCTTAGAAAGTTAGTCTTTAACGGAGCACAGTGGCAACTAGTGAGAGAGTTCCCAGATGCATCAGTCACGTGTTTTGCTCAACAACTCTCCATCCAAATCACCACCCCTCCCCATCCCTGTTTCATCCCCACTCGCCTCTTCCAGTGAGTGAGGGGCTAGTCCTGCTCCTCCTCTTCCGGCTTTGCTCTAGCTTGCAATGCTCTTGGGCCACACGTCTCTGGGGAAGGGGTGGGACCACCCCTGCACTTGAAGTGTCATGGTGCTGATGAAGAGTGCAGGGAGGTGGGGTGCATGTGAGCCCTCACATACACCCCTCTACATCACCCCTTCCTGAGCTATTTCCTTACACACATCATTATCAATGTGTCTAGCCCTCCAGGTCCTACTGTGACAGGGTCACAGCATGCTGTGCCCTGTTTGAGTAAATTACATGACTTTCTATTCCCATTACATGGCCCAACATCATTCCTTTTGCCTCAAGAGCTACAAAGACTTCCTAAAGTGCAGATTCAGACCCTCAGGGAGCTCACTAAGCACCTTCCTCTGTTATTTGTCCACTTGATTGCTTTGTTTACTTCATATGTATATGTACTCTCTTTGTCCTCTGCCTACAACCAAACTAGTCAGAGGGAGAACCCACATTCCTTTGTCTAAGGTGGAATTCATGTATGTACTGCCTCCCAAATGTGTAAAGAACATATTGCCAGGGCATGTCTATGAGACTTGGTATGCTATTCATACATACGTTATGCAGTGATGTTTGGGAATAGCATGTCACAAATTTATCTACACAACCTTACAAGATATCTTCTACTTATATATTTGAACAACAGTGGGTGGGCGGTAGTGAGTGTTTCAGGATGGATATAAATTGCTCTATAGGCAGCATTCTTCCCAGTGTTACAGGAAGTAAAGCAGAAAAACCATATGACTTGTCTGGCATCAGTGTGAGAACTAGGATTTTAATCCAGGGTCCCTATGCCTGAGATTTTTGCCTCATCTTCCAGACTACACTGTCTCCTATGTGGTTCATCTGCCACTCCTTGTGTTACAGAGGTCACCTGATCCCCGGGATTTCATCCAAAACATCATAGGAATTGCCATGCTGGATCAGTGGTGCAGCTAGTACAGATAAATCCTGG
Source organism: Carettochelys insculpta (assembly GCF_033958435.1). Classification (NCBI taxonomy): domain Eukaryota; kingdom Metazoa; phylum Chordata; order Testudines; family Carettochelyidae; genus Carettochelys; species Carettochelys insculpta. The sequence continues at coordinate 12,276,649 of NC_134140.1, forward strand.
CTTTGACCATATGCTTTGGGGGATGTACTTAACAGGCAATCATGCAATAACTGTTAGTACAGTCCTTGAAATGGCTGTCTATTTTTTGTTTAACTGAATTCTTTTCAAATTGACAGTGCCTCTTTAACCTAAGGATTAAGCATTTCCAAAGCAAGCGTATTTAATTTTCATGTGAAATTCACTTTCAGTTTTAATAACATATTAATCATATGTGACCTATCACTTCATTTTCAGCCTATCTTTTCCCTGGCAGTCTAATTACTCAGACTAGTAGCTGTCTGTCTTTCAGAGGCATGTTTGGAAATGTCCAAGTTCGAAGATGCAAGAACAGAGTGAGATCTTGGCAGCTGCCTAAGTCAGTCTAGCTGCAGTGAAGTCAGTAGAGTTCAGTTATAGGATCATAGCATCTTAGGGCTGGAAGGGACCTCAGGAGGTCATTGAGCCCAATCCCCTGCCTAAAGCAGGATCCATCCCAACTGCCTTAGACAAGCTGAGGGCCAGACTTAGAAAGGAAAATAGTGAGGAAAATAGAAAGGAACATAAACACTCCCAAATTAACTGTCATAATGTAGTAAGAAAAGCCAAAAAAGAGTTTGAGGAACAGCTAGCCAAAAATTCAAAAAACAATAGTAAAATGTTTTTTAAATACATTAGAAGCAGGAAGCCTGCTAAAAAAGCAGTGGGGCCCTTGGATGATAAAGATATAAAAGGAGCGATCAAGGAAGACAGTGCCATTGCGGAGCGATTAAATGATTTCTTTGCTTCAGTCTTCACGGCTGAAGATGTTACAGAGGTTCCTAAATCTGAGCCAGCCTTTTTAGGCGACAAATCTGAGGAACTCACTCAGATTGAAGTGACATTAGAGGAGGTTTTGGAATTAATTGATAAGCTGAATAGTAACAAGTCTCCAGGACCAGATGGCATTCACCCAAGGGTTCTGAAAGAACTCAAATGTGAAATTGCGGAGTTATTAACAGTGGTTTGTAACCTATCCTTTAAATCCACTTTGGTACCAAATGACTGGAAGACGGCCAATATAACGCCAATATTTAAAAAAGGCTCTAGAGGAGATCCTGGCAATTATAGACCGATAAGTTTAACATCAGTACCAGGTAAATTAGTAGAAACACTAGTAAAGAGTAAAATTGCAAGGCACATAGAAGAGCACGAATTGTTGGGCAAAAGTCAGCATGGTTTCTGCAGAGGGAAGTCGTGTCTGTCTAATCTATTAGAATTCTTTGAAGGGGTTAATAAACATGCGGACAAGGGGCACCCAGTGGACATAATATACCTAGATTTCCAGAAAGCCTTTGACACGGTCCCACACCAAAGGCTTTTATGTAAATTAGGTGGTCATGGGATAGGAGGAAAGGTCCTTTCATGGATCGGGAATTGGTTAAAAGACAGAAAACAAAGGGTGGGAATAAATGGTAAATTTTCACAATGGAGGGGGGTAACTAGTGGTGTTCCCCAGGGCTCAGTCCTGGGACCGATCCTGTTCAACTTGTTCATCAATGATCTAGAAAATGAGGTAAGCAGTGAGGTGGCAAAGTTTGCAGATGACACCAAGTTGTTCAGGACAGTCAAAAGCAAAAGGGATTGTGAAGAACTACAAAAAGATCTCAGCAAACTGAGTGATTGGGCAGCAAAATGGCAAATGAAATTTAATGTGGGTAAGTGTAAGGTAATGCATGTTGGAAAAAATAACCCAAATTACACGTACTACATGATGGGGTCAAATTTAGCTACGACAGATCAGGAAAGGGATCTTGGAGTTATAGTGGATAGTTCTCTGAAGACATCCACGCAGTGTGCAGCGGCAGTTAGTAAGGCAAATAGGATGTTAGGAATTATTAAAAAAGGGATCGATAATAAGACAAAAGATATCATACTTCCCCTATATAAAACTATGGTACGCCCACATCTCGAGTACTGCGTGCAGATGTGGTCTCCTCACCTCAAAAAAGATATATTGGCATTAGAAAAGGTTCAGAAAAGGGCGACTAAGATGATTAGGGGCTTGGAAAGGGTCCCATATGGGGAGAGGCTAGAGAGACTGGGACTTTTCAGTTTGGAAAAGAGGCGATTGAGGGGCGATATGATAGAGGTATATAAAATCATGAATGGTGTGGAGAAAGTGAATATAGAAAAATTATTTACCTTTTCCCATAATACAAGAACTAGGGGACACCAAATGAAATTGATGGGTAGTAGGTTCAAAACTAATAAAAGGAAATTTTTCTTCACACAGCGCACAGTCAACCTGTGGAACTCCTTGCCCGAGGAGGCTGTGAAGGCCAGGACTCTATTAGGGTTTAAAAAAGAGCTTGATAAATTTTTGCAGGTCAGGTCCATAAATGGCTATTAGCCAGGGATAAAGTATGGTGCCCTAGCCTTCAGAACAAGGGCAGGAGATGGATGGCAGGAGATAAATCACTTGTCTTCTGTTCTCCTTCTCTGGGGCACCTGGCATTGGCCACCGTCGGCAGATGGGATGCTGGGCTTGATGGACCTTTGGTCTGACCCAGTATGGCCATTCTTATGTTCTTATGTTCTTAACTGATTAACATCTGCAGCAGTTCTTATGTAATTCACAGGTAAACCTATAGGTAATCGGCCGTGCCCAGTCCACAGAGACTGTTTTACAGCATCCTAAAGCATGAGCTCTAGTGGCTCTTGCTTTTTAGCTCAAGAGGGCCTTGGTACAACCCCTAGTATGGTGGCCATCACACTTACATTCAATTGGGCCATTGCCCCTGTGGTATAATTGACTTCTCCATTGGTCAGTGTGCAACAGCTGGGGAGCAGGCACAGTGAAGACTGGTGCATTAGAAATACCCTGCAGAGCGATGCAGATTTGTAAGTACCTTGAAGATAAGATGATAAGCAACAGCATAGAATTGTCAAGAACATGTCATGTCAAAATGCCTTAACAGCTTTCTTTGACATGGTACCAAGCCTCATGGATAAGGGGGGAGCAGTAGATATGGTATATCCTGTGTCTATTATGATTTTTGATACTCTCTAGCAAGACTTCATAAATAAATTCTGGAAACTGAACCTAGACAGAGCAAATATAAGGTGGGTGCATAATTGGGTGTAAAATAATTACTACAGAATGTGTCAGTGGTTGACAATCAAGCTGGAAGGACACATAGAGTGGCGTCTGCAGGGGTCAGTTCTGGGTCTGGTTCTGTTCAATATCTTCATCAATAATTTAGACAAGGGCTCAGGGAGCACACATAAAATTTTGGATGATACCATACTGACAGGGGTTGCAGGTGCTTGGGAGAAGGGGATTACAATTCAAAATGATCAGGACAAACTGCAGAATGATCTGAAGTAAGTAGGATGAAATTCAGAAAGGATAAATGCAAAGTACTTTATCTAGAGATGTTTTAGCAGCTGCATACATAAAAAGTGACTTCTTAGAAAGGAGTATTACAAAATGGGACCTGGGGATCATAGTTCGCCACAAGCTAAGTAATTCTAGAATATTAGCAGGAGATTTGCAAGTAAGATATACGATGTAACTCTCCCAATCTGTTCCATGCTTCTTAGACCTTAGAGATGATAACATTTAGGGTGGATCTGCACTAGCTTTATTTATCAAAATCAACTTCAAAAGGGGGCCTAATTTTGAGAGGCCACAGAGTATCTGCACACATGATGGCTTCTTTTGAAATTATTTTCAGGGCACAGAGGTACACATTCGAAACTGCTCTTCCTATCAGATTTCAGGATTTGTTAGTCTTTAAAGTGCTACTTGACTGCTTTTTGTGTTTCAGTAGAATACAGACTAACACAGCTATCTCTGCCCCTTTTGAAACTGAATTTCAAAAAAGGGCATGTGTAGATGCTCCCGGCCCGTTCTTTCAAAAAAAATTGGCTCTGCCATGGCGGCGGCCTCAGGGGGCACAGAGACGCTCTTGCCAGCACCAGCAGGGCTCTATGGTATCTGGGTCCAGCTGCTCCTAAATCTGCAAGGACCCAGAAACACTGTGCAGGAAGCTGATAGCGTACTGTCACCCTCAGGAGATATATTCTAGAATAGCTTATTTTGAAATAACACATTTGCGCGCACAATGCATTTTGAAATAGCTCTCAGCTCCATTGTGTGTATTTCAAAATACAGACTTTATTCCCTATCTACACAGCCCTATTTCAAAATATAGTAGATATGGTATCTCCTGTGTTCATTATGATTTTTGATACTGTCTAGCAAGACTTCATAAACAAATTCTGGAAATTGAACCTAGACAGAGTTACTATAAGGTGGGTGCATAATTGGTGCCTATTTTGAAATAGGCCCTATTCCTCATGGAATGAGAAGTAACAGAGAGGGAGCTGTGCTAGCCTATATACTATCAAAACAAAAAGCACTCAAGTAGCACTTTGAAGACTAGCAAAAAAATTCATTAGGTGAGCTTTCGTGGGACAGACCCACTTCTTCAGACCATAGCCATACCAGAACAGACTCAATATTTAAGGCACAGAGAACAAAAAACAGTAATCAAGGAGGACAAATCAGAAAAAAAAGATCAAGGTGAGCAAACCAGAGAGTGGAGAGGTGGGTGGGGAGGTCAAGAATTAGATTAAGCCAAGTATGAAGACAAGCCCCTATACTGACTCAGAAAATTCCCATCCTGGTTCAAACCACATGTTAATGTGCCGAATTTGAATATAAAAGACAGCTCGGCTGTTTCTCTTTAAATAGCAGTGCAAAAATTTTTTTTCAGTAACACGAATACTCTTAAGTCATTAACAGAATGGTCCACTCTATTGAAATGGTGAGGTTTACCTTTTTCAAAATAAGCCAACTACTAATTGGAAATTATTTCAAAATAGCGGTTGTGTTGTATAGACGCTAGCAACATAATTTCAAAATAACAGCTGTTATTTTGAAATAACTGTGGTGTGTGGACATACTTCTACCCTGCTGCATGGATCAAATTTATAGAGTCATAAGTATGTCCTATGGAAGCCATATCCAGATGGGCAAAGTTTCAATCAGAGATAATTAGCACATACAGCTCAAAAGCAGTATATTACTGTGAGACTGGGTCTACATGGCACTCTGCCCAGTGAACTTCTCAGGATTGCAAATTGCTTCCCATTTGCATACTACCTTGCTCATTATTGTAGCTACGGGAGAGTTCAGTGCCAGCACTCTAGAGGCTGTGTGGACGTGCCTCTGCCAGCTAAACCCCCCCTCTGTTTCCAGTCCCTTATGCTTCAAAAATTTGAGGCGTAAGGGACTGGTGACAGAGTCAGGGTTAGCTGACAGAGGCACATCCACACAGCCTTTGCAGTGCCGGCACTCTCTTCTGCCAGCACCGAACTCTCGTGTGGCTATGGTAATGAGCTTTGGGAATATGCAAATGATAAGCCATTTGAAATCTTGAGAAGCTCACTTTGTATAACTCTGCTGGCAACAGCACTGGGCAGATGACCCTGTAGGCATTGCCTGAAAGCATTATTAGAGGGATACGAAAATAATTCTGTAATGATAAGCCTGTTTCTGATCTATGCTCTTTCCAATTATGTTTATTCTGTTTCTGGTTTATTCCTAAGATTGTGGCTTTACCCTCTGGTGAAAAGAAGAAAACTGAGTGGGACCAGAGAAATGTCACCTTGGGTCAGACCTTGTGTCAAGATCACAATCATGACGTATTCTAGAATGTAGCTTTAAGAAGTATTACTATGCAGAGATGCTTCAGAAGAAGCCATGTGGGGAGATTTTTAACAAGAGTCGTTCTGGCTTTCCATATGTTCTAAAATATTCTCTTTCATTTTTTATAATACATTCTTTTTTGCATAATAGACATTCTCCCCAAATTATAGGAAGGAATTCGCTTACAGAATAGCAAATACATAATCACTTATTTCTAATGTTGCTCATGGTAATAGTTTGCAGATGCCTAGTATAAAAAGCAAACAAGTATAGTGGTGGTGTTGCAGAAGAGTTATAAGAGTGGGGGAGAGAGGAAGAGAAATGTTTCCTCCCCCTTGAGATGCATATTCAGGAATCAACTAAGGCTCTGGTTTCTTCTGCTATCTGTGTAGCAGGGGGGTTGCAGGGAGAAGCTAAACTCCACAGTCACTGGATCAAACTTGTTTGTAATATTAACTACAGCACTTCATTCTTGGGGTCAAGTTTTCTTCTGGTATAAATCCCTATAGCTTAATTAAATGTCAGTTGTGGAATCATAGAAATGAAAAGGTGGAAAGGACCTTGCAAAGTCATCACATCCAGCCACCAGCACAATATCAGGAGCAAATAAAGCTAGACCTTCCCTTATTGGTGTTTCTCCAATCTGAATTTAAAAAGTCTGCAGTTATGAGTATTCCATGACATCCCTTTGGAAGCTTCTGTAATACTGTATGGATTACCCCAGAGCCTATATGTGTTTTCCTTAAAGCAACGCAGCCTTGTACACACTGCACCCTCCCTAGAAAGACCAGTCAAGTATGATGATTTCTGAAAATCTTGTTCATCATATAAAAATTCTACCAGTCCAAAAGGGTTGGACATATTACCCATCAGGTCAATGAATATTTCATATCTTACCCAAATGTATGCTTAACAGTCAATTCTTGTTAACTAAACCAAAATTTATTTAAAAAAAAAGAGGGAGAATATTGATTAAAAAATCATGAAACATATGTCTGTGAATAGAATTATTCAAGCGGTTTCTTCGTGGAGTTGGTGAGTCTTAGTGTGGCAAAGAGCTTTTCCAGAACTGGTTACATCGATTATCGTAAGTCAGCGGCCCATCTCCCACCATGTACAGTTAGTTTACTGCATACTTCAAAGAGAAGTTAAGACTGATATTACTGCATTCACAGTTCACCTAAATGTTAGTGTATTCTTTTGATTTCCAAATTAACAGGATATAGCAATTTACGTGAACTATTTTGTTATATTATCAACCTCTAACAATATATATGTAAACACAACCTCACCCCCACAGTCAGTATGTTCTAATATGCCTCTGAATGTTGAATCTAGCTCAATTAGCCTGTAAGTTATGTGACTTTTTGTGGCCCTGTGTCACAGAAGTTTGTTCCAGAGCTTAATAACACTTGTAATTAGAAAGATTCTCCTCACTATCTAACCTGATTCTTCCTTCTACTCTTTAGGTTGATTGTTTCTTGTCCTACCTTCAGTGGACATGGGTAACAATTGATCACAGTCCTCCTTATGTCAACCCTTGACATACTTGAAGATAGTTCTTGGTTGGCTTCTTCCTCAGTCTTCTTTTCTCACAACTATACATTCCCAGGTTTTGTTTGTATTATGTTTACCCTTCCTGCCAGATCAGATATTTCTAAACTTTGTAGCATTTTCATTGCTCACCTCTGGGCTCTTCTCCAGGTCTTGCTTATAGTGTGGTTTCCGCACTGGATCTCAGCAGTCCAGCCAAGGATTAACTGTTTTGCTGATTAAAGTGGGACAGTTACCTCCCATGTCTTACATAAAACTCATCTGTTAATACACCCCAGACAGATATTTGCTTGTGTAACAGTGACAGACCCAGGTTGCTGGCACAAGGGATTGAACCTGAAACCCAAGAGGCTAAAGCTTTTAGCTCTACCACATGAGCTAAAGGCCAGCTGGCTGTCCATACACCCTGTAGAGCAGAGACTTTACTCACCCTAGTCTGAGGTCTCAGTGCCACTGGGTACTATGCTTATTTCAGGGCTGCATCACATTGCTGACTCACTTCAATTTGTTGCTCTGTTGCAAACTCCAGATTGTTTTCAGCAGTCCTGCTGCCTAGCCAGCAATTCCCCATTTCACAGTTGTGCATTTGACTTTTCCTTACAAAGTGTAGTACTTTGCACTTGTCTTTATTGACTTTCCCCCACTTCCTCCCAGTCATGTTAAATATGAGTTATATCACCTTAGTGTCTGGCCTTTATTTTAGTGCTTTTTTGATCTCCATGGTGTCCTCTAGTTGTTATCCAGGGGTCTAACTGTGTTTGCTTCAGCGCTTGTATTTGATAGTTACCCTATACGTATTAAAATTTCTGTGTGAGAAGATGCTGCTTTCATGTAGCTCCCGAGTATTTGTTCACCTTTGAAAACCCAATCTACCTTCAACCCTATATTTGCGTGCGTGTGTGTAAGTAAACAGGTGACTTTCCTAGATTAACACTTTCGGTATTATACACAGTGCTTTTTTTGTGCCAGTACTTCCCGGTACTAAGTACTGGTACCGCTGTAGCCCAAGCCAGGGGATTGGGTGGGGGTGGGAGGTTGGGGAGCAGCTGAGTACTGGATCCTCTTTCCAAGAAAGGCATTGATTTTTACATAAGGCATCTGTAACCCCAGACAGTGAGACCACTGAAAAGGAAGAGTGAAGCCTCTGCTCGACAGCACTGGGTGAGAGCCAGCTGCCTTTTACCTCATGTGGTAGAGCACAGGGCTTTAGACCCTAATATTATAGGTTCTTTCCCTTCTGCTGAAGAAACAGGGTCTGTCAGCTTTCCACATCATACATGCACCACGTTGCATTACAGAACGAGTTGTTATGCTTGACTGAGAGAGAGAAAGACCTGAAAATTTAGAGAAAGCAAGAATGCTTGGACGTTATGCTTAAGAATTCTCTGCTCTTTGTCTGAGGATCGCCAGTGTCTGAGTGGAGTGGGTGTAAGATACAGCTGAAGCCCTTGGGAACTGAGGCTGCACATCAGCTTGAAAAAAAAAAAACTCATCTAAATGTAATGATTATTACAGTAATGTTGTCCAGGTCACAAAGCATGTGAGTGGAGGATCTCAGAAAACAAGAGTCCAGACTACCAGGTCCTAATCAGAATATCACAGCCATTTCATAAAGGAAATTCAATGATGATATGCCTATTAGAAAAATCCTCGATAGCTACATGTATGAAGTACACACCAGTGGTGTGCAACCTGCAGCCCATGGGGTTCTGTGTGCCCTATGTATGTACAGGGTTGCCAGATTTCATTGGTACCCATCTGCAGAGGTTTTTGTTTTGTTTTTTGTTTTTCCCTACTAGTATTACTAAAGTGACATGCACATAAAGCCAGAGCATTTGAAGGGAGACATGTGCTGGTTGCATGTAACATTGACTGAAGGCCATGCACTCCTCCTGCATCTAATCAAATTGCTGGTATGGTTCAATCTGCATATTCTAGGTGAACAAGCACAGTTAGCAAAATTCCCCTATCCTGGGAATCTGCCTTGGTTACAGCATCTTGTGACTCACTGAGATGAAGGAGGTCCACTCATGCAGCCCACTCACTAGCCTAGGTTGCCCATCGCTGGTGTAAACTTTCAGTTTTAAGACTTTTATGAATGCACACCACCTTTCACACTTACCCAGTGCTCTGGTGCCGCTAACATGGGCCAGACCACAAACCTGGATCAACATCTTGCCACTTAATTAGTTCTCTGCTTTATATGAAAGCATCCTTCCTAGGTTTTTAGCTGGTTTCTATTGGTCTTGTAGCTTGTATAGTCACTGAATGCCTGGGCACATCAAGTGCATTGATTTGGTGCATTCGACACCCACTTTGGACACATGCAAATAACTGCACAAAGTCTGTGTTAGGCAGCAGAGAATTATGCCCATCCCCAAGTCCCCAGAAGTCTCCCAGTTGAGATTCAATGCTGGCTAGAACTGAATTAAGTCTCCCTTTCTAAATCAATGAATGTCTGACACCTGGGAACATACAGCATGTCATAGCTCCATATTGCCAACTCCTTTTCCTTTGTGGGAGCAATAAAAATTTACATGAGCACCTGTGGCCCTGGGAGCCTTTGGAGACATAAATATTTAGCAGGTAACAATGTACGTTAATGTTACTATGTGCTATGATGACTCAGAGCACTGCGAGGATATATTTATAGTATGTGTGTGAGACAATCTTGTAAAACTGCCTGGTCTCGTTAGCCACTTTTCAAGTGAAGCACTATTTCTAAGCTGCCCCTCTTTACCCACCACAGTCTCATAAATGCGTTGGCATAGGCTGGGAGGCCAATGAACCACATGCACTGAAATAAATTTAAAACAAAGCCCACGCTCTGCCCCCCACCCCCCTTATCAGCAAGCATGGCTCATCTCTGACCAAATCCTTCTCTCAGACAAACCCATGTCACTTAGAGCAGCCTCACAACTATATAACTGGTGTATCAAGAATTAGACACACCCAGGAGTACAAGTAACAAATGGATAAAATTCTGCCTTCCCTGAAGTCAATGGAGAAATTCACATTTACTTCATTAAAGGCAGGATTTATCAGTTGTGCTCTACTTCCTTGTCCCAGTCATTTGATGTGAACCCAGGTGACAAAAAGGTTAATGCTCCCTCACATCACAAGGGTGAATATGCACTGAGTGGGGAGCAGATGTAAGAGTAGTCGCTACATCTGGAGGCCACATATTGACTCACAATCCACCTCACCTTGTCTTTCCAATCTCTGTTAAGTGGGACATTAACGAGACACCAATGTTGGATTGACTGTGCAGTTAGGCTAAATGAGTTCCCCAGCCTGACCATTTTAAATGGTATTGTTTCCACTTGACGTTAACCTATGCATTTGAGCAGGAAACAGTGACACACAACTGGGTTCGGTTTCAGAGAAGTAGCTGTGTTAGTCTGTATCTTCAGAAAACAAAAAAGCAGTCATGGAGCACTTTAAAGGCTAACATAATTTATTAGGTGATGAGCTTACCAGAGCTTTCTATTTCTGGATCTGAAGAAGTGAGTCTGTTCCATGAAAGCTCATCACCTAATAAATTATGTTGTTAGTCTTTAAAGTGCTCCATGACTGCTTTTTTGCTTTCTGGCTTCAGTTAGTTGGACAAATTACACTTTTAAGAAGCATATTGGACACTAAATATTCATTAACACACTAATGTGCACACAATTTTCCTGCTTTGATGTGGCTACCTGATGGAGTTCCATGCAGACACGTTTCCACAAGAGATTCTGGAAAAATAATTTTGTTTGGATTTTAACTGGCCAGGTGTTCGCTACATGACTGGGATTGTGCCAGGCTGCCACTGTCCTCAGACCTTGCACAGAAAGGGATACAAATGTCCAGAAATTACTTTGATGATTGTTTAAAGAATTGTCAGTGTAAAAAAGTCAATAAAGTACTGGATCTTCTAATTTAATTATAATGTAGGTTCTTCTCCCCTCTATCTCCTTCTACGTTCCTCAGTCTTGAAATTATTTAGCATGTGCTGCTTATAAGGACAATTATTCTGTATCTTCTAATTTCAGAACATCAGGAAGCATGAGTCTAGTGGCCTTTCTGTGTTTTTTGTTTGTTTGTTTGTTTGTTAGTTCACCTAATGTCATGGCCCAGGGTTTTAGAGTGGTACCCTGTTAAAGCGAAGAAGAAGGGAATGCATCACTGTTATTTATTAATTATTTTGTTTAATAGTTGTATTATAAATCTAGATATAAATATGATCTAGATGGTGCTTGGTCCTACCATGAGTGCAAAGTACTGGACTCGATGACCTTTTGTGATCCCTTCCAATTCTAGTATTTTATGATTCTGTGATTATAGTAGCCAGTATGTGTGTCCATCATAGACCAAGATCCCACTGCACTAAGTAGGTGAAACACAAGTGAAAAAAACAGTCCATGCCCCAATGAGTTTACAAGTTAAGTATAAGAGAAGTGAGAGCAATGAATACAGACACACCAATAGGGTAGTATGAGGAACCATTGAGATAGTATCTGTCAACATGATGGGCTGGGGTCTTGGGGCACCAGCAACCTAATCATTGTCAATTTTTTGTAGTCTTTATGACAAAGAAGATTCTTAACTATGATTTTGAAGGTCGATCATGCATTAGCTTTCTGGGTGACAATGAGTGATTAATTATTTCTCCTGCTACCCAACCCAACCAAGAATCACATTTTTGCTTTCAGATGTGCAGCGCCAGATGCTGTCACAGCCGCTGTCCTACAATGATGAATCTTCATTCAATTAGCTAAATTCATAAGGGGTCCACATGCATTACATCACAGGAGAGAGTTGGCTTTCCAAATTCGCAGTCTCACACCCAATAGCAGCTGGGGACCGATGAATGGGCCAATAGAGAGGGCACTGGAGTGTGACTTAAATCATCTGGCTTTTATTCCCAGCCCAGTTTTGGAGTCAATAGAGCTATGACATTTCACATCAGCTGAAGATCTACCTCCTGAATTCATTAGCATCTGTGGTTCACAGCAGAACTTAATGTGCAGAATGAGCACAGGACCGAATAGAGGGATAACAAGCTGGAGTTCTATCTTGGCCAGGAAGATCTCCTTTTCTCCAAATTATTTCTGTAGTACATTTTTAAATAAACTGACCAGTGCCCCATAAATTTGTTTCCTCTTTTCTCATTCCTCAGTAGAGGGCTCTCTTCAGACTATTCTACTGAGAAATAACTCTGTCTTGCAAACACCTGCAGAAGAGCCCTCCTGACTTCGCTGAGGTAATCGTAATAAGGAAGGAGTGAGACAATATTATCTCAGTTTCAAAGGTTCATGTTGTCAGGGAGAATCTGAGCATCTGACACTCTACCATTACACCTACTCCTTGTGAAATCAATGGAGGTTGAAGGTTTAGGCATTGAAGTAGCAGGACTATGTATGTGCTTAATTTCAGAACATGCTCTGGCGTCTGACTGGATCTGGGTAACATTAAGTAAGACAAGCACACTTCCAATAATTTTCAAGATTAACCAAGTCTGTGAGAATCCAAATGGTGCCACCCCAAGGGGCCTTAAGAAAAAATCTGTGGAAACTAACAGGTCAAAGATGTGGGTGTGCTTCTTTCACCAGTTAGAATGAGATAGGGTTAATTCAAATCTTATCTAGCTGGCATGTTAGGATTAGTTTGTGGTTTTGTGTATTTGCTAGGTAACTTGCTTTGATTTGTTTGCTATCATTTATGATTACTTATAATCTATCTTTTTTTAGTTAATAAAATTGTTTTATATATTATCTTAACCAGTGGTTTTTGAGTGAACATCTGGAAAAAATCTGTTTGCTTAACACTGACTTGTTGAATGTTTTCTCCATACTAGGGGGGATGTGGGCTGAATTTAATGAGTCTGCACCGCGCAGATCCATGTGCAGTTTACACATCAGTAAGGGTGCAAGGTTGGGAGCTGGGAAATTGGCTGGTGCCTCCTTGTTGTGCAGTAATGGCTTAGGTAAAGCATGTCGGCGACACAGTTGGGTGTGTGGTGCTGTTTCTGTCTTATTGGCTACGTCTACACTAGCCCCAAACTTTGAAATGGCCACGCAAATGGCCATTTCGGAGTTTACTAATGAAGCCCTGAAATGCATATTCAGCACTTCATTAGCATGTGGGCGGCCACGGAACTTCGAAATTGACGCGGCTTGCAGCCGCGCAGCTCGTCCCGACGGGGCTCCTTTTCAAAAGGACCCCACCTACTTCGAAGTCCCCTTATTCCAATCTGCTCATGGGAATAAGGGGACTTCGAAGTAGGCGGGGTCCTTTCAAAAAGGAGCCCCGTGGGGACGAGCCGCGCGGTGGCAAGTGGCGTCAATATCGAAGCGCCGCAGCTGCCCGCATGCTAATGAAGCGCTGAATATGCATTTCAGTGCTTCATTAGTAAACTTCGAAATGGCTATTTGCATGGCCATTTCAAAGTTTGGGGCTAGTGTAGATACGGACATTGGGTGATAACAGTGCCTGAAGAGGTTGGCTGGTATCATAGATTCATAGAATACTAGAACTGGAAAGGACCTTGAGAGGTCATCAAGTCCAGTCCCCTGTCCTGATGGCAAGATCATGCACCATCTAGATATCTGTATCTATATCATCACCAGAGCAATGTCAGAGGTCAACACAGTTGAGTTGTTCAGGGAAGTAGCAGTACCGCTGGCTTCCAAAATGCACCCTGGAGGTGACAACCCATCGCTGTGTATTTTATCCCTCCACCTACACTGAGTCTTGCTTATTTAGGCTTTAAATGCTCCTGAGCAGGGGTTGCCTGCTTCTCCATGTTAGTGCAAGGCCTAGCAAAAGCGGCCCTATTCCAGCCCTTTCAGCTGTAGTGTAACAAACGTGATTAAATGTAATAAGTTAATGCTCATAAAACTATTTGAAGAGAGATGGCTGCTACAGAAGCATTAAGTTGTTACATCTATATATCCCCATGTCATTATGCCAACATTTAATCAACTGATTTGGAGAAAACAGCCCTGCAAATGGCATTTATGCTTTGTAAATTCTGGATAATGGAGTAGATTCATCCCTGCACTTTTTTTCCAGGCTCACACTACTGTCAGCCCACTGAGCCCAATGGCTTTATCACAGACAAAGCCTGGAGTGACATGGTGGTTAATCAGGTCTGTGAGATGGAAGAGTGCTTAGAAAAAGGATAATGTGGTTGGATTCAAAATAGTGTCCTATAAATGAATGCCATAGATGTACAAGTGGGGGCCAGAATATGCAGCTACTAGGAGGTCTCAGCCAATTTTTGAAGCAGAGTTTCCATCCACTGACTTATTAATGGAGCTATGATTCTCACATGATACACTTCTGGCAAGTGTGGTGTTATTGGGTTATATGCTTCTCAAGTCATGGCCTATGCCAGGGGTGGCCAGTCAGTTAGGGACTACGAGCCAAAATATCTGTGGATAGTGTGCAAACAGCTACATATTATATGTTTATTTTTAGATAAATGGATAGAAAATATGAGGCTCAGTGCTCTCCCCATCCCCCCACACCAGGCACTCCCATTCCCCTTGCTGTAACCCAGTCCTCCTCCCTGCCCAGAGAGCCAGGCACCCTCAGCCGCCCATTCTAATACAATTCCCCTCCCACAGAGCCAGGTGCCTCCCACCCTCCCTGCTCTAACCCAGTCCCCCTCCACTCCTCCAGAGCCAGGCACCCCTCTGTTCCCCGTGCCAGCTGCCAGAGCTGCCTGCACCAGCCGCCTGCCCACCTGAGACCTGAGCTGCTTGAGCCGACTGCCCAAGCCCTGCGCTGCCAGGGCCAGGCACCTACCCGCTAGGGCCAGCCGCCCACTGGCCGCCCACATTCTATGTTGTCAGAACCAGCCACCCGCACACCAGCCGCCCTCCCGCCCACCAGCCGCCCACCCCACACCCACACTGCCAGTGCCAGCCACCCACCCACCAGCCTGAGACATCCAAGACCCGCGCTGCCAGGGCTAGCCACCCACCTGAGCCCCACAAACTGCCCGCCCAGGCCTCTCCCTTCCCACAAAGCCAGGCACCACCAGCCCCCAGCTCTTACCCCATCCCAATCCCCCTCACCCCAGCCAGGCACCCCAGCACCCCATCTAACCCCATCCTCCTCCTTCTCCCACACCAACCCACACTTGCTCAGTTTTGCAGGAGGCAGCTATTTCCACATAAGTCTTCACCAGCTGCCTGCTTTTTATAGCAGGTGCGCCAGGTCAGCCAAGTAAAATGGCAGGGGCTGACAGCCGAAAGCAAAGGCCTGCTCTTTCTTTGGATAGGGGGAATTTCTTCATGCCCCCCAGTTTGTGAATCCATGCTCTCGACCATGGGTGTCCAACCTTTTGGCTTGCCTGGGCCTCACTGAGTGAAGATAGTCTTGGGCTGCGTATAAAATATATAATATAGTTAATGTATATACATCACATAATAATGTTAAAAGTTTACGATCTTGTGGGGCCGCATTACTAGCTGTCAAGGGCCGCATGCGGCCCGCGGGCTGCAGGTTGGAAACGCCTACTCTAGACCAACATTGAAAAAGTTCAAAGACAACTTAAAGCCACCTTGGCCCCCTCTTATACTGGGCTGTGAGTTCTACGCTGAAGAATCTTGCCTCAGAGGAGCATATTTAACAGTGGCACAAAATGCACTGCATTAAACCTTCAGTGGGTGCTGAGGCCTGAGCTAATGGACCTCAACACAGGATCACAGATCTGCCTGGAACCCCTGAGCACCCAGTAAGTGATATATACCTGTGCTGCATGTTCCAAAAACACAGTGAGGCAGTGTTTACCAAACAATAGAGGGTTTTTTTTTTTGGTTTGGTTTGGTTTTTTTATGTTCACTTGATCTCTTTCCAATTACACGTGTGTAGTTCTGACCTGATGATTTCTACATTCCTACATTTCAAGTTACATCTGAAGTTTCTACATTCCTACATCTCATCCCTGGTGCTAAGGGGTTCCAGTCAGAATTAATAATTTTCCTTTTGAGGTTGAACAAATTGTAAAGTATAAGCTCAAATATATCTATCTATCTAAGGAAGGCATTCTGTTTCTATTATTTCTATTCACCAGATACAACCTTATTTTTTTTTATTCTTGTTGTGACTTTTTTCAGCAGCTTCTCAAGAGGCTGCAAATCTAATGTTACATTCTCCATTGTTATCTACTGCAGGTAAATTGCATTCACCCTAGGTGTTAGGTTTTCTTTGCAGCCTTTAGAAATAGTATTCTTATCTTCTGATCTGTTTAATGGCTTTTTGGTCCCCTAGTACTGGGCCAAACTCATGAATGAATTCATGCTGTCTATGATAGGAATCATAGAATAATAGGGTTGGATGAGATCTCAGGAGGTCATCAAGTCCAACTCCCTGCTCAAAGCAGAACCATTCCCAACTAAATCTTCACAGTCAGGGCTTTGTCAAGCTGGAACTAAAAAAGCTCTAAGGAAGGAGATGCCACCACCTATCTAGGAAACGCATTCCAGTGTTTCACCCCTCTCTTGGTGAAGTGTTTTTCCTAATATCCAATTTAGACATCTTCCACTGCAATTTGAGATTATTGCTCCTCATTCTGTCATGTGTCACCACTGAAAACACCCTGTCTACATCCTCTTTGTAATCCTCCTTCAGGTAGTTAAAGGCTGCTATCAAATCCCCCCTCACTCTTCTCTTCTGTAGACTAAATAAGTCTGAATCACTCAGCCTCTTTTCATAAGTCATGTTCTCTAGCCCCCTAATCATTTTTGTTGTTCTCCACTGGACTCACTCCAATATATCCACATTGATTTTAGCAATAGGGGCCCCAGAATTGGACACAATATTCCAGTTGTGGCTTCATCACTGTATAATAAAAGGGATAATCACTTCCCTAGATCTGCTGGGAAAGGACATTTGGAAGCAGAGAGGTTTGTAGATTTGGTGCATAGAATTTGGAGCTGGGCTACTAGTTTTGTGCCTGATTTAGGGCTCTGAAGCTCACAAAAGACAATGGGAGTCCTCCCATTGTCTTCACTGGATTATAGATCAGGCCCTAAGCTGTACACCAACCCCAAAATCATAAAAAAGGAAGAAAAATTAATAAGGCCTCCAAAGTTATGAGATTGTCATTAAACCTGAGATATATTTAATCAGATTTTTATTTGACTTTTAGTGTTTGAGCCCTTTCTAGCTTTTTACCCACAACAAAGACAGACCAATAGCTATTTCTTCTTGTAATAAAAACAAAGATGCTCATGAAATCACATTTTCAAGACCATGTATTTTTAAAAAAGAAAAAAAAACACTTAATATCCTAATACTTGCAATAAAATCACAAGACTTGGTGACGTAACCTAAGTTATTTAATACTGTGGTGAGAAACCTAGGGACCACAGACCACATATGGCCCATCGTAGTTCTATGTACGGCCTACATACCTACCATCTGCCTCCTCCCCCCACATCTGTTGGATGCTGGGGGCCCTGCAATTACCTACTCATCCCCCATCCCAGCACTTTCAACACACTGTAGATCAGCTGGTCTGTTGCGTTCAAGTTCTGGGAGAGAGGGAGGGAGGGTGGGAGAGAAGGGAAGGAGAGGGGACAGGCATGAATCCCCTGATTCAGCCGCACTCTGAAAATGCTAGGAGGGAGAGGGAGGAGAAGGGATGGGGCATACTCAAGGGAGGAGGAAGATAGAGGCTGGGAGAGGAGTTGAGGAAAAGGATAGAGTGTGGGTGGGGCCTGAAGCAGAGAAGTGGATCAAGCAACCCATGGCAAAATGAGAAGCGACACATATTTGAAGGAAGGGCTTGTGTGAGGTGCCTGCTGATTGCACACAGCACTATGAGAGCTATGCAATCCCTGTGCTTCTTTATGTTGCTTTTGCTGGTAATTTAATTTGCCCCTAATAATGGATCACTCTGCATTGAAAAGGCAGGAAAAAGAAGGAGAATCAAGTGAAATGTATTTAATCATACTCTTGGGGTCATGGTTCATGCACATGCCTGGTTTCAATCTCCTGGCCCACTGAGATGAAGGAGGGCCATTCATGCAGCCCACTCACTAGCCTTGGTTGCCCGTCACTGACTTAACATCTCTAAAATGGAAATTGTATTACTCAGCTATATCTCCAGGGAGTTGTATCATTTGTACAGGGCTTTGAAAAATGGGAAGTGATATATGTGAACTCTCACTAAAGTCAATACCAAGGGCACCTTGGATTTCAGAAAGTATGGCCCTTATGTCCAAGAATATTAAACATGAAGCCATTTGTGTGTGCTAAGCACTTTAAAATCCTAGGGTAGAAATTGCTATTCAAGTGGAAACCATTATTATTAATCCTAATTACATTGTAATCAAAGGTTTGTTTCCCCACCACTCTGTGGCTATGTCTAGATTACAGGGATTTGTTGACAGAAGTTACTGTTGGAAGATATCTTCTGACAAAACATCTATCGACAGACAGTGGCCAGACTTCCAAGCCTCTCAATGAAATGGCCAACCGTCAGTGCAGCAGACAGGGCTGCCATGTGTCCTGGAAGCCCTGTCTGTTGATAGAGGGTCCCCCAGAACATCCAGACTGGCTTTCTGTTGACAAATCTCTGTTAACAGAGGCATTATTCTTTGTTGGGAGTGGCATATGGCTGTAGACAAAAGTGCTGCATTCTGTTGACTTACTGTTGATAAAATGTCTTGGGAATCTGGCTGCTCTAGTGGTTTTGTCAGCAAAACAGTCGTTTTGCTGACAAAACCCTCTAGCCTAGACATAACCCATGTACAAAAAGCATACAGACATGCAATATTTGGAAGAAGAAATTAGTGAAGTTCAGACTAGGAAGACTGTTAGTAACTGTTGGAATAACCCAACGAACATGGTAGATTTGTCATCTGCTGAAGTCTTTAAATCAAAATGGATTATTTTTCTAACTGATGGTGCTCCAGGAGACAGTAAGGGCTTGAGGCAGAAATGATCAAATGAGATTATATGGCCTGTGTTACGCAAGAGGTCAGATAAGATGAATGTGATATTCCCTCCTAACCTTCATCTCTGTGAAAATCATTGTATTGTGAAAAGCTGCATCTCAGAAACTATTATGCTTCCTTTCAGCACAGTGCTCCTGCATGTAAGTCTTATTGAAATAAGAGATGTGAGTGATTTTTCTGAACCGCCACCTTGGATCAGGTTTTCAAAAGTCCTCAGCACCCAGTCTGGGCCAAATTTCCAAAAAAATTTCAGAAACCAGAAGAGGTAGCCAAAATTTTAAAAGGACTCAGCAATCAACACACTGTGCCCTTTGGACAATCTGACCAGAGATATCACAATGAGAGTGCTCAGAACATTTGAAAGTCTTGCCCCAGTTGGACACCTGCAAATACAGTCCCAAAACCTTTTGAAAATCTGATCCTTAATATGTAATTACTATTGACTTTATTAAACATGCATGAGAGTGGAATGTTTGGTCGATTGATGGTGAATAATGAACATTTTAGTGCAGGCTCAGAAGTGAAGAAATTATTGAGTTTGTTGTGATTACATATTTGAACTGGAGAATGTTTTGCAAAACAGAGGTCATAGATCAAGACAGAGAAAAGAAATAAATAGAATAAGAAAATAAAACTTCTCAGTTTTAACTACAAGTTACAAGAGTGAAGACAGGAGACTATACTGAGTTCTGGTAAATATTCCCTTTTATAGTTTGTGCCTTCTATTTTGATTATAGTAAATCTGCACTTTAATGTAACTGCTGTTGAGTACATACAAAATTGGAATCTTCATCCACAAAAATGAGCTGTGGATAGCCACATCCACATCTGCATATGTGGATACCTGTAACTAGAAAATGGATAGCCATGGATTTGCAGCACTCTCCCGTTAAATTCTGTAACTACAGAATCTCACCTCTCACAGTTATTGATTCACTCATTCAGTTTAATTCTTCTTTGCTTATGAAGCACATTGATACAACAGAATGTCTATGCTTTCTGGAACTTGTTATGAGAAATGTGTTCCAAAAACTGATGAAGTCAGATACTGACACAACAATATTCCAAGAGTTGAAGTAAAATCCTGGGTCCATTGAAGTAAATGGGAGTTTTGCTACTGATTTCAATGGAGCCAGAATTTTGCCCTGGATATCTTCAAGAGCATCTCCATCTGTGACTTAGGCCATGTCTACACTTGGTCATAATTTCGAAAGGGCCATGATAATGGCCGAATCAGAGAATACCAATGAACCACTGAAATGAATATTCAGTGCCTCATTAGCGTGCTGCTGGCCGCACCACTTTGCAAGTGCCGCATTTCGATCACGTGTGGCTTTTCTACACGGGGCCCTTTTCAAAAGGACCCTGCAAACGTCAAAATCCCCTTATCAGCTGACTAAGGCAATTTCAACCTTTGTGGGGTCCTTTCAAAAAGTGCCCCGTGTGTATGAGCCACATGTGATCAAAATGTGGCATTATCAAAGTGCTACAGCCGGCAGCATGCTAATAAGGTGCTCAGTATTCATTTCAGCATCTCACAGTATTCTCTGATTTGGCCATTAGCATGGCCCTTTGGAAATTTTGGCCAAGTGTAGACACAGCCTTAGACAGCAATTAAACAATACAAGAATTCAAATAAGAAGGTTCTGGTTTGAACTCAACCTGAATAGACCTGCAATAGGACTAAATAATTCAGCTCAGTGAATTTCAGTATTTTTCTTTCTAGACAATAAAGGATTAGAAAAGCATAATACAATGAATTTAGAAATTACTACCTCTTCTGGTGAAATGTCAGCACTCAGAATTTTTTGCTAACTGTCTAATTAGTGTTGTAAGTTGTGAAAAAAGAATGAATCACCTTCAGGACACTAATTGCAGTGCATTGGAGCCAAATCACATGTTTTATAGCTGTTAGAGCTGTTTCATTCTCAAGGATAACGGAAAGTATTTGCTCAGTCTTAGGCACGGAAGCTAACCATGTTTTCTATTTTGACACCTTTAGATGAGAAAAGTCTATCTCAGTACATATTCAGCCATCATTACCATGGGATCCAAGTGCTTTTCATTCATTAATGTATTTATCATTGAAGCACTCTTGTTAGGTAGGAAACTATGCCAGTTTTACAGAAGGCAAGCTGAGGCATAGGGTAGATGAAGATCACACTGAAGGTCTTTAGCACCCAAGAAATGAAAAAAAGAAGTCTCTGTGGACCCAGTTTAGACCCAACAAACCACTCTCCCTATCCTAAGATGAGAGTCAATATCCAGGATGGTCTGACAAATGTGCCCCTTTGGCCCTATTGGTTTTCTCAGACATCATCACACCTAAGCAAGAAGTGCAGGTTCCATGGCTATTTTATACTGCTTGCTCATTCTGCAGAGGCAGACACTCCAGTTCCCAATTAATGTAACATTTGTGATGTGGCTCCTTCTCCTCCGAGCACTGGGCTGAAACCATATTTCACATAAACCTCTGAGCAGCCAGCAGAAGGTAATAAAGTCTTGTCACTCTTCCAGTGAGGATTTCATTTCAACAAATATCCTACAGGTGACATTCTGTAAACCTGGAGGCATCCAACTCTCTCCAGATGTACAGTTTTAACAAGCCTGAGATGGATCCATTGTTTCACTGATGCTGTTAAGCGAAGATTTGATTTGCAGCATCATATGGGAGAATGCTGTTGTTAACCATAAAGCCTATGATAATCCTTTCATCCAGGTCATGTCTGACTCTGAGAAACTGTCATACAAAGGCAGGAATGATGAAATATTTTGAGAGTTACAGACAGTCTTAAAAGATTGAATAAATACAAGGCATGGCTGTTGGCTTTCTTTGCTGATGTTTCTGTAACTTTTGATTTTCATGGTTAGGATTGTTAACTTTAAAACAACCCCTCTTAATTGGGTGGAGGTGATCCAAATTTGTCTGGTCTCTACCTTTTGACCTGTCCGGTTTGGATGACCCTTCCAGGAGCTGTAGCTCCTGCTGGTGTATATCTCCGGGTCATTGAGATATATAAGCCACCACACCATGACAAGGAAATGGACCATGGAGAGGTCAAGACAAGAACCACTTGACATTCATATCAAGAGAAGAAAGTGTGGATGGTTTGGCCACACTCTTAGAAAACCATCACCCAGCAGTCTGTCAAGCTCTCACATGGAACCTGTAAGGAAAATGCAAAACGGGAAGACCTTAGACAATGTGAGGAATATCTAATGAGACAGAAGGATAACAACTGGGGTATTCCTGGGGTCAGCTAGAAGTTTTGTCCTGAGACAGAGTGAAGTGGAGAAGACTTGTAGATGACCTTTCCCCAACTGAGAGTACAAGGGTTTAAGTCAAGTAAGACACTGCAGTTGGCATGTTATGATTTTGGACAGGTATATACCTATTAGCTAGTGCTTTATATGTTTATTGTCAAACTGGTTTGCTTAAATGACCACTACCATTTTCTAGCAATTGTCAATCAATACATACTGGTAGTAGTTATTCCTTCCCATTTTAGGTCAATTCCTCTGTGTCCTGCAAGCTGAATGCTTGGGTGGCTGCCCAGGAGAAATTTAGGTGCCTTCTGGAACACCCACAGCTGGTAGCTTGTGTTTTATTGGTGGTGCACATCCACCCATTCCTTTGTGCACAAAACACAATTTGTTCTGCCCATAGATGGAAGAAATTAGAGGGAACATTGGTTCACTCCTGAAACTCATGCATGTATTTGAATGTTTTGCTAAACAGGGGACCTGATTATTTTTGTGTGGTTTTGCTTGTCATCATTAACCACTACTTTATCAATGGTTTAATCAAAGCTTTCCTTGCAGGGCTGAGAGAAAAGCTCCCAGTTATTTTATTTTGTCTCTTATTTTGTTCTATTTTCCAGTAAGTCCTAGGTTATATTTTCCTTGTTTCTGTTTTTTATTTACCAGCTCAGCATTGTAAATTAAATGCACCTGATAACCTGCTCTGATTTGTAATCTAGGGTTCTGCTAGAAATATTAAATGATTAGTAATTCTGCTAAAGAGAATTTGGGTCATTCCTGTTAAATGAGAAAAAGGAACACACATAAGTAATTGTAGCTAAACAGTCAATCAAGAAAACACAGGCAAACCTAAAAGGGCCCTTAAGTGCTATTATACTGGATCCAACTATATTGCAGAACAAATTATATTGTTGGGTTTTTTTGGTTCATACCACCACTTGCTATGAGGCTACATTGTTTCTAGTGCTAAAAAGGTTACACAGGGAAATAGGAAATTCTGCTTCCATGCTCTTCTCCCACTCAGAGGTCTGAAGAAGAGTTGATACAGGATGCCAGATGCTTCCTGGGATAGGAAATAGACAGAGACTTTACCGATACCACAAACTTTTATGTAGCACTGAATTATGGTGTGAAAGTTCACCTGGCCTTCTAGTAATGGAGTCCTCTCTTGAGCTAGTGACTTCATGGAGTGTCAAGATAGAAGGGTGAGCTTGGTATTTGCATCTGAGTTCAAAAGTGAAAAGCACCCCATGGGACTTCCCAGGTGGCTCAGGGAAGTCTTTGTTTGCGAGCTGGACTTGATGACCTCCTGAGGTCCCTTCCAGCCCTAAGATTCTATGATTCTATGGGGAAAATGTAGGTCTCCTGCCACCTATTAAGTATGTGGGTGCTTTGAGTTGCCCTGGAACAGAGTATGTGAGTGCTACTGTGGAGGTAACATTGGAGTCCTTGTGGATTTATATGTTCTACTATAGAATGCTGCATCTCCAGCCACTAAGGGTGTGTCTAGGCAAAATAGTTTTTCCGGAAAGGTTTATTCCAAAGTTTTTATTCCAAAATAAGATATTCTAGAATAACATGTTTACACTACAGGGAAGCCTCAAAATAAACAAAACTTATTCTGAAATCGCAAGTCCACACACAAAACAGCCTATTTTAGATTAGAGCCCCTGGAAGCACACAAAAGACAAGCACTCACAACCAGTGTTCTTTGTTTACAAGGCAGCTTTACTTCGCATTAAACTATTCCAAATTACCCCTATTCCCACACTAAAGGGAAGCCCCAGAATGAGCAAAACTTACTCCAAAACAGCATGTTCACACGCAATGGAGCTTATTTTAGATTAAAGTCCCTGGGAGCACTCTGAAGAGGGCACCAAGGTGGGTACTTCCCATGTCTGCTTGGTCAGGGAATCTGCTGTGAAAGGCCATCTCACAAGTCACACCACCACTGCCTCCCCACTCCTGGGACATAAAGGGGACACACTGGGCATGTGCAGCCTTGTGCTCTGGCTGCTCTTGCTTATGCCACAGCACTTGAAGCTAGAGATTCTACAAACCACTGTCAGGCTCATGGAGTTTGTACTACATCTCATGACACACTTCCTCTAAGCAGCCTGCATGTTGCTCCAATGTGAGGAGAACCGAACACACTGACCCATATCCTGGGGTACCTGCTACTGCACAGTACCCTCAATCCCCTGTATGTCACAGAGCACTGCTTTTGGTGGCATGGCACCAGCTGCAACTGGTCCAACCACATCCTTCTGCAGTCACTGTTGAGCATCCCATCCCCGCAGAACCTCTGCATGATGAAGGCCACGTTGTAGGAGCTCTACCAGTAGCTTGTCCAGGTCCTCAAGTGAAAGGACATCTTCATGAGATCCAACATCCCCATGTAGAACCACTTCACCATCTCTCTGCGGAAGCTTGCCATGCTGGACAGCTACTGCTCTGTCAGTGTCATGCTCCTGCAGGACATCTATGCCATCAACCAGTTGCTGATACACAAAATCATCATTCTGAGAAATGTGGGTGCCATAATGGATGGCTTTGCTGCCATTGGCTTCCCCAGGGTGGAGGCGGGAAGCAGGGTTAAATGGTGCACACATCCCTCATCCTGCCCCCCCGTCCACTGTGCCACAGACTATATTAACCACAAGGTCTACTTCTCCATAGTGCTGCCTTGTCAATCATAAGGGCTGCTTCCTGGACATCAAATTGGGATGGCCAGGAAAGGATCATGAAGCACACATCTTCCAGAACTCCTGCCTCTAACAGAAGATGTACACCAGCACCTGGTTCCCCAACTGCACCATCAGAGTTGGAGAGGTGGACATGACCATCATCCTTCTGGGTGACACAGGCAACATCGTGTTCCCCTGGCTCATGAAGCCCTAAGTAGGCAGCCAGGATCCTGGCAAGTTGGATTTAACGCCAGGCTGAGCAGGTTCTGCTTGATGGTGGAATGTATGTTCATGAACATACAAAAGCGGAGGAAAATGGTCAGGAACCTGGAAAACAGGAGCAGGGGCTGAGGGAAGGGGCTGTAAGCACTGCCTCTTTCCAGGTGGTGACGAGGCTGCAGTTGCCTAGGAGATCCCACAGCCATGAGTTCTGGTCCCTGTGGACAGTGGGAGGGAAGACTGGAGCGGGGACGTGGACATGGTCAGTCCCATAGCCGCTCAGGGCTTCAGAGAATACCACGTGCAGCCAGTCCTTCTGCCTGTGGCTGGCTCCTTTATGCCTCTGCAGGGGGGTGATCAGTAGAGTTTACTGCAGGTGTGCCTAGAGTGGTCAGACCTGCAGCTGTGCCAGTCTTCTGGAGGTCAGTTACTTTGAATTAACAGCCTCTGCCCATTCACAGTGCTGCTATTTACAGATAGAGGAGAAACAGAGGTGGTGAGGCTTGTCCAAGGTCACACAGCACCTCAGCAAACAGAGCACTGATCTGGTGCCTTTTTATTGACATTGGGAGATCAACCTGTTCAGGATCAATCTTCCAGAGTTCAATTTCATGCAGCTGGTAAAGATGTGCAAAACTGATCTCTCTGGAGTGTACCCCCTGTAGTGCTGCTTTCACGAGGAGTAAGGGAGGTCAATGGGAGAAATGCTGTTGTCGACCTCCTGCTATAGGACAGACCTTACAGTTGACTGTAGATACATCAATTCTAACTACTCAATTGCTATACCTAGAATTGCTTATTTGCAGACAACTGTAAAGTCTAAAGCAGACCAAGCCTTAGTCTACTATTCCACACTGTACATCAGAATTGCTCTGATCTGACTTGTTTTTTCCTCTTTTGATACATACTACTGATAATGGGCCATTTTCACCCTGCTGAATAGACCTTGTCAGCTCTGGGCCTCCCTTTTATTGGGACCCCAATCTTTAAATACCCCCGTGGAAACCCCCACCCCCACCCCACTCACCTACCCACTCACGCATCTGATGAAGCAGGTCTTTGCTCACGAAAGGACTTCTTGTTGTTCTCTCCTTAAGGGATCCTTCTGGCTTTCACTTGACCAAGCACCTAGACTGCATTCTACATGGTTAACACTGGGGGTTCTTCTCTTTATGGGAATAGGTAAAATCCAGGACATTTTCTGTTGTGGATGAAAAGGGACAATTTTCAACAAAGCAATGTTTCTTTTCCAGAGCTGAAGGTGGATAAAAGGGGAAAAAAAGCTAATTGAAAAAGCCCCTGACTGTGACGGATTCTAAACTGCCAGCTATGAACCTGCTTTTTTCTTACAATTCTATTGTTCCACTAAATACTTTGCAGTTATTTACCTCCTGTATTATTGTGTGTTCATCGTTAGTGCCTCATCTTATTTAGAACAATTATGTTTCTTTCATTGGATTATTTTTCTTGCATGTTTCAGCCCTGCATCCTTGCAGTGTCTCACTTCTTTGCACAGTCCCTGTCTTTGTTCTATTCAAAGTTACCTTTTTCTAACCTTCAGGCTCAAAGTTACCACACTTACAAATGATTATTTTCCTCCTCAGAGACTTGTAGGCTATGTCTACACTACAGTGATCTATCAACAGAAGTCTCTGTGGGAAGATATCTTCCAACGACACTTCTGTCGACAGATTGTGGCCAGACACAAAAGCGGATTGCTATGTCGATCTGTTCAGTTGACATAGAGCAGCCAGACTGCCCGGCCACTTTAATGGCAGAACAACCAACTGAAAGCACAGCAGACAGGGCTGTCCAGTGTTCTGGAAGCCCTGTCTGTCGACAGAGGGTCCCCCTGGAGTTTGCACACTAGCTTTCTGTTCACAGATTCTGTTAAGAAAGGCATTCCACATCCTGGGGGAACGGGGAGGCATTTCGCCTCCTGTTGACAGAAGTGTCAATTTACTGCCAACAGAATACATTTGTAACGTGTATGTGCCACAAGTTTTGTTGATAAAATGCAAGTTTGTCAATAAAAACTATCTAGTGTAGTGTATTTATACTCAGAACATTAAAACCTCAATCTTCCTTTCTTTCTAGACACCCATTAAATTTACCTTAAACTAGAGATAAGCATGAGCCATAAAATTCATAACAAGGGAGCAAGAATGGTCCAGGAGTTAGGATGCCAGCTCAGGACCCAAACGAGTTGGTATCAGTTCCCAGTTGTGCCATCTATTTATTTTCTGACTTTGGGAAAGTCACTTAGTTTCTCCTTGTCACAGCTCCCCAGCAAAAAAGGAGGATAATAGCACTTCCCTATTTCATGGGAGTGTTGTGAGGGTAAGTACATTAAAGATCATGAGATAGAATCACAGAATACTAAAACTGTAAGGAACCTTGAGAGGTCATCAAGTCCAGTCTGCTGTCCTTATGGCAGGATCAGGCACCAGATAAATCATCCCCTACAGAGGCCTATCCAACCTGCTCTTAAATATCTCCAGTGATGGAGATTCCACAACCTCCCTAGGCAATTCAGTTCAGTGTTTAACCACCTGCCAGGCAGTTTTTTTTCCTAAAGTCTAACTTAAACCTTCCTTACTGCAATTTCAGCCCATTGCTTTTTAACTATCATCAGAGGTTAAGAAGAATAATTTTTCTCCCTCACCTTTGTAAAACCCTTTTAGAGACTTGAAAGCTGCTATCAAGTTCCCTCTCAGTCTTCTCTTTTTCAGACTAAACAAACCAAATTATTTCAGTCCTCCCTCAGGTGTCAGGCTTTCTAGACCTCTAAGCATTTTTGTTGCTCTTCTTTGGTGCTCAGGTTAGGCAACAATGGAGATCAAATAAGCATGTAATGCAATTGGATAGATCTATTTCTTTCCCAAATTTTACGAGTGAGTACTGAGCAAAGGGTGGAGGTAATATTACAGCTGTACCTAAAAGCCCCCTAGTGGGATCGAGTCTCATGCTAAAGTAAATGACAGACCCAGCCTCAAAGAATTAGAGATAAAGCTCACCAGGTACATGTAAAATACAAAAAGGAAAGCCATGGGTGATGGTTTTCAAAACATGATGTTTCATATTTCCTTCTATGTACAGTGGACATTCCAGCCTAGAGATCCTCCTAAACCACCTTCACGTGGAGGTCATAACTTAAGTAGCATTGGGATTCAAAAATTGGCCGCCATGCATTTGAAGTCATATTTGTGATACAGGTTGAACCTCTCTCACCTGGCACCTTCAGGACCTGACCAGTGCTGGATGAGAGACTTTGATGGATGACAGTAGGTCAGTATTTTCTAGCACATTACCAATACTTCCACCACGTACTGGTCACGTAGAAGACTTTTAGGAGTAAATTACAGTGAAGGAACAGCAAAGGAACCCAAAGTTCAGGGCTGCCTCTGCAAGGTTCAAGTCCCATCCTGAGTGAAGCAAGTAGAGCAGCATTTTATGCACTCGACTGGTCACGTACTATCCACCTAGTCAATGCTTTCCACTGCCACCCTTCTGGCTACTCCTGCCTTTGCCCCACCACTCTCACTGTGCAACTGCACCCTCCTTCTACCAGCTTGTGGTAGAATTGGCTCTGAACAAAACTCAGGTGATTTCAGCTCCTGGTCCACAGCACAGTCCAGCCACAAGAAGTCTCCAGCATCCACTGGAGTAAATTTGACATAATAAAAGAGACCCCTCATGGACTCTGTTTTAGCTCTGTCATTAAACAGTGGAGAGAAACAAGGTAAACCAATCTAAAGCTTATATCTGCCAGGCATATAGCCTAGAGACTCAGAAATCTGCTTTCCCACCCTTGTGTCACAGAGTTCTGGCAAGGGTTCCTTGTCCCTCCAAGTTTGTTTAAACTGAGAGTGTCTCTCTGCTTATGAAACACTGTAAAAGACACTCTGTCTTTTGTGTATTCCCATAATACTTGTAAGCATTGGTGATCACATTTCACAATTCCTGTGTTTAGCATTGCATAGGTTGTGGTCTCACAACAACCAAATTGGTTACAATAGGCAAAAACCAGCAGATTTGAAAACACAGGAGCAAATTTTGTTTACATACACACAACCAGAGCTTCTCCCCAATTCCAGCAAGCTATAATGGAGCATTTCTTCATACCCTGCTTACACTGGAAATACTTCTGGCCAACTGATCTTTTTTATTAGAACTCACATTCATTAATATTATTGCATTCAAATGTGACTCATTATTGCAATCATCAGCTTCAAAATGAAGTCATTTGTTAAGTGTTCCACATGAAGGATATTATTTCCATTGCTCATCTCCTTCCATTGCACAAGGCCAAAAATTTCTCCCTTTTATCTATGTGCAATAATAAAATCAATTGGATTCTACAATTGTTTTTTAAAAAAGGGGCTTACATATTTTAAAAGAAGCTGGTCTAAAATAAGGATAGAAAAACAATTCTTCCAGACTTCAATTTCTTGCTTGGCTGCACAACAATTTTCAACCACCTATGGTCTACTATAGATTTGTCAGGCATTCTTCCAGGATGAATCCTCTTACAAAAACACTTACAGTCATCTTTGAAGGACTTGACACTAATCCTTGCCCTGGTGGTGGCTAATCTTACAAGTGTTTCCTTTAGGCTTGTCTACACACAAGCTTCCTCCAATATAATTAAACCAATGGAAACACTCTTCCGTTTATGTACACTTGTTGCCAGGTTGATTTTAAACCTGTTCATAATCAATATAAGCTGACCAAAATAAACCTGGTATAAATGGTGATGTCCTATGCTGGTTCATTTAAATACATTTAAAATCTCCAGCTATAGTTAAACAGGAATTGGGGTCTAAACTAGCTCTTCCTTTGAATTCCACTCTTGACAATACTTGGTTTTTCAGCACAGGTTTGCTTAGATGCTTTTCACATTACTTTTTCCTTTGATAGCTAGTTAACTGGATTTTTGAGCACAGCTTTGATTTAAGGGCTGTAACTGAGTACCCAGAATAAAATAATATATCATGTGAACAGTGCAGTTCTGTGGAAACAGCTTGGAATTAAAATTTTCAATACCTGGGGCAGAGAGAAGGAAAGTCTTGAGCTGCTATTGGGGACCTGAGCACCCAGGAAATTTGCATGTGATTGTCATTTACTTTTGGCCACATACATAAATAGAGTACTATGGCCCCTTTTCTTTTCGAGAGATGGTGGTTAGCAGTAGTGGTGAGGATCTAAGGGCAGTGTTTGATCCTGCAGATTCTCTCGTGGCTTATCTGTCCAATATTGGATTTGCACGGTCGATTGCAATGGTCGCATGTCAGTCTATTTCCAAATTCTTGAGCTGAGAGTTTTTTCTTCTGAGGTGAAGTTCTTTTGCGTGGCTTGCACATATACTATCAAAGGATGATGTGCCCTGTCCTAGCAATCATCACCAGATCTTTCGATCTGATGATGTAGATTCCCAGGATTTTGGATCGATGTTGAATTTTTTCATGGCATTTTTGCATGTATCCTTGAATCTTAGCTTTGGTCTTCCTCTTGTTCTCAACTCACATGACAGTTCACCAAAGAGGATTTCTTTGGGAAGATATTTGTTAACCATTCTTCTCACATGACCAAGCCATCATAGTCTTCTGCTCTTGAGGCTCGTTGTGAGCCTGGGTAGGCCAGATCTCAACAGGACATCTGCATTTGAAACTTTATCTTGCCAGTTGATATTCATAATTCTGCAGAGGCAGAAAAGATGGAAGCTGTTCAATTTTTTTCCTGGTTCGAGTAGAAAGTCCATGCCTCAGAACCATACAGCAGGAAACATGATACATATGCCTGGTAGATTAGTACCTTTGTTTTCATTGTCAGCTTAGGATTGTTCCATGCTCATTTTGTAAGTCTGCCAAAAATCATACCTGCCTTCCCAATTCTGATGTTCAGTTCTTCGTCCATGGATTGGTTTGTGGTGACAGTAGATCCAAGGAAACAGAATTGCTGAACCACATCTAATGGGCTGTTATCTAGAATGACATTGGGTCACTGAGGTATACCTTGAGTGAATAGAATAGTTTTCTTCATGTTTATGTTAAGAGAAAACAACTTGCAGGCTCTGGACACAGAATCCATCAGTGACTGTAGCATGCCTTCATAATGAGTGATGACAGCAACATCATCTGCAAAGAGGAATTCACAAATGAGGACTTTCTTAACCTTACTTTTGGCCTTGAGTCTTGCCAGGTTGTAGAGAGCGCCATCTAATTTTGTGTGGAGAAATATATTGCTGCATGAGTTTTGAAATGCACAATTTAGGAGAAATGAGAAGAATATGCCAAAGAAGGTAGGGGCAAGAACATGCCCTTGTTTTGTGGGAGCATGAGCACCTGGTGGCCAGGCCTCACTCACAAGGCAGAATGACCATACACTTCATCCTGGAACGCTATCATACAACGGCGGGAAGGTCTGAAGCCAGGCCAGGAGAAAGAAATCAGAAAGTTGACAAGTAGTTGGAGAGTCCCCAAAGGGAACACCCTGACAAGCAGATAGTGGCTACGTCTACACGTGCACGCTACATCGAAGTAGCTAATTTCGAAGTAGCGACATCGAAATAGCCTATTTCGATGAATAGCATCTACACGTCCTCCAGGGCCGGCAACGTCGATGTTCAACTTCGATGTTGCGCAGCCCAACATCGAAATAGGCGCAGCGAGGGAATGTCTACACGCCCAAGTAGCACACATCGAAATAGGGATGCCAGGCACAGCTGCAGACAGGGTCACAGGGCGGACTAGCGCTTCCGGGGCAACAGCTAGCCGCTCCCTTAAAGGGCGCCTCCCAGACACACTCAGCCTGCACAGCACACGGTCTGAGGAGCCATAGGCACACAGACCCCGGGCGCCGCAGTCATGGACCCCCAGCAGCAGCAGCAGCAGCAGCAGCAGCAGCAGCAGCAGCAGCAGCAGCAGCTAGAGGTCCACCCAGCCCTCCCGGCAGGAGCAGGGCTTGCCCTGCTCCGTGCCATGCGGGAGGCAGCTGAGCACCTCCTTGCCACAGAGGAGGAGATGCCCCAAGGGCAGCAGGGCTCAACCCCTACCCCTGCAGCACCCCGCCCCCCCCCACCTCACACGCCAGCAGCTGTGGAGCTACCCCACCAGCACCGACTGGTGGGAGCGGCTGGTGCTTGGGGAGTGGGACGATGACCGCTGGCTCAGGAACTTCAGGATGAGCCAGCAGACATTTCTGGAGCTGTGCCAGTGGCTCACCCCCGCACTCAGGCACCAGGACACCGCCATGCGGCGTGCCCTCACAGTGCAGAAACGGGTCGGCATTGCTGTCTGGAAGCTGGCCACTCCAGACAGCTACCGATCCGTGGGCCAGCAGTTTGGTGTCGGCAAGGCCACCGTCGGGGCTGTCTTCATGGAGGTAAGCGAACCCATGGGGGGAGGGCAGGGCAGAGCAGGGGGGCCAGGGCAGGGGAGGGCAGGGCCACGCACACCCTGCTCACCCCTCATTGGTGCTGTCCCGTGTGCTTTCTCTGCAGGTTGTGCGTGCCATCAACGCCATGCTCCTGCACAGGCTCGTGAGGCTGGGGGACCCAGATGCCACCATCGCGGCCTTTGCCACCCTGGGCTTCCCCAACTGCTTCGGGGCTCTGGATGGGACTCACATCCCCATCCGCGCCCCGCATCACAGTGGAGGACGATACCTGAATCGAAAGGGCTACCATTCTGTCATCCTCCAGGCCTTGGTGGACAGCCGGGGATGTTTCCAGGACATTTATGTGGGCTGGCCTGGCAGCACCCACGATGCCCGGGTTTTCCGGAACTCGGGCCTGTGCCGCCGGCTGGAGGCGGGGACCTACATCCCCCAGCAGGAGATCCCTCTGGGGGACACCACCATGCCCTTCTGCGTCATCGCAGATGCGGCCTACCCCCTCCGGCCGTGGCTCATGCACCCCTACACGGGCCATCTCTCCGCTAGCCAGGAGCACTTCAACCAGCGCCTGAACCATGCATGCCAGGTGGTGGAACGCTCATTTGGCCGCCTGAAGGGACGCTGGAGATGTCTCCTGACCCGCCTGGATGCAGGCCCCAACAACATCCTCCAGATTGTGGGTGCCTGCTGCGCCCTGCACAATTTGGTAGAGAGCAAGGGGTACACCTTTTTCCAGGGCTGGGCTGCGGAGGCCAGCAGGGCACACGTCCAGCCACCTGCTGCCCCCCGTCGGCAGGTGGACCCCGAGGGGACCCGGGTCCGGGAGGCCCTGCGGGCCCACTTTGATGAAGAGGCCACGGGGTGAACTCTGCCCAGGCCCCCTACTGCCCGCCCCTTCCTCCACCACACTCCTGCCCCAATGCCTACACCATGGAGCACCCCACCGCACTCCACTCCCACTTGTCCTGGAAAAATGACAGCACGCACTTGTGGCTGAACTTAAACTTTTTTTTTTCTTTCCGAACCTTTTTTTTGGAACTGTAAATAAATATTTGAACCACAAACCAAAAACTATGTACAAACGTTGAACAAAAGCAATATGTACAAAAATAAAACAATACAAAGAAACAACAGTCCTCAATAATCAAAAGAAAACCAGGGAGGATAAAGGGGAGAACTATTTACATGGGGGGGACGGGGCAAACCGGGGGCAGAAATTAACAGGGTCCAACTATATACAAGGGGGGGGGCCACGTCCCGGGCCCCTCACCCCTATAGCCCGGCACCGGGCGTTGGCGGCCGGGAGCCCCACTGCGGTCACAGCCTGGTCTGTGGCTGGGTGGGAGCGGGCTGGACCAGAAGGTACGGTGGCCGGCGAGTGTCAGGTGGCTCCAGGGGTCCCTCGGCGCTCCGGCCCTCACCGGTGGGTGGCGGGGCGATGGCGGATGGGACGGCGACGGGTGGAGCAGCTGGTGGTGGGGCTGCAGGAGCAGGCAGGGCGGGCGATGTGGCGGCCGGCGCGGCATGGGGGGGCCAGGTAGTCCACCAAGTGGTTAAATGTCTCCATGTAGGCCCCCCATGCCTCCTGGTGCCAGGCCAGTGCCCGCTCCTGCAGCTGGAGGTGCTGCTCCACGACCTCCAGCTGCCGACGGTGGATGGCCAGCAGCTGGGGGTCCGTCGCCGTCAGCGGTTGTAGGTGCGGGGTCCACCGTCTAGCCCGCGGTGGGGCCGGTCGGTCCTCGGCCGAGGGACTGCCCTGGAGCGATGGTCCCGGAGGGCTCTCTGGGACGACTGACGCCTCGCCGGCGCTCTCTTCCGGTCCTTCTGATGGTGCAGGTGCAGGACACAGGAGAGGAAGGGGGGAAGAAGAATGGAGAGAGGCGTTCGTGTGGGCCCCGAGCCGTGGCCTTTGTCCCCCCAGCCCTGTGCTGCAGGTTCCCCAGCCCCGTCCCCGGGAGATGCTGCTGTGATGGATGGGGTTCAGGGGTCCCCCTGCCCTGCACCCCGTCCCCTGGTGGGAGAGACTCTCACTTCACCCCGCAGGGTCTGAGAGCAGGAGAGGTTTCTTAGGCCACAGATACCCAGTTTCTCCCAGGAGTGACAGCACCAGCTGTCGGAAGAGACAGTCCTTCCAACCCATCCTGGGGAGAAGACCTCAAGGGGTGCCCCTCGGGGATGCAGCTTTCCCCCTGCTCAGGCTGGCTGCCTTCCAGCTCTCCCTTCCCCTAGCCTCTACCTGTGTCCCCCGCCCTCGCCCCCCAAGTCCAAGCCAGCTCGGCTCCTCCCTCCTGTTTGTTCGGGGCAGAGGTGTCACCTGCCAGTTGTAGCCCCACGATCCTCCTTTGCCCCTGGGAGGTATTCGGCTCTTGTTGCTCATATGTAGCCTGAGTCTCCCTTTGGCACTCCCCCCACTCCATCACATGCTGCTGCTGCGGGGTGTCCCACCCCCTCCTCCCGGGGGCCCCTCGAGGTTCCGCTCCCCCCTGGCCCGGGGATGGGGCATGGCACTGTCATGCGGGGTCGGGGCGGGCAGGGGCTGATGGATGCAGTGCTGTGAGGGCCATGGCCCTGGTGTCCTTGGGGCCATGGCCATGTGAGCATGTGGGGGGCCCTGGACACATATCTCTTACCCCCGCCCCTCAAGCCCAGGCGTGTCCACCAGAGGAGGGTACCTACCTGTTGGTCCGCTCCCACGGTCCGGAGATCCCCGGGGGGCGGAGGCCCTGCTGCTGCTCCGGGATGGCAGGAGGAGGATCTGCAGCCCGGATTCTGCGGAGGAGGAGCCCCCCTCCTCCTCCTCCTCCTCCTCCTGCCACGATGTCCCGGGGGTGGCCTCCGGGGGGGGCCCCCGGGGTGCGGGGCTTGCCTCCGGGGCGGACTCCGTCTGCAGGGCCTGCCGGGGCTCGTCGGCCGAGGTGTCAAGGGTGGCCGGAGGGGAGGAGGTGTGCTGGGGGCCCAGGATGTCCCTGAGCTCCCTGTAAAAGGGGCAAGTGACGGGGGCGGCTCCAGATCGGCTGGCTGCATCCCGGGACCGGGAGTAACCCTGCCGCAGCTCCTTCACCTTACTCCTCACATGATCAGGAGTGCGGGCAGGGTGACCCCGGGCAGCCAGGCTGTCGGCCAGCCGAGCGAACGCATCCGCGTTCCGCCTCTTGCTCCCCATTACCTGGAGCACCTCCTCCTCGCTCCAGAGCCCCAGCAGGTCCCGCAGCTCGGCCTCCGTCCAGGAGGGGCCCCGCTGCCGCTTGCCAGCCTGGCTGCCCTGGCTCCCCTTGAGGGGGTCCCCTGGGGGCGCTGGGGGGGCTGCCAGCCAGCCATCGCAGCTGTGTGGGGGGCTGAGGATGGTACAGGCTGGCTGCATGTGCAGGCTGCAGCCTGCACGTTCCCTCAGCTTCCTGCATAGGAAGGGAGGGGGAGGGGACCTTTAAGGGGCCACTCCACGCGGCCATCAGTGAGCTGAGGGTCTGGAGAGGGCGTCTCTCAACCCCCCAGCTGATGGCCGCCATGGAGGACCCGGCAATTTCGATGTTGCGGAACGCGGATCGTCTACACGTGCCCTACTTCGACGTTGAACGTCGAAGTAGGGCGCTATTCCGATCGCCTCATGAGGTTAGCGACTTCGACGTCTTGCCGCCTAACGTCGAAGTTAACTTCGAAATAGCGCCCAACGCGTGTAGCCGCGTCGGGCGCTATTTCGAAGTTAGTGCCGCTCCTTCGAAGTAGCGTGCATGTGTAGACACGACTAGTAAGTCCCCAAAGAGAACAGCTGGGGCAAGTAGCTGGAAGCCCCCCCAAAGAGAACATCTTGATTGTGCAACATCAGAGGGTCCCGGGGAGAGGTTCGGAAAATGACCAAGGACAGAGGAAATCTTGTAACATGTTCTGACAGGCCAAGAGGATAGAAAGCCCAAATTAGGTAACAAATGGTTTAATTGGCCAAGTATTGAACCCCCAAGTAAGAAACAGTTTAAAAGGTGATTTAGCAGGAATAAGTGGGTGGGCTCCTGGACACCGGGCAGAGGCTAGCAAATTCCAGTCCAGACAGCAGACGCCGGCCTGATCACCCGGATGTCACCACTACGAAAGGTCCCAACCAAGCCGTATCTCTGACTTGAAGGGCCGCTGTACCATAGTTGTTGGTAAGAAGTGGGAGCATTGGATGTTATTGGTAAGTCACATGCAATTATATACAGCTATATGTAACCTAGTGTTTAGCCTATGCCAAATTAATATATATATATATATATATATAAGATAAGTGTGTTAACTAATTGTAGTTACGAATAAATGAATCAATCACTATTGGTAAATACCACTAGCTGGACTAGCTGGAGTTGTATAGAGAATTATTGGGACTTAGAACAGCCACAGGGCACTGTGGTGTTCACAGTCAGAGTGTTATTGTTCCTGGTGCTCATAATACTGTGGAAACCTAGGTTTTAAAGTAGATACACTGAATCACATATTGCTGCTACACTATATAAGGCTGCTATAAAGGTGGGGTGGTCGGTCCCGGGCCACCCAACTCCCCCCACTGTATCAAACCCCACGTGCACCCACGGGACCTGGAGTAGGTCGGCACATCGTCATGTTTGACTCCATTGTTCATTGCAAACAATTCTGATGGAGATCCATCATATTGCACTGTTGCTTTCAAGTTTTTGTGAAATACACTAAACTCTTTCATATTCAGCAGCCCTGGGACTGGGAAGTTGCTGGATATTTACATATTCTGGAGAATGGAGAGGTATACCTAGCAACGCATAACACTAAAGAAAACACAAGATTAGATATAAAGAAACAAACAAAGATGTATGCAGAGTACTTTATTTACAAACAACAGTAGTACTGCACACTGTAAACTTACACTGTATTTGCTGTATTTATTTGTATTTACTTTCACTATAGTATACTTATGGACAACATAACTATTATTTACTCATGCTTAAAATGCTGGTTATTTGAGAGTTCTGGGTGATAGAATGAGGGATATGAAAGAGTCTACTGCAGAAGTATTTAGCTCTGTGACTTGATAGCCTGGCTCTCGGTAATCTCAGATCATTTATCCTTTTGAGATCCTTTAGTGTATCCTATCATTTACTACCAGTTTTTAAAAATGTTCCCCCTTCCCCTCAAGTGTTTATCAATTATTCAGATTCATTTGGGGAACAATAGGAAGAGCCCTCCTGTTATTATATCACAACCAGTTCCAAATCCCATGTCAGTAATGGAAAGGCTCCTAGTCTCAGATTGCGAAAATGTTAGGTACCTTAGTCTGGAAGGTTGTGGCATAACACAACCTTATTGCTTAAAATCCAGGACTTTAACACAGAAGAACCAAGAACAGAGAGAGAGAAAGTAGGCTGCTCTCCCAGGCAGAAATACACAATTCACATCATCTTATTTTAAGTTAAAATTGATGAGAGTTAAGCACCTAAACATCTCTGAAGATCTGAGCATTACTGACATCAGTGCTCTTTGGATAAGGCTCTTATGGCTTAATTGTACCCTGAAGGCATAGGCCTACATTGGGGTGCTATGCAGAAGGACTGACTGAGGAGGACCTCCAGGAGGCAATGGGCCTCATTTAAGATCCCGTTGGTGCAAAGGAGAATCAGGCCCGTTATGCCTAGGGTCTGGTAGGGTCTGGGGAGCACAGCTGCTGCCAGTCTTTTAAAAGATGCAACATACACTCCCTTCTTCCTCATGGTAGGAGGATATCGCCTTTTCACCATGGCTATGGATACTAGCTCTGACATGAGCATAAACCTGGCAAAGGCCTTTGTGTCACTGAGCTTCAGAGATTACAGTTATGCTCTGCACCAGTACATAGATGTGAGTAGCTACATAATTCGTGCTTTATTCCTACACTATGAACCTACACAGGGTGAAAGATTATCTCTCTAAGATCTCACTGTGTAAGAATTTCTGGGAACTTACTCTAGAGAAGAGGCACTCAGAACTACACTAAGGCTACACTATGAGACAAATTTGTCTCTACACTATGAGACAAATCCAAATTTATTAATATTGATTTTGTATTTCTGGGATTTATAAGTTAGAAGTTGACCACCCTCACTTCCCACGTGCTCCTCACAAAGTTGACTCACTGCTGTCACACTCAAATTGGCTAACATCGACTGTTGCAGTAGTGTAATGTGGTAACCTATCCCACAGTTCCCTCATCTCCACAGTGTTCTGGGTATGCTCGCTGGCCTTTGACTTCATCTTCCCGCATTGCATTTTCCCCCTTCACCTCCTGATCTCTGAAAATATGCCGATCCCTGGAAATAATACAGGAACACTCAAAGTTAGAAGTAAGAGGATAGAACAGTCTAAGGAAAAAAAGATTCTTGACTTTTATTGAAATTAACAGAGGGACCCTAAAAAGCATGAGGAATGAGAAGATAGGGAAGTTTTTCAGAAAAGAGAGTTGCTGATGGGGAGAGTCTTTGGCTTTCTGGTGCACTATAAGGCTTGTGTGCAACGACTGTGTTCTCAACTGGCCATCTGCTACTGTCCCACCTCCCATCATTAAATGTGATCCCTGAAAATGTTACAGAGGCCTGGACTGTAGTCTAAAGTTAGAAGAAAGAGGATGGAAAAGTGTAGGAAAAAAGAATTTTTGGCTTTCCCTTTCACTACACAGATAATGCTAACATGGTTGAGGTCAGTGAAATAATATACACTGAACTTATAACACAAACAGGAATCTCAGCTAGACTCGCCCGCCATGTTTCTGAGGGGGTCAAGGCATGAGGACAGATAGCAGATATTAGCAAAAAGATTTTATAACTGAAATATAAAACCAGCAGGGGTCTGCAATGGACAGCAAGCTCCCAAAAATATTTTTGCGGTGTGTGGGGGGTGCTGTGGTCTGTGATTGCTGAAGTAGCTGAAATATTCCCCCCAAATATTTTAGCCACCGGGGGAGACTTCCCCTGCCCGCGCAGCAGCAAGCCCCAGTATGGGTGCAGAGGGGTTCAGTGGGGGGCCAGTTGAAGTGGTCCTCTCTGTGTATCTTAGCCATTGGGGAAGACTTACCCTGGCGGCAGCAAAAACACCAGTATCTTATCTGCCAAAGGAGACTTCCCCCCCCAGCAGCAGCAAGCCCTGCTTTGGGCATAAAGGTGTTAAGTGGGGGGGTCAGTTGAAGTGGTCCTCCCCATGTAAATTAGCTACCTTTGGAGACTTCCCTGTGGTGGAAGAAAAAACCCCGGTGTCAGCCACCAGCAGAGATTTCCCCCTGGCAGCAGCAAGCCCCTGAATACGTTAGCTTCTGAGGGAGACTTCCCCATGGCTCAACAAAATCCCCAGTATCTTAGCTGCCAGGGGAGACTTCCCCACAGCAGCAGTAAGCCCCAAATATCCACGCTGAATTAGATTTAGCTTTGAATTTTCCGTCATTAAAGAGTTTTTCAGCAGTCCAAAGGAAAAATCTTTGCCTGTCATTTCCAATTTTTAATATTCTCGGTTTTCAATTATACTATTTTAAAGGTAAGGAAATGTGGAGACCCCTTTGGTCTGAGAAAGGAAGCAAGACAGTGACTGTGCTTTGGGAAGTTGGGGACACAAAAAATTCATTACACAGAGGTAACTGGTTCAGACTGTGAACGAGTTCTGTGGATCTATGAAGGTCTATATATATGATCTCTGGGTAAGTGGATCCCTATGCCTATTCAGAGACTACAAAGATATTGACACGTAATATGGGGTTTCTTCAGGGAAAAAAAAACAAAAACAAAAGCAACTTTTTTCGAAAGAACGCTTCTTCCACAGAGTTCTTTCAAAAACATTTTTATTTCCTGAAGGAAACCTGTCTGGACAGCTGTTTTTGCTTTTGAAAAGTCTCTTCTGGAAACACGATCGCATGAGATTACGCAAATGAAGCATGAGGTTTGTAAATCAGTGCTCCGTTTGAAAGAGGAATGCTGTGTAGATGCAGTCTGTTTGGGCTACTTCTACACTGCAGACTTATTTCAAAATATCTTATTTTGAAAAAATGCTGATACACGTAAAATGCATTTTGAAATAGCACTCGGCTATTTCAAAATAGCTTTCTGGACCCAGAGTGCCAATTGTGAAGTAGTGCTGTTGGATTCCATTATGGGTTATTTTGAAATAGTGCAATTTTGACCTATTTAGAAATAGGCATTATTTCCTGAGAAATGAGGTTTACCAATTTTGGAATAACACACTCGCTATTTCGAATTTATTTTGAATTTATTTCAAAATAGCCTGTGTGTGTAGTGTAGGCAACAGCAAAGTTATTTCAAAATAACCACTCTTTAGTGTAGAT
The DNA here is from genome assembly GCF_033958435.1 of Carettochelys insculpta. Lineage (NCBI taxonomy): Eukaryota > Metazoa > Chordata > Testudines > Carettochelyidae > Carettochelys > Carettochelys insculpta. The sequence goes on from NC_134140.1 coordinate 12,317,692, forward strand.
GTAGCCTCTGACTCCAGCTGCAGTATCAGGGGCATAGTTTAACCCACATGTGGTTTCCCCAGTGATCCCTAAATTAGATAAAGAGGCTAGTGGTCTGAAGAAGAACTGGGAAGTCTACGCTCCTCCTATTTCTAACACCTTCTCCCTCTCAGCTCCTGTTATTTCTTTGGCAAAAATAGGGTAAAATGCTTAACTATTGACCAAGGGGTTGCAAGGATTCTTTAATACAAATAAAATGTTTGGAAGCTGAAACATATTGCAATATTACTGTGTAGCAATTCCATAGCAGCTTCCATGTGCTTAAAAATATTAAGCATTTTAATGAACTTTCATACATGTGGGTGAGGGATAGTCCAGGGATTTGAGCATTGCCCTGCTAAATCCAGGGTTTTGAGTTCAGACTTTGAGGGGGCTACTTAGGGGCTGGGGGCAAATAGATTTGAAAAAAGCAGGGGGCAGTGGATCTTGGCCCTGCCAAGAGAGCAGGGCCTGAACTTGATGACCTCTGAAGGCTCCTTTCAGTTTTACAAGGTGCACATCTCCCTATATTATATTTTAATTATTTTCAGTTATTTATGGTCACTAAATTAGTAACCAGCATGACGACTTTCACAGCCCCCAACCTCTCCCCCACTAAGTCACTTTAAAGCTGCTGAAGAGCTGGCGTGAGTTTCTGGAGATGTCCCTGATGCTAGAAGCTCTTGTATTCCAAGTTCTATCTCAGAGTGGATTTATATGGTCATGTTATGAACCTCTTGAAAATATGGGAAACGCTGACAAGCGCTTGTATGCAGCAGTTCCACAAGTATGGTTCCTGGAATTTATACTCTGAGTGCTTTATGATCTCTTTTTCTCTAACAGCACCTAAAGACACCAGGAAAAATCTGACAACTCTTCAGGTGCCGAGATTCCCTTTATAAGCCAGCTGAAGGTCCGCTGCAGTATGATTGGTTGCCATTCTAATACAAAGTGCCTTTGGTCTCTGAGAGTATGTCTCTTGATTAAGAAAAGTAGACAAAGTTCAGGTTAGTCCCCAACTTCACTTTTACCTGTTTTTAAAAACCTGTAGATGCAAGTTAACACCTTTCTCCTCTATTTGGCTAGTAGAGGAGCACACCAGGGATCCAGGCAAACCAATGCAGACAGCTTCTCACATTTGCCCCTTCCCTGTCTGACTTTTGACTTTTTTTTAAAATTCTTTCTCTTTCTCATCCTTGTTCTCTCTCCCTCCCCTACAGCAGCTTTCCATCAACCTGTACCTGTCCATGAGAACTCTGGGTAAGGAAAACTCTTCTATGATTCCACTTGCCTCTCCAATCTTTACTCTTCCTCCAACAATGGAGCTCCTTAGTGATGCTGTCTGCTCATATTGCAATGACATCCTTTCTTTTCATGTAGTTACTAGGCAGGCAGTAACCCATACCTAATGCTCCTGGTGCTAACGCATGCATATACTGTTCTGTACTGCTCTCCATCCCTTTACCATACTCTGCTGCAATGTAGATTGTAAAGATTGGGGTGTGGGGTTCTGATCCAGCATCCACAGAAGACAATGGAAAAAAATTTTGCTGACTCAGTGGGTATTGGATTAGATCTTGGGGAACAGACTTATTTTAATAAGGGTTTTCATAGTGCCTAGATCATGGGACAGCTGATTCCCAATGTGGAGGTGTCTTGATAACAGTTAGACTGCCTCATGCTGACCAGGAGCCGGATGTTGGGCTATATTGTCCTCCTGAGGTCTCTTCCAACCCTAGTCCTCCATGATTCTATGCTCAGTAGTGTCTTGTTATTTCTTTGTACTCTTCTGTCAGACTGTCTGTATGCAACTTTCATCTGCTGTGTAATGCTTAAACTGTAAGCGCTTCAGGGCAGAGCCTGTCTTTAGGTTTAGTGTTTGTATAGAGCCTAGCAAAATCGGGTCCTGATCCTGGAGGAGGAAGAGGAAGAAGCAACATGAAGTGGTTCACTTATCCATTTGGAAGCAGCCAGAGTCAGGAGCTCTGTCTCCACGGGGCCACTCTTTTCCTGCTGTGGCTGCCCGCAGTGGTCGTTCTGCAGAATGGCTGTTCCCTGGGCTAGCTGTCCCCAAAGGTGAGTCTGAAGTATGTCATCCCTCCATGTGTTGCCACTCCCTTTCCATGTTCTGGGGATTCCTGGGATTTCAGGCACTTCCCACTTCCCAGGCACAAATGAACTCTGACCTTTGTTAGTATAAGGGAAAGGTGCCTACCAAAGTTTGTGGTTGTAGCTCTTATGGTTTAAAAGGAGTTCTTGAACAAACATAGCACTGCAGACAGACAGACACACTTTAAATATATATAGTAGATTATTATTTGTACAGCAGTGGGATCCAGAGCAATGGTCATGGGCTAAGGCCTATTGTCTGAGGTACTGTATAAACTCAGAACAAAAAAGTCACATCTGCCCCGAAGAGAACCTGTAATCTAAAAAAGCAGGGAAGTAGCCATTTCAAGAAAGAGGTAGCAGATAAAATGATTAAGGTATTTTTAAGGAATGTGAAACCTTTTTAGGCCTCTCAGGCCTTAGCCAGGGCACCAACCGTAGAAAAATTAAATTACTGTAAGATTTATTGATTGGGTGCAGTGTTTACATTTCATTTTAGCCAGTGACATTTGCACAAAATAATTGCAGGTGTTTTCACATCCCTCATTGCAAAGGGGAGCTGTCAGTTCCTTATCTGGATGATTTGATCATCACTTTATCAGGAATCTTGGACTTGGGGGGTTAGTTTTGCAGATAATATTTATTAGTGTCCAGTTGTAAACACACAGAATGCATTGTGGAGTGGCCTGCAATTGTAAGCAATCATCATTTTCCCTCATACAAATGTTGCACTTTATCTTGTATTGTGGCAAGTTCTCAGGCTCTAATCCAGCAAAGCACTTATGCACTTGCTTCACTTTAAGCTTGGGGGTGGTTCCAGTGACATCATAACTATCACTGACATCAAAGATAGGATACACAATTTCACAGTGTCGAATATGCTTAAATGTTTTGCTGAATTGACGCGAGAATGCTTAAGAGCCAGATCCAAAGCCCATGGACACATACTGACTGATTTCCATGAGATTTGGTCCAAGGCCTCAGCGCATTTGCAGTGTTGGCTACTAAATGTATGGCTTATGTGCAGAGTTCTAGCTATTAAGTGTGAAATCAGACCCTGCTGCTGTGTAGCGGCTTTGGCCAAGGCTCTGGTGATTATGAATTTCAGGCCCATTCAGCATCTGATATGCCAAGCAGTAGGGAAGTCATTACAAAACAAACCACTGAAAGGGCATGATCCTATGGAAAACTGGGTGGATAAACACTTCAACAAAATCCACCAAGCTGCTTTTGAATGACTGGGTGAACAAAGTGTTGCACCTGCGCAGATCAAAAATGAACATTGAAGGTCTTATCCTGCTATCCGAACACATACCCTTATCATATTTAAACTAAGGAAATATGCTTCAGAAATGAAACATAAGCAAAGCTGGAAAAAATCCAGCAAAATATACATCCATAGGTGGTCACTCATACTTACCACTGATCCAAAGCCTGTTGAATCAGTGAGACCCTTTTCATTGACAGTAATGGTCTTTAGATCAGGCCTAATTTAACATGTAATGCAGTCTTTAAAATATTTTTCCATTAATATGCAAATAAAACTGTATTCCTCCAATATTTGCAGAAACTATTGTTGCTGTTATTGCATTTGCCCAGGTTGGTTTATAACTATAGCAAGTCTGGAAATGTTTTTGGCTTTGTTTCCTACAGAACATCTCAAAGTTTTCATAAAAAATGAAAATGCTTTGCCCTGCTTCCCACATTTGTGTTTTGGGCATCAGGTTTTCCAGTCAAATGAAAAGTTGTTAAGAAAAAGGAAAACTATTGGCAATTTTTGTTTGTTTGTTTAATCAGAGCCACTTTTTCCTGTTCAAAGAAAAAAAAAGTCGATGGGTCATTTTCAGCAATTTCCACTATATAAACTTTAATTTCTGAACAATATTTCTTTAATTTAAATATAACAAAGGCACTTGTATTCATTGAAGGGAAGGGCATCAATATGCATTTGAACTATGCAAGTACAAAAGGCAGTCTGATCTTTTTTAATTGAGCATATTTCTCTCACCCAGTCATAATTCAAAGCCAGCTGGATGGATTTGTTGAAATAGTCATCCTAGAATTTATGGTGAGAAAGAGGTAAGCATAATTTCTTTCAAGCCGTTTCAAACAAACAGCTTGTGTTATGGAAAACAGTTTTAAATAAAATGGATTTCAACCACTATTTTTGGTGATTGTGAGTTATCTATTACTTTGAAGGCTGAATTTAATATTCCTCAGGACTGGTGGAAATGAACTAACTACAGACTGGCTCAATTATTCCTAAAATACAAATTTTATATTTATAAACAAGATTGACATTTTGCTTTTTACTTCTTTTGAAATATTAACACCAAGATTTCTGCTCTGGCTTTCCTTAACTCTTTGCATTTCTCCTTGAAAACATTTGTACGGTGGAAATAGTTTTCTGCAAATTCTGTATATTGATATTACAGTCCAAGTCCCTTGATTTTTAAATTATGATACAAACATACATTATTAAATAAAACTAGCACCCAGATATGTGGGAAGCTGTCATTCCAGTTTATCTTTCTGATGCATAGATGCATGCCCATGTAAGCCTGGCAAACAAAAAAAGTATAGTTTTGAAGTCAATATGAAATTTGGCAGGAAGCCATTAAGGTGATGCATTCTCAAGATCTGGTTGAGTCAAATACCTCGCAGCTGAATTTTGTTCATAAAATGAGACTACAAGGTTACAGGCTGATAGTATGGGACAGGAGGAGAGAGATGAAATAAATCAATATGTGAGCTGAACTTTCAATATCATTGTAAAACAAATGGAGGCAGAACCTAGCAATCTTTCTTAGATATACATATTTTAAAAAGGTCCAAAAAGTCCTAATTCTGAACATTTACACTGTTAGAAAGACTCTTAAATAGTCGAATCTAACTAGTCTTAAGGCTTCCATTTAAACTCTGGTTTGCCAAGATCCATGGTCCAACATGATTTTAGTTAGCCATATGTCCACTTATCATGGATGCGCCCATGTTTTCTGTGGTCCCATAAAGTTTGTTTACAGCCACCCGTCCTGGCTGTCGGGTTCTGTGCTATTGTTTAGCTGTTATTTTCACGTAAATGTTTTCTAAGAGCCCAGTAAGCAGTGGAAGTGTTGATAATGCTGCTAGACAATATCAACCTCCCTTGGTTCAGCACTGGTCTGATCCAGAGAGTGCCAGACATGAATGCTTCATTCTGTATTAGGGACTGGCTTTCTGAAACAAAAAAACCCCACAAAAACAGAAAAAAGCAAAACAGAACAGAACAAAACAAGAATAGACATGCCCCAAAAGCACGTAGAACTATTCTGTATAAGCAGTTAGTGCAATTGTGTATGTGCCTCAATTATTTGCGCATGAAAATGAAAAGCTAAGTCTCCAATTTTCAAATAACTTAATGCAGTCAGAATCAAAGCCAACTGGAAAACAGAAACCTTTTAGGCTTTTTTCAAACAACATAAGTCTCAGTTCAAAACTGGTCTTTTGTGCAGGGAAAGTTTTCGTCTGCATTTGTGATATCTGGATCTGCAGATTAGGAGCAGAGTTATTCATTAGCAAAGACATTTCTGCTCTTGCTTCTTTGAAAAAAGAGGAATTTAGTCATTAATTCCAATCCATTGAAATTAAAAGCCACATCATCTTGGAATTACTCTGCACAGAGAACAGCCAACAGGATTTCAGAGCGATAAGGGGGTGGAAGGGAATATCTTTTATTGGATCAGCTGCCACTGGTGAAAGATACACAGATGTTCACGTCTTTAGTCAAGGAATTTAGTCAATTCCCAAGCAGACCTACCTATTTTGACTTTTTTTTTAATAAAGAAGGCCTATCTGAGCTAAATTTAACCACTTAGTTCTTTTGACTTGCTAGAATGAGCCACCTCAAAAATATGGAGAGAGATATGCATCTCCTGGAGCTAGAAAGGCCCTTAAGAGATCATCAAAACCCAGTCCCCTACCCTTTGGCAGGACCAAGTATGATCTTTCTCCTGCTGGGTTTTTTTTCCCCTTCCCTACTCCATTTCCTGTAGACCCCTCAATGGCCTTCTCAGGTATTGAGCTCACAACCGTGGGTTTAGCAAACCAATGCTCAAGCCACCTAGCTACCCCTCCTTCACATGCTCTTTCTCTGACCAGGGAAGAAAGGAATAGAACTCTCTCTACTTTGTGATTTGAGAGCACTGCCCAAAGAACCACACCAATATCATTTTTGCATACCCACAAATCATACCAGAAGAAGAAGATAGGAAACCAGTTAAGTGACATTTGGGAGGCAGATGTAATTTAAAGGTTTAAATTGAAATAACAAAGAAGAAAATGTAATTTAAGTGTATTGTAAACAGAAGGCTCCTGGACCTTGGCACTGGCATATTTCCATTAGAAAGAAATAGAAATTAAAAATAAATATGCACATAAATGCACATTGTCAACAAAATCCACAAAACTCTTCCTAAATCCCCATGATACAAGTCCTTCCAATATAACAAACAGAACTCTCAACCCACTCAGAGCCCTTGAACTCATCCTTTTAAGGAACACACAAGCCATACCACATGCCCTGGGAGATGAAACAAGCTAGACTGGAATTTTAGGGAACTAGGGGGTCAGTTTCCATTAAAGTCCTATGTCTATTCCAGCCCTATCCTACAGCAATGTTTTACGTAGAGCGTGTTGACAGAGGGACACCCAGAAAAATTAATCCAGGGCTACCTGATTGCTGTATTGAGGGTTGGAAGGAATTTTCTCTGGAGGTTGTTTTTAATTTCTTCTGTGGGGGTGGGGGTGGGATATGGATAACTGCCAAGTTTGGGTCATACTGTAACGTGCAGATTTAAATCATAACTTGGGGACTTCAAAACAAAAAGGCAGTCCAGCAGCACTTTAAAGACTAACAAAATAATTTTAGTCTTTAAAGTGCTACTGAACTTCCTTTTTGTTTTGGGGACTTCAGTAACTCAGCCAGAAGTTATGGGTCTATTACAAGAACGGGTGGGTGAGATTCCATGGCTTGCAATGTGGAACAGGTCAGACAAGATGGTCATGAGGGTCAGTTCTGAAGTCTAAGTCTACGAAAAGAAAAATACCTCTTTGGCTAGAATTTGATTTCCCCAGAGTCGTGTGTGGCAAATTATAGGGAAGCCAAATGAAATCTGTGGTTTGAATCTTTCCAGTACAGATTATGTCTTTCTGGAATGTAGCATTTGTTTGTATATTAATTAGGCTGTGTCTACACTGACAAAACTTCTATACGGCCATGCTAATAGCCATATTGAAGAATACTGATGAGGCTCTGAAATGAATATTAAGCACTTCATTAGCATTAGGACGCTTATGGCCACAGCGCTTTGAAAGCACCACTTTTGAACACATGTGGCTCGGCGTAGCTACACGTGTCCTTTTCGAAAAGGAACCCCACGTAGCCATGCTGAGCCATGCGCATTTGAAAGCGGCACTTTCGAAGCGCCACGGCCGGAAGTGTCCAAATGCTAATTAGGCACTGAATATTCAATTCAGTGCCTCATTAGTATTCTTCAATATGGCCATTAGCATGGCCATTTCGAAGTTTTGTCTTAGTGTAAATACAGCCTTAGTCTTTCACATTCTGCTACAGGTTGAATCTCTCTAGTTTGGCCCCCTCAGGACCTGACCAGTGCTGAATGAAAGAATTTGCTGGACCACGAGAGGTCAATATTGTCTAGAAGTACGACCAACACTCCCACTGATTCCTGGGCTCTTAGAAGAGATTTGTGGGTAAATTAGAGCAAATAACAGCACAGAACACTGAGAATCAGGACTGTGGTAAACAAACTTTATGGGACCTCGGGAAACTTGGCCACCCCCATGATAAACAGATGTTCAGCTAAGTCAAATCATGCCAGACTACAGATGTCACTGGATGAGAGAGTGCCAGAGTACAGAAGTTCCACTTGCACTGATCTCTACACTTTTTTAAAAGCGAATACCTAACCCATTTTTTAAGAATTATAATTTATCTTTATTTTTACTAGAACTAACCTAATTCAGATGTCTGAGGATCTTAATGGGAAAAAAAAGTGTTAGAATTTAGAAAGCAGAAACCTTTCTATGGCATAGAACATCTACTTTAGTCACATAAAACTTGTAGGCATGTAATGTTTCTCTTAATGCACTAAAATGTCACAACCATGTATATTAAAGCAGTGTTCTGGTCAAAGAGATCATGCATTCAACATTTATCAAGATTTGAGCCCAGTGAATTATATGTCACCCTTGTCAGAGTTCTCTCAGCCCTGTCGACATTACATGTTATCTGTTTAAAGAGAATCTGCCTTTGAAATAATGACACTTATTAAAGTATGCGTTTACTTACTGCTAGTATATACAGGTTGAATCTCCCTAGACCAGCACTCTCAGGACCTGACCAGTGCTAAACAAGAGACTTTGCTGGTCCATGGGAGGTCAATATTGTTTAGCAGCATTATCAAGACTTCTGCTGCATACTGGGTTCCTAGAAGACTTATGGGGTAAATTGCAGCTAAATTACAGCACAGAACACTAAGGGCCAGCAATGGTGGCGGTAAAAAAACTTTATGGGACAGCAGGAAACTTGGCCACACCCATGAGAAGTGGTTGTCCAGCGAACTAATATCATGCTGGATTACAGATGTTGCCGGACAGGAGAGTTCTGGATTAGAGAGGTTCGACCTGTAGAATACGATTTTGATACTTTACAAACTATTTATGTACAGGAATCACTTTACTGATAATCGAAATGCAGTCATCGCTAGGGTGCAACATGGCAGCTGTTTGCAAAGAAAGGTACAAGGGAAGAATACTACCTGCATGGGAAGTCTGGGAAGTCAGACATGTACTAGATCAGAATTTGGTGAGGATATCTGTGCAAATACCCCATCTCTGCTAAAATGAGTCATAAAATCTTTAATGACCACAAGTCCTCTGGGCACCTAGTGCATCTTTTCAGCCTGCTGGTCCTTGATTCAATAGTGATTCAATTATTGTGATGGAAAATACAATTACATTTTCATGCACAAAGAGCAAAATGCATGCTTGCAGTCTAAAGTTCATGGGTGGAATTCTGTCTCTACCAAAGTCCAAAGGAAACTTTCCATTCAGATTCTCCATATTGACTTCAATAATGAGAGGATTTTATCCCAGATTTTCCACAGTGTTCAGTCCCCAGCAGCTCATAGAGTCATAGAATCATAGAACACTAGATTCTATGGCAGGACCAAGTGCTGTCTAGACCATCCCTGACAGACATCTATCTAACCTGTTCTTAAATATCTCCAGAGTTGGAGATTCCACAACCTCCCCAGAAACTCTCTCCACTGTTTGACCAACCTGACAGTTAGGAACTTTTTCCTAATGTCCAACCTAAACCTCCCTTGCTCCTTTAGCACATTTCACAGATACTGTAATCCTCAGGTAGATTTTAGGATTATGGGATTAAATCCCAATTTCTTCCCCAATCTCACCCTTGAGCCCAATGTTAGTTAATTATCAAGTCTAATGAAAAGACAGCTGAGACTACACAGCTGCAAACTGTGCCTTGTAATGAGTGGAGAATGGGTGTTTGTTTAAAATAAAAATATTTTGCTTTATGTTATTAAACAAGTTGTGTGATAAGTGCTCTCATGAGAAAAACTAGAGCAGGTTATGGGAAAACAAATGACGAATTGAGCAGCTATATGGTTGGTGAATCACTAGTGTAACAAAAACAAGCAGCCCCATAGCACCTTAAGGACTAACAACTTTATTTATTAGATAATGAGCTTGGGTGCGTATGGCTCATTACCTAATTTAAAAAAATGTTAATCTTTAAGGTGCTATAGGATTGCTTGATTTTTTTGTTTGGTTTTGTTGTTGTTTTTTTGTTTTTTGTGAACCTACAGACTAACATGGCTACCCCCTTGGAGATATAACAAAATATCCAGTCCACACCCACTAGGGTTAGATGACATATTGCACAAAGTCCTATTGAGAAATCATCTTAAAAGTTTTCTCCGTATAATAGTAACAGAGAAAAAGCCGTGCTAGTCTATATACTATCAAAACAAAAAAGCAGTCAAGTAGCACTTTAAAGACTAACAAAATAATTTATTAGGTGAGCTTTTGTGGGACAGACCCACTTCTTCAGACCATAGCCATACCAGAACAGACTCAATATTTAAAGCACAGAGAACCAAAAACAGTAAGCAAGGAGGACAAATCAGAAAAAAAAATTATCAAGGTGAGCAAATCAGAGAGTAGAGGAGCAGAAGGTGGGGGGGAGCCAAGAATTAGATTAAGCTAAGTATGCAAATGTGCTCCTATAGTGACCCAGAAAATTCCAATCTCCGTTCAAACCACGTGTTAATATGTCAAATTTGAATATAAAAGAGAGTTCAGCAGCCTCTCTTTGAAGAGTGGTGTGAAAATTCCTCTTCAGTAACACCTTGATATTTTTTTTTTCTGATTTGTCCACCTTGATTACTGTTTTTGGTTCTCTGTGCATTAAATATCGAGTCTGTTCTGGTCTGGCTATAGTCTGAAGAAGTGGGTCTGTCCCATGAAAGCTCACCTAATAAATTATTTTGTTAGACCTTAAAGTGATAATTGACTGCTTCTCTGTACAAGTGCAAATGGGGACAGGCCCACCAGCAGTGGGGGCAAATGAGAGCAACTGCCCCAAGCCTGGTGATGCAAAAGGGATGGGAGTTCCCAGCCCCTGCCACAGAAGTGTCAGTGTCTAGAATCCTTGGCCCTTTAAATGGCAGTGGCTAGAATCCTGGGCTCTTTAAAGTGCTCTGCAGCATGCACCAGGCAGCACTGGGGACAGGCAAGCCGTGGTCCAGGCTGCACCAAAGTGTGGCCCCGCTCCTTCCCACTGATGGTCTTCCCCTTCTGGAGTGTGCAGCAGGGCCCCCCAGGAATACCCCCCCACCTTGCCCAGGGGCACACTGAAGCTCTCGGCCCAGCTGAGTGGGGAAGATGGGGGAAAAAGTCAGCAAATCGTTGCTGTGGCTGAGAAAGTGCCTGCATTCCTCTCCTTCACTTACTGTCACCGTCACATCTTAAAAGACAGACTTGCTTGTGTAGCACATTATTAATAGACTTGGAAGGTAGGAAGAAGAGGATTGTCTTCCGCTGCAGTAATTAGAGCACAAAAGTAAGCAGTCTCCAAGGGCCTGCTTGTAATTAACTGGCTGATCTTATCACACTGGTAATGTATCTTTAATTTAAACCACTTTCATCCTAATGAACCAATCATGGGGCTTTAGTGACAGATTAAGAGATCTAACTGTGCAGGCTGATGCATTTTTCCCCATCCAGGCAATACAATTAACAATTACCAGAGGGGTAGCTGTGTCAGTCCATATCTGCAAAAACAAGAAGTCCTGTGGCACCTTATAGACTAACAGATTTATTGGAGCACAAGCTTTTGTGGCCAAAGACCCTACCTCAGTAAAGTGGGTCTTTGCCCGTGGAAGCTTATGCTCCATTATATCTGTAGGTCTATAGGGTACCACAGGACTTCTTATTGCTTTTGCAAATACAGACTAACAGGGCTACCGCTCTGATGTAATGTTAAAAAAGAATATATAGCTAGGACCTGCTTCCTCAATGGGTTCGAACCTGGATAAGGCAGGAACGGAGATTTGGATTGCTTGTCATTTCCTTTCCTTAATGCTACAAGGAAAAAACCCACAATGGGAGGAGACCATCATTTCACCAGCAACACTGCTAGCTCATCCTCTGCTTCTGCTCTGTGGGCAGCCCCATCAAGGGGCAGCAAGTTACAGAAATTGTGGTGACGCCGAGAACCCACACCCCTCCTCCGCTTAAACTCCCTCCCTGCTAACTTTCCAAAGGCTCTGGGAGGGAGTTTGGGTGGGGGAGGGAGTCTGGGGTGCAGGCTCTCGGCTGGGGCAGGGGTTTGGGGTACAGGAGGGAATGCGGACTGTGGAAGAGAGTTTAGATGCTGTGTACAGAATACTTGGATAAGGATAAGACAGCTGCAGACAGTGCCAGCCTTAGGGAAAATGTGGCTCTGGGCAAACTTGTATTTTAACACCATTAGTCCCTGCTGCCTCCTCAGGCTCCCCACACACTCCCTCATTGCCATGGCCCCTGATGATTTCCCGAAGCTCCCCAAAATGGATCAGAAGCCCAACGGGAGGCACAACACCATGAAGTCCCCATAAGGCTGTGGTGGCTGGAGAGGATGACCTGAGAGCTGACTTGGACACTCCAGGGGGGCCTACTGTTGACAGATAAGTCCTCCATGGCACTAGCCAGCTGGCCCCAGGGGGATGCCCTGTCCACAGCAATCACAGCTCTATGCTGTCTGTCTGCGGCCAAAATAGGGGAGGGAACCAAATCCTGTAGATAAAGTGTAACTGGTGTGCAGATGTGGGGCATCAGAGTAGTGACACGGGGGTTCCAGAGAGGCAGATCTCTCCCACACCCCAATACTGAGTACCCTCAACATTGAAGTGTCCCTTCCAAGACCCCAGGAAAGTGAGTTTTGATGTGAGATTAAAATAAAAACACTGGAGGTAGATAGGGTAGGTGGTGGTAATGGAAGGCTTATTCCCAAAATATCTTGAGCCTCCTTCACTGACACTTCCCTTGTGGGTGAGCAAGAAAAAAGGAGGAGCCCACGAGAGCTGGGGATCCAGGGAAACTGAGAGGTCAGAGGGTGGCATAGGGGAGGAAGATCTCAAAGAGCTGTGGGACACCATGAAATCTGGGGAGAATTGGGTGGGGCTGAGAACTGGGTGGTTGGGGCTGAGGGGACAATGAGGGGCCTCCTAGGACCTGGGTGGGCACATCACAATTTTTAATAAGGTCTTTGACACCATCCATCATGGTATTCTTATAAGACAATTAGGAAATGTTGTCTAGCTGAAATGCCATATAAGGTTGGAAAGTAGCACGCACAGAGAAGTTATCAATGTTCACTGTCAAATTGGGAAGGTGTATATGGTAAAAAGCAGCAGGAATCAGTCGTGGATCCAGTTCTAATCAATATTTTATTTAATAATTTGGATAATGAAGTAGGGACTACATTAAAAAATTGTGGGTGACATTAATCTGGGAGGGGTTACAAACACTTTGGGTAATAAAATTAGAATTCAAAATGAATGAACTTGACTAATTGGAGAAGGAGTATAAAATCGACCAAACGAAATTCAGTAAAAACAAGTGCAAAGTGCTACACTTTGGAAGGAAAAGTCAAATGGCCCAAAACAAACTATGTATTTTTTAGTACAATAAAATGAACCTTGGGATCATCATGGATCATCTGCGGAAGTGTGTCTTCTTATCCATGAGCCTTCAGAACTGCATAAATTTCTTAGTCTTTAAGGTGCTATAGGACTGCTTGTTATTTCTGAAGCTACAGATTAACATGACTACCCCTCTGAAACTGAATAGTGTGGTGCAATAGCAAAAAAGTACAATATTATAGTTTCATTCATAAAAGTCTTATATGTAAGCCATGGGAGGAAAATTTCCCATTCTATTTGGCACTTGCAAGACCTTGGCTGGAGTTCCATTTCCCATTGTGAGCACTACGCAATAAGAAAAGTAGAAACAGTCCAAAAGAAAGAAACAGAAATAATCAAGTGTTTAGAAAAACTTATTTATACAAAGGTGGGTTTATGGGCAAATTTATTTTTGAAGACAAAATGGTGAAACCTAATAACAGTCTTCAAAAGGATAATTTTAAAGCATATGTTGATTAATTGTTCTCCAAGTCCACTGAAGGTAGAACAAGAACTAATATGCAGCAGAGGACATATAGGTTAGCTACTCTGAAAGAAAATGTTTTAATTACAAGAATAGATACAAGGGAGGTCATGGAAGACCCATCATTAGACATTTTTAAGAAGAGATTTGACAAACACATGCCAGGGATGATCAGGTTCTGTTGATCTTTCCTCAGTACAAGGAGCTGATGACCTACTGAGATTTTTATGACTCTGTGGTGAGAGTTGAAAAGAAGATTGGGTGAGGGTGACTACAGATTCCAGTGTCCTTTAAGGAGATAAATAATGTGGAGGAGTGGGAATGCACTAAAACTTCTGGTTGGTTAATTAGATGATGTGAAGAATGGAAAGTGTGACAAAATGTGAAACAACTAAATCTGGAGCATGACCATGACTGCAAGTAAGCATGCACAGAAATGGACTAAATCAGACCGTAAACATTTTCAAAGCAAGAAAAAATTGTGAAGCATGTGAAGCAAATGCATTATAACCTTAAATACTGAAATCCCCCACTCTGTGCTTCTGTGCAATTTAAACAGATGATCATTGGGAAATCAGAACATTGCGTTATAAATAAATATAGAAGTTGATCTACTCCAAGCAAAGAACCTGTTTTGGCATCGGACAAAGTGGACGCCTGAGGTGAGAAATGGTATCTCTTGAACTAAAAATAGATCTGGTTATTCTTTCCCAAAGACAAAGAACTATGTGGTAAACATTCAAAGTGTTACTCATCAAGGCTACATCTACATGCAAAGTGTCTGTCAACAGAAGTCATTGTCGGAAGGGATTTCCGAACAACACTTCTGTCAACAGATTGCATCTACCCATTAAAGCAGATTGAAAGAGCAATCTGTTCTGTCAACAGAGAGCAGCCAGAATGCCAGTTCCTCTCTGAACAGAATGGCTCTCTGAACGCTCAGCAAACAGGGCTATCCGGTGAATTGGAAGCCCTCTCTCTCGACAAATGGGCCCCAGAGAATCTACAACGCTGTTTTGTCTAGAGACCACTATTGAGAGAGGTGGTATGCCTGAATGGCAAGAGGTATAACGCTGCAGGTGGAAGTGCCTTGTTTTGTTAACATGCTATCAACATAGCGCATTTTGTGTGTGGACATGCCACAGTTTTTCTCAACAAAAGCCCAGTTTTTCTGGAGAAAGCCCAAATGTATAATGAAAAGGGCCTAATGCACCACGTCACATGCAACAGTTACACCAGTGCAAAGCGAGTGTGTGACTCGCAATTAGGCCATGTCTAACCTCTGAGTTCAGGTAACTCTCAAAACTCTCATAGTGAAAGTACAAAACTCTCATAGTGAAAGTATGAGTATAAAGAGCAGTAGAGCTGTAAAGGCATGAGTTGTGGCAGAGGAATTCATACCTAATGGTTTCAGGTGGGTTTGTATTTGGCATGGCTTGGACATGCCTCCTTTGATGCTATTACAGCTACTAACTATGTACTATACATGCTGAAGTGAACTTGATGAATGCTAATACAACTATGTATGCAGAAGAAGGGGAATCATCCCCTTTCCCAGTACATTGTATATATGCAGCTTTACAATGTGGCTATCTGTCCCCTTCAGGTGGTTGGATCATAGAGGTTTCCGATGTCAACCTGCTATGTATTTTTAGCTAACAGGGCTGGGTCACTCATATCATGCTTTCAGCTCTAGATTAGTATCCACCCCATTGATAACCCACTGCACTTGTAAATTGCCACCAGATCATTGTGATAATATTTTATGCTCACTTTGCATCGGTATAATGCTTCACTTTCAATTCATTGTGAATCAGCTGAACACTGTGCCCACAATTGAGCCCCTCTTATCATAGGTGCAGATGTTGACCTGCATGCAGGGGGGATGAATTGCAGGGGGGGGAATGTTTGAGCAATCTAAAACAATTGTTTAAAAGAATGTAGGCTGTTTTATGCTTTTTTAAAAAAAATAAACGTAGGGAAACTGCCTAATAATTGTCATTTTGAAAAAAAGAGTCAAAATATTTTATCCTTGAAATCTGAACACAAGTAAGAATTCTTTTTCCAGATGGAACTATTTGCCTAATTCTCAAAGGCTACAGTTACACTACAGCACTCTGTCGACAGAAGTCACTGTCGGAAGAGATTTCCCAACAAAACTTCTGTCAACAGTGTACAGCCACACACAAAAGCCAATCAGAACAGTGCTCTGCTCTGTTAACATAGCGTTTGGACTGCCCAGCTGATTTCTGAACAAAACAGGCACCCGGAAGCACAGCAGACAGGGCTGCCCATTTTGCTGGATGCTCTGTCTAGTGAGAGAAGGGCCCCAGAGCATCCACACAGTGTTTTTGTCAACAGAACCTGTTGACACAAGGTGCTCTTCCTCATCTAGGGGAGGCAGAAGGTTATCAGCAGAAGTGCTGACTATTGTCAACATATTGTCGACAAAATGCATTTTGTGTGTGGATGTTCCACCAGTTTTGTCAACAAAACTGGGATTTTGCCAGCAAAGTTTTTAGTGTAACTGTAGCCAAATAGCTTAGGTCAATGTTTGTGTATCTTCCCAAAACTGCATATTTTGGCAAATAATTTATTGGTCCAAATAGTATCACCCACCTCTGGCAGTGGCACCCAGTTTTTCTCTTGTTGTGTGCGACATCACAGGACAACCAATATTTGCTTTCACTGGGCAACATAGCTACAGGATGCACATACGTAGTGCTGTCTAGGAAGTAGCTCTTTTAGGTCCCCCTGTTCAACTACCCAGTTCGCTCATACTCCATCTCCTTCAATAGTTCAGAGTTACAAATTACTCACTTCCCTCATGCTCATGAGAAACACCAAACAACGACAGAGATGAACGGCAGGGAAGCACTGAACTCAAATAATAAAGACAAATAGGTACAGCCTTTAAATTCCACTAATCCTAATTTGTAATTGGACTCATTAGTGTTCAGTAGGACTCATTCTGGTCGGGGTGGGAACGTCCTCTTCTTACCTGGGCTTATCTGAACCCAAAGCTTTGTTAACTAGTCTCTATTCTCCCAGGCAATGTTGGAAACTAAATCAGCGAGGAACACAGCATCTCGATCTGATAAATGATTGATATTGACAAGAGTGTTTCCACTCAAGAATCTTTGACTTTATTGAGTACAAAGAACACACACAAAAGACCAATAGCCTACAGCACCCCAGAAATAGTTAACGAAAATCTGAAGTGGTGTCACACGGCAGCAGCAGAATTCTATGGGGTCAGCCTACCTCTTAGCTACTGGGAAGACGGATGTCAGAGTCTCCTTTCTCATAAAAAAATTCCAGAATTCTCTCAGGCTTCTCCAAAGTGCACACATTAATGAACATCTTTTTTTAGGAAATTCAACACAAAGCATAACTCAAAGTAACCTCTGATGAGATGAGCATTCCTCTAGCAAGTATCAAGAACTCATAAATTCTACTTATCAGCAAAGCCGTCCTAGCAAAACAACTTACTGACAGAGGCACCCAAACCAAGGTCATCTAGTCAACTTCCCTTTTCATTCTCATGAATCTCTAACACTGGAGCTGGGCGATTGTTTTTCTTTTCATATGTAAAACCAAATTCTTCCTCAATACATGGTGTCTTTGCGTCAAGCTTATGATAGCCAAATGCATAAAGTGGCAGCAGGTTATGTCAAATCTATGTTATGTGAAGACTAGTTCTCTCATTATTTACCTGATTTAAATCTTTGTACTCATGGTGGAGCATAAGTTATCTACAAGTTTCCTCCACTTCATTGTCTTGGGACAAAACTTATAACTGACCCCAGGAGTACCCCAGTTGTTGTCCTTCGATCTCAGTGAAGCTTCTGCTCATTGTCTAAGGTCTTCCTCTTTTCGTCTTCCTTGTGAGTTCC
Source organism: Carettochelys insculpta (assembly GCF_033958435.1). Lineage (NCBI taxonomy): Eukaryota > Metazoa > Chordata > Testudines > Carettochelyidae > Carettochelys > Carettochelys insculpta. The sequence goes on from NC_134140.1 coordinate 12,335,448, forward strand.
ATTGGAGAGCTTAATGGGCTATGTGGGCTGATGGTTTTCTGAGAGTGTGACCAAGCCATTCCCATTTTCTTCTCTTGATTTGAACATTGGAGCTACATGTACATGGGCAGCCTCCCCAGTCAGATACAGCACCTCTGTTGACAGTGTTTTGTCAACAGACTGTCTGTGTAGACACTTCTGTCAACAGAGATGGCTTCTGGTTCCCTGGGCAGCCCTGTTTGCAGTGCTTCTGGTCAGCTGTTCTGTCGAGAGAGGGAAGGGCAGTCTGTTTGCTCTCTGTTGACAAACCATCTTGCTCGTTCGAGCTGTTTATATGTGCAGACGCGATCTGTCAACAGAGGTTCTGCTGAGGTTCCTCTGTTGACAGAGGCTGCCCATATAAACATAGCCCAAGTGGTTCATGGCCTACTCTATTTCAAAGCTACTCATTTGTGATCACGTCTTGCCATTTGATGTGAAGGCTGTACCTTGGGTATCTGTGAATTTCTGTAGCTTATGATTTGAAAACTTTTTAGTGTGTTAGGTCTTGCAACCATACAAGAGCACACTTCACATTTGCATCCCATAACACTCATAATAAAATAGCAAAACCTGTGAAGATATTATAGTATAGCCCAAAGCTTGCTGTCAATCTGCCAGGGCTGAGAGGTATTCTCTGAATCATAGTCACTTTGAGTGACAGGTTCATTGCATAGCTTCAAACTACCTCGAAACAAGGGGTTTTACTCCATGTTATCCTGATATCCTTCTGACCATGGTTGAATCTCCATGAAACCAGAACCCTTTTAGCAGTGCAGGATCATTTTGGCTATAATATATCTATATCTATATCTATATCTATATCTATATCTATATCTATATATATATATTTAAGCCAGTGATGTTTGCTGAATGGGTGCTAGCAAAATGAAGAACATCAAAACAAATTAGACAGCATCTTGTTTGAGATCTCCTTTCACCCATTTTTAAAAAAGGATGAATCAATGTTATACTGATTAAAAAGTATAACTTTCATTGATTGCAGAATACAAATAACCACACTTGATTATTCTGTGTTCTTGTCCTCCTTGCATTTCAAACAAACTATGCCTCTCTACCTCTTTTGGACCTGAATACAAATAATCTAATTAGATGGTCAGAGAAACAGGATGTCTTTTATCAAGTTTTCATCCTGACCTCTGACAGGCATTTCATCCTTCTTCTCCCAGGCCATTTCACTTTCACAATCTTTTGGAGCTTGTTAAGGGTCTTCAGCCATCAGAATTTGATGTCTGCTTGAATTCTAACAAGATTTCTCCACACATGGGGAAGGCGTGTGAGACAACTCCTGGGAGGGAGTGGGCAAGCCCTGCCATTTCAAATTGGCTTCAGAAAGCTTGAAAATTCAGCTGAAAAAGTATCATTTTTAGATACCTGAAGGCCAGGGCAGACAAAATTGGCTTGAAATGTAAAAATATAATCCCGAGATGTGATAGCAGAGTTACTGGTTCCTATTAACTCTTGCTTTGTGCTCTGCTGTGGTCAAGCTGAATGTAGGAATAGACTGGGAGGAAGTGAGACAAAGATTCCTTGGAGGTGATTCTTGTACATTATGCCCCTTTTACACTGCTTTGGCAAAATAAAGGGGAGTTACATGAGGTGGAGACTTGCCCCGATTAGGACTTATCTTGTGAAAGGGGCCTCCCAGTCAGGTGCAGATGTGGCATAAGGGCTGCCTGATTTCTGGCCCCTTGCTTACGGAATGGGAACATGTAGCCACCATACACTACATTAACTCTTAAGGGCTCATCATCCCCTTACAGTAAAACAGGTGTGTTGTTTGCCAGAGTTAGCTAACTTGACATTAAATGCTCTTGTGTGAAAACTATAAACTGATTTGCTTTCACAAGCAAGTGAAGTTAAAAATCAAGGGGGAGCTGACTGGAATTAACTACATCCTTTTCCTTTCCTGTTGAACACACTACCTAAAGGAGAAGTCATGAAAGTGGGTGGATGAGAGAAGCATGAGGCTGGGACAGGGAAGCAGTGTAAAAAGCATGGGTGACCAATTGTTAGCCAGTCAAGGCAGTAATTGTTCTTGTTGCTGGCTGTCTAGTCAAGCTGAGATAGCAGTTTTCTATTATGCCTGCTGACAAAGGGGAGTTTTGAAGATTCATCCAAAGGAGGATGTAGCACACCCAGTTTTTGCTTCTCATTCTTTCACAGAGATTACATTCTTACTAACTACTCCCCCACTGTTTACCGCTGACCCCCACCCACATCCCTTTGGTTCTGTTTTTGTTGTATCTTTGCTCCAACCCTTTTGTGTTGATCTGGATTCAGTTTCCCCCCACAGTGGTTCTTTTTCTGCTATTCTCTGCTTTATTAAAGAGCTCTTCAGCAGCCTGGAATGTCTCTCCATGAAGGTAGTGATATACTATAATCCAGTCACTTCACAATCTCCTTATTGTAAACTAAAGAAACTGAGCTCTTGAATTCTCTGAATAAGAGGATGTATACAAAGCAATGTTATTTCAAAATAGCAGCCACTATTGGGAAATAACTATATGAATGTCTACACAATGCAACCGCTATTTTGAAATAATTTCAAAATAGCAATTGTCTTATTTTGAAATAGATAAACCTCATTGTACGAGGAATAGCACCTATTTCGAAATAAGCCATAGTGTGTCCAATCGGTCGATTTTGAAATAGGCTGTACTGTGTGGCCATGGCTTCATTAGCCCCTGCCTTTCGAAAGGGATATGCTAATGAGCCACTTCAGCAGATACTAATGAGGTGATCCCATGAATATGCAGCACCTCATTAGCATAATGGTGGCAGTGCACATTTTGAAAGTGCTGTTTTCGAAACGCATGCTGCTCATGTAGAAGGGGCTTTTTGAAAGGACCACCCCCAAATTTCAAAAGCTCCTTCTTTCCATTTGGTTTTGGGAAGAAGAGGCTTTCAAAATCTGGGGGTCTATTTGAAAGGCCCCTGTCTACATGAGCAGCATGTGTTTGAACAGCAACGCTTTTATGGCTGACATTATGCTAATGAGGCACCGCGTGTTCAAGGCAGAGCCTCATTAGCATCTTCCGAAGTGGCTTATTAGCATACCCCTTTTGAAAGACAGAGGCTAGTGTAGCCATGGCCCATGCAGATGGTCTGTTTTGAAATAGCTGAGCGCTATTTCGAAATGCACTCTGTGTGTAGTTGTACTATTTTGGAATAAGCTATTACAGAATATCTCTTCTGGAATAGCTTATTCAGGAACAATGCTGATGTGTAGACATAACCTAAGGCATTGACTCCATCCTGGGAATCAATTGTATAGCTCTTTTCTTCATCCTCACCAATTTATCCATTTTTTTAAACTAATGTGGACTCCATAACTGTATGCGGTATTCCAGTATTGGTCTCAACCCCTCCCTTTAATTCACTGTCTTCTCCTTGGAATGAAAGTTATAGACTTTAATGCCCACTTTAAGCTTATTTGCACATAAAGGAGCAAGGGAAGATAGGATGAAAGGAGTCTGGGGACATGCCTATGTAACTTACTGCATGGCAAGCAAGTGTGCAGATCTATAGTGCTTCAGCTTGCTGTGCACTACATAGCCTTGTGGACCCTGCTGTTGTGCCCTGAAAGCTTCTTAATACATATAGTTGACAACAGCAGGGTGCACATGAACAATTAACGCTCAACATGTTGGAACACTGTGGGCTTAGAACCCTACTTTTTGTGTAGTTTATGTATCAATATGCCATAAAGGAAAGGGACCTTAGTGTATCTTATCAAAACAAAAAAGCAGTCCAGTAGCATTTTAAAGAGTAACAAAATAATTTAGGTGATGAGCTTTCGTGGGACAGACGGTCTGTCCCATGAAAGCTCATCACCTAATAAATTATTTTGTTAAGCTTTAAAGTGCTACTGGACTGCTTTTTTGTTTTGATAGTATACAGACTATCATGGCTATCTCTCCGTTACTAGTGTATCTTATGTTCCTTATCTCTGGTGGCTCAGCGGATTAATCGTTTTTGGGTCCTTCTGGCTAATAAGCATTGTCTGTAAATTGTATGCCTAGATAAGTACTTAGATTAAGCTGTGGGTATATAATGCTTCGGTGGCCTGACATATGGGAATGAAACTTGGACCATCACTGTTAAGATTAAAAAGAAGTTGGACACCATTCTGATGAAGTATCTGTGAATGATCAGAAAGGTAAATGGTACGAATGGAAGATCTCCATTTACTAATTAAAAATGTTCTGCTCTCTCAAATGGTTGCCCAGTGCTCACTGAGGGGGTATGATCATCTGCTGTGAATGCTTACCTACTTCCCTACAAGAATCATATTCAACTTTCAGTCATTGAAATGATTATGAAAAAATGCCCTTGGAAAATCCGGAATGCGATGGCTGAATGGTGTGATCAGATATCCACCTGTCTCTCACAGGCCTCAAGCACTTAAATGCACCAGATTTGGCTCAGGAAAGAACATCACAAAAGTACATAATATCTTTGGTGAATTCTACAGTGTCCAAACAACAGCAAGAGAAATAACCTGGCTTATGAAACAGCAACACTATAAAACTGAGAGCTAGATTGCAAGTTAAACTTCTCTGCCCAGACAGGTAATGGGTGAGGAGAGGGAAGAGCCTTGGATCCACATTTTCCACTGACCCAGTGCACCAGTTGGTAGCACTGAACTAGTGTGAAGGCTGGGCAACAGAACAGCAACACATTATTGTGGGGAGAGGGGAGCTGAGAAGGAATTGTGGCTCTTTAACCGTAGGATTTTTTCATTCGGGAGGCTTCTATATTGGCAATGCCCCATTATCGTCTGATCTGTGCAAGCTCTGCTTTTGCCCACTTGAGACAAAAAGTCTTCGAGAACTGTGACATCTGTGCCAAGACAAAGCACCTTCTATACTGCACAATGGTTATTCCAAAGCTATTGTACACATTTGAAACCTGGACAACATACAAGCATCATTTGAAATTGGTTGAATAATACCATCAATGCTCCCTCAGGAGAATCCTAAATATCTCTTGGGATAATAGGCACATGAACACTAGTGTCCTGGAAGAGTTGAACATGGCCAGCATTGAAACCGTTATCATTCATCTACAGCTTTGTTGGATGGTCACATGGATTGGATGTCTGACCAGTGCCTCTCAAAACAGATTCTGTTTTTGAAGTTGAAGGATACAGGAGTGTTGGGGGCCAGAAGATACAGGAGTGAAGATACAGGAGTGTTGGGGGCCAGAAGAAGTGGTTTAAGGACATGCTGAAGGTACACATGAAAAAGTTCAGCAATGGTGTCAACATCTGGGAGAACCTTGCCCAGGGCCATCCCCATTGAAGAGAGGAAATCCATGAGGAGGTGACACAATTTGGGAAGTCCTGCCACAGGACAGACAAGGAGAAGCAGAGACAGATAAAAGCTTCAAAAACTGCCCTGCACCCTTCCAACAGCTATGAATACTTGTCCCTTCTGTGATAAAGTCTGAGGCTTCAGAATCAGCCTGGTCGTCCATCAATAGACTCACAAATAGGAGGGAGACAGGAAGACGTCCTAGTCATTATCGAGTGACCACCAAGAAAGAGATGGATGAGAGAGAGAGAGAGAGCGAGAGAGAGAGAGAGAGAGAGAAATATTCTGGACTAGCCACACATAGCATATTCCACCCCATAAACAATAATAATAATTATTATTATTATTATTAACTGAGAATAATAAATACCTAAAAATTGGCTTTTGTTATTTGGCACAGTGGTACACATCAGATGAAGTTTTGGTTTTATGCCTATGCTTTGGTTCCCTGCAGTTCCATAGCAGCTCTGGTTGGGATGTTATCTGAAAGTGAGAGCAATTCTGGTTGCTACAAAAAATAATGCAGATACAGTAGTGAATCAGGATGCTTCTCAGCTGATGACTTGAGTGAATTGTTTAGCATTTGTAAAGCTCCCATCTGAACCTCTTATTGATTTTTTTTATCTGAACAATCTAATCTAATCTATCCATCTTTGTTCCTCTGACCCATTCACTGCTCTTCATTTTTCCTCATTCTTTCTTATTGCTGTCTCTTTTAATGTCCCCTGGCCATTACTACCCTTCACTTTCCTGCACTATTCTATACATTTCCCCATTTCTCTCCATACATTGAAATGTCAGGGTAGATTGAGTATTTACTATATATTCAAATGGCATCTCAGGGACCTGTGGGGAGGGAAATTTCCTTTCCTAAATATCTCCTTCCTCTTACATTGCTACAGCTGTGAAACGACATCATACGCCTGAGTGCCAGCTGCTCAGGGCCCACCGACAAAAAGATCATCCCTTACCCCCATCACCTGGGCAAGGTGGAGGGGAATTTTCAAGTTCTGGGAAATCCTGGGATTTCAGTCACTTCCCACCTACCAGGCTCAACCAAACCCTGACCTTGGTTTAAGTTAAGGCAAGAGGAGGTTGCATACCAAATTTCATGTTCATAACAGTTTAAGAGGAGTTCTTGAAGAAACATAGCATGCACAGACAGAGTGATGCACTCTCTAAAATAGATTATTACTTTATATTTGTGTTACCATAATACTCCAAGGTTCTGACTGAAATGAGCTCCCATTGTGCCTGGCTCTATACAAACACACAGTAAAAGAGTCTCTGCCTTAGAGGACTTGCAACTTAAGGGAAACACGTAATTTCTCTGGGCTTCTGACTTGACTCAGATTGCACCACATAAATAGTTCAGTCGATAGAATCTACTTCTCACAACTTATGGGCCAGTGCCCTTCCGGTAGATGATCCCACCTTATGTTGTGTGCTTTCTACAGTACCAGGCACTTCACTGATATTTAACACATAACAATACTGGGACTGCATCTTTCAGACATTGAAATAGCTCCTCCATCAAAAAAAACAACAAAAAACCACTCCTGCAGCACCTTATAGACTAACAGATATTTTGGAGAATACGCTTTTGTGGGCAAAGACCCACTTCATCAGATGCATGAGTGAGGGTTCCAGAAGAGGGTCTAAATTTATAGGATCATGAAAAGGAGGAAGTCCCAGTGAAGAGGAGGGCCGGAGTTGACAAGGTAAATTCAATCATGGAGGATGTGCCCCATTAGGACTTCTTTTTGTTTTATAACCAATTAGAGGTTTCCTTGTATAATTTTTCAGGATTTCTCATTCTTGGCTGGACTGGTATGGAAATAAAGCAAAGATTTTTTTAAAAAACTTAGGTTTCTAAATCCATATTTACATATCTAAGTAGAAATGAGAAGGCAACAAACTCATAATTGATGTAAGAAAGTTTACATTTGCATTAGCAGTTCTTCACCTCCCTATTTTGGTGCCCTTAGTTGAAAGAAATAGGTGGACTACCTGGGAATTTATGTGTTCAACTGCCCAGTTAAGCACAAAATTGTTCTATAGCATGCAAAAATATCTGACATATATAACAAAACTAATTGTGATTTCAAATGCATCAGTCACACAGGCAGTTATGCACATGGACAGGCAATAAAGAAGGAAAGCAAAGCCCTAATCACATATGCAATATATAAAATAGAAGATTGGCTTCTTTTCTTTTTTTGTCACAAAAATGAACCATGTCCTTCTATTCCTTCTATGGGGCCCAATGCCACTCCTAGTGACATCAATTGGAATATTTCTGTAGACTTTTATGGAATTTGGATCAGGACCTAGATGTTTAGATCCTTTAGTGTACTGGAAAAAATGAATGATTATGGTGACTGGTCCTTAATCTTTCACACCTCCAAAACATGTAGTTACTCTTTTTTGGTCACTGGTGACCAGCTGTCTGTCATGGTGAAAAATCATATCTAAGCTATGCATAGCAGGCATTAGAAACCAAAACAAAATAATACCGTTTCTCTGGTGAAGAACTCTCCTGAGGGAAAGCAGAATTCAATTAATAATGTAAGAACTGTAGAGCAGGCCTACTGCTCTCAGAGCTGTGACATAAGTGCAGCCAGCTTTTTGATGCAAAGAACGGAAGGGCTGTTTGTATTGTCCTACAAGGTTGTTTGAGTCTGACCATATTGATACGATTGGAAATATGCAATTGAAGCTTTTGGTGTTTTGGAGCCTTTTCTTTTCATTGAGTTAAAATAGGGACGTCAATGAAACCATGTGCTTGATTGCACGCACATTCTTGCTTTGTCACTGTGCACTTTTCACTAGTTTTACACTTCTCGTTTAGTGACTTTGTACATTTGCTTTTCCCCCATGTAAATGACTGCTCAAGCAGACAGTGCAGAATCTAGTCCCTGTCTTTTTTGTCATTTTCTTCAAGGTCATGTCTACACAAGAGGATTTTGCTAACAAAACCCCATGGAGCATCTACACACAAAAGGAGTTTTTTCAATAGTCTGTTGACAAAACTCGGCACTTGCGCTGACAGTGTTCTGCCTCTCCAAGATGATGAAGAATGCCTTTTTTGACAGTTTATGCCAATAAAAAATGTTGTGTGGACTCTCTGGGGAGACCTTTTGTCGACAGAGAGGTCCTCCATGGCGCTGGCCAGCTTGACTCTGGAGAGGCGCTCTCCACTGCATTTAGAGCTCTACGGTCTTTGCCTCTGGCTGCTTTTAAAGGCACAGGGACCCTGGAAACCCCATGGAAGAAAGCTGAGAGCAAGTGAACAGCAGACCCAGGTCAGGCTGGAGCTGGGTGGTAAGGATGGGAGGTTGGCAGTGAGGGCAGAAGGGTGGGCAGCAGTGGGGGTGGCAGCAGGTGCAGTGGTGAGGCATCATCTGGGACTTACTGGTCACCAGAGGCTGGCTGGTCACTTGCTGATGCTGCACAGAGTCAGCACACTCTCTTTCCATGCCTCCCATCGCCAGGCCAGGTCAGCCCGGTCCAGCACCAGCTGCTCCCACAGGATCAGGTTCTGCTCATGGTAGGTTTGTGATGTATGCTGCAGCCTCCACATCCCAGCTGCAGACAGTGACCCTGTAGGGATGGAAGGTGGGAGAGACAGCACATCAGTCCCCCAGCCCAGGCCCAAAGGTCATGGCTCCCACCCACTGCCAGGCTGAGAGACAGGGATGCACTGGGAGCAGTGGACTGTGTGTGATGCACAGTGGGCCCTGCCACACATGAACCTTGTGATGCCTTGTGAATGGGGCTGACCATTGTGGGTCTCCCATGTCCCCCTGGGAAATGGGCTGGCTGCCAAAGGCGGGTGCCTGGTCATAGAGGGGTTCATACATGAGTGGCAGGTAAGCTGGGCACACACTGGCCCTTCTTGCCCTCCCCCACATGTGTGTGGCCCATGGCACTGTCCATATAGGTCGGTGGTGAGTGCTGCCTGTGGGTGTGCCCTTGTGTCGTGCGCTCACTCCTCAGTGGAGCATCTAGGGTCAGACTGTTGGATGTGTGGCTGGCCCACTTCCAGCTGTGGCAGGGATGGGTGCTCCCTGCCAGTCCAGGGGGGTGCAACATGCCGAGCACTTACTAGAGGGTCCCAGGGTGATGTTGGGGGACACCTGGCTGTAGGTCACCTAGCTCGAGGATCGTAATGAGATGATCATGACCAAGGCCCTGTCAGTTGACTTGTCATCTGCTGGGGCCTCCATCTCCGGGGCAGTGTGGCTGGTCTGGGTGGGGGATCCCGGCTCTTCCACCACAGAGTTCATGATGCTGGCAGGGAGCTGCTCTCACCCCCAAGAAGGGCTTGGAGTTCCCTGTAGTAGGGGCAAGTGGCCAGTCCTTCCCCAAAGCACCTGTCCACATCCCTCACCTGAATGTAGCCCTGCTGTAGCTCCTTAACCTTGGAGTTTACCTGCTCCAAGGTGCAGCTGCAGTGTGCATGGGCACTCAGTCCATGGGCCAGCCAGCCATAGGCGGGGGTATTGTGCTTTTCCTGCCAGAGTCCCAGCAGGTCTCTGAGCTCTGGCTGGCCGCGTCTACATGTGCACGCTACTTCAAAGTAGCGGCGCCAACTTCGAAATAGCTCCCGTCACGGCTACACGTGTTGGGCGCTATTTCGAAGTTGAAATCGACGTTAGGTGGCGAGACGTCGAAGTTGCTAACCCCATGAGGGGATGGGAATAGCACCCTACTTCGAAGTTGAACGTCAAAGTAGGGCACATGTAGATGATCCGCATCCTGCAACATCGAAATAGCGGGGTCCGCCATGGCGACCATCAGCTGAGGGGTTGAGAGACACTCTCTCTCCAACCCCTGTGGGGCTCTATGGTCACCCTGTGCAGCAGCCCTTAGCCCAGGGCTTCCGGCTGCTGCTGCTGCAGCTGGGGATCCATGCTGCATGCACAGGGTCTGCAACCAGTTGTCGGCTCTGTGGATCTTGTTTTGTTTAGTGCAACTGTGTCTGGGAGGGGCCCTTTAAGGGAGCGGCTTGCTGTTGAGTCCGCCCTGTGACCCTGTCTGCAGCTGTTCCTGGCACCCTCATTTCGATGTGTGCTACTTTGGCATGTAGACGTTCCCTCGCAGCGCCTATTTCAAAGTGGTGCTGCCCAACGTCGAAGTTGAACGTCAACGTTGCCAGCCCTGGAGGACGTGTATACGTTGTTCATCGAAATAGACTATTTCGATGTAGCGTGCACGTGTAGACGTAGCCGCTGAGTCCAGGAGAGGGCTTTCCTTTTCAGCACTGGGCCTGGATCCTGGGACCCCTGTGCCAGCTCGGTGTTGTCCCCTAGTGGTCATGCGGTGGCTGGCTCTCAGCCATGCTGGCTCTGTTTGCTGCAGGAGTGGCTGAGAGGGTTAGGGTGTCAGCAGCTCATATGCTCACTGCTACCACGCTCTCAGCTTCCTGCCACAGGGTAACTGGGGCTCCCTGCACCTTTAAGGTGCCAGGATCCAGGGAACATAGAGATCTGTGAGCACTGGCCAGACTGTCTCCATGCCCCAGCTGGCCAGCACTATGGAGGACCCCTCTTTTGAAAGAAGAGCTGGCAGAGCATCTACACACGCTTTCTTTTGAAAAATTCTTTTGAAAGAAGGCACTTTTCCTGATCTGGGAGTGGACAAGCACATCGTAAAGAAGGGCCACTTTCTTTTAATTTACTTTCAAAAGAACGCATTTTGTGTGTAGATGCTCTCCGAGATCTTTCAAAAGAGCCCCTTATTTTTTTGAACATTGTCTCTAGTGTACATATGGACATAGGGTATGCCTACACAGCAGCCATATTTCAAAGTAAACTGTTCTGGAATAACTATTCCGGAGTAGGTTATTTTGAAATAACTCTGCTACACTCAAAATGCATTTCAAAGTAGCTCTCCGCCATTTTTGAAATATAGCATCTACATGGATAGAGCCTATTTCCAAATAGAACCATTGGATGCACTATGGTTTATTTTTGAAATAGGCTCTTTTCCCTGGCCACGTCTATGCTAGTAAGTTCTTTTGGAAAGTCAGTCCACACACAAAACATGTATTTTCTATCTAAAACAGAGAAAACGTGGCTTTTCTTCCAGAAGCCGTCTTCAGCTCCCAGATCAGGAAGAGCACCTCCTTTTGAAAGCATGTATAGTTGCTCTGCAGGCCCATTTGTCAGAAAATTAGTCCTCATGGCACTGGATTTTTCAGTCCCTGGCCTGTTCTTTCTAAAGAGCGGTGGCTGTGTAGATGCTTTCAATTCACTTGTTTGTGTGTGGATGCCTTCTTTCAAAAGAAGATCTTCTGGAAGAGATTTTCCTGAAAGTTATCTTTCGAAAGATTGCTGTAGCGTAGAGGTGGCCCCTGTCTAACAACACCTTTTTTGAAATAGCTATTTTGAAATAGGTAGTATTCCTCCTAGAATGAAATTGATCATCTTCAAAATAAGCCAACTGCTATTTCAAAATTATTTTGATATAGCAGTTGCATTATGTAGATGCTACAATAGCTATTTCAGAATAATCGCTGTTATTTCAAAATAACTTTGCTGCGTAGACCTACCTATATTTTTGTTCCCCAGTTTCATCATCTGTAAAATGTAATATTTTATGGTGCTTTGATATCTATCAGTAAAGTCCCAAATATTATTATTACTAATTTATTTACCTACAGCACCTCATTGGAGTGTGAAGTGCTTAATTAATCACTGCTTTTAGTATGCTTTTGAGAAACCTGGGCAAAATGCTATACAAGTGAAAAGTATTATTGTTTCTGTTTAGCTAGTGCCATGAGGCTGTCTATATAAAAGTAGTTCCAGAGTTGAGGGCTTGATCCAGAGTCCACTGAAGTCAGAAGGAGGGATTATTTTGATTTAACTCAGTCCCTAAAGGTCCTATTAGTTGAGAGGAATTTTTCTAAGTTCATGTCTGTGAAAGCACTGCTCATATTTTGCTCTGTGAAATAACAACAGCAGACATATCAGCATTAGAGGCCAAGAATACGTAATGTATGTGGATACTGAATCGTGCAATTTACTAGGCTTCAGAAACTAACATAAAGAGGAAGGCTATTTCCAGATTGAAAAATACACGTTTATCAAAAATAGGACATGAAGGAGTTCTTTTATCGTCTTGCTCGAGATACAGCTAAAAATCTTTCTGCATTTCTTACTTCAGAAGAAAATAGCAAAATTTCCCAATATTTAAAATCATTCTGCATGTCAGTCACACGTTGCTAACTTCCTGGTCATCCATTAAACTCATTTGCCCGTATTCAATAAATCAGAGTAGTTAATTAAGCCATCAATTTTATCATTGCTGCCTGTCCCTTTTTGCCCTTGTGATTCTGACGTGAAGAATTTATTTCTGGATGAGAGTAAGACTCTGTCTATTTTTCATGTGTAAGTGGTTTATTTGACTATTAAATAGGGGAATTGTGTGATTTCCGTTGTTTTAGGATTCCTTCATTACTTCTCCCTCTGTAAAAGTTGTATGTTATATTTATGGACGATCTTTCATCTCAAATGATCTCAAAGTGTTTCACAAAATTAAATTCCATTTAGGAATCAGTTTGTACAACATGGAATACTCTCCAATCTAAAGTGAAATGCGTCACAGGTTTAAGTGTACACGAGAGCACTCCACACCTTTCTGGCAAGAAATGAAAGAGTATACAGTATACATTAGGTAGAAAGAATATCACCTGAGTTAGAATTGTCTAAGATACCAGATATGATGGAAGAAAATACACAGCATGTTAGCAAGCCTTTTAGGCTTATATATAGAAGCTTAGAAGTCTAATTTTGCAAACACATGTTGGCCTTTTCACATCTCACTGTAAATACATAGGAATGCCACCTCAGAAGGTGTTGAGGCATAGGTTAAGAAATGATTGGTTATCTCAGACTTTGTTTCCTTAGACGCCTCCTACACAAACATTGACTCAGGATAAAACTGCTCATTTTGGCTGATCTTACATGATCATCACATCCCACAAGGCAAACCTATGGGTCTTTTTTGACAGGGGTCAAAGTGGATGTATCTGGACAGGCTGTATCATGGGGAAGAGAATGGAGACATGAGAACAAATGTATATGAAATGACTTCACATTCTTAAACAATAGGATAGCAAGCCAAATAGCAGAAGGCTTTCTTGAAAGTTTGGACTTGAAGTCAGTGGAAATGTGATGATTTACATCACCTGAGGATCTGCTCTTTTGTGTGAAGCTGCATAGAATCATATCCTGATGCCACCTTGTTCCTATATGGGCCATCATGTGGACCTGGCTGGAAAACTTTCAAGCCACGGAATGAAATGACGATCCAGAAAGTCATTCCCCAGGAAAATTCTGAAATACCTACTGCAATTTTCCTTCATAGGCATTCATGAAGATTTGATGCCAGAAAAATTAACCCATTTACTTAGCATTTAAGTGTTGCTTGCAAATGGCCGTTTATTTGTATTTAAACGATCAATAAGTGTATATACCACCATATAAAATCACATCAGTCAACAGAACACTCCCAAACTTATTTCCATAACTACATGTCTCCTGTCTCCCTCTCCTGCACGATCCTGCTTGCTAACTATTCTTCTTTTACTTGTCTGCTCAAACACACACACAAATAACCAAATGGGAGTGGCCAATATTATATTCATTATTAGTGACAATGTAACCTATTATTTAAATTCTATGCTCCTGCTACTCTCTCAAAAGCTACCTATTAGATACTCTTATGTACTCAACTGAATTTATGCAGCCTTGTAAGTATAATATCTACAAGGTAAAGCTGCACAATTTAAGTGTGCTGCAAGTTCCACTACCAAGGAAGATTTTTAAAGAAAGAAATGAAATGCCCAGGGAAAAAAGAGCCCTTGTTCATCTCCAAGGTTACCGATGAACAGTGTGAAAACATCTTCAAATTACTTTCTGGGGCAGAACTACATTTGTATTTAATCTTCCAGTCTCCCAGAAGAACTGTCACTGCTGCTCTGTACACTTTGCTTTATTTACTAGCTGCTCCACTGCAATGACAACTGCTCTCCAAGCAGAGGGAGAAGATGGACAAAGGGATTTGTGCAATCACCATGAAAAAAAAAAAGAATGCGAGAAACTCAGCTTAGAATTCACTTACCTAGGAGACACGCCTATCAGAGAAGACGTGGTGGTTCAGAGCCTTGATTTCATTGTGGTGTTGATTTCAATGAGCATGCCCACTCATAACAGCTAAGGATCCCAACTGGAATGTGTACATATTCGCGGCAATGGCTTCAAACATGCGGGCTGTAGGCAACCCTGAAGAAGTATTAGCTGGCATGTAGAGTGAGAAAATTAGAGTATTCAAATGCCACTTTGTGGATGGAAGAGAAATTATTTAAGAGTGACTTTTTTTTCTGGAGGCATGTTCTGGATATTCATGCTATTCCATTTTTCAGATTTCTACTCCCTTAGCAATACATGGGGCTTCAGATGTTGGATTCAGAGAAAGGAATTGAAGCATTTGGGCCAGAGCTGATTGGAATTTTTTGACAAATCTTTTTTTTTTTGTCAAGTCAGAAAATGCAGATACATTAAGCCACAAGCTTTCCCATGGAAAGGCTTAGTTTTGAAACATTAAAACTTTTTTGAACAAATGAAAGATTTGCTGTCATCAGACTATCCCATTTCAATACTTTTGAAATTAAAAGTTCCATTCTTCAATTCAAAAAGAGTTTGTGTTTCAAAAAACAAGTTTATTTATAGTTAAAAAAATAAACTGAATGAACTATCCAAATAAAAATTGTGAATGACAATCAAAGGTGATTTTGCAGATGTTTACATTCACAAGGATTTTTGAGTTTTTGATGATTTGTCCTCATTTAGGATGGGAAATATTTTCAAAATCTCAAAAATTCATGCAAGGTGAGAATCTACCCTGCACCCCAGCTCTACTAGGGACCTCAAGTCCTCCTCAGGTGTGCACTCATCAGTATAAATATGCACTGCTGCCAGACAACAAGGGACCTCACCAGCAAGCATCACTACACACAGGCAATGCTCTGAGAGAAACATCATGCTTGGTGATTAATCTTTCTTGATTTACAGAACTAGTTTGGGTGCCATGGGGATTAATTAGTCAATGTTGGTAAAGTGCTTGGAGGCTATAGTAAGTGTTACTAGCAGGGGATAGTAAATCAGTTTTCTAGCCCGCCCTGACTTTTTAAAATGTGATTTATAAATAGCATTATCGTTTTTGTTTTCTTATTCTGTATTCCAAAAAGGGATTGGGTGAAACATTCACCTGACTGAAGCTAATGGCAAAACTGTTGTTGCAACAGATACTCCCCCTTGACAATTTGATTAAAGGTAAGGATTTCCAGTGATCATGTTACATGGGATAACCACGCATAAGGGACATAGATCCTGAAGCTTCTGCCCATAATCTAACTCTGTCCGCTGTGTTACAGGAAAAAAACCCTCTTTTCTCATGTGTGTGTTATTGTACCATTGTCAGTTATGACGCTCGCAGAACTTGCTTGACTGCACTAGAATAGCATTGTATCTCGGACCTCGTGTAGCACTACATACTACAAAAGAATGTGTATGAATCTCACAGCAGGCAGATGCGGGACAGTCTGCTGCACGCAGTGGGGACTGACAGAATTGCCAGGTCCCAGGGCAAGTTGAGGGGGCTGCTTTGTTATCCAGGAAGGGGCAAGGCCTCAGACATAAGTGGGAACAGGGGCAGCCAATCCTAAACACAGCCTGGATCGCACCATTCCATGCACTTCTTCCCCCCCGCCCCGGCCCCAGCCAGTCCTTAGAGCCACCTGGAGCATACCACGCAGTACCCCAATGGCCATTTAAGGGGTCCTGTGCTCCAGCTGCTGCTGTCGCTGCTACTGCAGCACTAGAAGCCCTTCTGAATTGCCAGGTCCTGCAGCAACTGCCCCGTTTACCCGCTCCTGTTGGCAGGCCTGCCCTAAACTGAACCTCACTCACTAAGCAAGAGGCAGGGATACCAAATTCCAGTAATGGGGAGAAGGAGTAGGGACAGGTTTTCTTACCTGCTGGTGCAGGTTCTGTTCATTTAGTCCTAGAGACCATTTGGCGCACCTTCCTCCACCATTTAAAAATGTAGCTGATTAAATGCAATTGAGAATCCCTCTTATGCTCCGTGAGCCCGAGTTGACATCTGTGATAACCAGCTGCTGGGCCTTCAGTCTGGTGTTGGGCAGTGTCGCAGTCAAAGAGCTTGCACCAGCCGTGAGGTCCCCACTACCAGGCGAACACACTGGGAGCTGGGGTAAGGGCTGGAACTCAGAGCATTACATCACAGCAGTAAGACAGCAGCAGCAGAAGGCAGCAGCTGTAGGTTGTAGGCTTCAGAGGCCAGTGCTGGCAAAATGAATGATGGTGCAGTAGCAGCACCGGTGGTGAAGTGAATGGTGACATCTGGAAGCCAGTTCCAGTGGTGGTGCAGCAGATGAGATGTTGCCCAAAACCTCCCTGGGTGGGCGGCAACTTCATGTGACTGCACCTGTGAATGCTGCCTCTTTGTTGACCCACCACAACAGCATGTTAAAGGAACATTTGTATGTCAGACTTTCACACCACAGGGTGAGGAGTGGGGGCAAAGGCAGTGCCCAGCCTACTTCTGGGCAGGTGTTTGCTCATGGTTGTATGCTTTGCAGTCGTGGTTGCAAAGTTTCCCTAAATTAACATTGGGTTCCTGTTTCCAGTCTATTAGAAGTTTCATTTGCTATATGCAGATTAAGTACTTGAAGGTGGCAAAGTATTGCTTCTTAGAGGTACCCAAAGGCTGATGTTTAATTTTCCCATGTTAGTGGTCAGAGGCTTTGAGTTCTCTTTCACGTTTTAAGAGGAATCCCTCAATATTAATCCCTGCTCTTGTTGCTGCTGCTAACAACTGGGTTACAATTATGATAATTCTATGCTCTCTGGCTATAGTTACACTAGTGAGTTTTGCCAACCAAACCCTCATTTTGTTGATAAAACTGATGGACCATCCACACACAAAATGTGTTTTGTTGACAGTTTGTCAACAAAACCCAGCCCGTTTGCCGGCAGCGTTCTGCCTGTCAGCCATGAGGAATAACCCTACTGTTACAGATTCTGTCAACAAAAAAGCCGTGTGGTGGTTCTGGGTGGCCTTCTCTCAACAGACAGGGCATCCAGAACAACGGACAGCCCTGTCTGCTGTGCTTCTGTTTGCCAGTTTTGTAGAAAAAGTGGCCAGACAGTTCAGCCACTCTGTTAACAGAGAGCTCTTCCAATTGTTTTTTGTGTGTGGCCGCACTCTGTGGACAGAAGTTTTGTTGGAAAATCTCTTCCAATAGTGACTTCTGGTGACAGGTTGCTGTAGCGTACCCGTAGCCTCTAAGTATTGGCATGCTTCATGCTACAAAACAAGTGTGGGAACTCTGGCTGTCCCCTCTCTCTGAGCTCTTTTTCCCCTTCGAAAGCCTTGATGGTGCATCAGGCTATTCTCTAACATGGACCAGTTTTTCATTGCAGATGATGCCAGGCAAAAGCTGAGGAAAGCACTGTTCCTTCTGAGCAACGTTTTTTATGTTATCCCTACTCATTAATTTACATAGTGCTAGAAATGAATGTGGCACTCAACTGACATATAAAAGACATGGTCCCTGTAACAAAGGACTCACAGATACAGAGCCAAATTGTGGGGTGGCTAGCACAGCATTACGGGGAGGTGAGCAGGCTCTGAGGAGACACTGTATTTCTCCACATATGCAGGAGATTAAGAAGAGAAATAACAGGCTTGGGACTGGGTGGAACATTCGCTCTCCTTCACCAGTGCCCTGTAGCTAAATGAGTGTTGAGGGGAATATAATCTGAAAGTATATACCCAGCTGAGTGTACTTGCTTCTTGGAGCGGCAAGGAGACTAGGAGGGAGATTGGGACTCTGAATTACAGCATTGTTCATGACCTTCTCCATAGCTGTGGCCCATGTCAATGTTATGTCAGATCGCTACATTGATGAAGTCACTCTTCTGTACAAGCCTACCCACAGGAACATGCAGGGGACAGGACTAAGGGCAGACTCTGCTTGGCTCCTCCCCTTCTGTCATTGGCTCTGCCCCCAGCTAGGCTCCCTTCCACTTTGCCCCAGGGCCCACAGCGACTGTCCTAGGCTTTGGATCTGCTCACTGAAGTGAGATGGGTGAAATGAAGGAGCGATGTTTCACGATTAGTCAGGCTTTTCTCACTCAGGTAACTTCTCTTTGTGTGAATCCAGTTTCCTTTCTGGGTGTCTCTGAGAAGTCTTCATATGAGCTAGAAGAGAAAGGAACCCTAGGAGCCCCTATCCTTCTTCCTCCCCCCTCTTTTTTTGTATACAAATGTGTTCAGCAAAGTAGCTTGACATTTGGTTTCTCTGTACCGCATTACTGCATGGAAGACACTAAATGGCTCCTCACTTCTAAAGAAAATACACATATGGGGAGATATAAATGTTTTAGTATAGATATATTTGAGTGTAGTCACTGTAGAAAGTTATCAAAGTCCTTTTTTTAATACTTCACATTCTGAAGATGCATTATATTATGATAATGAATCTCTTGGGTCCAATTAGATGACTACATACAGCTAATTGTAAGGTTGCTTCCATACCCAAATGGATCTGATGTCTGGTCCATCTACTACTAAAAATAAATATAATTGTAAGAGAACAAGCTCTATTGAATGTCTTCTATGTCTTGAATTTATTTTTTTTCCGTTCTGTGTAAGATGAAAAGCAGCAAGAGAGAATTAAAATATGTAATAAACAGGAAACTTTTGGAATGTTTGATGTGAAACTTTTAAAAATGTATGCTATATATTTAAATCAGATGTAATTGTACAGCTGTTGAGACTGTAAGCCATCTACATGGCATTTTAGTTTAGTCGAATCAGAATTTATCAGGGATGCCGTTGGTATACAGAATTTCAAGCTTTCCTTTAAAAATGCATTAAGACAATAGGATGGTGGCTGCTTTTGTTTACTCCTCATTTTAACAACAGAAATCTTACTGATTGTAAAATACTTTGGGGCAGAGACTGTCAGGTATTATATGTTTATTATTATACATTTTCACAGCACCTAACTCAACGGCATCCAGATGGATTGTGAACTTCAGGCAATGCTGCAATATAAATGTTAAATTACAAATTAACTGATCATCTCGTGTCCTTGGTGCAATGTTTTTGTGTGGCACTGTATAAAAGGACAGGGGAGATGCTGTGAAATGTCTGAAAAAGCCCTGCAGCAAAGGAGCTATAATGAGCTGTGCCAATTAATGTGCCTCAGGGGCCAGCTCCAGTGTTAGGGGGGGCTTTTCAGCTTGTTGCCTTACCTGGACCAACACACAGAACCTCTGCTGAGCTGTTTCCAGTCCATCTGCAGATCTGCAAGTGCACCAATGCAAGCATCTACAACTCTGATACCTGAGGAGTTTACACTCTGGGGTGGGATAACTGGTGGCGGTCTCAGTGGCAGATAGATAAGTATCATTTATTACTTTGTGCTTTGTTAATTGATTTGATTCAAGTTTAGGCTGTTATTCTGGAATAAGTATTCCTGGAGGTTCCCAAGGCACTCATGTACAGGAGCCAGCCAGGTGGAGACCCCACCATTTTATATACTTTTTAATTAGGAACTGCAGCAAAGGGGTGGAAACTGGATTCCCCACTATCCAATAACACCACTGGGTCACTCAGGATCTCCTTTAATACTAACATCATCAGGTGCCCTGGTACATGAGTGTTGCCTGCTCCCAAATAACTCAGGGGGGAAAGACGGGAGTTACCTAAGCAACCTATTTTGCCTTTTCTTCCAAGGCTGGAACTAGTGTTCGATAAAACTAAATTGCCAGACTGTCCTTTCTAAACTCTCAAATTTCATCTGACGTTGAAAACAGAAACCTGTTAAAACATTAAACACACGATCAGTGAAGGGTCTGAATCAGTTTAAACTCGGGCTATTTATGTCCAAGTCCTTTCTGTGTGTGAATCCAGCTAAAACCAGTACACATGACTCTTTCTTCCAAGGTGTTATAAACTGCACAAATGTTGTCTAATCATACCATATATGTTATTTTTTTTAGTTCCTGGAGGGCTGTGGCCCCTCTCCCCCATGGATTTACATACAATCTCCGGTCCACAAAGATTCATAAACAAACTACATTAAGATCTCCCCAAAAAATTGCAGGAAATTGCTATATTGGTCACACTACCCCAGCTGTTGTGCTTAAGGCCCATCTCACTGAGTCCTGTGTGCTCTTCAAGTTCTGGTCCACTTAGGTGAACTATGGGATGTTGCTCAGGGTGTGAAAAATTATCATCTCTGAGAGACACAGTTAAGCTGATCTGAGCTCTGGTATAGGCACCGCTAGGTTGATGGAAAAATAATATTGTGTCAACCTAGCTACTGCTGATCAGGAGGAAGAGGAGTTTCCTATAGCAACAGGAGAAAAAAAGCCGTCTGATGCTCTTTGCGTATGCATTTATTCCTATCTCAGGCTCTGCAATGGCATAGCTGCACAGCTGTAGCACTTAGAATAATAGAATCCTAGGGCTGGAAGGGACCTCAGGAGGCCATCGAGTCCAGCCCCCTGCTTCAAGCAGGATCAACCCCAACTAAGTCATCCCAGCCAGGATTTTGTCAAGCCAGGGCTTAAAAACCTCTAGGGAGAGAGATTCCACCACCTCTCTAGGCAATGCATTCCAGCGCTTCCACTTGTAGCTAGTAAAGAGCCTATGTCTCCTGAGTCTGAATAAAGTCCAGGTACTGCCTCTGGCTTGACTCCTCTAGATCTGTCTAGCACCCCTTCTGAGAGCAGGGAACACTCTGTGCAACTTCCTTGTTTTGCTACTGAGCCCTCCAACTTCCTGTCCTAGAACTCCAGCTGTCTACATGCTCTGGTTCTTCAGAGGTCCACATGGCAGTGAAAACAAACAGACGTACTGACTTAGCACAGGATTCTAGAACATCATGGCTTTGTACTTGGCAGCCAAAGAAACAGATAAACCTGGACAAAATAATAAGTGCACGTGTAACATTTCCATGCCTCACTCTCCTCATCACTCTGGGAAGCTCTGGGGGCTTGAGCAGAGCTCTCTGGGTAGTCCAGGAGCTGTTCCTTCAGCTCTTGGCTTCTCTTCTAAATCATGCAGCTTCTCTAAGTCAGTTGCCTTCTTCTGATCATGGCTGGTCCCTCAGGTAACAGGACATCATAGCTACAAAAACATGCCCTTCTTATCTGCCATTGTCACTTTATTGCTATGTTGCCATGTAAATTTCTCAGGTTTATATGTCCCTTCTCCACACCTGGTTTCTTTCTTCTATTTCTGTTACTTTTCCACTTTTCACTTCACCATGTAGGCAGGGTTGGTGTTCTGGTGTGAGGGAGGTAGTTACTGTTACAGCATTTTTTGGAAGAAATCCATAGAGTCTTGGAGGAAGTTGGCTTTTTGTCTGGATGATTTGAATGGCTATGTCTACACCGTGAGTGGAGTTCAAAATAGTCTGTACTACTGAGCCTTCCTGGTGAAGTAGTTTTTTTCTAATATCCAACCTACTTCACTCCTGTAACTTCAGACCATTGCTCCTTGTTCTGCCATCTGTCACCACTAAGAACAGTTGCGTGAATTATTTTGAACTTCCTTATTTCAAATTTGGTGCCATCCACATGGCACCAAAGTTTGGAAATGAGTTATTTTATACTTCCTGGTAAACCTTGAACATTGAGGATTAGTGGGAACAAAATACTGTGTTTGACATAATCCAGCTGTTTTGAGCGCAGCGTATCCCAAAATAGCAATTGCCATGTAGCTATAGCCTAAAAGTCCTGGTATTCTTCAGTAAGGCTACTGATACATTAGTGAGTTTTGCCACCAAAACCCTTGTTTTGTCACCAAAACTGGTGGAATGCCAACACAAAAAAATGCATTTTGTTGACCGTTAGTTGACAAAACTCAGCGCTTTCACCAGGAGCAGTCTGCCTTTCAGCCATCAGGCATAACACTGCTGTTGACAGGTTCTATCAACTAAAAAAAGCTGTGTGGATGCTCTTGGGAGCCTCCTCTTGACAGACAGGGTTTCCAGGTCAATGGGCAGCCCTGTCTGCTGTGCTCCTGGGTGCCTGTTTTGTCAAGAGAGCAGTGCGGCCACTCTGTCAACAAAGTGGAGCACTCTTCCAATTGGCTTTTGTGTGTGGCCACACTCTGTTGACAGAAGTTTTGTCAGGAAATCTCTTCTGACAGCGACTTCTATTCACAGATGGCTGTAATGTAACTGTAGCCTAAGAGTGCTGTGAACAGATATTTCGGGCCCACCTTTGTGTCCCCTTATTTGTGTATCTTGTGAAACATTTAGAAAGTCCCGTGGGAGGCTGACACATACTACTGTACACTGGACCCCATACAGGGAATCATAGAACAATGACAACCCATTCTTGATGGGAGCCACATCCTGAAAGAAACGTTTCCTGATCCTGGGCTTCAGACAACCACAGAGGATTTTGCGGGGGGAAAGGCAATACACCATGTTTATTGAGAACATAAAGTAAAATGCACATGCATATATTCAGACACCCACAGACACCAGTTTTGCCAACATTCTTATAATTACCAGTCTGTGGCTCAGAGCAATCAAATGGCCATTTAGATTGGGCTTGAGTGGGGAAGCCAGGTTCTGTTGGTTGCAATTCCAAACCCAGAGAACTGTTGCAAATTTGCTCCCTCTTATAGTCCTCAGTTTCCATTTGAATCCATGTTTTGCAGAGTTGTTTTGCAATTAATCAAACTTACAAGTGTTTATTTTAAGCTGGTTTTTTCTGTTCTTTTTTCTGAACATTTGTGCTTTCAGGGAGTTGGTGCATATGGGATTTAGCTTATTTCTTCATTTCTAAGGAGCAGGAGCGCTTGCCATCAGTCTGCTGTCATTGTGATGGGAGTGTTTACATGACCTTGCAGCACCTCCAAGATAACAGCTCTCCCCTTTTTGGTACATCTGAACCTAAAAATGACTTTCAAATTTATTTAAATCATGTCTTCCTCACTCATACCAAATTACTATCGCTACAAGGAACAGAACTATTTGGAATTACAAATCAAAGAGTTTTGCAACTACAATTACTTAGTTAACAATCTCTATGCCATGTGGTAAAAATATTTAATCTATCACTTCCATTTTTAAGCCCTATAATATTTGGGTACCATAGTCAGTCACTAGAACCCATCTGGTCTATGTCTGCCTTGACATCACTCAGAAGCACCAACATCTTTATGAATGACCTGGATGAGGGACTGGATTTCACCCTCAGCAAGTGTGCGGACGACATCAAGCTGGGGGAGAGGTAGATATGTTGGAGGGTAGAGAGAGGATCCAGAGTGACCTGGATAAACTGAGGGTTGGGCCAAAAGAAATCTAATGTTCGAAAAGCAGAAGTGTAGAGTCCTGCACTTGGGATGGAAGATTCCCAAGCATTGTTATAGGTTGGGAACCGACTGGCTAAGCAGCAGTACAGTGGAAAGGGACCTAGGGATTATGGTGGATGAAAGACTAGATATGAGTAAACAGAGTGCCCTTGTAGCCAAGAAGCCTAAGGACATATTGGGATGCATTAGGAGGAGCATTTTGAGATCTAGAGAAGTTGTTGTTCCCCTCTATTCGGCACTGGTGAGGCCATCTCTGGAGTATTGCATCCAGTTTTGGGCACCCCAGTATAGAAAGGATATGGATGTGCTGAAACAGGTTCAGCGGAAGGCAACAAAAATGATTAAGGAGCTGGAGCACGTGACCTATGAGGAGAGGCTGAGAGATTTGGGCTTGTTTAGTTTGCAGAAAAGAAGACTGAGGGGTGATTTAATAGCAGCCTTCACCTTACTGAAGAGAAGCTCTAAAGAGGATGGAGAGAAACTGTTCTCAGTGGTGACAGATGGCAGAACAAGGAGCAATGGTCTGAAGTTACAGGAGAGAAGAAGGTTGGATATTAGGAAAAAACTACTTCACCAGGAGGGCTCTGTAGCGAAACAATGAAGTTGCACACAGTGTTCCCTGCTCTTAGACGGGGCACTAGACAGATCCACATGTTGGGTGTGTGCCTAGAGGAGCCAAGCCAGAGGCAGTACCTGGACTTTATTCAGACTCAGGAGATAAAGGCTCTTTACTAGCTACTAGTGGAAGCACTGGAATGCTTTGCCTAGAGAGGTGGTAGAATCTCCATCCCCAGAGGTTTTTAAGTCCCTGCTTAACAAAGTCCTGGCTGGGATGACTTAGTTGGGATTGATCCTGCTGGAAGCAGGGGGCTGGATTTGATGACCTCCTGAGGTCCCTTCCATCCCCTTGATTCTACGATTCTATGATCATCTTTACCAATGACACTAAGCAGTTCCTGTCTGCTACTCAGAAAGTGTGGTTTACAGGGTACACTGAGGCACATTTGATTGCATGAGGCTTATTATATTGTTATAAAAATACTGGAATACCACATTTTAGCTACATGGCTACAGTCATGACACCAGCTCAAAGCAGCACTAGCCTCTGTAAGACTGAATGAGTCTCTGCATGTGCCTTAGCATGGCCGTCTGTGTGCACATGATTTGTTGTGTGTCTGAATGCACGACTCTCCGTATGTGCAGGCACAATTTTGTGCACATTTGTGTGAATATCTTTCTATATGTGAGTGGGTGGGAGAAAGACACAAGAAAAGAGGTACTGACTTGTTTTGCTGGTTTTCTGGTGCAATTATTGTTGAGTTTCTGAGATCTTAATGGAAGAAAGCACATTGTGCCAATGAAAATAAACAGCCATGTGGCAGTTTGCAACCAATACCCTTCATGTTCAAAAGCTGGAGGAAAGATTATTTTAACAAAGCAATTTTTCCAGGTTACCAATGTGTGCAAGCAAGATACTAAAAGGTGACTATGAAACTGTCAAAATAATGAAACCTTTCGTAGATGGAAAATGGTAAAAGCAAAATTATAAAGGGCTAAATTTTGGCGGCCTTCTTGGGTTTTCCTTGAGAGAGAGAGTCAGAGAAAAGGAAAAAAGAAGGGAATGAAATTCAGTTTTCTTACTGCAGTGGGTGAGAGTCACAGAGACATTAAAGTCAAACTTTACTGAACAAGCTGACTGTCGCAGAATTTATTAGTATGGCACTCGATGAAAGCCTTGATAGCCGTGACACCTCAGTCTCTGGTTTTCTGTCACGGTGCCTACATGCAAACTGTCTGTGACAGAGGAGACTGGATGCAAAACTGTTGTTTCATGGCACTAAAGGGGAGGGCATAAATGTCACAATGGATGCTTCAAAGCAACTTAAAGTAAATCTTCAGAAAACAGTGGCTAATCTGGCTACCGATGAAGCACCATCTATGACAGAATATAAAAGTTGTGGTTACGTAGCATTAATAAACTGCGTAAATGGATCAGGTTAGTGCCTGGCTAGTTTCTTCCCACTTCTGTGCTGGTCCTCAACATACATTTGCACATTGTACCTCCATTTGGTATACAACAAAATTTATGTAGTACATTACATTTTGCCTATACCTGGAAATACAATCAACATTCCTAGCAGCTAAAAGAAGAATTCCTTCAACCTGCTTGGTGATTCTGTGTTGTACACCGATGTGGGCTTGCTGTCAGGAGAGTTATTGGCCTTTCATTTGGCATAGGCACATTTAAATCCCTCAGAAAAAGTTACAGTATTGACTGTGGCATATTGATGGGACAGTCTGGGGGCAGGAAGGTGTTGGTTTGGGCAGTAGGGGTGGGTTTTTGTTTGTTTGCTGGTTTATTTACATTTGATGCCAGGCTCTTGCTTCTCTTTCATTGTAACGTAGAGCCATGTTTGGATCAAGCTTTTCCCGGGCATAAAAAGCAAACCATAAACACTAAGATGTTTCATGATCTTGCAGAAATGATCATTATAAAAAATATCCTAAAACAATTAAACTATTCTAAAGCAAACAAAAATGCTTCAGGTTTGCAGTTTGCAAAAGTGTTCTGAAAATTTCCTGTAGTTTCCCCTTTTTAAATAGAAAAACATTTTAAAATGGTCAAAATCAAAATGAAACATGTCAGTTCTGGTAAAATGGAGAGCTTCATTCAATCCAGAATATTTCCTGGTTTCAGTATCTGAAGAATTAGTTAGTAGCGGAAATTAACTGTCTAAGGCTTTGTCTACAAACTGATGAAACATCTGGTGTAGACAATGCTTTGGTAGATGGAGTTCTCCCACCAACATAGATGATGCCTCCTACGGAGCATATCTTCACGAAACTACAGCAGGTCATACACCAGTGCAGCTACAATACTGCAAATGTAGTTTTAAAACATACTACTTCAAAATGTTCTCCTGAAAGATGATTTTGGCATGACTACAGTTAGCATTATACAATATGCTGCTTGTGTTTAAAGCAGACTGCTTTAGCATACAGTAATATGACATTGTAAAGCAGAAAGTCTCATGTGTGACTCAGTTGCAGAGTAGTTTGCCAATGCAGACCTATTCAGCATATAGCTTGGCTGCTGAATAGGTTGCAAAAGACATAGCAGGGATTGTGATGGGTTCCATTCAGAATCTTTGTTGTTTTCACGTAGAGTCACAAGACTTTCACTGCAAGCCTTTCATAGAGCTGTATCAGAATCAAGTTGCACATGCATTGAATTCCTCTGGGTTTGGGGGACGATATTTAACTTGGCTCTTTCAGCTATTCTATTTTTTTTAAAGGGGACAGTAATACTTCCACTAATAACAATGGTGGGTTGTATTAATAATCCACTTTGTGATCCTGGGACCTCTTGGTGCCAGTGGACAGGGGCACAGGAGTACATAAAGATTTCAGAGCTCCCCTGGGAATGGGATCTCCATACTAGGTCATCAAAGAATGCCATGTAATGTCTCCAGTGAAAGTCAGCATCACACAGGTCATTTGAATTAATAGGAGATATGTGTACAGAAAATATGTGAAATGAGCTATTCTGTGTATTTGCTGAAAAATATGGTCTTAACCCTTGTAGTTAAGGACAGGTGTCTGAAAGGTACAATGCTTTCTGGCAAACTCTTCCAGACAGGAAATGGGAGACACTTAATTTCCCAGGGGATCACTATGTATTATCTGTCCTCCAATAGAAGCCTATTAGCATAGTGAGTCAAATGCTAATAAACAGCTTCAGTAGATAATTTCAGAGATAGTCTGTAGCTTCATTAAAAAAACAGTCCTGTAGCACCTTAAAGACTAACAATTTTATTTATAATTATATATGTTATTATTTTAGTTATATTTTGTTATATTTATAATTATATATAATTGTCCATAATCTGAAGAACTGGGTCTTCCCCATGAAAACTCATTACCTAACATATAAAATTGTTAGTGTTTAAGGTGCTGCAAGACTGCTTGCTTAATTTTATATATTAGGTAATGAGCTTTCGTGGGTAAGACTCACTTCACAAGATCTGATGAAATCGGTCTCACCCAGCAAAGCTCACTACCTAATACATGAAATTTTTAGTCTGTAAGGTACTACAGGGCAGATTGGGTAGACTTTTCAAGGTCATTAACAAGAGGTGGACAACAGGGAGAGGGAAGCTTGTTTAAGGGGATGATAAAAGACCCAGTCTGGCATATATGGTGGTCAAGGTAGATGCCCTAGCATCCCTCAGTGAAGAAGTGAACTGGATGTGGTTTGGCTTTACATAAAAAGGGATCACAGCCAGATGCAGCTGAAAATGCTAGAGAAAATGTTAGGTAGAATAAACTTCTTTAGAAAAAGAACAAGGTATTAGTTAAGTATAAACTATAAAGATCACATTTGGATTTTGTTGTCTATATGACCCTTTGTTTCCAATAGTTCTCTTTTCTGTCAGAAGACTCTCTGCCTTTTGTTAAAGAAACATATGTGCCCTTTCTCTGTAAGCACACCAGAGGATGGTGCACTAAACAGAGCAGGGATCCTGAGTTAATTTTACTACACTGGTGGGCATTGTTCCTATGGGAGCAGACAACCTGAGAGTTTGGCCAGTGTTTAGTGGACCAGAGGCTACGCATTCCAGAGGGATGCTTGGAGGACTCAGGAGTTGTGTTCCTACTGCTAACCTGTATAGAGAGAGTAAGGCTGGCAAAGACCTAGAAAGCCGCACTTTTTTATGAGTTGGGTGAAGTCCAGGAGCTGACCCTCAGCAGGCACAGACAAGATTGCTTCATATTATGGGCTGTTGGTAGTAAGATACATCACTACCCTGTGTATTCCTGGGAGGCACAAACTCACCACATTTATGGGAGGATTTTAGTTTGTTCTGACTAGCAGTGTATTTTCCAGGTGGGTAGCATTGCTACATTGAAAAATGTCTTCATTTGTAACATGACCTGCCCTTTTTGGCTCTTTCTCTGCACCCAAGTGGCTGGGGGATCCTGAGGGCACAGGGATGTAAGTAACACCTCTCTTTGCAGGCATGGGTCAGTATAGAGCATGGTTTCCCAAACTGGGGGGTGTGCTCCCCTGGTGGGGGATATGAAGAAATTGGGAGGGGGGCGGGGCATGAGGCAACCCAGCCCTCCCCCATCATTCCCCCCCCCTTGTTTCTGGCCCTCTGTTATGTGGTGACCTGGCACAGCCACTATAAAAAAACAGGCAGCCGGCAAAGATCCATGTGGGAAGGTGAGTGTGAGTTGCAGGGGGGAGGAGGGAGGGGTTAGACAGGGGGCTAGGGGTGCCTGACTCAAGTAAGGGGGATGGGGAAGGGGTAAGAGTGAGGAGCTGGGGGTGCCTGGCTTTGTGGGAGGGAAGGGGCTGGGTCGGGCTGCTTGAAGGGCTTGTGGGGCTCAGGTGGCCAGCCGGCTTGTAGGATTCACGGGGCTTGGGAGGCTGGCCCCGGCATCGCAGGGGTCAGGTGGTTTGGGTGGGAGGCTGGACCTAGTAGTGTGGGGCTTGGGGTGGCAGGTGGGCAGCTGGCCCCAGCAATGTGGGGCTCGGGTGGCTCAGGCTTGTGGGCAGCAGCTGGCCCAGGCAGTGTGGGGCTGGGGAGGGTGGCTGGCCCCAGCAGCTGACATGCAAGCAGGTGGCTGGCCCCGGTGGTGCAGAACTCAGGCAGGCAGCTCTAGCAGTGCACTTCTGAGGCAGGTGGGTGGCTGTCGCGGGCAGTTCTGGTGGCTGGCATGGGGCTCAGGCAGCTGGCCAGCTGGGGCTGCACCAGGCACCCACAAGGGATCAAGAAAAATGATTTGTGCTTATTTTTAATGTTAAATAACATTTTTATATCAAACTTTTGTGAGTATTTCAAATTACAAATTGAATTTTTGTTAAAGGGGGGTTGGATGATGGCAAAGAAGAGATGGGGGCGTGAGGGTTTCTCAAAAATCAAAAGATGGAGTGTGATGCCATAAAGTTTGGGAACCACTGGTGTAGAGGGATGACTCACTGCCACAGTGCCTCCTACTGGTCACACAGGGAATTAGCTCTGTCCATTGGAGGACACTGCCTTCTGGCTGGTTTGTTGCCCGTTGTCACTGTGCTCTGCTCTCTCCAACAAGGCGCTGTGGACCCATGTCATGCTCTGGACATCAACATCTTCTTCAGGGCACTGCCTTCCAGTGGTGCCCATTGTTCCATTCTCGCCCCCTCCAGGGCTCTCATCAGTCCTCAGGCAATGCACCTGCCACTATAACCAACTGCAGTCCCAGAGTCTAACCCCTTGCCTCAGGGGCAAGCTGCCGCCTGTAAAGGCCACATTCTGGGACCTGGTGCGGTGCAAGGGGGAAGGGACTCTGTGGTGGCAGACTGGTCCTGCTCTCCTTCACTCTCCTTAACTGCCCTCAGTGTTCCATGGGCCCCTCCACTCGGACCCTTGCACCTTCGTGGCCCTTGTCTCAAGGCCACAGCCTGGCAGATATCAGCCTGGAGCCTTCCTCTCTCTCTCTGCTCCCCTGAGCCTGCCTATCTCTGTTCTGCCCAAGATGCTAATCCCTCACTGGTCAGGATCCAACTGCCCTCTGTTCTATTGAGCAGTTCCTTATATAAGGGCTGCCCCAGCAAGCAGCCCTTTGATTGGGTCCCTATAAGACTCTCTCTGACAGGAAGGATTTGTGCATCCTTCCTCTGGCCTGCTTTCAACCAGCATCACCCTTTGCCAGAGTGGAGCAGCTGCCCCATTACAGACAGGCTTGCACTTGAGCTTGGAAAATTTAGTTTACATTATTTTTAAAGGCCTTACTGGCAAGGGCACCATTTTGGGCAGGTCATGGGGAGCGAAGGGGGCAACAGCCATGCATACGGAGGCACTGCTTGGTATTCGTCCCATTCCCCTGACAGTCAGGGAGGGAAAGGAAAGTACACAGCTTGTGCACATGCCCTCACTCCTGGACAGTGAGGGGAGGGGGCAAAGGAGTCATTCATAAAATCTGTGCACTTTCCCCTCACTCCCCAATCGTCAGGGGAACAGGAGGAAGAGCAAGCAGTTTCCCAGTGCACATGGCTACTGCCCACCCGGCCCTCCTGAAGTGGTGCACTTGCTTACTGGGAAGCATGAGCAGTCAGAACTTTTATATGAGGAGAATAAGTTAAAACTTCAACCCGCAGAAATATTCCAACCTAACAGATGACTGATTTGTTATCTGATCCCAGAGTAAGCACTTAACAGCCTTTCTCAGAACTGAAACTACCAGCTGCTTCCATTTCACTGGTGGTTTATGACATAGAAGGAAACATAAAGGATGCTACAAAATAGAGTTTGGGTCATTTAAGTGATATAAGCCACAGACACAAATGGAAGGAAGTGATTTCTTGATGTTTTGGAAGATGTAGTTCATCTCCTTCATATCTTGCTGAAATTACTGTTTGTTCTTTCTTAGTATCTTTAGATGTGACTTTGCATCTTCTGCTTTCATATGGCAAGGATTCAAGACTATAACATCCTAGCACAACGCTGTTTTCACTGCTGTTAAGTACTTGATTTTACATATCTTTCTCTCAGGGCACTTTACAAAACTTGTTTAATTAAGCCTCACAGAACACCTATAAGGTAGGAAGTATTGTTACAATGTAGGCAGGGAGCGTAATTTAACTCTTCTGAGTCCTTATATACCATGCTGATCTGGAATTCTGTCATCAATGCTTTAAATAAACTTACTGATGCTTTCAAACCTGTGTGTGCTTGTCCGAGTAAGGATTTAATCCTCTGTGTTCAGCCTGTACCTAGTCACAGAGGGGTACCCATGTTAGTCTGTAGCTTCACAAAAAACAAGCATTCATGTAGCACCTGAAAGACTAACAGATTTTATTTATTAAGTAATGAGTTTTTGTGGGTAAGACCCACTTCTTCTGATTGGAGTAGATAATAAGAATCTAGTGCTTATATAGCAGGGGGAAGGGGGAAGGAAGTAAGTAAAAAAAGGGAGGGGGTGTCAACTTTCATTAATAGGACCAGTAGAAGATAGGCTTAACATAGATCTCAATTATCTTATGTATTACAAGGGCAATTTCCCCACCTTTGATATTCTCAGGAATGGCGCCCATCACTCTTAATTTACTTCTTCCACTGGTTCAATCTGAAGAAGTGGGTCTTACCCACAAACGCTCATTACCAAATAAATCTTAGTCTTTAAGGTGCTACATGGCTATAAAATGGCATTGTGATAAACAAGAGCATAGTCCAACTTCTCTTCTCACAAACACTCCTGCGAGTCTATTGAGGCCAATGAGTCTCAGATGCAGAAACGAAACTTTCTTAGGTACCAAGTATTATACATCATCATCATCAACAATAACCGTAGGCTCAGTGCCCATTGGTGTGTGATGCATCCCTCACTATTTCCTTCCATTCTTCCCTGTCCAGCACAGAGTGGCTTAGTTTCTGTAGACTAGCTCTGCACCAGTCTACTATATCATCTACCCATTCTCTGTGGGGTCTGCCTCTCCTATTCGAACAGTCCGTTATGCTGAATAAGCAGTCTTGATTTTTCATTCGTTGTTCATTCTGCAGATATCCTCAAATAGCTGTAACTTCTGTTTTGTAATCTTCTGCAGTAGCTCCTCTTTCAGCTGTATCTTCCTATATAATTCCTTGTTGATGACCTTGTGTCCATCCTATACTCAGGATATTTCTAAAACAAATATTATACAGTCATGTAGTATTTAATAGTAGCCAAAGCGGTAGTTGGAAGCTGGAGCTCAAAGATACTTTTTTTCAAGGACTCGACAGAATTACAACAAGGTGGCAGTTAGTAACTTGCCGATATCTTGGCAAGAAAAATAGTGTGGTTTATGATTAGCCTTTCACTATGCCAGACACAAAATGAATCCATTAAGTACAGTTATCCATCTACTCTGACATCCACAACACAGCAAAGTTCATCACAGACAGGACAGGGAATGAAAAAGTGTTGTGTCACATTAAAGCAGAAGAATGTAATTGCTATGTGCTCCCAGGCAATAAATAATAATACATTGAAAGTCAACAGCATTTTCCCTGCCACCTACCTCAAAAGGAACACTCTGATATAGTTAGTAGCATACGCATTATACAGATGGGTACACTGAGTCACAGGGTGGCAAACTGCTTTGGCCAAGGTCACAGTGAATAAGTAGCAAAATTTGGCATAGAACCAAAGAACATTACTCCCGCATGGAACATTCACTGACTTCCCAGGTCATCCTGCATATGGAGATCTACAGTGTCAGGACCAAAGTCTATATTCTACTATCTTGAGCTATGTCACTTGCTGTTAACAATATTCTTTACACATTCATGGAGAGTGGAAGGCTGCTCCATTTGGTTAGACTGGGGATGTTTATCCATAAATAGATCAAGTTTTGCTACATAAATCAGCTATGTACCCACCAAGTGTGTTAGCAAGTTGATTGGTTAAGTTACTTTTGCCATATCTGTGGTATTATCTCAAGCAAGGACTTTCAGAGCATGACATTCTAATGCTGCACAGATTGGTTGGCTGAGGCTTAGATTTCATTTCTAAGTGGGTTGTTATCAATGACATTTGGTCAGCTTAAGTGGCTGTAGTGAAGTGGTAGACACTAGAAGCCAAGTTGACGTCCAGGCTGATGTTTGGAGATTCAAGCAACACAAGGCAGCAAACCAGGTAAAGAAATTAAATGGAAATGAATCTGAGAATCAAGATATTTATCCAAAAACAATGATGTTTAGTAACCATAACTGCTGAATGTCAAATGTGTATTATAAACTAGAATCTGTTGTGTATATACTGATAGAATCTCTTCTCCACCCCTTTAAAATCTTTTGTCCATTTATTCATTCTTGTCATATTATATCATGGTAGTTTTCCGCATCTTCTATTTGAATATTGCCATTGTGAGGGTTGAGATGTGGAATCATAACTGAACCATTTCCCTTGTTTCCAGCCAAGGATGAAACGAATCCAGAGCCACTAAATGGACTTTGGGAATTGTTTAGGGATAGACGTGGAAGGACTCTGATCTAAAACTGAGGGCAGATAAACTGGCAGCTCCCCATTCTATAAATGAATCCATGAGTTGGAAAATGAATATATTCCCTGTATGCAGTGTTGCTCCCGGGATATTTGCCCCAACCTTCAGAAGAGCTCTGTGTAAACTCAAGTCTTGCCATTCTTATCTACAGAAGTTGCTCCAGTGGAAGATGTTACCTCGCCAACATTTTGTCTCGTGTTTTCTCTAATTACACCCCCATGAGGGTCGTTGGTTCAGTCCCCTACCCTCTTGGCAGGGCCAAACACCAACCTTTTTTTTTAAATGCCCTAAACAGGGCCCCTGAAGGATTGAACTCACCATGCTGGTTTTAGCAGGCCCATGTGCAAACCACTGAATGATCTCTCTGCCTCTCACATCCTGCTGCTTTGATTTTGCACAGCCACGCTAGGTGTGCAAAATTGAACTTTTGGAAGATCAACCCTGACTGAATTAATTTCCTGGTAAGTGTAGATGTCAGGGTGTGTCAACATGGGCACAAATCTTCGAAATAGCCATGCTAATGGCCATTTCAAAGATTACTAATGAGGCACTGAATTGAATATTCAGCGCCTCATTAAATTTAGGATGCTTCCGGACGTGGCACGGCTACACGGGGGTCCTTTTCGAAAGGACCCCACACCTTTCGAAATCTCCTTATCCCGCTCACTGATCAGAATAAGGGGATTTTGAAAGGTGTGGGGTCCTTTTGAAAAGGACTCCCATGGAGCCGCGCTGAGCCATGCACTTTCAAAAGTGGTGCTTTCAAAGCGCTGCATCTGGAAGCATCCTAATGCTAATGAGGCACTGAATAGTCAGTTCAGCGCCTCATTAGTAATCTTCTAAATATGGCTAGTTCATAGATTTGTGCCCATGTAGACACAGCCTCAGTGTTCCCTGTAAGCTGAGGGGAAATCTATGACATATGTGATTACCAATGAGGGACTGCCTGGTTCCTACTTTGCAACTTTAGATGTCTTACAATACCCTGTTTATAGCAACTTGCACCTGGGATACTCCCAACAGCCTTCCTGCATGCAGGTTACACCTTGGCCGTTTCTACACATGCCACTTTCTTTGAAAGTGGCATGCTAATAAACGACCCAAAATATGCTAATAAGGCACAGATGCAAATTCCCCATGCCTCATTAGCATAAGGTCACATGATTTGGAGTCCAGAAGACTTTCTTCCGGACTCCAAAATACCATTTAGAAGCGCAGCCCCCGGGGAAGGAGGGGTCTTCTGGAGGGAAGTCCTTCTTCTGGAGGCCCCTTCTTCGTGAAAATTTTTGGGAAGAAGGGGCCTCTGGAAGGAGGACTTCCTTTTGGAAGACCCCCACCCAGGGGCCATGCTTCTGAACGGCATTTTGGAGTCTGGAAGAACATCTTCTGGACTCCATAT
Organism: Carettochelys insculpta; assembly: GCF_033958435.1. Taxonomy (NCBI): domain Eukaryota; kingdom Metazoa; phylum Chordata; order Testudines; family Carettochelyidae; genus Carettochelys; species Carettochelys insculpta. The sequence goes on from NC_134140.1 coordinate 12,370,666, forward strand.
CACGTGACCATATGCTAATAAGGCATAGGGAATTTGCATCCACACCTCATTAGCATATTTCGCTCTGGAAGTGGACTGTGTATAAACGGCCTCTCAGTCCTGAACTTTTGCATAGAGATATGTCTTTTACTGATGACCCTCCTTTAAGGGAACAATATAAAACAATTTAGCACCTTAAATGGAGTTACCCAAACACTTTAACCCACTAGATTAGATAAAATAATAAATTTTATTAATTACACAGAGGTAGATATTAAATAAGTGCAAGCAATGAAGTGTAAAAGTCAGAAATGGTTACTGGAAAATGCTTTCTAGTGTTTAATGCTATTTTTACACAGCAGCATTATTTTGAAATAAACTATTCTGAAAGAAATAATAGTGCTCAGCTATTTCAAAATAGAGTGTCTGCACACAATAAAGATTATTTTGAAGTAGAGCCTTTGGAACCACTATGGCTTATTTCAAAATTGGCTCTATTCCTTGTCTGCACAGTCCCTATTTCAAAATAGTTATTTCAAAATAGGCGCTATTCCTCCTGGAATGAGTTTTATCTATTTCAAAATAAGCCAATCACCATTTCAAAAGTATTTCAAAATAGCGGTTGAATGGCGTAGATGCTAGCAAATTTATTTTGAAATAATGGCTCTTATTGGCTACGTCTACATTAGCCCAAATCTTTGAAATGACCATTACTAATGAGGTGCTAAAGTACATATTCATCGCCTCATTAGCATGCCGCCAGACGCGGCACTTCAAAATTGCCACAGCTCGCTGCCACATGGCTCGTCCAAATGGGGCTCCTTTTCGAAAGGACCCTGGGAACTTCGAAATCCCCTTATTCCTGTCATCAGATAGGAATAAACTTTTCCATGCTAATGAACTTTTCCACTGGAAAAGTACCATTAGCACTAAACTGAAAGTCTGATCAATCATGCTTTTAGAAGCATTTGGTGAGAAAATTTGCTTTAAATCTAATATTGTTTGTTAAGTTAGTGTATGTCAAAGTTACTGTATGTCATAACTTTGACATACATTAACCTAACAAACAATATTAGATTTGAAGCAAATTCTCTCACAAGCGAATGGCCATTTCAAAGATTACTAATGAAGTACTGAAGTACATATTCAGCGCCTCATTAGCATGCCGCTGGCCGTGGCACTTCGAAATTGCCGCAGCTCACTGCCGCACAGCTCATCCAGACGGGTCTCCTTTTCGAAAGGATGCTGGGAACTTCGAAATCCCCTTATTCCTATCAGCAAATAGTAATAAGGGGATTTTGAAATTCCTGGGGTCCTTTCAAAAAGGAGCCCCGTCTGGACAAGCCGCGCAGCAGTGAGCTGAGGCAATTTCAAAGTGCTGCGGCTGGCAGCATGCTAATGAGGTGCTGAATATGTACTTAAGTGCCTCATTAGTAATCTTCAAAATGGCCATTTGCATGGTCATTTCAAAGATTTGGGTTAGTGTAGACATGGCCATTTTGAAATAACTTTGCTCTAACATACATAAACTTTGACATCCACTAACTTAACAAACAATATTAAATTTAAGCAAATTTTCTCACCAAAATGCTTCTAAAAGCATGATTGATCACACTTTCAGTTTAGTGCTAATGGTACTTTTCCAGAGGGAAACTATTTTGACACTTTTCAGACTAGCTTGAATCATGAAGTATCAGACTTTGAAGCCATGATATGATGATGTATAGATAAACTACTTTATACCACTTTTATGTGTGTTTGTGGGGTGGTTACTGTATCAGGGTTTTGTTGACAAACTGGTGGAACATCCACACACAAATGTGTTTTGTCAACAGTATGTCCACAAAAGTTGGCACTTCTGCCAACAACCTTCTGCCTCCCCCAGATGAGGAAAAGCACCTTTTGTTGACAAAAATCTGTGTGGATGCTCTAGTAGAAACCTTCTCTTGACAGACAGGGCATTGAGAACAATGAGCAGACCAATCTGCTGTGCTTCTGAGGCCCTGTTTTGTCAAGAGAGCATCTGGGCAGTCCAGCCACTCTGTCAACAGAGCAGAGTGCTCTTCCAGTTGGCTTTTGTGTATGGCTGCACTCCGTCATCAGCAGTTTTATTAGGAAATCTCTTCTGACAGTGATGTCTGTCAGTAGTAGTAGGCATCCTTCAGTCTGCATAGACGATGGATCGCGCCCTTTATAGTTTCAATTGAGGACTTCATTTACAGCGTCTACTGTGACTATGAAGACCCACATGAGAGTGACAGTCCCTGCTGCATCTCTTGCAGATGTGGTGGGTGTCTGGCAAGTCCTTAGTCCTCGTCTGCTAGCTGTCTGATCCTCATCTCGCCCTTCTGAAGGCCCTTGTTTAATCCCTGCTTCCATCTGCTGCGGTCGTCTGCTAGTTCTTCCCAGTTGTCCAGCTCGATGTCTACCTCTCTGAGGTCTCTCTTGCAGACATCTTTGTAGCGCAACTGGGGGCGGCCGGGAGGTCTTTTGCCAGAGGCTAGCTCACCGTACAGGATGTCTTTTGGAATCCTTCCATCATTCATCCTGTGGATGTGGCTAAGCCAGCAGAGCCAACGCTGCCTGAGGAGGGTTTGCTCCAAGCTCAGGCTGAGACCCAAGAAGCTGTACCGCTCTAAACCTGCTGGAAGGCCCCGCATTGACACCAGAAAGACGGCAAACTCGGAGAAAGCTGAAAAGTTCAGAGAGACCCTCCAGGAAAATCTGCTCAGTGGCCCTGGGGGCGCTGATGTGACATCCGAATGGCAACATCTGAGGGATACAGTTTACAACATGGTCTTGTCGGTGTTTGGAAGAAGAGCTAGAAACACGAACAACTGGTTCGAAGCTAACTCCAACGAGATGATTCCAGTCATTGAAAAGAAGTGCACTGAGCTCCTGGAGTACAAACGCTCACCGAGCCAGAGTACCCAGCAAGCACTTAGAGCGGCCAGAAGAACAGTACAGCAGACAGCCAGTTGCTGTGCCAACAACCACTGGCTCCAGCTATGCAGCAGCATCTAGACCTGTGCTGACTTTGGTAATCTCAGAAGAATGTACGAGGGTATGAAAAAGGCATTAGGACACACCCAGAACAAGATGGCACCTCTGAAATCCAAATCTGGTGAAGTCATTGCTGAGAAAGCCAATCAGATGGAGCGCTGGGTTGAGCACTACTCCGAGCTGTACTCATGCGAGAATGTTGTGGTTGACGCAGCCCTCGATGCCGTCGAGCTCCTACCAGTAATGGACGAACTGGATCAAGAACCAAATGTGGATGAACTGAAGAGAGCCATCGACAGCATTGCAGCAGGAAAGGCCCCTGGTCAGGATGGTATACCACCAGGGGTAATCAAGTGTGCCATGGACACACTCCTGGAACCCCTACATGAGCTACTGTGCCTGTGCTGGAAAGAGGGTGAGGTTCCACAGGATGTCTGTCAACAGATTTCTATAGTGTAGCTGTAGCCATGTGATGAAGGTAGCTGACTTTGGAGTCTGATACAAAACCCAGGCAGGTAGAAAGATTTCATTTACTTTGGATCATGTCCACTATTTGCTGCATTTGTTTCTGAGCATAGATTAGATATGATAGATATGTGAACATACACATTCATTGGTCATTAGACCAATATCTTTTACTGGCTCACCTTCTGTCAAGATTAAACATTGCTCCCCTTCAAAAATGTGTCTCTTTTGCCAACACAATTTGGTCCAGCAAAAGATATTTCCTCACCCGCCTTGTCTCTCTAGGTCCCTGAGACAGGTACAGCTACAACAACTCTGCATTCTCTGGAAAACATAAGCTTTTAATTGAAAAACCTAAAAACCAAAAGGGCCGAAACATTCATTTTTGTGGATGACAGTGTCAGAATTTTCAGCAGAAAGGAAAAGCCATTTTCTGATCAGACCTACTGTTACCTTTTGGTGCACTCTCTTAAGAATATATCTTCCTTAATAAGCATGTTTTCTTTTTTTTCTGCATTGTGTACTCTTTGCTGTCCTGAAATCAGAGCACAGAGCTCAGTGGATGGGGAGCTAACTCGGAAGTCGTGTATGGGACAGTAGCAGCAAGTTGTTTCATACATCAAGGGAAGGATAGTTATACTGGCCTTCAAGAGAGGTCGCAAGCACAGAGTCAGGACAAAATGATGCCCTGATCTTGGTTCTGGACTCTAAGCAAAACTGAAATATAAACAGTAATAGTGTTGATAGTGTGTTCAGCCATTACGATTTATATTTTAATAACATCTAGAAATCTGAACTGATATTAAGACCCCACTCTACTAGACTCGATCCAGACACAACATGAGAAAAAGTTCCTTCTTCAAATAGCTTAAAAGCTAAAGGCCGAGGAAGATGTGGAGAAGTCACCTAGTCAAAGTCACAGGTCAGTGGCAGAGCTGCCATTAGAATGAAGCTCTCCAGACCGTGTTTTATCCTTTGATGTATACTACCTCTTTTGGTCCACCTCTTACCTCATAAATTAGACCTTATTTTCTGCCAGACTGCTAAGAACTTTGAATAAGAAGCTGACCTTGCCTTATTTTGTAAGTAGTTTGTGGTGGTGTTCTCTAAAGCACAAGGCATTGCCACACTATTTGCAGTGAACCCAATATACAATTTGTTTGATTTAGTGAGATCCCTCTGGGATTAATATAGATGCACTTCTGATACTTTCACGTCCAAGAACAGTAAACAGCACTCAATGCGCTGGCAGGGGGCCCTCAAATAGCACAGACGAAGAGTAAGGTCACACATAAGAGAGAAGAGGTCACTACATTATTGTTCTATTCTTCATTTTATTGATGGAGCCCTGAATTGCTAGGGAAAGCACGAGGTTTTTCAAGCTGTGATTATTTCTTTCAGCTCAAGTAGGCTTTATTTGGCTCCCAAAGCCAGCTTGTTCAAAATGTCAGTGTCAGCTGACTGCTAACAATGATTTGCATCTACATTCATTTTAAATTAAAGTAAATAGTTTGGTTTTATCCATGCTATTGTCTGACCAGCTGCCTCAATGAAAAGAAATATGGGAAAAAAATACTGCCATCAAAAATACAACCAAGGAATGTGCATATGTTTATGAACAATTTAGGCACAGTAGATCTGCTTGCCCCATGGTGATTTTTCATTCCACTTTTTCTAGAAACAGGACAGGTCCAAATTTAAAAAAAAAAAAAAAAAAAAGAAACAGAAATTGAAATTTCCACTTAATCCAAAGCTATCACTCCCTGCTCTGGTTCATAGCTATGAAGATACCTGCTTCATCCATGCTTTATGGAAAAACAAAATGTGTTTTCTGAAAGAGACATGGATTACGCAACTAACTCATCTAGTTCACCTTGCTCCTAATCTTGCAGATATCGCTCAGGAAAAAATGGCACAGATAGCAGATTCTGACCAGGCAGATTCTTGTATTGGCACCAGTGCCATAATGAACAGGCAACAAGCAGTTCTATGGCATCTTAGAGACTAACAAATGTATTACGTTATGAGTTTTCATGGGTGAAACCCACTTCCTTGATCCATAGGATATCTACTGTCCTCGCTTAGGTAAAGTTTCTACTGAAGCCAAAGGGAGTTTTGCTCAGGAAAGGACTTCAGGATTGAACTCCTGATGCAAAGCCTATTTAAGTTAATGAAAAGATGCTTACTGTTCTTAGTGGGTGCTGGATCAGGCCCTTGGGAGCATAACAGCTCTTATTCGGTAGGGTTTTCAAGCATGTGGCTTCAGTGGAATTACTCAGGGACTCAGTTTTAAGTGTATACTAAAGCAACTGGCTGAACTTGAAATCCTATCTGCATTAGAAATTATGCCCAAAAATTTCCAGTGATTGCAGTGGGGTAAGGACTTCAGCCAATCTGTCCTGAATCCAAATCTGCAATGCCTGATACGGTGGCAAAAATCCAATTGATTTTAGGGGAAGCAGGGTCTGGAATGTCTCATCTGTCTGTTATCAGATCTTGGCGTTTTGCTCCATTTACTGTATTTTCCATAAGATTACAGATTCCACAAATGGCAGCATAAAAGAAAGCAATAAAATCTAGGATTAATATAGAAGAGCACATCATTGTAACCAAACTGGAGGCCAGACACATATATAAACACATAAATATCCCTCTTTTTTCATTCCCATTTTGCATATGAGATTTCCTTTTCCAGGTGCACACTCCTATTGGCAGGTATTTAGAAAATAGCAATTAACAATATAATGAGATGGAATGAAGGGAAACAAATAGGATGACAACACAACAAACAAATCAGGACAGGGTTGGGGGTCATAGGCAGCTAAATAAAATGAATACTCAAATATCAGGACTGTCTCTATAAAAAGAGAAAGAGATTGTTTATTAAAGCTGTTTTCTTGTACATCTGTTTCTGTATTGTGTGCTCTATGCTTTTGTAGGGGCTGTCCCTATAAAACTGGGACATCTAGTCATGGCAGAAACAAAGAGAGTATGTGTGAGAAGAAAAAAGAAAGCAAAAAAAACCTGCGTGGATGAAAATGGAAAGAGTAAGGAGATCAGCTTACATGTGCTAGTTTATTTTCCTTAAGAAATATAAAATCCGAGATACACATAAATGCTGCTTTCTCCTATAACTGGAAGGTGGAGAGAGTGGAAATAATGTCCAAAGATAGGGGAAAGGTTTTTTGTTTTTTGGGTTTTTTTCCCGTCCTAATGAGAATCTGGTAAACGTATCATAAGCAGACATGTTCTTAAAAGGGTTAAACCAGTTTAAGGGATGAAGGAGCTAATGGTGGACCTGTCCTCACACTTTGGTCCTCAAGTAATCCTATTAAATGAACAAAATTTACTACACATCTATCTTCAGAGATTTTATCAGCACTGAAAGCTTTTAAAGTCAATATGTGATTCAATAAACCTTGTTCAACAATGTGGTAAAATATAACGGACAGTGAAGCCATTAAAAGACCTCCTAAATTAATGTATTTGCTCTACAGCCATTTCCTGAACAGAAAAAAGAAATCCCCTATAATATAAATGAAGGAAGGAACAGATAAAGGATAAGATTTTCAGACTGCTGGGGCTGCAGTTTTAAAAGGTCAAAGATATAATGCATAGTCTTATGTCAGTACAGGCACCTGGCCCTGACGACCTATCAAGTCCTACATTTCTATTTTTATATTCAAATTAATAGTGTTCTCCAGAACTCTAGTGATCACAAGTAATTCCACCTTTATCTCACTCTGGCTACATCTACACTAGGACACTATGTCAAAGAAGCCTATTTCGAAGTACGAACATCGAAATAGGTTACTTCGATGATTATCGTCAACACGTCCTCCAGGGCTGGCAACATCGACGTTCAACGTCGAAGTAGCTCTGGGGAACATCGAAAAGAGCCGCCCTGGAAGGAAAGACGGAGCATCCACACACACAAGATCCCTCTTTCGAAATAAGGGGCCAGGAAAGCCCACAGACTGGGTCACAGAGCACACTAGCCCTTCCGGGGCAGCTGCAAGCCACTCCCTTAAAGGGCTCCTCCCAGACACACTTGGCCTTCACCGCACGAGCAGCCCTGCGTTGGTGATACAAGCCTCGCAGACCTCGAGCCCACAGACATGGATGTCCAGCAGCAGCTGGAAGCCCTACAAGCCGCCTCCCATGGAGCAGGCGCCCTTCTAGATGCTGCCTGGGCAGCCACCCAGCAGCTTCTGGAATGGGAGCCCGCACCAGGAGATGCCCCCGACCATCGGGCCCTCCTCACCACCCCCCCCCGCCAGGTGCCTCGACAACTCTGAAGCTACCCCTCCAGCACCGAGTGGTGGGAGCACCTGGTTATGGGGGAATGGAATGATGGAATGTTGACCAGTGGCTGCGGAACTTCCACATGAGCCGGCAGACCTTCATGGTGCTCTGCCAGTGGCTCACCCCCGCGCTCTGGCACCACGACACCTGGATGCGGTGCGCCCTCCCTGTCGAGAAGAGAGTTGCAATAGCTGTCTGGAAGCTGGACACTCCAGACAGCTACCGCTCTGTGGGACAGCAGTTTGGAGTGGGGAAGGCCACAGTCGGGGCTGTCCTCATGGAGGTAAGGAGGCCTGGGGCTGAACCCCCTGGGGAGGGGGGCCTGGGTGAGGGGGGCCTGGGAAGGGGGCCTGGTGAGGGGGTCACACTCTGCAAACCCTCACAGGCACCCATGTTCCCTCCCCACAGGTGGTGCATGAACTCAATGCCCTGCTGCTGAAGAGGGTCATCCGAGTTGGGGACCTGGACGCGGCCATAGAGGGATTTGCCACCGTGGGATTCCCCAACTGTTTTGGAGCCCTTGATGGGACCCACATCCCCATCTGCGCCCCAGACCACAGTGGTGGCCGCTACATCAACAGGAAGGGCTACCACTCTGTGGTCCTGCAGGCCATGGTTGACAGCCATGGCTGCTACCAGGACATCTATGTGGGCTGGCCCAGCTCTGCCCACGATGCCTGCGTTTTCCAGAATTTGGGACTATGCCTCCGACTGCAGGCAGGGACCTTCATCCCCCAGAGGGAGATCCCTCTGGGGGAAACCACCACTGTACCCCTCTGCCTTGTCGGGGATGCGGCATACCCCCTCCAGCCCTGGCTTATGCGGCCCTATACAGGCCACCTCACTGATAGCCAGGAGTGCACAACGCCCGACTCAAGCATGCCTGACAAGTGGTCGAGCGAGCCTTCGGGCGCCTGAAAGGCGCTGGTGTTGCTTCCTGGCACGCCTAGACCTGGGCCTCCCAAACATCCCCCAGGTTGTGGGGGCCTGCTGCACACTCCACAACCTGGTGGAAAGCAAGGGGAAGCCTTTGTGCAGGGCTGGGCACAGGAGGCCGCAAGAGCCTACCCCCAGCCAGCTGCCACCCCGAGCCGCCAGGCCTACCAGGATGGGGTCTGGGTCTGGGAGGCCCTAAGGGAGTACTTTGACCAGGGGGCCCAGTGAGCAACCCCCCAGCCATCCCTGCACCCCGCCCCAGCGCCTACACCCCACCCTCATCAAAAGCACACAGGACACAGGTTTTTGGAAAAACAAAACTATCATTATTTACAGGAACAAAAATGTCGCCTCTTTTTGGCATATAATATTAGCAAATAAAACAGATTCAATTAAAATAATAACTATATACAAGTGGGAACATCACTAATAAACTATGTACAGGGGGGTCAACTATAAATAACTATATACAGGGTGGGGACAACTATGTACAGGGGGGAGACGTGGGCAGGCCACACATCGGGCCATCATTCTGGGGCGGCGGTGGAAGGGCGCGAGCCCTGCCACGTTCGGCTGGCTGGTCCCCCTCTCAGCCGAGGTCCCCGGTGAGGCCGGCTGGGGGCCAGGAGGATGGGGAGGTACGGCCGAGGAGGGTCCTCAGCCCCGGATGGCTCCTGCCCTGAGGAGATGATGGGTGGGGCAGCAGGCAGGGCAGCAGGTGGGGCAGCAAGAAGGACATCAGCAGGTGGGACAGCAGGCGGGATATCGGGGGGGCAGTTGGGCCACCAGCTCCTCAAAGGTGTTGGCCAACCAGTTGAAGGTGGCCATAAACTCCCGCCAGGCTTCCCAGCACCAGGTGGCCTCCCGCTGCTCAAATTGGAGCCTCCACTCCATGAGGTCCGCCTGGCGCCGGAGGGCCGCAGCCACCTCGGGGTCATAGTGGTGCAGCGGTGGCCCCAGCGGGGGTGGGCCCGTCCCGGGGCAGGCGGTGACCCTGGGCGTTGGTGTTCCGGTGGTCTCAGAGGGCTTTCTGGGACCCCAGATGGTGCGGCTGCAGAAATAGGGGAAAAGGGGGAAGGGAGGCCGTGAGTACCCAGCCTTGACCCGTGGCCCACCCCTCCAACCCCCCAAGGACCTGTGTCCCCCCATCCATCCCCCATTGGTGCATGCAGCGATCCTGTGGGTGGCCCCTTCTAGTGGTCTGCCCCTCTCCCCTCCCACCAGGGGTGGGGCACAGAACTGTCCATGGGTGGAGGTGCTGCTGGGCACTGGTGGCTGTGGCACCGTCCCTGTGCCATGGTGTGGCCGGGCCATGGCAGGCTGGGGTGTTGTGGGGAATTGTGGGGACCCCGGTCAAGTGGTGCCCCCGCCCCATGCTCAGGGGGTCTGTGCCCTGTGGGGTACGTACCTGACGGTGCACTGCCAGGATCAGGAGTTGCCCATCTAGCAGACACCCAGCTGGATTTGTGGGATGGGATGTCCAGCATGAGCTCCCCCTCCTCGCTGGACCACTTGGTGGCTGGGGTGGAGGATCCTGGCTCTAGCCCTGGGGGGGCAGGGCTGGCCTTCGGTCCTGACCCTGGCTCAGAGGCCGGCTGGGGCTCATCAGCCATGGTGTCAAGGGTGGCTGGGGGGTCGGAGGTGCCCCGGGGGCCTAGGATGGCCCTGAGCTCCCAGTAATAGGGGCAAGCAGCAGGGGCAGCCCCAGACTGGCTGGCCAAGTCCTGGGCCCAGGCGTAACCCTGTCGCAACTCCTTGACCTTACTCCTGACGTGGTCAGGAGTGCGGATAGGGTGACCCCGGGCAGCCAGGCCCTCGGCCAGCTGGGTGAACGCCTCTGCGTTCCGCTGCTTGCTCCCCATGACATGCAGCACCTCCTCCTCACTCCAGAGCCCCAACAGGTCATGAAGCTCAGGGTCACTCCAGGAGGGGCCTCCCTTCCTACCCCGCCGGCTGGAGGCCTGGGATGGCCCAGAGGGGTAGCTCTGGGGGGCGCTCGGGAGGCTGACTGGCTGCCATGGTGTCCCCCTGGGCTGTGCAGGGACACCTCGTGGCACGGCTGCTGTGTACATGCTGCCAGCTTCCTGCTACAGGGTTTCTGGGTCCCTGCGGCTTTAAGAACCAGTGGGTGCAGAGATCATAGAGCCCCGCAGGGGCTGGCCAGCACGTCTCAACCCCTCAGCTGATTGCCGCCATGGCGGACCCCACTATTTCGAAGTAGCAGGACGTGGATTGTCTACACACACCCTACTTCGACATTCAACGTCTTCTGATGGGAATAGCGATTTTGACATCTCGCCACTTAACATCGATTTGAACGTGAATATAGCACACGGCCTGTGTAGACGCGATGCATGCTATTTCGACATTGTGCTGGCTACCTCGAAATAGCCGGCTAGTGTAGATGCAGCCTCTGTGTATTTGCAGCAGAGTTGAACAGACTGAGTCATGCTAAATGAACCCTCTCATCTGATCCTCCCCAAACTCTGGGGAACAGCTGACTCAGGTTGTTTTTTTTTTTGTGTATGTGTCTAAGGCCCAGCACTCTGCTCACAGACAAAGGGTGTCAACCCATCACCTGAAAGAAGAAGCAGGTTAGAGCTGAAGTTTGGTTAGGCCTCTCTGCACTAGTGACCTTCCACATTTGATTATATAGAATGAAGAGTTGAGAGCCTGTTTTTTTTTTTTCCACTGATGTTCATGATTGGGCTCTAGCTACTATCGAGATATGAAGGGCACAATTGCGACAGAGAAAACGTGGGTCTCCATTCTGCTCTCTGGAGAACCGGTCGATCAATGGACATTCAGTAGCTAGCGTTGTCAGTTAGCATGGTTGTGTGTTCTCCCCATGTGCTTTCCCAGTGCTGCGCAGATAACTGTTTCACCAGACTTCAGACAGTATGGGTTGAACCTCTCTAATTCAGCATTCTCTCATCCACCAGCATCCATAATTTGTCATGATTTTAGTTAGCTGGACAATCACTTATCCTGGGTGTGGCCATGTTTCCTGCCATTCCATAAAGGTTGTTTGCAGCCACCACTCCTGGCTCTCAGGCTATGTTTACACTAGCCCAAAACTTCAACATGGCCATGCAAATGGCCACGTCGAAGTTTACTAATGAAGTGCTGAAATACATATTCAGCACCTCATTAGCATGCGGGCTGCCGCGGCACTTCAAAATTGACGTGGCTCGCCACCACGCGGCTCGTCCAGACGCGGCGCCTTTTCAAAAGGACCCCGCCTACTTCAAAGTCCCCTTATTCCCATCTGCTCATAGGAATAAGGGGACTTCGAAGTAGCCGGGGTCCTTTCGAAAAGGAACCCCATCTAGATGAGCTGCACGGCGGTGAGCCACGTCAATTTCGAAGTGCTGCGGCCGCCCGCATGCTAATGAGGCGCTGAATATGTATTTCGGCGCTTCATTAGTAAACTTCGAAATGGCCATTTGCATGGCCATTTCGAAGTTTTGGGCTAGCGCAGACACAGCCTCAGTGTTCTGTGCTGTTACTTAGCTGTAATTTACCCCTAAATGTCTCTGAGAGCCCAGTAAGCAGTGGAGGTGTTGGTAATGTGCTAGAAAATATAGACCTCCCGTGGACTGGCAAATTCTCTTGTTTGGCATCAGTCAGGTCCTGAGGGCACACAATGAGAGGTTCAATCTGTATTATCCAGAAAGACCACCGACTCAGTTTGATGGTGAAAGCGCTTGACCAAGCTTATTATCAAAGTAGCCTAGTGTTAAACAAGAGCTATGGACTGAAACATACATAAAGATGGATGCCAAACTGTCGGGCAGTTCTTGTCATCACCACTCTGCTGGAGTTATCCCCAGCTGGCTGGGGTGGCAGGAGGAGGCCCAGGGCCCTGGCCCGGGTCCATCACTCTTCCTAGGATGGATGGTACTGACTGCTCCTGAATACTGTACTGACAAGAGAGCAAGCTGACAAGAAAGTCATACGATCAGCTCACTGCCCCAGATTCATGACTGCAGGCGACACTCTGGATCCACTGTGTCTGAGCTTCCTCCACTGTCCTTTTGCACCTGTTCACCTGTGTGTGTTTGCTTGTGTAAATGTATGAGTTCAGAAGGGAATGAGTGCATGTGGGTGTGTGCTTGAAAACTCGTTCCCCTGATGTTGAATTTTTTTCATGGTCATTTTTGCATATAACCTTGAATCTTACCTTTGATCTTCCTCTTGTTCTCGCCCCACATGACAGTTCACCGAAGATGATTATTTTGGGAAGATATTTGTCACTCATTCTTCTCACATGACCAAGCCATCGTAGTCTTTTGCTGTTGAGGATCACAGTGGCATTCAATAAAATGCATATGACTGTAACTCTGTGGTGGTCTCCAGTGAAAATAAGGTAGCAGTTTTAATTACCAGCAGTACAGAACTGATATAAGCATGCATTTATTTTTTGACTGGAACTGTAGTTGGGTGTAGTAACCCACAGCTACCTTAGAATTTTATTAGAAGAGTGTCCTGTATCTCAAATTCCAATGGGATTGGCACCCAACATCTCATCACTAGCAGCTGAAGAGTTTATAGTTACAAAAAAAGAAGTCAGGCACAGCGTAGGAAAGAGATGCAAAGTACTTGCCTTGGGTTACACAGTAGGTCAGTGATAGACAGGAATAGCAACCGAGTCTGGCTCCCTATCTACTAGAACGCACTGCATCTCTTCTTGAGGTCTCCTGTATTTGTCTCACAAAAAAGTAGGGAGGAATGAGGCCAATGACATAGAAAAGAGGGCTTGTTCTGCCCCAATCCATGTTAATAGTTACATTTAGCAGGCATGGTTAATAAAATGACTATTAATGATACCAATAAGTTTCCATCTTGTGGCAGGAATAAAAATAAGGTATTAAAATGCTTGGAAACTTGCAGTCCCTTTTGATGGGCAGATCTCCTGGGCTTCGCTCATATGATGATGCATTTTCGTCCTTGGCTTGTTCTCTTTAGGACATTTTTCCCTTCTGTTTCAAGGCACTTGATTCTCTGTTGATTTATCTCTATTTTAAGGTCCCTTATCTCTTTCCCTTTCTATTTCTGCTTTCAGAATCTCTATCTTTCTTTTCTTTGGGGGTCTATTTCTCTATGTTCTTTCTCTCATTTTCCATGTCTGACACTGTAATTCCCGCCTCTCTACCAACCTTAAACAAACAATGTGATAGAGTGAACAGTACTGGAAAATGTTTCCATTCTTCCATTGAATGGAAAAGTGACCTACAAATAGATGAACAAAAATAAAGCAGATGTGGTTTTATATGCTAAATGCCCCTTATAGCAAAAGGCACAAAGCACTAGGGGTGAGCACAAAACACAGATTAAACTAACCTCGTTCTCCTATATGTGGTCCCTTGAAAGTATGCACAAGTATTTATTTGCCTTTACGGCTGGATCTAAATGGAGCTCTGCCCAGTGCTGCTGCCTGCAGAGCTATGCAAAATGAGCTTCTCAGGATTTCAAATGGCTACCTATTTGCATACTCCTGAATCTCATTACCATAGCCACATGAGAGTTTGGCACCGGCAGACAGCGTTGCCAGCACTGCAGAGGCCATGTGGATGTGCCTCTGCTGGCTAAACCCCCCTTCTGTCACCAGTCCCCTATGCCTGAAACTTCCTGGATTTTTTTTATCAGATAGACAAAACAGACTTTGATGAACCCCTCATGCTTTATGGAAAATGGGTTATGAATATAAATACACATAACTCAAAGATGCTTTGGACAAAACAGCTCTTGTGGTATATTGTTTTATTGTTAGAATCTACAGAATCTCTGTCGTGTGTGTGTGTGTGTAGTTAGAAGTATGGAATGTATATCTGTTTATAGTTGCAAATGTATTCAAGAGAATCATTAATGGTGTTTCTGAGACTATGGGGACTGGGCAGTCAACCTGATGCTTGCAAATGGCTTTGTCCTGTAGGTCTGGACAGTGTTTGGTCTAGACAGATATATGAACATACCATCTGGTGTAGGTCTCCATTCTGGAATTCAGGTTGTTGTTTTTTTCTGTCCGAGGGAAGGGGAATGCTAAAACAAAGAGTTCCTGCCCGGGGGAAAGTCCATAGAAGCAATGGGAATCTTTCAGCTTCTTTGTATCCAGCCTGCCTTGGAAATTGCCTGACACACCATAAGAGAGAGAAGGAACTTCACAATGAACTGGAGACCTGGTCAGGATCAGAACATTTCTGACTTGAAGCTTTCACCTGATATAAGAACATGTAACTAAATTTTTAGTGGACTGAAACTAGCGATGCATTTCCTTTTATTTTAATGCAATTCTTGTGTTTATGATAAAGCCCAGTTTAAGTGCTTATCTTCTAGGGAGGGCTACCACCGCGCGTATCTCCCTTTCATGGATAAAGAGGGCTTACCTAATGAGCTTCTCCTGTGCAAATCTTTTGCACAGACAGAGAGATTTATTTGGGGGTTTGATACCTTTTGGGTGTTGATTTTCTGGTGCTGTGGCCTAGAACTGCAATTTCCCAGACAGGTGGTAAATCAGTGTCTGCACTGCTCCACAGAGAGCAGTAATCCCAATTCTGTGCCTTGGCAGAGGGAGAGCAGAGGATTCAGCCCAGCAGTACAAGGTGATGGTGAGCCCCAGAGAGCAAGAAGGAGGGTATCATTGGCATGATCAGCATGTGGGGGAACACCACAAGGAGTGCAACACCCCTGTGACTGCACCCCATCACATAGATGCCTTCATTACTGTTTCCTTGTGCCATGGAAAGCAAAAAAAATAGTTTGTCAAAAGTCAGTTTTATGTCAAAAGCAATTTAAATTGAACAGTTACAACCAGCCCCCAAACTGTGTTTAGTTCTGCTCCTCCTTAAGGGAAGACACTCATAGCTATTTAAGCAACTAGATGTCCAGGCCTCAGATAGACACTCAGATGTATCACTGTTCAGATCAGAGTAAGCAACCCCTGGCACACATGCCAAGAGTGGCATGTGAGCTGATTTTCATCAGCACATGAAGCGAGAGCTCAGCCATGCCCCTCGTCCCCCATACAGATGGAAGCTTGCTGAAAACAATGCCACCTATGAATTAACAAAAGACCAGCTAATGCTACCAACTATTACCTAAATGGCACAGCTCTGCATCTTAAGTTATTTATTAATAAAGTTGTTGATAAGTAGGACTATTAGTGATTTTAAAAAGTATCACCTGTATTGTGACCATACATAGAGGTCAAAAGGTCAGATTTCAGCACCCCACCTTGGAAAGCTGGTAGATGAATGTGAGATGTAGGAAGAAATGTGGCATGGTTTTAAAACTGCATTATAATCCTACTACTAGCAGTAGGCATCCTTCAGTCGTGTACCTCGGTGAGATAAAGAACATACTCACTTGATCTTGTGGCACCTGTGCTTCTGGATGAGGAGACCCACTCAAGAGACACAATCTCTATCACATTTAAAGATGATGTTTCATCCCTTTGGGATTTGCCTGCTGGGATCTCTTTTCTTCTCTGCTCAGCTGGAATATTCCCTTTGATAACGCCAAAGACCTTTGTTGAAGTCTTGTTTTCAAAGGCTGCAGCCTTGAGTGTGATCTTCCCAGTTTATTCACATCCATTTCCAATTTCTCTGAGGTTTTGCATGCATCCTTGAAACATCCTGCAGGTCTTCCTCCAGATGCCAATTCACAGTTGAGAATGTCCATTGGGTCGTGTCCTTCATTCATTCGGCACACATGCCTGAGCCAGGGGAGATATCTTGGTTGAAGGAGTATTTCAGACGTACCAGCCTGCCTGAGAAACTCAAAGATCTGACTACGGCAATTCTCTCCTTTGCTGAAAGGGTATAGGTCATAATGAAACTACACTATAAGGGCTACCATTTTTTCCTTGTTTTCTATCAGCCATTTGGTGAACCAAGAGCAAAGATTTGTTCCCAATTCTGTTGCTTGCGTAACCACCTTTTTGAGCCAAATTTCAGCAGCTTTATTTAGAAATGGGAAAGTTGACAAGAATTCATATTTCGCCTTTCTGTCACTGAAGCCATTGATGTCATAGTTCTGACACACGTAAGGAGTGATGGATAAAGTATGAAAGAGCCTCTGCTGGTTTGCAAATAAGGACAAGTAAACCAGATCAGATTCCATAAGGGCTAATCGGATCCTTAGCCCTGAAACTCACACTGAACCTTTACCCAAGTTCAAATATTTTCCAATAGCTCATTTCGCCATTTTTTCTTTTTTTCTGTACCTCAACATTTCTTGGTAGCCCAAGCCAACGCTGCTTGCTTGACTCCCTTGAACAGTCCCACTGAAAATCACTCACATGAATATGGTCTACAAAACTGAATTGCAGAAACATGAGAGGGGTGTTGCAGAGGGAATTTGTAAGAGGGAGTCCCAGTGACATCAGCCAGTATGCTTAGGAAGGGTCCCATCACCTATGCCACAACTTCTCCTGTCTCCTCCACCTGTATCTGTAGTCAGACAGATCACCTGACCCTGGATACCTCTATCCAGATCCTAGTGTGACTTTTCAGAGACTGTGGGCTGCCTGTCCCACTTATAGAAAACCATGGTGGGGGTATCCAATATGAAAGGTGCCTGTGGGTGGAATGTCTCAGGAAGCAGGTGAGAGAGCTACAGGAGGTGGTGGCTAGGCTGAGGAGCATCTGTGCCTACAAGGAATTCCTTGGGAGTATTCTGTGGAGACTTCCATGCCTGGGGAAGTTACAGAAGACTGCTGACATGCCGCTGTGGGGGAGAAGGAGATTGTTCTCTCACAGGGAATTTGCTGGCAGCTGTTCACCTATGGCATCAGTCATGGCATCCCTGCTTCCAGCCCTCCCATCATGGTGCTGTGGAACCATTACACTGTCCTCGCCAAAATAGAGGAGGAACCACCCCTTAGATAGAGGAAGAGAAGCCATGCACTCCACAGCAGGGAGGCCTGAAGCCACCACTCCCAAGAGGAAACGCAGGGTAATGGTGGTTGGAGACTCTCTTCTGATGAGGACAGAAACACCCATCTGTCACCCTGACATGGCATCCCATGTGATATGCTGCCGGCCAGGAGCCCATATCTGAGAGCTTATGGAGGGATTATCAAGGATCATCTTGCACTCTGATTACTAGGCAATGCTACACATCCATGTGGGCAAATGATACTGCAAGATATAGCCCTGAGCAGATCAGAAGTGGCTACAGGGATCTGGGAGTACAGGTGAAGGAGTATGTAGCTCAGACAGTGTTACCTTTGATCCTTCAGGTAAAGGACAGAGAGAGATAGATGCATCCTTGAGGTGAATGCCTGTTAGCAAAGATGGTGTCCCCAGAAGGGTTTTGGCTTCCTTGAGCACAGGATGCTGTTCCAGGAAGAAGGATTGCTAAGTAAAGATGGGGTCCACCTATGAAGGAAGGGGAAGAGACTATTTGCATACAGATTGGCTAACCTAGTGAAGAAGGCTTTAAATTAGCTTTGACAGGGGCAAGTAACCACAGCCCACAGGCAAATCGTAAACATGCAGATCTGGGAGATTGGTCAGAAACCAGGTGGGAGCAAGGTTGTAATAATATGGATAAAAGCAGAGACAAGACAGAATGGGTGGGGGGGGCAAAATCAAATCAGGATCTTTGTTGTCTCTATACTAATTCAAGAAGTTGGGGAAGAACCTGGAAAAAATTGAAATGCTAGTAAATAAACACAACTATGACATTGTCGGCATCACAGAGACTTGGTGGGATAATACAAATGATTGGAACTTTGGTCTAAAAGAAAGGAGAAAGAGAGGAGGTGTTTCTTCATGTGTACTAAAAATGTATACACTTGGACTGAGGATGAGAAGGACATAGGAGACAGACTTCTTGAGAGTCTTTAGGTAAGAATAAAAGGGATAAAAAAAGGCGATGTCATGCTAGGAGTAGTAATACACACTAATTAACTAGGAAGCAGAGGTGGCTGAGGCTTTCCTATTCAACAACTAACAAAATCATCCAAAATACAGGACTTGGCAGTGTTGGAGGACTTCAATTATCCAGACATCTGTTGGGAAAATAACACCAGGACACAGATTATTAGAATGTTATATTTCAGAAGATGGAAAAAGCTGTTAGGGAATCCTGGTGTAGATTTCATTACAAAACAATAGGGAAGAACTGGCTGAGAATTCGAAAGTGGCAGGCACCATGGGTGAAAGAGATGGTGAAATGATGGAGTCCATGACGCTAAGGAATGGTAGGAACGAAAACAGCAGAATAAAGACAATGAATTTCAGGAAGTGATAGCCACCCTGAGAAGACTGATCTGCAGAAGCCATGTGGGACAAGAAAGTATGAAAGGTCAGCAGATGTACTGGAAGGAGCAAGAAACCCAGTAAAAACACACAACTGAGGGAGTGGAGCTAGTGGTGGAGAGGGTGGGGCTGTTTCCGCTTCCAGAGGTAAATAAAAAGCAGAGCTCACAATGCTCACTACCTGGAGAAATGCTTTCCCAAATTCTCAGGGCTTTCAGGGGGTGCTGTGCAGTCCTTTCCCTAAGGGGTTTGACTCAGCTGAGGAACAGAAGGACCTAGACAGCGATGCTGGCTACCTTTTCAAATTCCTGGGGCTTTCAGAGTGTATGTTCAGGGTGAGGGGTGGGGTGGCATCTTGGGATATCTGGGAAAGAGGCAGCAGAGCTCACAGTGCTGACTAGATAGACTACCTACCTGTGAGTGATAGAAAGCCTCCTTGGAGCATCTCTGGAACCCAATAAAGTCAACAATACTTCTGCCTGGTACACAAACACTCAATTTCAACCTAGAAGGGGTGAGGGGTCAGCAAAAGTTGTTCATTGGGCTGGAGTAATTATTTCAAGGTACAGCCCTCTTATCCCACATTCTCAAGCTTGGCGGTGTGACCTCTCAGGATTTTCTTCTGAAAAAAAGGGCTTTTTTCTCAAAAAAAAAAAAGCAAACAGTGTAGACAAACCCTAAGACAGATGATAATAGCAGGGGTGAGAATTGTTTACACCCTCTTCCTAGCTTGTACTCTACATGGCAGACTAAAGTTATAGGGGATTTTGAAGCAAATATTTGTTTGGCAAATACCTCAGGCTAGTGCAACAAGTATAGAAAGTCAGAGCCTGTGTCTGTGGAATAGAGTCATTACCATTATTTGTTCATCATTATCCTTGATTAGGTGGGATAGCTCTGAATTTTAGTCCTGTGGTTTTAGTGCTTAGAAACAGCTGCAAAATATGGCTGTATTTCATAGGAGACTCCTGGAAAAACTCAACCTTTGGCAGAGAACAGAACTGCCTTCAATAGAAACCAGAGGAAGCACTCATTAATGATAATGTGAGCTCTGAATGTGTTTTTACTTTTTCTTTCCTCCTTGTTGCCTGCTGCCTGGTGGCTCTAAATTGATCTCCAGATGGTTTTCCATGTTAATTCTTATCAGGATTCAGATGTAAGCTAGAAGAGTGCAGAACATTGTCAGGGATTCTTCCCAGCTAATAATGTGGAAACTTTAGCTTGTTCAGAATTGGCGCGTAAAGTAATGGTTTGAAGGTCCACCTCTTGATTTTATCCTGTTATAAAATATAATCAAATCCTTATAAACATTGTCACAGTGTATGAACAAATTAAATCAGTCAACTAATATTGTGAGCTGGATGCCACTGTGAGAATGTGGTGTAAGAACCAGAAAAGAACAGAAAGGAAGCATAGTTTTGGAATCAAGACCTGAGCTAAAGGGAAGAGAAGGTGCTCAAGAGGTATGGGACTGCCTTGGGACTTGAGGGACCTTGGTTTGATTTCTCACTCTGCGATATAGACTTCCTGTAGAATCTAGGAAAAGTCTTTTAGATTCTCTGTGAGTGAAATCCCCATCTGTAAAATGGGCACAACAGCACTTCCCTGTTTCACAAGAGTGTAGTAGACTTAGTACATGGAATATCTGAAGCTGGCAACCTTCTCTGCTTATTGTCTTCATTTTGTAGATGGAAGCACTGAAATACAGGTCTCCTCCAAGAGATGTCCTGGTGGCTGCTCTCCTCCAGGTCCAGGTGCATTCCTGTGTCTTCAATTACAGATTCTTTCAGAAATTCCCATACGAGCCATGCACATGTGTAACTGCCCACAAACAAACTTGAACCTGGGTCCCTTGAAGCTTCATGCAGGTGCCTCGGCAGCTTGCACTAAAGGCTAGCTTGCTCTCAGCTTAGGCTGTAGAGGACACTTATTCTCTGTGAAGTGGTCTAGGTGCCACTACGTGGGACAGTGAACCACACATAGGCATGTGGGTTACATATACACGCTGACACACAATGCTGACACCAATGAGCCTCAAGCCTAGTCTCCCAAATTTTTACAAGCAGTGTAAAAAGTCACAAGGTCTCCCCTATGTTGTGTGGGTTACACACACAGTGCCTGTCTTGTGAACTGTCAGTGGCTGAACAGCATGTGTGCCGCCCAGACATCTCAATTTCTTCCGCTTCCTCCTGAGAAGAATTGCCTCCAAACTCTTCTAAAGACATAAAAGCATTAAATAACGGCTGGCTTTCTCCCCTCTCAGGGGCATACGTCTGCCAAAAGATCCCAGACAAATTTGGCTCTGTTAGTTCCAGCCATCCATGGCTCAGCACATGCAATTTTCCTGGCACCTCCGTCCCTAACGGCTCTTTGGCATCTGCACACCCAGTTGCTGGGACTTAGAGCTGTCTGTTGGTTGCCCATCAGAACCCAGTACCTACATGTGCTATGGCACCAATGCCACAAACCGCTCCTGCAAAGCGACACACAAGACTTCAGCAACGATTCTGTGCCTGTAACTTCAGCTAAGGACCTGAGCAATGCCAGGTACATCTGCTAGTCCAGTCCATATAGGTTCTTTTATTGTGCTCTTCATTGTAGTATCTGAGCGCCTTCCAATAGTGCATCAAGCAACGTACTACAGAGCTGTAATGTGTTGGTCGTTCTCTCATCCTCTAATACGGGGGAGAAGTGTCTGCACTGTAGTGTCTTGCTTTGGCAGGTTTATTACGGCATGAGGATGCTGGGGAAGTTTAATCTACATGGTTCTATGTATTTATGTTACAAAATGTGAAGTCGAAGAATGAGCCTTGAAGCTGGAGAAGATGGTACTGAGCTTTCTGATTGTCCTTAATTCCAGAGAAAGCTCATTCCACAAATTCAGATCAGCCCCTGAGAAAGTTTTATCTCCTTCCCTTATTGTAGAGGGTTCCATTATGCTTGGCTGACATCACTGAGCCTGGGGTTTCACCCACAGAAATGGAGGGTCAAATAGTGACAAAAAATAGAATCCAGGAATGCTCACCTAGGCCCATCTGTAGTGAAAACTGTCACATGGACTATGGGGTCTTACAGCTTACAGCCGGCCAAATAACAAACTTTTGTCCTTCCGAAAGTAAAATTACTAGTATTATTGGGAAAACTCTGGGAAAATTAAAGAAATGATTCATGATCTGGACAACAGTTCTCACTGAAGAAACTTGGAGCTTTTAGGTAGTCTTCACAGATTTGGAAATAATAAGACAACCAGTTTTCTTCAAAAAATATTACTTGGGATTTTCAAACAGCTGTCTACTCACTCATCTATTGAAAAGAAAGTTCATTGCTCTCCTGGGAAAGGATGTGGGGATGGAGTTGAAACCAAAAATGTTTTCAAATGCTTCATTTTTAAGTTTACTATAACTCTCGTAAGAGAGCAGAGACTCTTAAATCCATTAGCTTTCACACTGTGTAAACATATATTCTGACTTTTCCTCTGGGCAGTTCCTCATTTCAGTTCTAGTTTTAAATTATAGATATTCTGCAAAGAACAAATAATCATATAACAGAGCCACTGTATAGCATGGCAATTAAGTCACTATAAAGGCAAACTCCACCTGAAGATGCGATTGTATTTGTGAAAGCAAAATTTCTTGAGGCTACTGATAGTGACGAAAACATGGCAATAGGTCCAGCTTTTCAGTACTAACATATGAGAGCTCATAATTGCGCAATAAATATTTATCTGATTTATTGATCCACGTTTCCTTCACGTATTTATTTTTCTTATCTCTTGGATTTTATTGAAGGCAATTTTTTTATAACAGAAGGCGGGGAAAGCTACTGGGGAAAGGCAGTTCTAGATTTGATTTTGATGAATAGTGAAGAGCTGTTGAGAATGCGGAAGTGAGGGCAACTTGGGCAAAGGTGATCTGACAAGTGTGGAGTTCGTGATTTTACAGAATGGCAGGAGAGAGAAAAAAATAGAATAAAGATAGTAGATTCAAATAAGGACGACTATAGCGAATTCAGAAGCTGCTTCTAAACAAGCAAGTTCTTTCTAAAGATCCAGTGGAGCATCTACACGCAAAAAGCATTCTTTTGAAAGTAAATTGAAAAAAAATGAGGTGCTCCTTTTGAAATCACTCTTCCTTTCCAGTTTCAGGGTGCATGCCCCCTTTTGAAAGAAAATGTGTGTAGATGCTCTGCAAGCCCTTTTTTTCGAAAGAGCAGTTCTCATGGGGGTTGATATTTTGATCCCTGGCCCATTCTTCCGAAAGAGCAGAGGGGCTGTGTGGACACTCTTTCGAAAGAGCAGATCACTCTTTTGATCTGCTTTCTTATGTGCGGGAGCACTCTCTCTAAAGAAGGTATTTCAGAAGAGATCTACTAGAAGGGCTTCTTTTGAAAGATTTCTGTAGCGTAGACATAGCCAGGGAGTTGGTAGATAAGATTCTACAGAAGCAAGTTGAAGGAAAAAAGGTGTTCAAGAGTTGGCAGTTTTTCATAGAGACATTAATTAAAGGCACAAGACCAAACTAGCCCATTCTGTAGGAAAGATAGGCAATAGATCATGATGGCTTAGTCAGGAGAGCTTCAGTGATCTGCAGCTCCATAAAGAATCCTACAAAAAGTGGAAACTAGGTCAAAGGACGAATATTAATAAATAACAGTACATAGGATGAAAATCAGGAAGGCCATAGCACAAAATGAAATTTAACTAACTAGAGACATAAAGGGTAACAAGGAACATTCTGCAGATGCCTTAGAAACAAGAGGAAGACCCAGGACAGGCTACTCTTACTCAGTATAGTGATGGCAGTGGATGGGAAGAGGAGAAACAACAAAAAAATGTTGAAATAGCAGAAGTGTCAATTGCCTTTTTTGTTTCAGTTTTCACAAAAAAAAACGGTTGGCAGCGGTTGCACATCAAACATGCTGAATGCCAGTGGAAATTATGTATGATAAGAGGTTAAAATAAGGAAAGAAAATAATTAAACATGACTGAGATGAATTAGATGTCTTCAGATCATCAGGACTTCTGAAATTCGTCCTAGAATACTCAATGAACTGACTGAGGAGGTTTCTCCGCAATAAGCTGTTATCTCCAAAAAGGTCATAGCAGTGAAGATACGAGAGATGCCCGAGGTCTGAAACAGGGAGAGTATTGTGCCCATATATAAAAAGGTAAATAAGGCCAAAGTGTGGAATTACAGACAGGTAACTTTAATTTCAGTACCCCAAAAAATAATGGAGCAAATTATTAAGCAACCAATCTGCAAACACCTAGAACAGGGGGGTCAGCAAACTTTTCGAAACAGAGTTCTGAAATTTGACCTTTTGATTTGTATGTATGGCCTGAGTGCAGTCATACTTTTTAAAGCCACTACTAGTCCTACTTAGAACAGTTTCATTAATAAATAAAGATGCAGAGCTTTACCGATCAGTGCAGGGGTTGGCCACAATATAGCACTGATTTTTGCAAACCCTCAGCTTTCAGAAAGGAGAATCAGGCTCTGCTCACCTTCCACACGTTAGCTTGAAATCGTTGGTTGGGGGGTGGATTCTTACTTGCCTCCTGGATTTTATTTCCTTATTTTGAATGAAATCCCATTTAATTCTATGTAGCCTTTTATATAAGGTGTTTGTTTTCAGGGTGGAAACAAATTAGTGGCACATTTGGTTCAAAGCAGTGAGATTTGAAGAACATCCCACTCCTGCCACTGCCAGAATTTCCCTTTAAATGCATGCCTGGAGCAGGCACATACAACAGAGTCCAGTTTTCCAGCCCGGTGGGGTGGGGAGCCAGAGAGCAGGCAGGGTCTGTGGGGTGTAGAGAGGGTTGCGAGGGCTGCTTTGTGCACCTGCCAGACAGGGCATTGCTGTGGGGGCAGGGTGCACTCCCAGCCTCCAGGCCCTCAACCCCCTCAAAAAACATGTGCAAGGGAGCCTGCTCCCTCAGGGTTGCAGGCTGCATGCTGGGGAGACTGAAAGCAGATCATCCACTGGGGTTTCTCACTGGCTGTAGTCCGAGGGCAGGGGTGAGTCCAGGCTGCTCACCTGGGCTCGCTATCTCTGGGTGGGCTTGGGGAGTGGAGAGCTGTGTCCAAGGGGTGCATGCTGTGGGGGGAGGGGCTGCACATGGGGGACCAGGGGCCCTCGACAGGAAGAGGCCATGCCAAGGAATCAGCATCTATCTGAGGGACATGCAGGGCCTGGGTCTGATGGTCCTCTGAGGCTTTGCTCTCCAGGGGCTGGGGAGGCAGCTTAAGCTGGGAAGTGTGGGGCAGGGCTCTGAAGCCAACAGTCCGCAGTCCTGATGCTGCTGGGTCTCTGAAACTGGCAGCCCACATGTAGGATTAGGGGCTGCAGCAGCTGCAGACCCATTTTATCAGGGTTGGAGGAGCATGAGGCAGAGAAAGGAAGTAGCATAAGAGGTCAGACAGAGCTACTGAGAATTCCCCCCTCCCCAATGTCAAGGGGATCCCCTGCCCCCACACCCCACCTGACCGTGAGGAGCAGAGCACTGACAAAAGTCTGGCCTGTAATGATTGGACTGAAGTCGCACAGAAAGGGGGAAAGCTGGGACCACGAAGCTTGGCCCCAGCCCCACCTCCCATCCCATCCCAGCCTTGGGAGCAGACTCCAGGAGTCCTGACCTCCAAGTTCCCTCCCCTACTCACTGCCTTCCCTAATTCCCTCTCTCTAAACCTCTGTAGGTTATAGGAAAGAGGGGATTTCGAAGCATGTGGGGTCATTTTGAAAAGGACCCTGTGCAGACGAGCCGTGCGCGATCAAAAGCAGCACTTTCGAAGTGCCACGGCCACCATTATGCAAATGAGGTGCTGCATATTTATTGCAGTACCTCATTAGCATATCCTGAAGTGTCTCATTAGCATCCCCCTTTCAAAAGGGGAAGGGCTAGTGTAGACATAGCCAGGATGTGACCGACTGACCAGACCCCTCCCTTTCTCCTCGTGGCCAACATCCTCAGCTGGTGCATTGTGGGCTTTCCTGGGGTGCCAACTCAGCCAGTGGCTGGGGGGGAGGAATGAGTCTGCCAGGAAGGCTCTTGGCGAGCTAAGCACTCCAGCTGGAAACTGGCTGTTCAGAGAGCAATGGGGGAGGGCCTTGCCCCACCAGGGACATATGAAGATACAGATTTGGGGGATACAGAATAACAATGGAGATGGGGGAGAATGCGCAAAGCAAGCAGAGACCAGCAAGAGGAGAACATGTAAAGAACAAATAGATGGGCAGGGAACCAAGGTCCAAGAGGGATACTCAGTGATTAGAGCAATGGCTTAGTAAACCCGACTTATGAGCTCAATGCTTGAGAAGGCCTTTCAAGGGTCAGGAGCAGGTTAGATTAAAAAAAAAGAAAAAAGTTAGAGATGGTGGTAGGTCCTGCTGTGAGTGCAGGAGACTGGGCTTCATGACCTCTCAAGGTCTCTTTCTGCTCTATGAGATATGTATAGTGGAGACAACATAGAACTGACTTGTTCATCTGTGTCTAATGTCTACCACTGGACCCCCAAATATACTCGTTGCTGGTAAGTGGTGAGAGGGATCGATCCAACAGAAGGGCCCACCAATACAGATGGGTGACAGAAAATGTGGGACGATTTGCCCATTTTTCAAAAAGAGCTAGGACACCTTCTGGCTGTCTTAAATACAGGCTTGTCCCTCTGATAAGGGGGTATCTAGTCACCCTTCATTTGAACAATACAGAAACAGAATCATAAGGGGGTTCAGTTTACCTATCATGGAAAGATGAAGGGGTGAGTCAAAGATGCTAGTCTAGATACTTCAGTCCCATTATTTGGTCCTGTAAGTCCCTTTAACTGTTTCTGGCTTTGTTAGAGGATTGGATGAGTAGGCAAACAAACAAACTGTAAGTCCCTTTAACTGTTTCTGGCTTTGTTAGAGGATTGGATGAGTAGGCAAACAAACAAACAAATCAAATACCCACTGCCCTCCTCTCTTGTAACTGGCAACATCTCACAAATGTTATCTACTTTAACTCAGAATATTTTGTATTTATAAAGAAATCCCCTGAATCTTTAGGGTTCTCTGAAATCAGATTAACCCAGCCTAAAGTCTATCCACTATAACTCCAAGATCCTTTTCCTGATCTGTCATAGCTAAATTTGACCCCATCATGTTGTATGTGTAATTTGGGTTATTTTTTCCAATGTGCATTACCTTACACTTACCCACATTAAATTTCATTTGCCATTTTGCTGCCCAATCACTCAGTTTGCTGAGATCTTTTTGTAGTTCTTCACAATCCCTTTTGGTTTTGACTGTCCTGAACAACTTGGTGTCATCTGCAAACTTTGCCACCTCACTGCTTACCTCATTTTCTAGATCGTTGATGAACAAGTTGAACAGGATCGGTCCCAGGACTGACCCCTGGAGAACAGCACTAGTTACCCCCCTCCATTGTGAAAATTTACCATTTATTCCAACCCTTTGTTTTCTGTCTTTTAACCAATTCCCAATCCATGAAAGGATCTTTCCTCCTATCCCATGACCGCCTAATTTACATAAAAGCCTTTGGTGTGGGACCGTGTCAAAGGCTTTCTGGAAATCTAGGTATATTATGTCCACTGGGTGTCCCTTGTCCGCATGTTTATTAACCCCTTCAAAGAATTCTAATAGATTAGACAGACACGACTTCCCTCTGCAGAAACCATGCTGACTTTTGCCCAACAATTTGTGCTCTTCTACGTGCCTTGCAATTTTCTTCTTTACTATTGTTTCTATTAATTTTCCTGGTACTGATGTTAGACTTATCAGTCTATAATTGCTAGGGTCTCCTCTAGAGCCTTTTTTAAATATTGGCGTTATATTGGCCGTCTTCCAGTCATTGGGTACCGAAGCAGATTTAAAGGATAGGTTACTAACCACTGTTAATAACTCCGCAATTTCACATTTGAGTTCTTTCAGAACCCTTGGGTGAATACCGTCTGGTCCTGGAGACTTGTTACTATTCAGCTTATCAATTAACTCCAAAACCTCCTCTAATGTCACTTCAATCTGGGAGAGTTCCTCAGATTTGTCACCTAAAAAGGCTGGCTCAGATTTAGGAACCTCTGTAACATCCTCAGCCGTGAAGACTGAAGCAAAGAAATCATTTAATCGCTCTGCAATGGCACTGTCTTCCTTGATCGCTCCTTTCATATCTTTATCGTCCAAGGGCCCCATTGCTTTTTTAGCGGGCTTCCTGCTTCTAATGTATTTAAAAAACATTTTACTATCATTTTTTGAATTTTTGGCTAGCTGTTCCTCAAACTCTTTTTTGGCTTTTCTTACTACATTATGACACTTAATTTGGGAGTGTTTGTGTTCCTTTCTATTTTCCTCACTAGGATTTGACTTCCACTTTTTAAAAGCTGCCCTTTTCTCTCTCACTGCCTTTTTAACATGGCTGTTAAGCCATGGTGGTTCTTTGTTAGGTCTCTTACTGTGTTTTTTTATTTGGGGTATACATTTAAGTTGGGCCTCTAGTATGGTGTCTTTAAACAGTTTCCATGCAGCTTCCAGGGATTTTAGTTTAGTTACTCTACCTTTTAGCTTCTGTTTAACTAGCTTCCTCATTTTAGTGTAATTCCCCTTTTTGAAATTAAATGTCGGAGTGTTTGACCGTTGCGGTGTTCTTCCCAACACAGGAATATTAAAAGTTATTATATTGTGGTCACTATTTCCAAGCGGTCCAGTAACAGTTACCGCTTGGACCAGATCCTGCATTCCAGTCAGGACTAGATCGAGAATTGACTCTCCCCTTGTGGGTTCCTGTACTAGCTGCTCCAAGAAGCAGTCATTTAAGGCATCAAGAAATTTAATCGCTGAATCCCATCCTGAGGTGACATGTACCCAATCAATATGGGGATAATTGAAATCTCCTATTATTACTGTGTTTTTTATTTTGATAGCCTCTCTAATCTCCCTTAACATTTCAGCATCACTATCACTGTCCTGGTTAGGTGGTCAGTAATATATTCCTAATGCCATATTCATATTAGAGGAATGAATTGCTATCCATAATGATTCTATGGAACATTTTGATTCCTTTAGGATTTTTGCTTCATTTGATTCTATATTATCCTTCACATATAGTACCACTCCGCCACCCGCACGACCTGTTCTGTCTTTCCGATATAATTTATATGCCGGTATGATAGTGTCCCACTGATTGTCCTCATTCCACCATGTTTCTGTGATGCCTATTATGTCAACTTCCTCCTTTGATATGAGGTACTCCAGTTCACCCATCTTATTAGACAGACTCCTAGCATTAGTGTAAAAGCACTTTAAAAAACTACCACTATTTATATGTCCACCTTTCACAGACGCCTTGGATTTTTTATATGCGATTGTTTCACATCTGATCTTGCCCATATATTATTTCCCACGTTCCCTATCTGACTAACTTCTAGGGAATCCCTATCTATGGAGCCTCGTGTAAGAGAAGTCTCCGTCCAATCCAGGTGCTCCCCCGCACCAATCGGCTTTCCCCCACCTCTTAGTTTAAAAACTGCTCTATGACCTTTTTAATGTTTAATGCCAGCAGTCTGGATCCACCTTGATTTAAGTGGAGCTCATCATGCCTGTATAGGCTCTCCCTACCCCAAAAGTGTCCCCAGTTCCTAATAAATCTAAACCCCTCTTCCCTACACCATTGTCTCATCCACGCATTGAGACTCTGAAGTTCTGCCTGTCCATCTGGCCCTGCGTGTGGAACTGGAAGCATTTCAGAGAATGTCACCATAGATGTTCTGGATTTCAGTCTCTTTCCTAGTAACCTAAATTTGGCCTCCAGAACATCTCTTCTACCCTTCCCTATGTCACTCCTGGCTGGGGAACCATAATAATGACCATACTGGCATAGAACAATGGTCTTTCTAGCCCAGGTACCTGTCTTTCAACAGTGCCCAATGCCAGCTGCTTCAAAGGGAATCATCAAGTGAACCTTCCTCTGTCACTTTTTCCCAGCCTCAAGCAAACAGAAGCTTGTTTGAACCTTCAGGACTCCACCCAGATCAAATTCCTGATTTCACCACCACTTTTTCATGCACGCCCTACCCAGGTTTTTGATGACAATGGAGTCTCAGAGCTCTGGATCTAAAAGGGCTGCCTGAGCTATCTGACCCAGGTATGATAACTTAAGGGCTGTCGCTCACTCATAAATCTCTGTCATCACTAGCCAGGGCAGATAGGGAACCACAGTGTGAGTGTAACAAATATCAGATGCGTGTTAGTGAACAAGGAGGAGTCCTGTGGCAATTTCAAGGCTAACAGATTTATCGGGACATAAGCTTTCATGGGCAAAAGCCTTCATGCATCTGACAAAGTTGGTTTTAGCTCATGAAAGATTATACCCAAATAAATCTGTTGGTCCAGGGGCCATCAACCCCCAACATGTGTGCCATGTGTGACATGTGAGCCAATTTGCTTCAGCACATGAGGCAGGAGCTCAGCCCCACCCCTCTTCCCCCATGTAGCCGGGAACTTGCTTGAAGCCTGCGGATTAACAGAAGAGCAGCTAATGCTACCAACCACCACCTAAAAGTTAAAGCTCTGCCTTCTAATTTATTTATTAATGAAGCTGTTGTAAGTAGGACTAGTCTTGTTCTTCTTGGTGGTCGCTCAATAGCAAGTAGGACATCTTCATGTCACTCTCTTATTTGACGTTACAAAGTATCACCAGCACTCTGACCGTACATAGAGGGCAAAATGTCAAATGTCAACACTTCTAATGCAACAGTATTCCTGGTTGTTTTGTGTGAGTGCAGGTTTCATAAGATTAACCCTGCCCACTTTTATGGAAAATCTGTAGCTCTTTTTTCCTGGAGCTGCCCATCTCACCCCACACCCTGGCACCTTTGCTGTCTTCCACAGGAAATACAAAGAGTCTCTATTTTCACGCTGAGATTGCTGGATACCTTCTTTTGTCACTTTCTTAGGAATGAAAGCTAACGATTATGCAAGAAACTGTTCCCCTTCAGCGCGGACTCTTACGCTCATTATCTTTTCAGAAAGGAGACATATGCAGGCTGCTGCCATTTGCCTCCCAGAATATACGCATGACAACTCTATCTGAGCTAGTTAAGTATTCTAGAGGAATGTGTGTTTCCTGTTATTCGGGGATTTTTCACCGAGCTGTATTTTGCATGTAGGCTTTCTCTTCTCCCTCCTGCTGTGATGCAAAACAAAAGTTGTTTGTTGACTCTTGTTGCTTACAGGGAAATTGCCAGGGTCTGGCATGAAAACCTCAAATAATGCTAGATTTTGGGGAGAAGTACTGGCAATATCTTAAACTGGAAGAGGAATCAGCAGACAGAAAGCCTAAAGCTACTGGTAAATCACCTGAGACTAGCTAGGGATTCATTCTGTTGCACACTGTCCTATTGTTAACAAGCAGCCCTGGGGCATCTTAGGGTATGCCTACACAGCAAAGTTATTTTGAAAGAGTATCTACAGAAAGCAGCCACTATTTCGAATGCCCTATAACAGATGCCTTATTCTGAAATTGGTAAACCTCATTGTATAAGGAATAGGTATTTCAAAATAGGGGCTGTGTAGACAGGGAATAGAGCCTGTTTCAAAAACAAGCCATAGTGCATCTGATGGCTGTATTTCAAAATAGGCTGTATTGTGCGTAGATGCTCTTTTCGAAATATCTGGGTGCTATTTTGAAATGCATCTTGTGTGTAGCTGTGCTATTTTGGAGTAAGGTATTATAGAAAATCTCTTCTGGAAGATCTTATTCTAGAATAATGCTGCTGTGCAGACATAGCCTTAGAGAGTAACACATTTCTTATTTATTACCCACTAAATCTCATGATGTAATACATTTGTTAGTCTCTAAGTTACCACAGGACTCCTTGTTATTTGTGAAACTAGACACTAACATGGCTTCCACTCTGAGAATGTTTTTTGGGATTTTTATATCAACTAATCACCATCATATCCAAACCACTATGGTCTCTGGCAGCAGAAAAGATTGGAGGACTTTCACTCCAAAACACAGGGCCTTACAACTTCAGCTGAAGATGAATCTCTATGAGCTGTTAGTGATATGGACTATGTGACAGTCATACACATGAGCCTTAGTGTTTCATTTATCTTCTCACTCCAGCATTCCCATGTCAGCTTTAATTAGTTTTTAAGTAACCTCAGTCTAAGCTCAGTCAGCTGTTGCATGCAGCAAACTTAGCTTTAAGGAATAAGGTGGGAGAGGGGAAGCAATCTCCTTTACCAGAGTCATTTCTTAATATTTGTTCAAGCGTCAGTCAGAACATTGCTGCAAAACAGAATGAATAAGAGCATCATGTTCTTTTGAAAGGTTGGTTTAAAGGGTTTTGAACTGAGTCTAGCATATATGTCTCTCAGGGGCCTCTTTGATTTCTACATTGTTCTCCTGATCACACTGTGCGTTGCCAGAATGAGATTTGTTCCACTGTGTTTGCCTTCTTTTTCTTATTGGGCCCAGGGTGTAGGCAGAAAATCTGTCAGAGAGGAAAGGCTGCATATAAATGTTATTGTTTATATGATGGCCCTCGATATTATATCCCCACATGTCTGGAATATTGATCACAGAGCTGAAATTAGCAATTAAAAGCATAATTTCTTTTGCCGCAGATTTTTGACTAATTTTATGCAAGAGACAGCCCAGGAATGACAGAAGGACAATATTTTTTTTTCAGAAGCCACACCAATGTAATTGTTAAACATATGGCCACATGCCATGCAGTGGGGACAGGCAATATATTAACTGAGGAAGGAACAGGAGTATGATGCAGTTTTGATAATAAGGAAGTCTGACTTCTCAGTGAGTCCATTTTCCTTCCCTCTCTCATTATATTCATATTCCTTACCCTCTGTGTTTGTTATTTAGCTATGTCAGGATTGATCACCACTCTGACACTCCGGCTACGTTTACACTAGCACCCCCCGGCTCCAAATCTGTGACCCTTTCAAGCAGAAGCCTACAGGAGTGAGGTATTTTTAAGGTCTTTTACAGGCCCTCGCCTTCTAAGCATAGAGTCTGTATCTGCACTAGCACCCTGATTTCGAAAGGGGGATGCTAATAAGACACTTCCAGATATGTTAATGAGGTGCTACAATGAATATGCAGCACCTCATTAGCATAATGGCAACCATGGCACTTCAAAAGTGCCACTTTTGATCATGCGTGGCTCGTCTACATGGGGGGGGGTCCTTTTCAAAAGGACCCCGCACACTTCAAAATCCCCTTATTGCTATAACAAAATAGGAATAAGGAGATTTCAAAGTGTGAGGGGTCCTTCTGAAAATGACCCTGTGTAGACAAGCCATGCACAATCAAAAGCAACACTTTCAAAGTGCTGTGGCTGCTATTATGCTAATGAGACACTGCATATTCATTGCGGCACCTCATTAGCATATCTGGAAGTGTCTCATTAGCATTCCCCTTTTGAAAGGGGGGTGCTAGTGTAGACACAGACTCCATGTTTAGAAGGTGAGGGCCTGTAAAAGACCTTAAAAATACCTCACTTCTGTAGGTTTCTGCTTGAAAGGGTCTCGGATTCCCTGACCCTGGGAAGTATCTACCACCACCCAGCTTGGAAAACCTTTCTTTAAAACCCAGGAAGACACACTTGGGATGTCTCCCTGTGGGGTAACTCCAAGCTCTTAACCCTTCTTTAGGAGACAGCTTGAAAACAAAGAGGAATAAATAAAGCTAGTGATAGCAGAACTTTCAGTCTTCAGCATGCATATACACAGACCTTTCTCGAGGACAAGGGAATAAAATCATTGCATTAAAAAAGTGATTTATTCACAAAACAAAGATCTACGTGATAAAGAATGCTTGGTTACTAGGTATTACAGAGCAACTTTAAAAAAAAAAGTAAGTTAAAGCACAGAGAATTCCTTCCCTGGGATTTAGATTAAAAGTTACAACATAAAGGAGCAACCGAGGGGTATGGGGAGCATCAGTCAACCAGTGAAGTCCCACACCAAACCCAAAATAAATAATAAGCTGATCACATTTGACTAGACATTTCCTTTCAACCTACATATCTGTATGCCCAGATCTCCTTGGACTGGATATGTTCTGAATTCCTTGAGCCTGCTCAGGATTAAACATCTCTGGGTCTCTCTCCTCCAGCCACGCAAAAGAAACACCCCTCAGCAGGTAACTGCTTCAATTAAAAAAATCCCCCTATCTCTTCCCATTGGCTCACCTGGCTGCTTGCCAGCAGAGAACCCAGTCTCTGTGGATTTCACTCTTTACATAGGGTGACCATCCATCCTATTTTCACTGGGACAGTACCCTACTTTAGGCATGCGTCCTGCCTTTTTATTAACAGAAAAGTGCATTGTCCCATATATTCACTCCCCAGCTGAGCTGCCCTTTTCCCAAGCTGCAGCTGCAAGTAAAATCAATCAGAAGCTAGCCAGACAGCACATGCAGCATGTACTGATCTCCCAGCACAGGCAGTTGCAGGGGAGGGAGCCAAGGGCCCTGCCATAGAGGTAAGACAGAGGATCTTGCAGGGGTCATAGTGTGCTTTGTCCCCTCGTCTAAGATTTTAAGGGGGACCTGGTGCCCCAGCAGTGCTGGGCAGCCCCTCCATGGGGCAGAGGCCCCAGCAGCCTGGGAGACCACTGTGGGAATGTAGCCCAATCCAGTAGGATAGCTGCCTCCACAGCTAGGGAGCCCCCACAGCTGGGGAGCTCTCCCCGGAGGAGGCTGCAGTGTTGCCAAAACTCCAAGGCATGGGGCAGCCCCAAAGCTCTCCTGCAGGGTGGCAGCCCCATTGCTGGCGCCGGAGGTGTGAGGCATCTGAGGAGGTCCCCAGCATGGCAGCAGCCTCATTCTGGGGCCCCAGAGGCATGGGGCAACCTGGGAGTCCCCCTGCAAGGCTGCAACCCCATTCCTGCCCCCTCCCCAGGGTGGCAGCCCCCACAGGACAGCCACTGCTGGAGCCAGGGAGCATCCCTGCAACATTCCTGGAACCTGGCAGCCTGGGCAGCTGGCAAACACCCCTCCCTCTGCAGGGCAACCACCCCTGCAACTGGGGAGCTCTCCTGTGGGGCGGCAGCTCCTCTCCAATGCCCTGTGGCAGGGGGCAGGCAGGGAGCTGCACTTGCTTGGCAGCCACAGCCAGGGAGCCACCCCCACCCCATATTTAGCACAGGGAAATATGGTCACCCTTCCCTTATAGGCACTGATTCATGAAAAGCTATCAAGAGCTAAATCAGCTTTTGACACATAGAGATCCTGAGAAATGCTGATTTCAAGGCATAGACTGGAGAGTGTTATATTCAACTGCTTTAGACCAGAGTTTCCCAACCTATGGGTCCGGACCCAAACATAGGTTGCTATTACATTTGAAAAGGGTTGCCAGCTGGGCTGGGCGGCTGCCCAGGTGGCTCCTAAGGAGCCATCGATATTGAAATGGTACTCAACTTCTTAATTGGCTTAACAGTCATCAGGCAATTAAACCAGTCAATTAACTATAGTACCATAACAGCCATGCAGGGCAGGGACCTGCGCACTTGCATGTGAAAACAGTATATGGCAGAGAGCTAGGGAGCCAAAGGAGCAGCACTCAGCTCAGGTGTGATAGGTGGGGTGGGGTTGGCAGGCTTAAGCCTGGGACTGGGGGCTCAGAGCCTGTCAGGGCTCCATGCTCCTGCCAGTTTCCAGTCAGGCATCCCCCTCCACCTAGCTGGGGTTCCTTGGCTGGCACTGCCAGTCCAGTGCTTCATGGGTTGGAGCTCCCCCAGCAACTGGCAGGGATTCCTGCAGCTGGTGGTTCCGTCCAGGGTGCCACGCTGCATACAGCTTCCAGCTGTAGGGGTCAGGGTTCCCTCCTGCAGCTGGCCAGGGTTTCTGTGGCTGGCGCTGGCAGCTGGGGCTCCGCTGTCCCAGATGGCTTCTGGCCATAGTGGTCCAGGGTCCCTGTGCTTTCCCTAGCCCCCTTCAGCCCCTGAGTGACTCCCAGCCCCTGAATGTGACTCCCTTAGCCTCCTCTAGCCCTCTCCAGTCCCTGAGGCTAAGTCTACACTAGCCCCAAACTTCGAAATGGCCACGCAAATGGCCATTTCGAAGTTTACTAATGAAGCACTGAAATGCATATTCAGCACTTCATTAGCATGCGGATGGCCGCGGCACTTCGAAATTGATGCGGCTTGCTGCCATGCGGCTCGTCCCAACAGGGCTCCTTTTCGAAAGGACCCCGCCTACTTCGAAGTCCCCTTATTCCTATGAGCAGATGGGAATAAGGGGACTGCAAAGTAGGCGGGGTCCTTTCGAAAAGGAGCCCCATCGGGACGAGCCACGCGGCGGCCGCGTCAATTTTGAAGTCCCGCAGCCTCCCGCATGCTAATGAAGCGCTGAATATGCATTTCAGCGCTTCATTAGTAAACTTGGAAATGGCCATTTGAGTGGCCATTTCGAAGTTTGGGGCTAGTGTAGACACAGCCTGAGTGTGATTCTCCTAGCCCCCTCCAGCCCCGAGTGACTTCTAGCCTCTCAATGTGACTCCCCTAGTCCCTACTAGCCCCCGAGTGTCACTCTCCTACCCCCTGATTGTGGGGTTTAAGCTGGGGAGAGCAGTTTGGGAATGCGGTGTCTATCCACCACCACCACTCTGATTAACTATAGTAAATGTGGTGTTATTTTATTGATATATTTCCCGTTTTCTAAGAAATACCTATTCTGGATATATAAACATGAGGGGACACAATTTTATATTCTTGCCTCAGGCGCAAAATTAGCTAGTTACAGCAGTGTCCCTTCCCCCACCATTTTTGAATTGCCCTGAGTCACCAGGTCTTCCTGAATTGTCAGCCTGGGTCCCATCTAGGAAAGGTTGGGAACCACTGCATTAGACAGATACTGGAAACTTGATTTTATGTGCTGATTCTAAAAATAGGAATTCTAACTCAATAGACAGTGGAGGAGGGGTCAATTGTAGAGAAGGCGATTGTAGGTAACATTTAAAAAGTCAAAATTAGTTGGCATGAAACATTTTGATTTTATAAAAACGGTTCATCCGACCTGAAACCATTTCTCCAAAAAATCTTGTTTTGCAGAAAATCTTGATTTTTTTTCTTGTTTTGTTTGGTTTTACTCCAGGTTTGGCATGGTGAAAAAAAAAAAAATCAGCATTGCAGAATTTCCCATGAAGCAGATCTAATAGTAGGTATTAACAGGCAGGTGAGATATTTTAACACCGAACGAGATGTTTCTTTAAATCTTTGCACTGGTGGAAATAAACGAGACTAAACAGGTGTACACACGTATGCCATAGTTTCATCCTTGGCAACTCTGTAATTGATTTCTCGATAAATGATATCTTACTTAGGCTGTGGGATTTTTTTAATTCTTTGTTGCTCAACCTTCCTAAAACAGTACAGAACTGAATAACTGTGTGGTATTTCATGTACATCTAATGGAAAAAAGACAGATGAAAATAAGATGGTAGGGCCTGCACTCTTTTAGAACTCATTTCCTATTATGTTTTTCAAGAGTAATTAACATAGCACAGCAAATAAATGAAAATGGCTTGAAATCACTCACTTTTATGATGATGCGATGCCTTTAATATTTTTCAGTAGTTTCTATTAACAGGGGGCCTCATTAGAATGTTTAGAATATTATATTGTGCACTGCACTTGCATTTGCTCATTATTGATGTTCCCCTGAAATTTGTCAAATGCCTGTAATTTCATTACACCCCGCCTCTTCCCTAAACACCTTAATTGGTTGCTCTGTTGAGTTATTTCCTCAGGTGACATCGCTGTGGGAAAGATTAAGGAATACCAGAACAAATCTTTAAAAAAAGCCCCCAACATTTTCTTAGTGACTCAAAGACTCAAATACCAGGACTTCTGTGCCCAGTAAAAATAATTGAAATATGGAGATACACATATCTCATAGAACTGGAAGGGACCTAAAGAGGTCATTGAGTCCACTCCTCTGCCCTCACAGCAGGATCTGCATTATCCCTGACATTTTTTAACTTGCCCTAGGCTCTTCAAAGGCCCCCTCAAGGTTTGAATTTACAGCCTTCAGTTTACAAGGCCAATGCACTAATCACTGAGCTACCCCACTCCTCTAACAATCTTAACAATCATGCACCATAGGAGGCCTGGATAAGGGTTTTTTTAGGAATATGATGGTGATTTTTCAATCTGAAAAAAATGCCAAAAGTAAATAACCCTGTGAACTTAAATCATTCCCTCTTGACTGAGTTTTTGACTTGGCCCGAATGGAGTGATAGAAACCAACTTGTAGATACCAGTTCTATAAAGACAATAATTGGGACTACAATGCAAGCATTTAATGATTTAAATTTAGCTCAATGAAGCCAAAACCATCTGGTGCAAAGGACACTTTGGCAGCTTGAGTTAAGTGTGAATGTTGCTCTTGTTGCTGTTATGGTCCAATAACAAAGAGATAATACACATCCAAACCCATTAAAACAGCATTTGCAGTCTATCTTCCAACCAAAGTTGGACCAATAATAAGGGGCAGAGATGCTGAATTGTAATTGCACAGCCTTGTCCAACAGAGACCTTGTAAACCAATTGCCACTTGTGAACTTGCAAACATTTTTGCTACATGAATCATTTGAAAGAGCATTCACTCGTGATATCTTTTCATTTCTGTGATAATATCATGCCTGTCTATTTTGCTTGTCAGGTGCCTAATTCCCACCAGGGCAACACAGTTCAGCTCAAACTGGAATATCACCAAATCTTCCCACTGTTTTTAGGCCTGCAATTGACCAGATTTTTTTTTTAATTTAAAGTTGCGCAATGATTGAGGCGGAAAATGGGTTGAAATTTTCGTTTTCCAGGTGGGACTGGGGTAAATACCAGGCGAAAAGCTTTTCTTGATGAATTCCAGATTACCAGTGACAATGTCTACACTAGTGAGTTTTGTCAACAAAACTCTGGTTTTGTCAACAAACCTCATGGAGTGTCCACACAAAAAATGTGTTCTGTCGACAATATGACATATTGTCTACAGAACTCTGCACTTTTGCTGACAGATTTCTCCCTCTTCGCTATGAATTAGAACAACTTTCTCAACAGAATTTGTCGACAAAACAGCTATGTGGATGCACCAGGGGGCCCTCCATTGACAGACAGGACTTCCAGGTCACTGGCCACTCTCTGTTGACAGAGGAGATCAAGACAGTGACCCCTTTCATGTATGGCCATGATCTGTCAACAGAAGTTTCGATGGAAGATGTCTTCCAACAGTAACTTCTGTCATCAGATTTCTGTAGTGTAGACAGAGCCAATAAGCAGTCCTATAGCACTGTAGAGATTAACAAATGTATTAGGTCATGATCTTTTGGGAGTAAGACCTAATACATTTGTTAATCTCTAAAAGCAAAGATATTTTGCAATAACAACCACTATTTCAAAATAAATTTGCGAGTGTCTACACAGCAAAATCACTATTTTGAAACAATTTTGAAATAGTAGACAGATTATTTTGAATTCTCTAAATCTCGTTCTATGGTCGTGTCTACACTAGCCCCAAACTTTGAAATGGCCACGCAAATGGCCATTTTGAAGTTTACTAATGAAGTGCTGAAATGCATATTCAGCGCTTCATTTTGCATGCGGGAGGCCGCGGCACTTGGATATAGATGTGCCTCGCCGCTGCGCGGCTTGTCCTGATGGGGCTCCTCTTTGAAAGGACCCTGCCTACTTCAAAGTCCCCTTATTCCCATGAGCTCATGAGAATAAGGGGACTTCGAAGTAGGCGGGGTCCTTTCGAAAAGGAGCCCCATTGGGAAGAGCCAAGCAGCGGCGAGGCGCGTCTATTACCAAGTGCCGCAGCCTCCCGCATGCTAATGAAGCACTGAATATGCATTTCAGCACTTCATTAGTAAACTTTGAAATGGCCATTTGCGTGGCCATTTCGAAGTTTGGGGCTAGTGTAGACGTAGCCTATGAGGAATAGCGCCTAGGGGCTGTATAGACAAGAAATAGGGGCTATTTCAAAATAAACTATGGTGCTTCCAGGAGCTTTAAGCTGCAATAGGTTCTATTGTGTCTAGATATTCTGTTTTGAAATGGCTGAGTGATATTTCAATGTACACTTTGTGTGTATATGATCTATTTTGATAGTTTACTCCAAAATATTGCTACTATGTAGACATAGCCTCAGGTGCTACAGGACTGTGTGCTATTTGTGAAGCTGCAGGCTAACATGGCTACATCTCTGAGATGATTTACCAATGGGAGTGAGGCATGTTACAAACAAAGCAAGTTCCTGTGAGGTTTCCCAATGAGTTTGCAGATTAAAACAGTTTAAACATACCTTCCGTGTCTACACAGCACTCCCCTTCTGGAACAGAATGCAAATGAGCAAAATCAAAAATGCAGACGAAATGCAGATACACATATCTTTCACCTCATTTGCATATTATCGCATGACTGCACTTCCAGAAAAGACTTTTCTGGAAGCAAAAACAGTCATGTGGATGGGTTTCCTTCAGAAAAAAAAAATTGTTTTTTTTTAAATAACCTTTCTTCCACATTCATTTCTTCTGGAAGGGGAGTACTGTGTAGATGAGGTTAGTACATCTACACAGCAGCAGTCTTATTCCAAAATAAACTATGCCAGACGAGCTACTCCGAAATAGCTTATGTCAGAGTAACATGGCTACACACAAAAATCCATTTCAAAATAACACTTAACTTACAAACAAGCCAGGTTGCTCACTGTGATGGCCCTGTCATATTTACAACTCCACTAATACTTGTATTATGCACCAGCTTTCTCACCCTTGATTTTATATTTGCTTTAAAATCATTGATGAAAATATTAAATAGCATCCAGCCTGACTAATCTCCATAGAATCCCTCTGGAAGCACACCCGTTTGATAAAGGTTCCCACTTTATTATTACGTTTTGAGATCCATCTTATGAGACGTTCTTAGCTATTCAATGTATTTTCTTCTGTAGATGTTGAATAATGCTATTTTTAACCAGATTGACATGTATTACTAACTCATAGTCCTTGCAAACATTTAAGTATATTACAATCAGTGGTGAAAAAAGTACTCCAAAAAAGTTACCTACGTAAACATACTGCTACTTTGAAAAAAAATTAACCAAGTAAATTGAAAGTATCCTTCTGGAAAACTACTTGAGTAAAAGTACAAACATGTTGCTGCTTAATTGTATTCAAGTATAGAGAAGTAAAAGTAGCTGTTATGTGGAAATCTATGTTTAACCACCTGAGTTATCATAGGGAACCATAATTTTTCATGTATATATTATACACACAGATACTTATAGTTATGCATGTATAAGCATACACACACGTAATCATACTGTACAATCATAGAACACTAAAACTGGAAGGGACCTGACGAGGTCATCCAGTCTCATGCCCTCACAACAGGATTAAGCACCATCTGTATCATTCCTGTTGGATATTTATCCAGCCTGTTCTTAAATATCTCCAATTATGGAGATTTTACCACCAATGTAGGTAATTTATTTCAATACTTAATCATCCTGACAGTTAGGAATTCTTTTCCTAATGTCCAACCTAAACCTCCCTTGCTGCAATGTAAGCCCATTGCTTCTTATTTTGTCATCAGAAGTTAAGGACAATAATCTATCTCCTTTCACCTTGTAACACTCTTCAGGTACTTGAAAGCTGTTATCATGTCCCTTCTCAGCCTTCTGTTAACAAACCCAGTTCTTTTAATTTTCTCCATAGGTCATCTTTTCTAGAACTTTAATTGTTTTAGTTGCTCTTCTCTGGACCCTCTCCCATTTCTCCACATCTTTCCTAAAATGTGAGACCTGGAACTAGACTTCAGCGGAGGCTTAATCAGAGCAGAGTAGAGCAGACAAATTACTTTTCATGTTATGGTCATGTAGCAAGGCTGTGGCCTTCCCCTGACTCAGGGGCAGAGGAGGCCACTCAGAGACCCTGTGGGCGGGCCCAGAGTTGAAACACTTGTGGTCTGCCCCTCAGAGGGCAGTGCCTAGAACCAGAAGGGCCAGTGGCAGGGCTCAAGGCCCATTAAAGGCCAGGCCTCCAAGCAGGGCGGAGGGCCCTGACTAGGCTCCTGGGCACCAGGAGTGGGGGACCCGCTGCAGACCAGCCTGCCGGTGAGAGTTGCCCCCCAGCTGCTCAGGACAGCCCGGGCAGCCACAGATAAGCCTGCCCTTGGGTTACTACCCCAACTTCCTGGATCCACCGGGGCTCTCGCACTGGTGGAGGGCCCCCCCGCCGAGGATCTGCCAGGACCAGAGAGACTGCCCAGGGCTAGTTACCTGGAGGTTCCAGGAAAACCAGATCCTGGAGTCCTGTCTGATGCCCACAGCGCTGAGACCCCCGACCATCTGCAGCCCACGATCCTGCCACCGGTGGGCTACCCGAACGACGTAAAGATGTCCGACTGGTCAGAGCCACTGAGGGCGGCCTACCCAGATCAAAACTACCATCCTGGATCAGCAGACCAAGCCGACTGGGACCCCCTTGCTTCTCCGAAGCCACCCTGTTTAGGGGCTAGCAACTGCCCCCCCACTCCCTGGACTGAGGGCTGGGCTCACCAAACTGCCTGCTTATGTGCAGCTCTGCCCTGAACCAACGGCTGGGCTTCCAAACTGTTTGTGTGACTGCTGCCATGCCCTGGATTGAGGGCTGGGCTCCCAAGCACTTCGCTTGCCTCCAGCCATCTCTTAAAGGGGACAAAACCCAGGGTCAGCCGGACACGGAGGGATGAGCTGTGTTGGCCCGCGTCACCCAGAGGGGGCACTGCCGTGGGCTGAGGTCACTAGAGGTCACAACACTCCTGTTCTTGTATCCCAGAATCATGATTGCTTTTTCAGCAACAGCGTCATGCTGTTGACTCATACTCAGCTTGTGGTCCACTATGATTCCTAGATCCCTTTCTGCAGTACCCTATCCGATGGAGTCCCTTCCCATTTTGTACGCGCAAAACTGAGTGTTCCTCCCGAAGTGCAGTATTTTGAATTTGTCCTCATTGAACTTCATCCTATTTTCCCCAGATCATTTTTCCAGTTTGTCCAAATCATTTTGAATTCTGGCATGAGGCACCAAAGTACCTGCAACCCCTTCCAGCTTGTTATCATCTGCAAACTTGATAAACTCTATGCCATTGTCTGAATAACTGATGAATACGTTTAACAGAACTGCCCCCAAAACTGACCCCTGTGAAACCCCACTTGTTATTCCCTTCCAGCATGACTGAACCATTAATAAATACTCTCTGTAAACAGTTATCAGACCAGTTACGCACCCACGTGTGTGTGTGTGTGTGTGTGTGTGTGTGTGTGTGTGTATTATATACATCTACTATACATTTATATTTCAAATCTGGAATTTAAATATAGTTGGAGCCTTCATTTATAAAGCTAACACATGACCAAATTAAATACAGGAGTCACACTACAGAAATTACAAATTACTAGGGGGTGCACCTGGGGCCATCAAGGATAGGGACTGCTCTGGCCCAGCTGGAGCACCTCACCCTATGGCACACCCCAGCTGCTGTGGACAGGGGTGGCTCCAGCCAGGGCGGGGGTGCTTCCAGGCTGGGCTCCTGTGGATGGGGTTGCTCTGGCTGCATTGGTGTGTGCCCTCCTCCCACAGTGATGCCACAGGCAGGGATGTTCCTAGTGCATCATGAGCAGGGGCACCCCATCCCCATCCCCCATTTAATCAGTTAGCTGGTTAAACTTCGTGTTTGACCGATTAACCAGTTGAATGGGATTTTCCACCCCTAGTTTTGCGGGAGGTAGGATGCTGGAGCAGTCTGGGAGTGGGGTGTCTGGGAGGGTGCAGGAGGTGAGCTGGGGGTGGGGTGTCTGGCCAGTGGGGAGTGTGGAGGAACAAGGGATAGCTCAGGAGCAGTCTTGGAGTGGGAGAAATGGGTGGGAGTGGGGTACAGGAGCTGACTGGGGCTAGGAAAACTGGACAGCGGGGAGAGGCGGGAGAGAGGGATGAGGATGCAAGAACTGGTCATGAGGGTAGTGGGAGAGCAACTGCAATTTCAGCTAATTAGTCAACTTAGGTATCTTGTTACCTCCTAGTTTCCCTGCCACAATCATTCACAATGTTAGCAGGCTAAAACAGGTGCATTTAGGAAACATTGGTTCCATTTGCATCTGACAGTGGGCTGCTCATATTTAGTATGGCATTAAGCCCTGATCCTGGAAGCATTTACTCATGTAAATTCCTTTACGTGGCTAACTAGCCCCTCTGAATTCAGCTCAGATGTTTCAAGATACTTGTTCATATTTATTTTTGCAGTCTTGGGACCCTATAGGGTATCCTCCACACTCACAAGTCAACTCTGGCAT
The DNA here is from genome assembly GCF_033958435.1 of Carettochelys insculpta. Lineage (NCBI taxonomy): Eukaryota > Metazoa > Chordata > Testudines > Carettochelyidae > Carettochelys > Carettochelys insculpta. Next base: position 12,414,970 of record NC_134140.1, read on the forward strand.
CACTTTTCACGTCCAAATCCCTTAACCATTTTTAACATCTTCAGCAGAGGCTTTTTTAAAAGTTGCTAATTTCATCATTAGTGATTTTTCTTGTGATGCACATCTGAAAATAATTAAAGACCAAGACTGCAAGGTAATGTCAGAACGATTAGTATATGCAGAATAGTAATAGGGCAAGCTAAGTAAAAGAAATTGAACAATAATGAAGCTGAAAGGTCACCCTCATCTCATTAAAGTTCATGCAGCCTGTTACCAGTCAATTTTTTAATATGTAAGATGAAATTGATGAGCTGAATAGCACGCTTGCTTGTCTTTTTCCATCCATGAAAAAAATATATCTCAGACTAGTGTCAGATAAAAATAACAATTTGCGTAAAGCCATTGTGAAACATATGGTTTGAAAACAAGATTTTAATTTTGAATCACAATGAAAAAGTAATACTTTATGGCACAATTTTACAGCAGATGTATGATTTCCCCCATACACTTTCTGACAAGGAGAGTTAACTCTGCTAAACTCCTTATATTATGCATGGGAGGAAATAATTTCCAGGCATGAATAAACAAACAACTTATTTTATACTTTCAAGTAGTTAAAAAGAATTAATTAGATCCTCCAATTTTATCACTGCAAACATTTTCTTCATTTGACAACTTTACAACAATGTAAAGTACCTGTGTGAACAGATAAATATTGTTTTTTTTTCATTTAAGCCTCTCCTTCCCCACGATGTTTTAATTACATAATTAATTAGATAAATTAAACTGTTTCTCTGCGAACCATTCGGCAGAAGTTTGTGATTTATACTAGTGCACTTTGCTATTTATGCATAAAACTGATTTTGGTCATAAAATTATACAGGAGGGATTTTTTGAATGGGGTTTCCCTGAAAGGCTTGAAAAATATAATGCATGATAATTGTAAATTATTTGTAAATAATGGTAAATTGCTGTATTCTCCAGGGCTATAGCTGAAATCTTCCAGCAATATGTCTTGACAAGCAATTTGTGCCCAATCCTCTAAGTTGGCCAACCTCTCAGTGAACCTGCAGTTTCATCCACACTACAGATGGAACAGTGATACAGCTATGGTGCTACCTGCTCTGGAGATTCTTGTTAGACTAATGAAATTCTTTTCCCCCATTGGAGTAGCTGATCCATCCTTTGTAGCAAGGGAGATCAGTAAGTAAGTAAGTGATCGAGGGTAGATGCTAAATATATTTGTGTTTACATATATCTGGTTAGGAAGTGATCTGATTACCTTGTAGTACTACAGTACCATTCCTGTCTTAAGGTTTCATCACTGGATTCTAGTTCCTCAATTATCAAATACATAATGCTACAGTAACTAATAGTGTTATCTGCATTATTTTCATCTTAATTATCTATACTGTAATGCAGGGGCGTGAAAGTGGGAAGCATGTGAAATTTCAAAAGGGGGACAGGCATAGAGAGATTGTTCTCCCTCCCTCCATGGCCTCCACTGGCTTCCCGGACCTCCCCTGACTCCTGCCTCTCCTGCCTGCCCAGCTCCCTCCCCTCCTGTCTGGCAGAGCCACAGGCAAGCAGAGCTGGCTGGCTGGCCGGCAGTGTGTGAGCAGCTGCAGCCGTTGCTCCATGTGCACCCTGCGCTCACTGCTTGCACACAAAATGCCATGCCTCCCAGGGAAGCCAAGCAGGGGGTACCAGAAGACTGTTGCTGAGCAACCCCTGACCAGCACCAGAGGCAGTGAGGGAGGAGAGTGAGCCATGTGTAAGTGAGCTCCACTACTCCGTTCTTGCCTCGCATTCCTCTGCCCTGCCCACACTGTTGGTCCCCCCAAGACCGGGGAGGAAGCCTTGAACTTTGCAGCCAACTTTGCAACTTTTCCGCAGCTCTCATTCCCTATTACTGCTCGTTTACTTACGTTACACTGATGACATCTTTATAGATTGGATTCACAGTAAACAGACTCCAGAAGAATTCCATAGAGATTTTAACAACATGCATCCTACCCTTAATCTCAGCCTTGACCATTCCATATAAGACATCCATTTCCTGGACACCACAGTACAAATCAGTGATGGCCAGATCAATAACACTCTCTACCAGAAACCCACTGGCTGCTACACTTACCTACATGCCTCCAGCTTCCATCCAGTACACACCACACAACCCATCATTTATAGTCAAGCCCTTAGATACAATAGCATCTGCTCTGATCCTATTGACAGAGACAAAAATCTTTAAGATCACTACCAAGCATTCGTGAAACTTAATTACCCACTGGGAGAAGTGAGGGGGGGGAAACATATTGACAGGGCCAGACGAATACCCAGAAACCAGATACTTCAAGATAGGCCCAAGAAGGTCAATAGCAGAACACCCCTTGTCATTACCTATAGCTCTCACAGCTCAAACCTCTGCAACGCATCATTAAACACCTACAAATTATACTAGAACATGATGCTACACTCCAGGAAGCCCTAGGTGAGAGGCCTGTCCTTTCCTATAGACAACCTCCTAAACTAATGAAAATTCTCACTGGCAATGGCTGATCATACCACAAAAACATTAATCCTGGAACTTTTCCTTGGAACAAACCCTGTTGCCAAATTTTTCACCCATATTTATTCTGGAGATACCATCACGGGACCTACCCACATTAATTACAAGATCAGGGGCTCATTCTCCTGTACCTCAACCAATGTTATGTATGTCTTCACGTGCCAACAATGCCCCTCTACTATGTACATCAGACAAATTGGGCAAACACTTTGAGAAAGAATGAAAGGGCACAGAGCAGACTTTAGGATCTGCATACACATCTGTCAGTGAATACTTCAATGGAGCAGGCCATTCTGTTAAAAACCTGAGAATGTGTCCTGCAACAAAGAGACTTTAACAACAAATTACAAAGGGAGAAGTGTGAACTGGGGCTCATACTCAAATTCGATACATTAACATTTATTCTCAATAGAGATAGCAATTATCTCATGCATTATAAGGACTGTTTCCCTTCCTTTGGTATCAATAATGATCTCAAGCAAGACACTTAACATCTTGTACCTCTCACCCTGCTTTCAGTTGTATGTATCTGATTTGTCAGTTTTTATTTGAATTTCTTTTTTGGACCTCTGTGCTATGTAACTGTCAGTCTGTACTGGAAATGTTATAGATCTGAAGAAGTGGGTCTGCCCATGAAAGCTCATCACCTAATAAATTATTTTTTAGTCTTTAAAGTGCTATATGACGTTTTGTTTTGTTTTGTTTTGTTAGAATAGACTAACATGGCTACCTCTCTGTTACTGGGCTTCTCTGGATGCCCTGTGAATGCCGGAGGGTGCAGATGCAAGCACTGGGCATGGTGGGAATGTGAAAGGGGTGTGTAGAGGCTAAGGCAGCAACCGGCAGGGGTGAGCCCCGGTTATGACAGGGGAGTGTGTGAGGAACCCCAGCCAACCCCTTGTTTTTGAAAGGCAGGAGCAGGGGTTCACCCTGTGCTTCAGTTAGGCAGAGTGCTACCTCTCTTAGGAGACTTGTCTGTAGTGCGAGCCCTGCTAACCATGACACCCATAACTTCCTAGTGCTGGCGTGTGCAAAGTGGGGAGGTGTGAAATTTCATAAGGGGTGGCAGTGCAATCAAACTCCCTCCCTTGCAGCCTCTGCTGGCTCCTTCACCCTCTGCTGCCTCCCTCACCCCAATGGCCACCATGGGAGCACAACATAACACTTCCAGGAGGCCTCCACTCACTTCCAGGGCTGTTGGGGGTCCCCTGCTAATGTCAGGGACAAAAAAGTGGGGCCCAATGCAAAAAGTTTGCTCACTCCTATTATAATGAAAAGCCTTAAAAGTTTGAAAAGCTAATTGCCTTATGTGAATGGATGAAGCTAATTTACTCATGTATGTAAAGAAAATAGAAGATTAATTTAAAACTTAAACACTCTACATTACCTATTCTTCTATTATGACAATTGCTCTCAAGAAGCTTATCAGCTTGCTAGAGCACTACAATGTCCTTGGCCTCATCCTTTTCATCTCAGGTCTGCTTAAACTTTGACATAAGCCTTGAGACTGAGGTCTCCAGGTTTACTCTGGTTTATCCTGAAAATCTCATGGAAGAATTGGAACAAACTCTACCTGTAGAATAGTAACAGAGACATGCAAGGCACTACATTTAGCTGTTTGGAATGGAGATCCATCAACTACATGAAAAAACTCACCCAGAATCAAACAGACATCATCTACATGTAGAAGACCTAGTGGACAGACTTTACAAATCAGCCACCTCTCCATCTCCCATGTAGAAACTGACCAAAGAACTTTGCTCATATCTCTTTGTATATTGATCTCTTGACCACTTCAGCTCTCTTCTGTTTTCCTTTTATTATTAAAACTTTAATTTTAGTTACTAAAGCTGCGTCTACACGTGCACGCTACTTCGAAGTAGCGGCACCAACTTCGACGTTAGGCGGCGAGACGTTGAAGTCGCTAACCTCATGAGGAGATAGGAACAGCGCCCTACTTCGACGTTCAACGTCGAAGTAGGGACCGTGTAGACGATCCGCGTCCCGCAACGTCGAAATTGCTGGGTCCTCCATGGCGGCCATCAGCTGGGGGGTTGAGAGATGCTCTCTCTCCAGCCCCTGCGGGGCTCTATGGTCACCGTGGGCAGCAGCCCTTAGCCCAGGGCTTCTGGCTGCTTCTGCGGCAGCTGGGGATCTATGCTGCAGGCACAGGGTCTGCAACCAGTTGTCAGCTCTGTGTATCTTGTGTTGTTTAGTGCAACTGTGTCTGGGAGGGGCCCTTTAAGGGAGCGGCTGGCTGTTGAGTCCGCCCTGTGACCCTGTCTGCAGCTGTGCCTGGCATCCCTATTTCGATGTGTGCTACTTTGACGTGTAGACGTTCCCTCGCTGCGCCTATTTCGATGTTGGGCTGAGCAACGTCGAAGTTGAACATCGACGTTGCCGGCCCTGGAGGACGTGTAGACGTTATTCATCGAAATAAGCTATTTCGATGTTGGCTGCACGTGTAGACGTAGCCTAAGTGATTAGCATGTATGTGATCATCAGGTAAGAGCTGAAACTCATATTGACTTGGGGATCACTGTGGGCCTTTGGAACTGGTGGACCTAACATATGGTACGTCTCGTACTCTGTTACTACTCACTTTATGAGACTTAGGTGGGCATCAAGAGCTGGGATTCTCAAAGGAGACTGGCATAGGATTCTTGGTATCCCGTGTGCCATTGCAGAAGCTGTGATTCTACCATCTTGATAAACCTAATCAAAGAATAAAACATCAGTTTTGAGGGTTGTCTGTCTTATTCCTTGCAGGTTTCCTTGAGAACAGTATCCTCACTGCGGCTCATTCAGGTACCAGTCAAAATAATATAGAAAGAAAACATCAAAACAAATGACTTGCTTCTAATTTGGCTGAAATTATTTGTTGAATTGTACCCGAATTTGTGAATAGTTTGTTACCCAAAATTTACATTTTTGGCAAATTTACTCTTCAACCACAACATTTTGCCTATCTTGACTCAAAATACACAAACACAAATAAACCATGTTAGGATGTAAGAGGCTCTATATACCCCCGTCACCCTTTGCGGGGATAAGAAAAGAAAAACCAAGAGGGGGCAACAGCTAATGGTCCATCTGCACTGGGGAGAAAGTTGTGTGCCTGTCAGCTAACACATGGTAAAAAACATGTAAACTCCTAGTGAAGACAAGACAGCTGTTTTCAAACATGCGAGTTGATCACATTAAACACTGGGGGGGAGAGCATTAGGTTAGTTACCTTGCTATTAGCTAACATGCGGTCAAAACACATTTTTATTTTCCTAACAAAGGCCTCAGAGGTACAAATGAGGAGGAAGAATTCAGGGAAGACAGGGAGTCAGGGCAGGCTGGTAATGCTGAATATTGGCATGACAGCAAATGAACTGGGAGAAATGGCGGGAGAGTCAAATAGCTGTTGAAAGAGTCCGGCATGTTGGATTGCCTGCTGATGGACTGGTGCTTATCTGGATGGAGAATAGACAATGGCATCAAGGAGGCTTAGACAGAAGGAACAACTGCAGTCCATCAGATGTGAAAAGGGGGCCACAGAGTCTAAAGCCAGAAGCAATAGGAGAGACCAAGGTGCACTTACGCCTGAGCCTTTGCAATGGTAGGGAAATAATTATGTGAGACCTACCTAGACATTACTGGCAAATACAATCACCTACTCTCCAGGATTGTGCTGGAGTTGCCAAGCATTAAAAATGAATCTTTAATTAAAAGGTATGTCATGTGAAGAAACCTCCGGGAATAAGCCCAACCAAAACTGGCAACACTACAGGCAAATGACCCACACCCATACACTGCAGAAGAAGTCAAAAAAACACCATGCTGATCAGACATGGGGGGAAATTCCTTCCCCATGCTTACCTACAGTGGTCAGTGACAGCCTGAGCATGTGAGCAAAAGTCAGCCAGCCAAGAAGCTGAGCAAAGGAATGGTTTGTGTCACCTCAGACCACTGGCCCACCCACTACAGTACTGGGAAGGTGTGTCAGGGGATGAGTCACTTGATGATTCCCTGTTCTGTTCATTTCCTCTGGGGCACCTGGAAGACAGGATACTGGACTAGATGGAACTTTGGTCTGACCCAGTACGGCCATTCTTATGGTCCATCTCAAGCCATCCCAGATGTCCCAGAGGAAGGAGATTTTAAAAAGTACATGGGGAATAGTGGGGTTGAGGAGGGAATCTCTTAACCCCTGCATTGACTGGCTGAAATCCTAAGGACAGTGAATCTTTGGGCTTCTATGCCTTGCCTCCAACCATCCCAAGCAATGCAGGGGTATGATGCAGCATGGCCTATCTCATTTCTTCCCTCATATGTTACCAGCCATTCTGCCACCATTGCTTAAACATAATCCTTAATGTAACATATTGCCTTTCCACCAGGTTTTACTGCCTTCCTAACATTGTGAGCAACATATAATTGCATTTACTGGAATATCTAGAAGGAAATTCTGTCCCAGATGTTCATTACAGACTCACTAGGTATTTCATTTTGCCAGACTCTAATTGAAAATGGGATAATTCATACAGGCACTGAGCAATGCACACAGTGACATCAAGGGTGTGCGAGTTGGTAGTTTGTAAAATAATTTGCTGGCATATTTTTACAGCCGGTTATATCTAGTAATAGTAAAATGTGCTAGCAATTATTTTGCAGAAGATGGCACTAGATATAACCTAGTTCTCTTTTCGTCATGTAACTTGACATAATTTTCACATCACATTGGAAAGTCACTGACAGATCTCTCTTAATGCAGGAAATTCTCTGGGGCAAATCATCAACTGGTGTGAATTGCCACAGTTCTATTCAGGTCAGCAGAGCTATTACAATTTATACTATCTGGCAATTGTCCCCCAGATTTCTGCCCCTGATTTTTTTTTAATCACAAAAGAGATATCAGCAGTAAAGAACAGACCCTCCCCCCCTTACATAATCCTTGTACTTCTATTGGTAAAGATTTCTTTTCTGCTAAATTCTTTCATCTTATAACTGCATTTTTTGGTATTTTAGGTGGTTGAAATGTTGCCTCTGTTGTTGCAGTAAAGTTTGGCATAGGAACAATGTAAAGCCTTTAATGCAAATCATACTGATTTCCTCAAATTCACAGCAAAGCCATTTAAACTTCATAGTGAGTTCTTTTTTAATTTCCATGTACCTCTTCCTATCTCAACTTAGTATAACACCAGCAGAAACAACATTCATTTTGTCCTTGTTTCTTGCTCTACCGAGCATAGGAGGCAGCAAGGACGAAGCCAACCAACTACGAAACTTTTGAGAAAAGCAACATTTATATTTTGTAAAAGCAACAAGGGGTCCTGTGGCACCTTACAGACCAACAGAAATGTATGAACATAGGCTTTCGTGGGCAAAGACCCACTTCGTTAGATGCAGGTGACCTGCATCTGACGAAGTGGGTCTTTGCCCACGAAAGTTTATGCTCATACATTTCTGTTGGTCTGTAAGGTGCCACAGGACTCCTCATTGCTTTTGCAGATCCTGACTAAAACAGCTACCCCTCTGATACTTATATTTTGACGAGTACAACCAAAGGGTTATTTGATTTCTTCATTGATGTTAACAAATAATTGTTTGAAGTAACTACATTCCGGGACTGCGATCCTGCCCCCATTTAAGGAGCAGCACCCCTCAAGGGAAAACATGCATAATGCCAAATATAAGCAAAACCAGTCTGGCATTGGTGGAGCCTAACAGAGTTAGGAACACAAAGTTCATAGTGACTTAGGTACTTAACTTCTATGAGCCCTTTAAAAAAAAACCTTACACCTCAGTTTCTAACTCCCACTCTTTACCCTGAAGCAGACAAGGAGCCCACACACAGTATATGACAAAAGCAGTTTCTCCGCTCTTTATGTTCACACCTCCACATTAGCAACTGACAATGGGCCACACTCTCCTGACTGAACTGACTTGATTTCTCCTCTCTTGGGCTGCGTCTACACGTGCACGCTACTTCGAAGTAGCGGCAGTAACTTCGAAATAGCGCCCGTCACGTCTACACGTGTTGGGCGCTATTTCGAAGTTGAAATCGACGTTAGGCGGCGAGACGTCGAAGTCGCTAACCCCATGAGCGGATGGGAATAGCGCCCTACTTCGACGTTCAACATCGAAGTAGGGACGTGTAGACGATCCGCGTCCCGCAACATCGAAATAGCGGGGTCCTCCATGGCGGCCATCAGCTGGGGGGTTGAGAGATACTCTCTCTCCAGCCCTTGCGGGGCTCTGTGGTCACCGTGGGCAGCAGCCCTTAGCCCAGGGCTTCTGGCTGCTGCTGCTGCAGCTGGGGGTCCGTGCTGCATATACAGGGTCTGCAACTAGTTGTTGGCTCTGTGTATCTTGCACTGTTTAATGAAAGTGTGTCTGGGAGGGGCCCTTTAAGGGAGCGACTTGCTGTTGAGTCCGCCCCGTGACCCTGTCTGCAGCTGTGCCTGGCTCCCTTATTTCGATGTGTGCTACTTTGGCGTGTAGACGTTCCCTCGCTGTGCCTATTTCGATGTTGGGCTGAGCAACGTCGAAGTTGAACATCGACGTTGCCAGCCCTGGAGGACGTGTAGACGTTATTCATCGAAATAGCCTATTTCGATGTCGCAACATCGAAATAAGCTATTTCGAAGTTGGGTGCACGTGTAAACGTAGCCTTGATGTTCACAACTCCACATTAACTGCCAATAATGAGCCACATCCAACCTCACTGAATAGACCTTGTCAGCTCTGGCCCTTCCCTTTTACTGAGACTCCATCTTTAAATACTTCTCTGAAGGCCCAGCCCCCACCCACTCATGCATCTGACAAAGTGGGTCTTTGCCTGCAAAATCTTATGCTCCAAAATATCTGTTAGTCTATAAGGTGCTACAGGACTTGTTGTTTTTGAAGAGACAGACTTACTTGGCTACCCCTCTGATACTACACACAGTACAGAAGCTCTCAAATCTTGTTTCCACAGGGCACCAAGTATAAACCATAACCCCACAGTCCTCTACAACCAGAGAAAACTGGTGGGATTAACTCTATAGTACCCATTGGAAGAATTTGCATGAGCTACTTTAGCATGATGTGAGGTCAACATAACTACCAGGATGGTGTTGCAGTTTCAGAGAAGATTCTTCAACAGCTTCAGTGATCTTAGCCCAGGCCAAGTAATATTACAAGTTCATTTCCATCTGTACTGTCTATATCCTTACATCAGATGTATTCTTTTCAGGGTTTGTTTTTTAAAGGAATTATTTTGACCATGATAATGTCCTTGACAAGGGGTTCATCCCATCAAGTTCCATCCCCTTTTCAAAATGTTGCAATAAAGTCTCACCTTAGAGGCTCATTAGTCAGAGAAGCCTGGCTTGTCAAATGCAGAAGAGAGAGAAATGAGATGTCTGGCTGATTCAAGCTCCCTTTGCCAGAACTGGCATAACAAGCCTACTAATGTGTCTCCTTCAATAGCTTGGGGTTTGGAGGCAGTTGTTACTTTCTGCTCAGTGATCAGGCTATCTTTGTGCTAAGAGGCTGATAAGATCTTTTTGGTGGATAAATAAAGATGTCCTATTTTTAGATTCTGACTGTGTAGCTTGTCTTTCTCTGTAGAATAAGCTTTTTCTCCTTTGTCCAAGGCCAATTTATTGTCAAATGTCCCTACACTACTGAGATATTTTCTTTCCACACAGCACACTTTGATGATCAGCTCACCTGTCTGAATTTTGGTTCTTATTCTTTTCCCTATGGCTAAATTAACAAGGGCCATTTGGAAAGCCCCACAGTACTGGAATCTCCTGAAGCCAAGCCATGTCAGGCTAGAGGAACAAAGGATTAAAACATCTAACTTCTGGTTTAGGCACCTAAACACCAGAATCAGGCTTCCTTGGGATTCACAGTGCTCCTGCTCAGCTGTCTTCAGAGCTGGTCCAGGAGGGTTCAGTCAGTGGGCAGGGACCAAGGTGACAAGCTAAGAATGGGGTCTGGCTCATGGGTGGTTGGGCAGCTGGCAGTACGTTGACAGAAGGACCAGCTGGTGGATGTGAGGCCCTGAAGGCCTAGGGCTCAAGGCAACCACATTGTTTACCTTGCCCTAAGGTTGGCCCTGAATACCTCAGAACCTCAGGTGCCTAAACTCACTTGGTATCAAGACTGCCACAGCAGAAGCTCCCTAGGTGCCTATGATTGGGTCTTTGAAAGAGGGGCACAGTCTAAAGAAAGAAAAGAATTCTGCCATCTAACTCTCCTGTAGGACCTGATTCCGTGAGCACACTCAGCCCTCACCCAAGGGATTGTGCCCCTACAGATGAGCTTACATAAAATGGTGGAGAAGGAGCTTCTTTATAACCTTAGCCCTGTGGCCATGGCACTCATACGGACATGGGGAAACCCATATTCAATTCTCCTCATCCCCACCATTCCCTGAGAAGGAAGTGGGATTTGAACTAGGTGAGTACCCTAGTCAGAGGACTATCACATTTCCTGACAGGAGGGTGCTCAAACATTGCTGTTGAAGCTGTTCCACTTTGGATAAATAAGTTTAAAAAATTGGAGCAAGGGCCCTGGATGCTGGATCTGCACGTGGGGAAGTTCTCTTGCCATTGTTCTCTTGGACCAAATGGAAATATTTGTTCCTGAATTATTTAATTAAAACAACACCTTGTACATTGTGTGCCCATCGGAGAGTGTCAGAGGTGCTCACTCCAGATTCGTTGGCTGCGTAGTTTTATTTTTGTGGTTTTGATTTTATAATCTGAAAAATCATTCTTTCATTTCAGCTCCCAGTAGGCAAGGAGCAGCACTAGGCAATGTCTGAGTGTCTTCTCTGCTTGCATTCCTGAGTAAACATCTCCTTGATCAATTTGTCATTTTGCTGATGGACATCTCATACACCCAGGTATTTATAGCATTCATTATCGGCATCATGCCAAAGGAAGCTTTCCTTTGCTGGAAGGGTTTTTATTAGTATTATTTTGTTCCCTCCCCGATGCCACACTGCTAATATGCTCTGTGATACCAGCTGTATGTGTAAAACTAGAATTAAGCTTCAGGATGACGTAATAGCTATCAGTGTGCTTACCACCAGAAACTCAGTCCCAAACATCCAGAACTAAAGAATGAGCCATTATAGCTGGACCTCAGACCACAATGTTTAAAACAGCACAGCACCCACAACTGGAGGCCAGGAAAATAAAGATAAGTCTCCTTGTCCATAGGACCGCTGCTGGAAAACAGGGCTCATGGGATTCCACTACTGGGCCACAAGAAATCTGATGATGTTCAATAAGGACAAGTGCAGAGTCCTGCACTTGGGCAGGATGAATCCCAAGCATTGTTACAAGCTGGGGTATGACTGGCTTAGTAGTAGTTCTGCAGAAAAGGACCTGGGAGTTGTAGTGGATGAGAAGCTGGACATGAGTCAACAGTGTCCTGTTGTAGCCAAGGAGGCTAATGGCGTATTAGGTTGCATCAAGAGGAGCGTTGCCAGTAGATCCAGAGAAGTGATTATTCCTCTTTATTCAGCTTTGGTGAGGCCGCATCTGGAGTATAGTGTCCAGTTCTGGGCCCCCAATTATAGGAAGGATGTGGACACACTGGAGAAGGTCCAGTGGAGGGTGACCAAAATAATTAGGGCGATGGAGCATATGACCTATGAAGAAAGGTTGAGGGAATTGGGTCTGTTTTGTCTGCAGAAGAGAAGACTGAGGGGGGACTTGATAACAGCCTTCAAATTACTGAAGGGAGGTTGCAAAGAGGCTGGAGAGAGGCTGTTCATAGTGGTCATGGATGGCAGAACACAGAACCATGGTCTCAAGTTGAAGTTGGGAAGGTCCAGGTTGAACATTAGGAAAAACTTTTTCACTAGGAGGGTGGTGAAGCATTGGAATGGTCTACCCAGGGAAGTAGTGGAGTCTCCATCCCCGGAGGTGTTTAAGTCCCGCCTTGACAAAGCCCTGGCTGGGCAGATCTGATGGGCAGGGGGCTGGACTTGATGGCTTTTTAGGTTTCTTCCAGCTCTATTGTTCTATGATTCTATGACTGTACTGCCTCAGTTTACCAGGGATTTACCCACATTCTAGGGAGCTACATTGGCACTTTCACAATCTAGCCTGAGTAAGTGACAGCACATAATTACACAGGCTTAGGAGCAGATTGGTTGCTTCTGTTTTGCTCTGCTGGGGAAGCTTTCTTCTCTTCCAGGCCTTTTAACGGTGCAGCTTGGGTGCAATGGCTGGTGCTTCAAAGGTGGTATAATGGAAGATCTGCTCATCTCCTACCCCTGTTTTTAGGTGGAGAGTAACAGCTGTTTATTGCCCTCCTTTCCACCCATGCTGCAACACAACCATTTCATAAAGACTGGTAGGGGGAAATCTGTGGGTGACTGTATTCATAGCTCACGAATGTTGGGTAGATTACTATTAAGCTCAAAGTGAGGTATAACTAAAAAGTATTGCAATTCTTTATTTTCAGCTCAAAAGAAGATGCCCATTTTAGCTTTATGAGAGACACCTTGCTGGGGAAGTAAAGGCAAGTCCCACATTGGTCTTTGCCTACGTTATCCTATTAGACTTCCTGCATCTTGTTTATGCTGCTGCAAGACTGTGAATCAATGGCTGGGAGTTGGATTTATAACTCTTCTGGCATTTCACTGGGTGGGAAGCCATTGGGTTGGCAAGCCCATGAATTTAAATTACAAACCAGCTGGGCCAAATTCCATAAAATACAGGCAATATAACACATTTTGTGCTTCAGGGGCAGTTATTGCTGTCTGTAAAGTTATAGCCTTTCAGGGGTGGAGGGAGGACAATGGTAGCTATTTCCAGTTTCTACTCTGTTCCCTGTTATGCATATTACTCTACAGATGCTGGCAGAAATGCTTTGCAAATTCAAGCTGACAGTGACTGTCAATGGATAACTTTATTCTTTTCACACAGGTCCCATTAAAAGCTTGCAAGAGTCTGACACAGTGGGGAAGCATTTCAGTATGAAGCCTCCCTTAGATCCATTTGCAAAGCTCAGTTTTCAGAGAGTATGGCCAATGCATTATGGGAAAATAAGGCTACCCAGAACACAGCGCTTTCTTTCAAAATGTTCGAATACTCTTTGATGCAGAGTGAGTGCCACCGCAAATAAACAACAAAAGCCACCCCAGTCTTCTCAGCTGAATCACCTTATTCCCACCACAAACCCACCATCTACCTACTTTTAAAGTGTGAGATAATCTCTTTTCATCTTACTGTAATAATCAACTCAGTACAAAAGAGTCAGATGCAACCGTGGGGATACAGGTATGTATAGATGGAGTTGGTGGTAGACATGCCCTGAAATATAATATGCATAGCATCTTTTTCCTTTCCCCCACGCCCCTTTCTCTTCTTTTCTGTTCAGACTGTGTGCTCTTCAGGAGAGGGACAGTCTATTATGTATCTTTATAGTGCCCACATAATAGTGCCCTGATTCTGGACAGAGAATGGAGAAAATGGGGACAGAGAACATTACGTGTTATCCTTTCCCTGATGTCATCTATGGGAGGGGAGAAGAGGGTTGCTATTGACTATAGACAAATTCTCCCCCATCTCTCTGTTTGCAGATGACATTCTATTACAAGGTCCCTCGCCCCTTCCTAAAATTTGCTAAAGTATCTTCAGATTTGATACATGAAGGGAATTATTCTGGTTTCTGGATGAATTGCAGAAAGTCAGTCGAGATTCTTGATAATATAAATAAATCTTTGGAAGATTACAACTACAACTGATACCTGAGAATTTCAGACACTTGCAGATCCGGTTGTCCCTAAAGGAATCAGACCTGATTTATTTTAACATTAGCCTTATCTGCTTATTCCCATCTCTCTCTTTTCTCCATTCTGATTGGACAATTTCATGTCACTAAGATGAATTCTTCCTGTTTTCGTATATTTTCCAAAGCTTCCCCATTAATACCCCAGATCAGATCTCTCCGTACTGACAGATTTTTTAGTCTATCTCTGTGCTATAAAATCCCACAAGCAAATTTGAAATGCCGACTTTGTTTTGTATGACAAGAGATCCTTTCCTTACAGATGCAAGTTAGGGCAATTTCTGTTGCCATAAAATTAAGTCTTCTGTACTACAGAAGACCATAATCACTCCAACTCCACACTAGTCAAGGTCAGTAGCAGTCTCTTGTTCTCCCCACAGGGAATATAGTTATAAACCTTAACCAGGATAGACTTACAACAGAATGGTTATTTTATCTAGCATAAGGTGTTAAAGCTTTGCAACGCACACTTAAATAGAGCTCCCCTTTGGGCTTCTAAATATATTTATAGACATTAATTATTTTTATACAAAATGTTTTCCATGTGACTTTCTGAACCTAGACTGCTTCAAGACTTCAAGATTCTTTACCACTGAAGTATAGTTAAAAAGAGACATGTTGTCTATCCCATATTTTTTCCAGATATATTACAGGGATGATATAGATGGTGCTTGGTCCTGCTGTCAGAGCAGGGAACTGGATCTGATGACTCTTGAGGTCTCTTCCAGTTCTAGTATCCTATGATAAATTACTACAGACATAAAACAGGAAGTTAGGAACAAGGAAGGGAGGATTTTGGTGCCTGCAGATATATTTTATTTGCATTGCTGTGGACACAATACTGAAGAAAACAATTCACTGGTTGCATAACCTTGAGCAATACAGCTGTCCTTTGTATATTGGTTAACTTTGTGGTGGTTATCCTTAAAGTATTAAACTTTTATTATTTCACTATTATAAAGCCTAATAAGTTGTACTCACAGATTCAAAGAAATATAAGGATGGAAGGGCCCTTATGAAGCCATCTTGTCCAGTTCCCTGTGCTGAGGCTGGACCAAGTGACACTAGAACAGCACTGAGAACAAGAAGAAGTCCTGTGACAACTTACAGACCAACAGATATTTTGGAGCATAAGCTTTTGTGGGCACAGACCTGTTTCATCAGACGCATGAGTTGTGGGGGTTGGTTCAGAGGAATATTTAAAGAGGGGGGTCCCACTAAAAGGGAGGGCCAGAGCTGACAGGGTCTACTCAGACAACGTGGAAATGGCCCATTATCAGTAGTATGTATCAAAAGAGGAATAAACAAGTCAGATCAGATGGGGTGATGTGGTCCTGTGGGGCAAAAAGGAAAAAGAAAAACTGCTGTAGGGGTTAAGATTTTTACTTTTCCACAGTAACCAGACCCCACTCTGTGAGAGGAAATTAGGGGGTCATCTGCACCTCTTTAAAGTTGTTACCTTGTCACTTAGAGACAATTTACCCTGAAGACTCCTTTGTTTTGGTCATCATGTACCTTTGTTGGGTAAACTGAAGTCAACAGAGCTGGTGTTTGCAGACAGATCTCAGGATAACTTGGCTGAGACTTTGGTATGTTAAAGAAGACAATTAATTACCAAACTATCTAAACAAACTGTATAAAAAGGCCTGAAAACTGATTCTCAGGGCTCCCACTTCTCTGGAAGCTGGCAGCCTGCATATATGCAAATAAACTTTCCTTTTGGATCTCTCTCTTGCCTCACTGCTTTGACCTCCAGCCTCGGACCTTTGGGGAACAGTGTACCCCAGGGAAAACTGGCTTCCCCGACAGTCCATTGACAGAGGTCAACATGGAGATATTAACACCTAGGTCAGAGAAGCTGCTTTTGTAAGGGGCCAGCCACTCCTAGTCTCTGTTTAATCCTTGGTTGATGGAGTCAAATTTGCAAATAAATTGCAGCTCAGAGATTTCTTTCTTCACTCATGCATCTGATGAAGCGGGTCTTTGCCCATGAAAGCTTATGCTCTGAAATATCTGTTAGTCTATAAGGTGCCACAGGACTTCTTGTTGTTCTCAAAGATACAGGCTAACTCGGCTACCTCTCTGATACTATAACAGCACTGGATGAGCTAGGTTATTGATAGTGCTTCATGGGTGGCCTTCCTTCACCTCAGTATACTGCAAGACTCTCATAAGCAAGAAGGTCACCCTGGATAAGATAGTTTTTCTAACTGCACTTGCACACCTAGAATTGACACTGATTGAACCATAGCAGAGCTTTGATTGGATGCAGAGGGAGTATATGGTTCTCACAGTCAAAGTTGTGTGCAATCAGCAGGCACTGCACTTTAAGTGTCCCTGTTTTATGGGCCTGCCACTGTAGGAACAGTGGTAGGGGAAAAAACCCTGTGTTGAAATGCACCATAGCAGTCTGGCAACCCTGTGCATGGGCAAAGGTAAACACAATGTCTCCAGGACCATTGGGGTGCAGATTGTCCACCACTGCCCTAGGCCATTCCTAACACATGTTCATCCAGGTGTTCTTGAAAACCTCCAATGACAGGGAACCTCAACTTCTCTTGGAAGTCAAGTCCGGTAATAAATTATCCCTATACTTTGAAAGTTTCTTCCTAATATCTAACCTACATCTCCTCATGGACAATTAAGACCTGCCTCTCTTGCCTTCTACCTTCAGTGGACATGGAGCCATGATCACAGTCCTCACTATAACGGACATTCATGTGTCTGAAGATTTACCAGGTTGCCATTCAGACTTATTTCTTGAGACTAAACATGCTGAATTTTATTTTTTAAATGTAGTTTTCTAGGGAAACATCAGTGTAACCAACATATTAGCTGTTATTAAAATATGGTGGAGCTCTAGTACACCGAAGGCCAGAGTCCATTAATCCGGGAGAAATTACAGTGTGTCAGAGACACAGCAGTAATTAATCAGGGTGCAGTGTACAGACTTATGTAAAGAGCCTGCAGTGACGCTTTAAGGTGGCTAGCACTAAACATGCATTTAATTTAGATTAGAAAATGTATGTTGGTCAAATAACTATAAAGCAGTTATTACAAATCTATCTGTGCCAACTCTTATTATTTATGATTTCTATTACAGCAGTAACCAGAGCACTCAGCCTGGATTTCATTATAGACAGCATAGGACAAACATATACAAATAATTCCCCACCCCATGGAGTTAATTATCTATGTCACAGGTGCATATATAACACTAGTTAATCATCAGGTTCAAAAATCATTTTATTTGTATGCAGCCTTATTGTAGCCAGGCTGGTGCCAGGATATGAGAGAGACAAGCGGGGCAACCAACAGAATTTACAGACCCCAGGATAACATAAGGGTGGTAGGACACGGGTTTGAGAAGGAGCGAGGCTTTAGGCAGAAGGATCAGAAATGGTGGCTAAACTCAGACAGCCAGCCCTTCAGCACTTTAAAGGGGCCGAGGCGCTGGCTTGCTCCCTCTTCTGTGGCAGTGGTGGCAACAGCAGCTGGGATCCCTTGGCCCTTTTAAATTGTTGGGCCCTGTGGCAGCTGACCCTCCCCTCTCCACCATCCCATTTGTGGTCCTGGAGACAAAGCAAAAGTGGTCATACATTTTATTGCACCAACTTCTGAAAGTGAAAAAGACCTGGAAAAGAGCTTAATAGGGATTAAAAGATTGCCTTCTTCACCAACAGAAGTTGGTCGAATAAAAGATATTACCTTACCCACCTTGTCCCTCTCTGGGATTATTTTAACATTCAACAGCTCTTTTAACTAGAAAGGTATTACAGTACATTTGTCACTCAAATTGTTTCTCTTGGTAATAGTGAACATTTTTACGTAGCCTTGGTCCTCAACCTGCTTTACAAGTTTTAGTTAACTAAACCTCAGAATCTCTGAAAATTACTGCAAGGAAGGGAAGTATTGGTTTTCTCATTATATACATAAAGAACGAGCTTCAATCCATCCTTTAAGAGGGAATCACAAGAGGAGCATCAGAACTCCTGGGTCCTAGACCTCTGAATTAAGCATCAGACCATGTCTTTCTGATATCAAAGGGCTGCTGCCAAAGCAGTAGAGCTCTTGGTTGACATTTTACCACATCGTCAGTTGATCATCAGCTGCAGTCTCCTGGTTTGTGCTTCAGCTCTTAAATCAGTCTGCAATATATACAGATCAGGAGGGGACCTGTGGGAAGCCCATAATTATGATCATACATCTGCTGACTATGACAAGTTTCAGAAAGGCAGCCTCGTTAGTGTGTTTCAGAAAAAATAACAAGGAGTCTGATGGCACCTTAAAGACTCACACATTTATTAGGGCATAGGCTTTTGTGAGTTGTACCTCATTTTGTCAAATGTATGAAGTGGGATTCTTACTCTTTCTGCTGAAGGTCTGACTCTGGCCAATCCCTGATAAAAGATATGGAACCAGATGAACCCTGGGTTTAATCTTCTTTGGCAGTTACAATGATTGGAATGTAAGAGTATAAGAGAGGTAAGATGGGTGTAGGGTGCGAGAAGACTTTGTAACGGTCGAGAGTGCAGTCCGACCCCTCTGTGAATCCTCAGGAGAATCTAAACAGACCAGTCTGTGCAAGCTGAAAAGCTGCAAAATAACTGCCATGGGAACTGCTGCAGAAGAAGGGGCGCTTGCCAAGACTTCAAGGCTATGCTGGCAGTAGGCCACAAGAGATAGTGATAAGAAATGCATAGGCAATTTTAGGCAATCTTATGTTAATGAGTTCAGCTTTATCAGCTAGTGTTAGGAGGCCTGTTACAGAGCCGCTCCCCGAGTGATGCTCCGACGCATCGGGTTTTCCCCCACTGGTGACTGCAGCGTCTCCGGGGCTCCCGTCACGGGTGTCACGCGCTTTCAATAAACCAAATATAGCATTCGCCTTCTGGGTGCAGCCTCGTTTCTGGGGAACCCGAGCCTGGTTGGCTTCAGTGGGGGTTTATGTGCTACTCTGGCTGCTGAGCTGGCAGACCCTAGTTCCTCCACTGGACTTCCTCCTGTCTCGCTGCAAGTCAGTCTCAAACTGAGTCAGGCTCCTTGCTTTTCTAGTCCCTCCAGACATGGCGTTGGTTCAAGTAAAGTGGGGCGGAGCTAGCTGGGCCCAGAGGTTCTTTTTAACCTCTGGGATGCCAAGTCTTTCTTTCTCCTCTCCCTCACAGGCACTTGTAGATGAGATCCTGTTGCAAGAATATCTAACTTCTGACACTTGTTACAACAGAGCACACTGGAGAGTCCCAATCTTTCTCATCTCCAGCAGTGGCTCCAGGGAACTGATGGTATCATACCAATGGCTGTAAGAGAAAGGAGAATCAAACACCAGATATTCAGAGATTTGATTGCTTCTTGGGACACATATGAGGGTGCTCTTTACTAATTAGCAATATTGCACCTGGATCTGTCACAAACACACTGCCTGTACTTTAAAAGTGATATGGACATTTGACCGTAGGGGGCTGTCTGTAGCAGAGGCTGCCCACCTAAGGAGGAAGATTGTTTCTATAAACCATCAACCGACTTACAATTAAGGGTCATTATGACACAATGCTGGGTGAGCCAAATCGGTTTGAACAGAGTGGACTACACTCGAAGAAGCAGCCTGAAAGTCTCAGACTGACAAAAATCTCTGGGTTTATTAGGAGCATCTAATTTGTTTCTCTTCTCATCTTGCCCTGTAAGAGGCAAGCCCATCTGACTGAGCTTGTAAGGAGGTGTAAAATTAGATAAAACAAAACATATATTCAGGCTGTTTATTTTATAACCCCCCCGCCCCTCTGTTCGTGTGTTCCAACTGTGAAATACAAATATTTTGTTATCAGAAGGACATGGGTCACCAGCTCCACAAAGGAGGAAATGCAGATTCCCAAAACCCACTGTTGAAGCAAAAGACTTCTCTGTGTTTAGGCAGCTAACATTCAGCTTTATTGAATTCAATAAGGCAACATATGAGCCAAACTGGACACCGGTAAAACCAGGTCCAACAAGGCTCCTTGGTACAGCTAACCCCAGTATTTTATACCCTTACACAAACAAAGCCCAGTGTTGGAGGCAATTAGTTAGAGAATCGTAAATCACTTCTCAAAGAGAAACCGTTATCAGCAAAGAGAAACAGGTACTGGGGAGCTGGAGACTTAACTCCAAACAGCCTATTAACGCATTCCATAGAGCTCATCCTCCCTGCTGTTCCCAAGCAGGTCAGGGAAAGTACAAGTTCTTGTGTACGTGCAGAAGTAGGGGATGTGAAATGGCTTCTTATACAATATGGTTTCCACACCACCCATTGGTATACACAGATAACTGTCCTGAGAGAAGAGTTGTGACATTCCCCTTTGAGCTCTGACCCCATACAGGATTCACTCAGAAAGAAACAGAGGTGCATTTAATCCTATAACCCTGGCACTTACACTCTGTATTAGACTGAGAGGTTCATTATTAAATATTTGTTCCCTAGCTAGGTACTGATAGACTGGGATCAAGTTACTGTGCATTCATTTCTGGCAGGCAATGGTCTGCAATCTGTGGTGTGCACCTTTTTAGGGAGGTAATGTAGGACTGGGCCTATGAGGGGTGGGAGGAAGAGTCACCCAGCCCATTCTGGCCCAAACTCTGCCTCAGCCCCAGTACCAATTGAAGCTCAATTTCTATCCCCAACTGTGGACCCATTCCTGGCCATGGCCTCAACTACAGCTTCATCCTCTTCTTGGCCTTCACCTCCCATCCCAGACCATGCTCAGCTCCCAGCCCTGCCAACCAACCACAGCTCCTGGGGCAGAGAGGGAGGGGCAGACACAGATTATATTTCCGATAAGGGGGCATATAGAAAACATTTGAGGATCACTACTGTGTGGTATGTTTTCTAAACCTTTATTCGTTATTGTGATTCTGCTCTGAACTCTCCCCAATATGTCAATATCCTCCTTGATTTGTGGCCACCAGAACAGGACACAGTTTTTCAGCAATTGTTATGCCAGTGTTAGATGCAGAGGTAAAATATTGCCTCCACTCCTACTTCCCCTGTTTATCATGTAATGTGCTGTGACCACAGCGTTACACCAAAGCTCGTGGCCAACTCATCATCCCCTCACATGGTTTTCAGAGTTACAGCTTCCAGGATAGAGTCCCCCTGTGCTTGTAAGCTTGGCCTATATTCTTCCTTCTCAGATGTATATATTTCCCAGCCCCATGGTACTCATCCATGTGAGGACAAATTATATTGCAAGGTATGCCCCTGAACAGATCAGAAATGAATATAGGGCTTTGGAGTTACAGATGGTGTTGGGAGTGCAGGTGGTGGTCTCTTTTATCCTTTCCGTCAAAGGTATAGGTGCAGGCTGAGACAGATGCATCCTTGAGGTGAATGCTGGACTGTGAAGATAGTGTTTTTGGTAGAGCTTTGGCTTTCTTGCCACAAGATTCTGTTCCAGGAAGAAAGACTGCTCAGAAGAGATGTAGTTCACCCATTGAGGAAGGGCGAGAGAGAGTATTTGGATAGACGCTGGCTAACCTAGTAAGGAAGGCTTTAAACTAGGTTTGACGGGGCAGGTGAGCAAAGATAATAGGTAAGTCATAAACATGAAGTGATGGGGAAAGGGTCAGAAATTGGGAAGAGCATGGGCTGTAATAGCAGGGATCAAGGAGAGACAAAATGGACTTGGGGGGAATCAAATCAGTTTCTTAGTTATCTGTAAACTAATGTAAGAAATATGGAGACTAAGTAGGAAAAACTTGAAATGCAAATAAATAAATATAACTATGATGTCACTGACATCACAGAGAGTTGGGATAATACACGTGACTGGGATATTGGCACAGAAGGGTGCAGTTTCTCAGGAAAGAAGGGTAGAGTGAAAAAGGGAGGAGATGTCACCTTATATTGAAATGTATACACTTGGAATGAGGTAAAATAGACATAGGAGACAAACTGACTGAGAGTTTATGAATATGGTTAAAAAGATTAAAACATGAGTGATGTCATGATAGGGGGTGTACTACAGACCACTTTGCCAGGAAGTAGAGGCGGGTGATGCGTTAAAAAAAATCATCCAAAGCATAAGACTTGGTGGCCATGAAGGACTTCAACTATTCACATATCTGTTGGGAAAATAACACAGCAGAGCACAGATTATCCAACAAGTTCTTGGGAAAGATTGAAGAATTTTATTTATTTTTTTTTTATTTCAGAAGGTGGAGAAAGTTATTATCGGGGAGTTTGTTGCATATTTGATTTTAGCTTATGTGGAGAAACAGAAAAGTCGATTTTGTGCTGCCTTGGACAGACAAATATAGAAGAAAATTTCCAATGACCCAGTCCCAGTTAAAGGGAGAAGGGGGAAAAGAAGTAGCAGTTCCTTATTAAAACAGGTGAGATACAATTCTGCAAGGTAAACAAGCACTCATATAGCACTTTAAAGACTAACAAAATTATTTATTAGTTGATGAGCTTTCATGGAGTAGACCCGCTTCTTTCTACAAGGAGATATGCCAGAAAATATTGAAAGTTGAACATGTGTGACACCTTTCAGGAACACTCAGTACTTTGCAGATCTACAGAGTATGGAATATGTTAACCAGGAGTAGCAGAAGTTCCATAGAACACTCATAAATATATTTTAAGATTCCGTGATTCCATGGAAGGCTGCTGGTAGACAATCACCTGATAATCAGCAGAAGGCGCATTTTAATTATTTTAAGTAGGTGAGATATGTCCAGTCACCTGACAGATAAGATTTCAGATAAAGGATCACAATTTACAATCAATTTGTGGAGGAGTTTTATGGCTTCACCTGACATCTAATTATTTCCATTTTCCAAAGCCGCAATTCAGAAAGTGATGGATGCCATCTGGAGAAGAAGAATGCTTTTAGCAGGATCACACTAAAAGCATGTACAAAATGACTAAGCAGCTAATGGAAGAGCTAAATTCAGTTATTCCAGTAGTAGCTTAAGGTTGTTTGCCATCAGGCATGAGCTGGGGACAGAGGGATTTGAATGTACTTTCTACAGAGGTGATGCTGAAATAGCATCCTGCCATTGCGCATGGCATCACAAAATGTGTATAAGGAATGAGGATATTCCACCAGCCAGGGCAGGACATGATGGTTCAGTGCATTTGCAGTGTGAAGTGGAGCAAAGCAGCTTGCAGAAAAACTTACTGTCACTTTCACAGGTAGCCACATTTCCAGTATTCTAAGAGGCCTGTTCCAGAACCCACTGAAGTTCTTTCATCAACAACCATGGACTCAGAACCCATTGGTGTCTGATGCCTGTCTCACTATTTCCTTCCATCTTTCCTTGTTCAATGCACAGTAGCTTAGTTTCTGTAGACTAGCTCTGACCAATCTGCTACATCATCTATTCATTCTCTGTGGGGTCTGCCTCTCCTATTTGAACCACCCATTATGCCGAATACCAGGGTCATGATTTTGCATTCATCATTCATTCTGCAAATATGCCCAAATAGCTGTAACTTGAGTTGCATAACTTTCTGCAGTAGAAAAAAGCAGTCATGTAGCACTTTAAAGACTAACAAGATAATTTATTAAAGCTCATTACCTAATAAATTATTTTGTTAGTTTTTGAAGTGCTACATGACGGCTTTTTTGGTTTTGATAGAATACAGACTAACACAGCTATCTCTCTGTCACTTCTCTGCAGTAGGTTCTCTTTTGGCTGTATCTTGCTATATAATTCCTCATTGGTGACCTTCTGCATCCATCCTATTCTCAGGATCATTCTATAACACTCCTCTTGAATGCCAATACTCTTCTCTTAGAATCTTTCGTTGTCACCCCTGTCTCACAATTGTACATCATGCTGCCGAATACACACATTTTCAAAATTCTCAGCTTTGCTCCTACGCTAATTGTTTTGCTTTTCCAGATCATATCCATCACCTTCAAACTCGCTCTTGCTTTCGCTGTTCTAGTTGTTATTTCCTTCTTATAATCTATATCATATGTTGTGTTGCTCCCTGGATATGTGAACTTCTCTACATTCTCTAGTTCAATCTTATCTACATGGATCTTCCTTCCTACTTCCTTATCTCCAAATACCATTGTTTTTGTTTTAGCAATATTCATAATCAGGCCATACCGCTTCCCTTCCTCATTTAGCACTTGCACCATTTTCACTAGCTTCGCTTCATATTCCTCAATGATGTCTATTATCTGCGAACCTCAAGTTGTTAATTCTTTTCCTGTGCACAAATATCTCTTCCAACTCTAAAGGAGTTCTTCCTTGCTCTTGTCCATTGCTCTCTCTATGAGCTTGATGAAGATACTCGGCAATATTGGATCTCCATGTCTCATACCTCTACTCATTCTAAACCAGCTTCTCAACTCTCCACATGTTCTCAGTGCTGTCTCTGCATTGCCACTGATATCCTTCAACAACTGTATGAGTCTGCTTTCCACTCCATACAACTCTAATACTGCCCAAGTAACTTTCTGATCTAAACTGTCAAATGCCTCCTGAAAATCGACAAAGCAAGTGTAGATGTTCTTATTCTTTTGTCAAGCTTTCTCCGCTATTAATCTTAGTGCCAATATCTGCTGAATGGTAAAAACTTTCTAACTTTCCTGAATCCTGCTTTCTCATCCACTATATGTTCTTCTTTCTGTGATCTGAGTCTTTCTGTCAGTATCATCATCAACACCTTGCCTAGATAACTCACTAGGACAATCATTCTGTAGTTCTTGCACTCCAATGCACTTCCTTTCCTGTGTATTGTCTCTAGCAAGGACTTTGTCCATTCCTTAAGTGCTTTCCCTTCTTTTCCTGCTATATTACATAGTTGGTGTATTTCCTGAATCACACTTTCTGCACCATATTTAATCATCCCTCCCATGATCTTATTGTTTCATAGGTTCTGCTTCTGGAAGGCGGACAGTTAGGGTAAGAAAAGGGGTCTCCTTCACTGTCTTTCCCACTAGCATCCCTACTGAATATGGCAGCATTCATTCTATGTGTGCTTGATGTGATTTACATGTCTAAAGCTGCGTCTACACGTGCACGCTACTTCGAAGTAGCGGCACCAACTTCGAAATAGCGCCCGTCGCGTCTACACGCGTCGGGCACTATTTCGAAGTTAACTTCGACGTTAGGCGGTGAGACGTCGAAGTCGCTAACCTCATGAGGGGATCGGAATAGCGCCCTACTTTGACGTTCAACGTCAAAGTAGGTACCGTGTAGATGATCCGCGTCCCGCAACGTCGAAATTGCCGGGTCCTCCATGGCGGCCATCAGCTGGGGGGTTGAGAGATGCTCTCTCTCCAGCCCCTGCGGGGCTCTATGGTCACCGTGGGCAGCAGCCCTTAGCCCAGGGCTTCTGGCTGCTGCTGCCGCAGCTGGGGATCCATGCTGCATGCACAGGGTCTGCAACCAGTTGTCGGCTCTGTGGATCTTGTGTTGTTTAGTGCAACTGTGTCTGGAAGGGGCCCTTTAAGGGAGCGGCTTGCTGTTGAGTCCGCCCTGTGATCCTGTCTGCAGCTGTGCCTGGCACCCTTATTTCGATGTGTGCTACTTTGGCGTGTAGACGTACCCTCGCAGCGCCTATTTCGATGTGGTGCCGCTCAACGTCGAAGTTGAACATCGACGTTGCCAGCCCTGGAGGACGTGTAGACGTTATTCATCGAAATAGCCTATTTCGATGGTGCTACATCGAAATAAGCTATTTCGATGTTGGCTTCACATGTAGACGTAGCCTAAATGATTCTTCATGCACTAAATGAGCTGAGTTCTCCTGCAATGCATTGTAGATACTAGCCTTGGTTGTTTACTCAACAGTGTCTCAATTTTAATTGCTTAATTAATTTCCAGACAGGTTTATCACCCATGTTTTCCTTTTATTTCAGTTTTTTCTTCTATGCTTGCTCAACTGAGTAAAATCTCACAACATTTTGTATACACATAACAGCAAAGGAAATGGCATCAGAGGGTTGCCACCCCTACCCCAGTCACTGTCTTGTAAATCAATCCTTACGCCACGTGGGATGGTGCAATGTGGTTCAGCATAGAAATTTTAAAAAGCACTGTAATCTGGAATGCTTACAACATAGCAGAAGGAAGGGGAAGCTGGGGGACCATGATGGGATTTGTACACACGCTTCGTTGAAGAGTCGTGCTGGGTTTAGCATGGAACTTAGTGTTGGGAATAAACGTTGGGAAACAGAATCCCAAGGCCACCCACTTGTGGCTTAATCAGTTTTTGCCTTTATTTATACAATTTCACACAGAACTATTCTTACTTATAGTGCCTGGATATGTATTTATGCCAGACAAATAACAACCAACTGGAGAAGATTGGCATATGGCCCCTTATTACCACATTTCAAGGCACCAGAAATTCTTTCTTCCTTCCATGGTAGCCACCATCTTGACTGTTCCCTTGGTTTGGTCCTCCAATGACATCCTTCAGTTTCTTGTCCAGTGTTTCTTCAATTTGGGCCCATGTTCTCTCAGGTCTCTTATGTATTTCTACATTACAGATTACTTAACCTTTATCTAATTTGCTTTTAGCATAATAGCCCATACATTACACACATGCAGGGTAACCAGGCATCTGATTTTTGACCTAACACCCAGCCAAAAAGAACCCTCCTCAGCCCTCACAAACCCAACAGAAATGAGTGAGTGAGTGAGCAGGAGCATGAGTGACAGAGGGACAGGGGATGGTGTGAATATGGTTTGATCTCAGAGAAGTGACAGGACAAGGGTGTTTGGTTTTGTTCAGTAAGAAAGTTGGCAAACCTACAACCCATACAATCTTAATTACTCAATGTTGGCATTTTTTTCTTCTAGTATTCTTTGTTGTTTCATTTTATGTCTATCTTCCCCGAATCATCTCAGAAAACGAGCCTTGTAGTTTTTATGGGTGTGTGTGTTTTTACCTCATTTCTAACACAGTATATTGCCATTGTTTTGTCAGCAATAGCATCATTTTAAGGTCAGTATTTCTATGTAAAAGAAAAACTGGCAAAACCACCCTTCTGCCAGTGGCCATTTGTACTCACTTTCCATAATTACAACTTTTTCAGATATAACAAAGCTTATTTTTTATCATTTAACAATCCTTTGTTTTCATGTTTCAGTGTTGCAAGTCAACATAGGTTATCCCCTTCATGTATTTGGAGAAGAGAGTTTGGAAAGAGCACACAATGATTCTTTGATGTCAAGGTTTCTTATCTTCTTTAAACACAGGTTTTCCCTTGAAAGTCTAGCTTTGCTTGTGAATCATTACAATGAAAACTCATTAGAATTTTTTTCTGTCAATGCATTTTGAGGGGGTATCTGTGTTTTAGCACCTTGAGATTTATTTATTTTTAATAGTATCCCAGGAGAAGGTAGAAAGGAACTCTGAATTGTACAGCCAGCAGGGATTCTTAGTATATGTAGAAATGGTTCTCACCCTGGGTAAACCACCTGGTTAATGGTGGGTCAGGCAAGGATGACTGACTACAGCAGGCTGTCTTTTTATTCCGAGGGTATGCTACAGGTATGGTGGAACAATGGCACTGCTGCTTTAGTGCTATATTGCAGATGCTTCCTGTGTTGACAGAAAGGCTTCAGCATCGAGAGGTTGGTAGCTACATCAATAGAAGAAGTCTTCTGTCAAGGTAGCTACACCTACAGATGGGGTTAGTTTAACATAAATACAGCACAGAGGGTGTGAAATTTTTCACAGCCTCCTGGTATGTTTCAGCTGTAGACATATATATCTTATAGAGCTGGAAAGGACCTCGAGAGGTCATCAAGTC
Organism: Carettochelys insculpta; assembly: GCF_033958435.1. Lineage (NCBI taxonomy): Eukaryota > Metazoa > Chordata > Testudines > Carettochelyidae > Carettochelys > Carettochelys insculpta. The sequence goes on from NC_134140.1 coordinate 12,443,065, forward strand.
CAGTCCCCTGCACTTACAGAAGGAATTATCACCGTCCCTCACAATTTTTTTCCTTTAAATCTAACCTGCCCCAGAACCTTGAAAGGCCCCCTCGAGGGCTGGGCTCACAACCCTGGGTTTACATGTAGACCAAGCCTGAGATAAATTGGGACTAGCTTCTTTTCCACAAGTCTTCTTGGCCTCTTAGGCCACGTCTACACTAGCCCCAAACTTTGAAATGGTCACGCAAATGGCCATTTCAAAGTTTACTAATGAAGCGCTGAAATGCATATTCAGCGCTTCATTAGAATGTGGGCGGCACTTCAAAATCGATGCGGCTCGCTGCTGCAAGGCTTGTCCTGACGGGGCTCCTTTTCGAAAGGACCCCGCCTACTTCGAAGTCCCCTTATTCCCATGAGCTGATGGGAATAAGAGGACTTCGAAGTAGGCGGGGTCCTTTCGAAAAGGAGCCCCATCAGGACGAGCTGCATGGCGGTGAGGCACGTCAATTTCGAAGTGCCGTGGACACCCGCATGCTAATGAAGCGCTGAACATGCATTTCAGCGCTTCATTAGTAAACTTGGAAATGGCCATTTGCGTGGCCATTTCGAAGTTTGGGGCTAGTGTAGACGTAGCCTTAGAGTGTTAGTACCTCTGAATTAAATTACTTGCTCATGTGCAATTCCCCACAGACATGATAGGTTTGTGAATTAAGTTTCAAGCTGATTGGAGAGTAACTAATCCAAGTAGGTTGCTAGAGCCAGAGGGTGCATTATCAATTGTTGTTGTTGTTTGTAGTGCACAGTGGATCAGGAGTGCTGCAAGCATCAGATCTGAGGCCCAGTTCCTCAAAGACATTTATGCACCTAGGTCCCAGTATGAGATAAGTCCAAAGATTGTGCTCAGTACTGTCCCTGTCTCAAGGAGGCCAACAGTCAAAGATTTCAGAAGCAGGCAAAGCAGGAAACAAAGGGGAGACCCAGTGAAAGGTATAATTTATTGGCACACAGGCATCTGAATATGTAGGGGGCTGGTGGATTGGCTGGACTGGGCACTCCATACCAGGGAATGAGAAACGTGAGTGTACACAGAGCGGTTCAAAGGTGTCTGAAGGCAACTGCAGCCTGGGCAGCCCATCCATGGATCCTCTACTCCCATGGCTGGAGCAGCCCTGCCCCAGAGCCCCCCTGCTTTGGCCCAGCCCCATATTTCCCTTTACACTCCTGCTCCCCACCCATTGTCCCAATCCCCTCTACAGTACCTTCATCCCCAGCCAAAGCCTTTGTATCCCAAACTCCTGTCCCACCTGAGAGCCTGCACCTCTCAGCCAGAGCCATCACACTCCTGCTCCCCAACCTTCTGCCCCAGGCCTGAGCACCCTCCCATAGTCATTGCCCTCTTGCCCCACCCCCACCACATGAGGGTTTTTTTACATGCACCAATTCAAAGGTGAAGTGCTACACATTACTTCTATGTTGGTCAGTGTTACAAAATTCATTCCACTCAGGGTTGGGAAAAATTAAGAGGGAACACTTTTCTAGACACACCTCATTGCTGTGTTCTCCTCCTCTGGACACTGCACCGTGATTCCCTGCAGGAAAGATGGAATTCTGAGCTGACGGTCATTAGGAGTTGATGGTCCCGTCACTGAATCATCCATTCAAATGTGCTAGTTCCAGCCACTTCTTGTTAACATCTCTGGTTTCCACCCAGGCAGACCCATTTGTTTAGGTGAAATCTAGCCTTGCTTAATTCCCCCTGCCACCAGAGTAGGAATCAACCTCTGTCCACTTAATGGGTAAACTGAGTCACAGATTGTTCACAAAAGTATTAACAAAAGCTTCCCACATTTTTATGGATGGAGAACAAGGCCCTGATGTTTCCTTTTATTTCAACAGACTCACAGGAGCATCTTCCCTGATACTTTTTAGAAACATAGCCATGTCAAGCAGAACAGACCAATTTGTACAAAATCCTGCTTCCTCTGCAGCCTTTGTCATTAATAATGCAGGAGTCTACATTCCCCAGGGTGCAATGCTCCCCTTGATTAGCCTTATAAGAATCAAGCCCAAGAGTTACATACTATTTCTGCGGGCCCCAGCTCTGCATCAAACATTGATGCGATATGCACCCTGAGCCACGTAATGCAAAGCTGCAAACAAAGGGCCGAATTCTGATTCCACACTACTGGAAAGCTGGAGTAACCTCATTGTGCACAGTGGAGTCACTGGTTGTTTGCCACCTCAGAAAATGGCCTGAAGACAGCACTGTATTTTAATAAGTAGTCTTGTGTAAGATGCAGCATATTGCTCCACCAGCCTAGGAGCATCTCAAATAATTCTTCAATGGCTTCTTTCTTGGTCCCTGAATGTGGCTCACAGCAGTAGCGATTCACTCCTCCTTGCAGCGCACAGCTCCTGCTGCCCCCAAATGGGTGATTTTACATATCATGTTCCACTGTCAATTGGAAACAAAGGTGCCTGGAACTTAGTGATATATGTTAATGTACACGTATAACTCTATCCAGGTACACCTCTACTTCATACCAGCCAGCACGAGCCCTTCCAAAACAGGCTGACAACGAAATCCCATCCATTTATTTCCTTGGCTGTATTTTTTAATAAGGATTATTCAAAAAAGAGAACTCTGATTCCTCATTCTGTCAAGCAAGCACAGTGCATTCCACTCTGTCATTTCTATTTGTTTATTTTACTTATACCTGGCGAAGTTATCTGCCGTGGGTTCATAGGAATCCTATGTAACTGCAACGGCACCCCTAGTAACAATTCTATTTTCTGCTGTGTATCAGACAGATCTTGCAAGATTAAGGTTGTCACTGGTTTGCCATCACACACCCTCCATGCATCTATACATTTTGCTGAATAAATTGGTTCTTCTGGCCTCTGCTGGATGTGTCTTTCTATCAGGTTATAAATCATTCCTATGATTGTAGCTCACACTAGAGCAGAGGTCTCAAGCTCACAGCCCGTGGACCATCCCCAGCCCAGGATTACCAGTGGGAAGGGGGTGGAGCCTGTAATTTCACATGTCCCGAGCCCCACCCTTTCCTGCCAACACTTCTCCCTCCCCACGGCACCTCCTCCCCCAGGCAAGCAGGCTCGAGCACTAAGTGGGCCTGGTGTAGGCCAGCAGCAGCAGCCAGGGCTCTCTCCACTCCCCACAGTGGCTGGAGCTGCGGGGAAGGGGGGCACACATGCAGAGTGCACTTACTCAGCTTCCCTGCAACTCTCATTGCCATGGAGTGCAAGGGACAGGGGGCAACCACCAGCACCATCCCACCCATGGGACCGTCAGGTCAGGCATCTGCAGGGCCTACACTTTGAGGGAGGGGGGCCCACGGCAGCTGCCTCAACTGTCCCATCATTTGGGCTCAGGTTGGCCCAGAGGATTACCTAAGGGCCTGGCACAGGCAGCAGCAGGGCTCTCCCTCACCCCCAACACATACACTCACTCACTCACTGTGGAGGCAGGAGCCGAGACCAACGTGGAAGTCTGCTCCACTCTACCCTGCCCCACTGCCTTGCATTCCTCTCTCAGCCCGCTGTGCTCTGCTTCAAAATGGTGCAGTGGAGTGCAGTGGGCTAGGGGAGGGTTGCATGGCAGGATGGAGCAGGCTGTCGGGTCACTAGGGGGATCCCTGCCCCACCAACTGCTCAATGCCTGTCCCCTAGGGGCAGCCCTGCTAACCACTGCTGCTGCCCTGCAGTTATCCCTCTCACAGAATCATAGACTCCTAGGGCTGGAAGCCCAAAATCATCCCAGCCAGGACTTTGTCAAGTCTGGACTTAAAAACCTCTAGGGATTGAGACGCCAGAGGTTTTGAGTCCCAGCTTGACAAAGTCCCCTCCCTGCCACCAACCCCAAGACCACGCCCCTAGGGGATGGGGTGCGATGGGCAGGAAAGGACAGGGTGGTGGCAGGAAAGGGTGGGGCTTGGAGCATGGAGAAAGCTCCTCCCCCAACCTGTTGCTACTCCCAGGCTGGATTGCACACCTGCTGCCGCTGGGGATGGCACCATGGGTCATGCGTTGGAAATCCCAGTGCTAGAGGTTTCAACTGTAGTGGTTGATATGCTTTCAAAGTTTTCATTAAAAAGGAAAAGGGTGGTCATGTGCTTCAAGCCAGGGCTTAGGGCTCCTCAGACCTAAGTTCAAATTCCATCTCTGCTCCAAGTTGCCTACCTGATTGTTAACTGTGTGCTTAAATTTTGTCCCTCTGTAGATTAGAGGCAATAATATTTCTGTGTTCTCAAATTAGTCTGTGAGGTACTGAAGCAGGGACTGGCTTTTACGCTGTCTGCATAGCCCCTAGCACAATAGGGACCCAATCCTCCTTCTGCATTAACAATAATAAATAAATCAAGTACATATCCTCTGTCTATTTCTTTGGCTTTGCTATGTTTCTGCATCTGTGCTGCCCATATGACACAAAGAAGATCTTGCTGGATAAGTGTCACCTGATTGCTCTGAGAAACAAACTCCAACTCTCTGTTGTCATTACACAGAGGACAAAGGTAGTCAGTCCCTTTCTTCATAGTAACCGTATCAGCTCATATGGCAAAAGACTTTGGATAGCCTAGACTTGTTATAAGTTGTACAGTAGGCTCTGGGCAGATAATACATTCTGTCCAGATGGTGGATTCACCAGCTGAACACAGTCCCTCTGTCCACTCCTTATGAAGGCTATTAAAGTCTGCTAGTTTGATTGCTTAAACTGGTTGTTTTTTAACAGCCGTTAGAGTGACAAGGCAAAGAACAGCCCATTGGAGGTAAACATTTTGAACTGTATGTAACTGGAATCAGTGGATCCTGATCTATTTGCATATGATGCATCATGATTACACTATCTATGTGTGTGCATGCCTGAAAAAAATGAAAAGCAGAAATTAGTTCCTGTAGAGGGAGAGAGAATAATCTTGCATCCCATCACAGGTGCTCACTTGGGTTTTTCAAGTAGAGATTTAACTAATAAATTCCAAGTTGTTCTCTCTACACAGCTATTGATCAGATGCTGTATCAATGCTAAAAGACCAACTCTGGATTAAATCTGTCACTATTACACAAAATAGAATTCCTTTTCTGTACAATTTATAAACATTCTTGCCCTCTAGTGGAAACTCCAAATACAAATTCCAGTAATCCAAACTATTTCCATAAAACACAAGCAAAACTGCCAAGTTTTGCTGTGATTTGGGCTCAAAATGTGGAGATACCAAATGCTAAAATCTGGTAACTTTTTCCATACCCCTTCCTAATTTTGTTGCACTATTTTGTACCTTTTCCAATTTTAATGTATATTCTCTTTGACCTGGAGCAACCAGAACTGCATTCAGTACTCAAGGTGTGAGCAGACCATGGATTTTCATAGTGAAATTGTGTTTTCTCTCATTTTCTATCCCTTTCTTAATGATTCTTAACATTTTCTTAACTTCTGTGCCACTGATGAACATTGAAAAGATGTTTTTGGAGAGTTATCCATTAAGACTCCAAGCGCTCCTTCTTGAGTGGTAACAGCTAATTTTAACCCCATCACTTTGCATGTACAGTTAGGGCTATATTGTTCAATGTTCAATACTTTGCATTTATCTACACTGAATTTCATTTGCCAATTTGTTGTCCAGTCTCCCAGTTTTCTGAGATCTCTTTGTAATTCTTTGCAGTTAATTTTGGACTTAACTGTCTTGTGGAATGTCTGAAAACTTTGCCATCACATTGTTTGCCCCCATTTGGAAGATCATGTAAAATTCCTTACCTCTCTTAACGGGACCACTTACCATTAATTCCTACTCTCAGTTTCCTATCTTTTAATTATTTACCAATCTACAGAATGACCTACCCTCTTATCTTACTTTGCCTAATAGCCTTAGGTTTGGTTTAGCACATTGTACCTCAGCATGACTTCCTGTGTGGAGTATAAGGGGAAAAAACTAATGGAAAAGTGGCTAGTCAGGGGTCCCATTTTTCCACTGGTTTACATCCCACTGATCCTCAATTTCCTTATCAGTTCCTTGGGATCCCTGGTAGAGGTGAAAGTAACTGCACCCTTCCATCTGACTGGGCATTCTGGGACACCGAACTATCATGCAGCCTGCCCAGAACAGAGGGCAGCACAAATATATTGGGAAGTTCCCTTTGGGCCTAAAAACCCAGCTCCCAGCTCCCCAATCAGGTCTCTCTTCAGATCTGCAGTCTTTTGCTTTAACCACAAGGCAATCCACTTTGCTTTGTATAGTGTATTTTAACCTAGATGTCATATAACAAGAAAAACCCATTGGATTCCTTTTGTCTCTGTGATATAACATGCGGTTTTCAATCCCAGTCTGTTTCATTTCATTGTATGCTTTGATTCAGTAAGTTCAAAGTCTGACTCCCTCGTCCCACCTTAAACAGATAGATATGTTCAGTGTAATGGAATATCGTGTCTGTAACAACCAGCTGCTCTCTTATTTTGCCTCCCCACAGAAGCTGTATCTGATACCAACAGGGAATTTTCCATCAGCTTAATTATTTTATCACATTGCATTTTTGGTAGCAAAGGGCGGGATGGGGAACGAGACTAGGTAGGTTTATTTATTTTAATGGAGGACGGAATAGTTTGGAGAATGAATCTCTGGCGAATTTCTAATTCATCTGATTTTCTGGCTGATAAGGGCTCTTTAATTTGACCATCTGTTTATCAGTGTTTGAATATGGCTGAAGATGGGAAAGCTTTTGCGTTGTAGAACTAGAGAATGGAAGCCTCTAAATGCAAATAAAATAAACAATGCCACCTCAGCGTCGCACAGTATCGGTCTCACAAGCTGTGATTCCTGTTCAACAAGACACTGAATCACGTGTCACTTTTGTCACACGAACAGCCCTCCCCTTAATTTCAGTGGGACTGTTAGCGACTTACAGAGAGACACATAACTGTGGTGGGCAGGTCTACTGTTCACAGAGGCTTTACAGATTTAAAGTATGGTGAAAATTAAGTAATTGACAAGTTCCCAGTTCCCAGTCCTTTAGCCAGCTCTGCATGGATATCTCTCCATGAGCACAAGGATTCATTTACATGGATCCACATAAGGAGAGGAGCACAGCAGTGGAATAAACCATTTCCTTGTATTCCTGGTTGTCAGTGGGCTGTCTGGCTACATAAGGATGGCAACAAAATTGATTACGGGGCTGGAACACATGACCAAAGAGCAGTTTTCACTGTAAGCTGAGTGCTTGGATGACCACCCAAGAGAGATTCAGGTGCCGCCCAGTAGCCGAGTGCCCATAGTCACCCACAGTGGGTAGCATGTGTTTCTTTTGGAGCTTCACATCCACACATACTTTGGTGCCGCAACAAAATTTATTCCACCCTGGGAGGGAAGAAAAATAGAGTGAACACAGCTTATGCAGAGAGGTTGAGGGATTTGGGCTTATTCAGTCTACAGAAAAGTGAGGGGGAATATGATAGCAGCCTTCAACTACCTAAAGGAGAGATCGAAAGAGGATGAAGAGAGGCTGTTTCCAATGGTGACAGATGACATAAGAAAGAGCAATGGTCTCAAGTTGCAGCGACAGAGGGCTAGGTTGGATAGTAGGATGGTGGTGATGCACTGGAATGATTACCTAGGGACATGGTGGAGTCTCTATCCCTAGAGGTTTTTAAGTCCCGGCCTGACAAATCCCTGGTTGGGGATGCTTTAGTTGGAATTGGTCTGGCTTTCAGAGTGGGTTGGACTCGATGACCTCCTGAGGTCCCTTTCATCACTATGATTCTATGACTTCTATGAATGCAGGATCAAGGAAGAAGAGAGATGTCTAGCAATGGTGATAAAAATGTTTTGAGATGAGACTAGAAAAGAAATGGGGAGCTGAAGAGCCAGGTAATGTGTTTCAGAGGGAATGAGGGAAAGGCTCTAATGTCAGCAGTCTCTATATTGTGGAAAAGGACTGATGTCAGTAAAGTAAATTGAAGAGGACTTTAGAGGGACAAGTACCCAAAGTTCAACTATGGAGGATTTAAGAAACAAAAGTAGAACAATATTTGAACTGAATCTTGAAGCGAATGAAGACCATCTGGTGTTGCTTCAGGTTAGTGGTGAAGTCCCACTGTTGGACATAGAGCCGTGACACCAAAGCGGTGCCGTTACAACCATCTCATTTGATCTTTTGCCAAACAAACCACACACCCTTAACTAGCCATTTCTGGACTGAGCCCCATAATCTACATTTGCTCCTGTACTTATGGGATGGGATTAAACAAAGGCTTACAGCCTGGTCAGAACTGGAAAAGATCCCCCAGGACAGGTGATGTTTTTGAATGGTCATCAGTGGGCTACACTCCAATATGTAGGAGTGGAAGGGGCTCACTACTACTATGGCCACACTACAGAGTTTGCTGTGGTATAGCAAGTCTGGTAAAGACACTCCATGCTAACAAGAGAGCACTTTCCCATATGCATGGTAAAACCACCTCTGGATGTGGCAGTAGCAAATCTCCCACTGACATAGCTCTGGCCAGATCAGCAAGTAAGTCGGTGTGACTTGTTTACACCCCTGTTCAACATAAGGTATACTGACATAAGTGGTAGCCTATATGCCCTATGCTGCTTGAACTTCCACAGCCTTTTCAACAGTCTACAGATAAAGTTTGTTCCTAGTTCAGTTTACCATAGTGATTGTGATTATAAAAATTCTCAACACTTATGGATGATTTCTGGAAAAGGGAGAAGTGGTAGATGTGGTTTACCTAGATTTTAGTAAGGCATTTGATATGGTCTCGCATGATATTCTTATCCATAAACTAGGCAAATACAACTGAGATGGGGCCACTATAAGGTGGGTGCAAAATTGGCTAGATAACCATACTCAGAGAAGTTTTGAGCATGAGCTTTCATGAGCACAGACTCACTTCCTCAGATGCTCTGTGCTCACGAAAGCTCATGCTCAAAACTTTTCTGTTAGTCTATAAGGTGCCACAGGACCCTTCATACTCAGAGAGTAGTTATTAATGGTTCTCAATCCTGCTGGAAAGATATAAAAAGTGGGATTCTGCGGGGATCTGTTTTGGGACCGGTTCTCTTCAATATCTTCATCAACAATTTAGATATTGGCATAGAAAGTACACTTACTAAGTTTGCAGATGATATCAAGCTAGGAGGGGTTGCACCTGCTTTGGAACATAGGGTCAAAATTCAAAATGATCTGGACAAATTGGAGAAATGGTCTGAGGTAAACAGGATGAAGTTTAAAAAAGACAAACACAGAGTGCTCCACTTAGGAAGGAACAATCAGTTTCACACATACAGAATGGGAAGCAACTGTCTAGGAAGGAATATGGCAGAAAGGGATCTAGGGGTTATAGTGGACCACAAGCTAAATATGAGTCAACAGTATGATGCTGTTGCAAAAAAAGCAAACATGATTCTGGGATGCATTAACAGGTGTGTTGTGAACAAGACATAAGAAGTCATTCTTCTGCTCTACTCTGTACTGGTTAGGCCTCAGTTGGAGTACTGCATCCAGTTCTGGGCACCGCATTTCAAGAAAGATGTGGAGAAATTAGAAAGGGTCCAGAAAAGAGCAACAAGAATGATCAAAAGACTAGAGAACATGACCTACGAAGAAAAGCTGAAAGAATTGGACTTGTTTAGTTTGGAAAAGAGAAGATTAAGGGGGGACATGATAGCGGTTTTCAGGTATCTAAAAGGGTGTCATAGGGAGGAGGGAGAAAACTTGTTCTTCTTGGCCTCTGAGGATAGAACAAGAAGCACTGGGCTTAAACTGCAGCAAGGGAGGTTTAGGTTGGACATTAGGAAAAAGGTCCTAACTGTCAGCGTGGTCAAACAGTGGAATAAATTGCCTAGAGAGGTTGTGGAATCTCCATCTCCGGAGATATTTAAGAACAGGTTAAATAAGTATCTGTCAGGGATGATCTAGACAATACTTGGTTCTGCTGTGAGGGCAGGGGGCTGAACTTGATGACCTCAAGGTCCCTTCCAGTCCTAGCATTCTATGATTCTATGATAGTCATCCTTGGTATAACTCCACTAAAATCAGTGGATGTCTTTGATACTTATGTCTACAACTAATAACATCTTACAAAACAGAACAATTGAAATAAGTTGTTTATGCAGCCAGGAGAGTCTATTAGTTACATGGGTCTATGACCACGAGTAAGGATGGTCCAGTGCAACTCTGGGATTCAGGAAACCTTGGTTCAATTTACAGTTTTATCCAGACTTACGGTGTGACCTGAGACAAGTTACCTCAACTTTCTGTGCCTTAGTTCCTCATCTGTACAAAGGGCATAAGAATATAACTCACTGATGAATATGCACTGCGTGTCCTGATCTGCAGACAATATATACAGTCCTCAACTGGGGAGCTATAACAACCAAGGTTTTTTGCTCCAGAATCTTCCAGTTCAATCCTGAGTGTGTCACACAACTTTGACAACTATCACAATAGCACTTCCCAACCACACAGGAGTGCTGTGAAGATAAACACATTAAAGAGTGTACCTCACTCAGATATTATGGTGAGAAGGCTGTAGAAGAACCAGAGTACACGGTATTTCATTTCCTGAAGACTGGCTATAGTGTGAGAAGACCAGTTCAGGCAGGAATGACCCTACTGAATCACACTGGTAACCTATGATCCATTTAGCCCAATATCCTGTCAACAACAGTGATCAGAACCAGATATGTTAGAAGAAGGTGCAAGAACCTGACATTAGGCAGTATTGGGATAACCCACTCCCAAAAAATGTTTTCTTGGATATTTACAGATTAGGTTCTACATTCAGGAAGGACAGTTTATTTCCTTTTAAAAGCCCATGTGTCAAATGTCATAATGGCTTGCTAAGGCCAGAGAGAGGGGAAAGAAACCCAAACAAATTGGGTTTATTCAGATTCTGGAGCACTTTCAAATATAACATCAAGGCTACGCCTACACTAGCATACTATGTTGAAGTAGCCTATTTTGTAGTTAGGACATCGAAATAGGCTACTTCGACGTCTATCGTCTACACGTCTTCCAGGGCTGGTGCCATCGACGTTCAACGTCGAAGTAGCGACAGGGAACATTGAAAGGAGCCGTCCTGGAAGGAAATGCAGAGTGTCCACACACACAAGCGCTCCCTGTCAAAATAAGGAGCCAGCAAATCCCCAAGCTGCTCCCTTAAAGGGCCCCTCCCAGACACACTTGCCCTGCATGGCACAAGATCCACAGAGCTGTCAACTGGTTGCAGACCCTGTGCATGCAGCACAGACCCCCAGCTGCAACAGCAGTATCCAGAAGCCCTGGGCTATGGGCTGCTGCATGTGGTGACCATAGAGCCCCATAGGGGCTGGACAGAGCATCTCTCTACCCCTCAGCTGATGGCTGCCATGAAGGACCCCACTATTTTGAAGTAGCAAAACACAGATCGTCTACACACACCCTACTTCGACGTTAAGCGTTGAAGTAGGGCGCTATTCCCATCTTAGGATGGGAATAGCAATTTCGACGTCTTACCGCCTAACGTCGATTTCAATGTCGAAATAGCATATTGCGCATGTAGATGTGACGCGTGCTATTTCGACGTTGTGCTGGCTACTTCGAAGTAGCCGGCTAGTGTAGACGCACCCCAAGGGAGGTAAAGATTTGTCAGATAAAAAGTGTTTTCTAGAATCAACACAATTCTGTCCAATCAAAAGTAAAAAGTTTATTGCTGGTTTAATTACATTTCAAAGAAGTATTGTCACAGGCTTGATGATGTGCTGTATTTGACATATACTTCATACCCATGGATGACGGCTTGATGATATAAAGTTTGAGGTTATTATCAGAAACACAGTGGGGAAGGTGGCATTTTGGTCTGGCTTGGGAGTAGGGGGAGTATCACTTTGTCCACTTCAATAGAAGGTCTAGAAGTGGACATAACAGGGAGACAAAATGATATCTCCTTTGTCAAGAGCAACCCCGACGTCTGCAGAGCTGTGCAAAATGTTTCATATATAAAACAGAAAATGTGCACTAGGACATTTTATTGAATGAAAGGATAAGACACAAATCACTCTTCACTTTGATCATTTTGCCTGGTGTTTGGCTCTTCAGAGAAAGCCATATTTGTAATACCGTGAGATAGATCTTCATCCAACAGACAATCCATGCATGCAAGTGGTGATTGCACAGGGAAGATGGAAACAAAGGTCAAAGCATAAAATCCGTTAGTTACACCTCTCTTTCTTCTTTTGAGTTGCCCTCAGTGGATCAGCAATACTGACATTAATATAGCGATGTTGAGCTAGATACAAAAGGGAAACTAGAAGGATGCAGTATTGTCTGTAAGTAGCTTAAATACCATTGTCTTGAATCAATAGCTTCCAAGGCACCGGAGTGGTCAGTGTAAGGTTGCCAATCCTCCAGGATTATCCTGAAGTCTCCAGGATCTGAAGATTAATTTTTTATGAAAGATGATGTCATGTGATGGAACCTCCAGGAATACCTCCAACCAAAACTGGCATGCATAGCTCAAAACTATGAGGATGGAAGGGATGTCATGAGACTGGCTAAAAGGAGGTGGTTGCAGATTTTGGTGAGAGTAGGATCAGCTAAGGGATGGGACAGAAACCCAAGCTGAGTGTGTTAGACGTGGGGAAGTCAATTCAATAGATTTAAATAGCCTCTCCCCTGAGTTCAGACATGAAGGAGAAAAATGAGAGACTCCTGATGGTAGTTGAGGACACCGTGGAGTAATGGGTAGCTTAGTTTAAGGATGGAACAAAAAAAAGCATGAAGTCACGTGAAGTTGTTGAAAGAGTGAAGCAAGGAGTGGGTGAAAGCTGGAAAGTGAATAATTGGGGGGAAATTGGCTGGCTGGATTGAAAATGGAAGGCAAGCAGGTAGCTACAGTGATAGTGACCGGAAAGAAAAGTTTAGAAGGGGAAAGATCCTGAGAGATCTTATCAGTTTTCTCCTTGAAGTATTAAGTAAGGTCCTGGCCAAAAAGACGTTTGATCAGGGTTATGTCTTTAAATAGGGCAAGACAGATGACAGAGGCTTCTGTACAATCTAATGGGTCCCCTGCAATTTTTACTCCCTCAAAAGTACAGTATAGGAGTAGAACAGATTTTATCCCCTCCTTTCTTCCTCATGCTAAGGGCCAGAGCTCATTGGAAAATGGAATTTCCATTCTGCAGAACAGTCTGGCATTTAGAAATTTGTTTGCATTCCAAAATGGAATGATAACTCAACATCCCATGATTTTTGTGCAATAAAATTTCTAAAAATGAATTTGCAATCATCAAAACATTTCATTTTCATTATGCTACATTAGATTCTAACAGCCTATTAAATGATAAATATAATATGTGAGATACAAATAAAACCAAAACCAAATAAAACTATAAAGTCAACAAAAATTATTTATCTTATCTAAAAAGAACTTTTCAACCTGACTGAAATGAAACTAGAAAGCTGAAACAATTATTTTCAATATTTCCCATTGAACATTTAGTTGAAAGCAAAATACTCCTGCAAAATATTTTAATTTCAACAATTCCATATTTTTCAGTGGAACTTCTATCAATTCTATGTTTTCAATCGGTCCTACAGTGCAGTCATTTATTCCCCAAGAAACCCCACTGAAATTAATATATTACACCATGTAGCAGCTTGGCATGACCTTAATGAGAATCATAATAGTCACACACAAGCAATGCATTTGTTTTTTTTTTCTAGCAAATACTAGCCTCTCTTTTTAGTAAAACATGTTTGCCATTATTTTTCATACTATTTGTACCAGGTCTTCTCCAGCATAAATGTGCCTGCATACAGGAAAGTCAATCAAGTTCTACTTATTAAATTAAAATAACGGGTATTACCACCAACTGACTTCCACTCTATGTTCTATATTGGTTTTTAGAAATCAGAAGCTTATAAAATCCTAAACAAGACTTGCGATCTCACTGACTCTATACTATTTTTAGTTTAGAGGGGTAAATCATAGTATATAAACTTACAATTAAAAAAAATGTTAAGCAATTACAAGGAAGCATCTTCTGCTCTCAATCTAGGAAATAAATATCTGTCATGACATTCTCGATACAATTTTTGAAGGTAAAGATCTGTGGACTTCATTCAAAAACAAGCTGATATTCTTCTATAGGAATTAATGCCCCATAAATTTGTTAGTCTTTAAGGTGCCACAGGACTGTTTGTTTTTTGTGACACTACAGACTAATATTCCCATATTAAGATGAATAAGTTCATAAATCCACAGAGCTCATCTGTTTGGTCCTCTCTCCCACCTTTGATATAGTTGATCTTCCTTGTGATGTTGTGTTTTTCAGTGAGATTATAACAGTGGATACTAGTCAACTGAAAAAAATTCAGATCTGGGATTTGGAAACAATAAATCTTTCCCATCATAAAAATAGTTGTTGTTTTTTTCCTGTCTGAGCCACCTGCTCCACATAAAATAAAATCTTAGGCTATTACTATGCAGAAGAAAACTTCTGAATACAATGAAAAAAAGCCATTTCATTTACTAGTAAAAACAAACAAGGGTGTAATTATATGTGGTTTTACAGGTCACATCAGTAAAATTACTGGGAAAGCTGACTCCAGTGCACATGGCACCAAAACTGTCATGTGGTTTTACCTGGAAACAGTTATTATTTTATTGTTCCACTTGAGTTAACTTTACAGAAGTCTCTATCACAAGTACGCACAAAACCGAAACTGAGTGAACTTGTAAGGTACACAATCAATGGAAAAGCAGTAAGCATTACAAACACCAGTGACAGTTCTACTGACCATCAAGAGATGTGTATGTAAACTGAATTCAGCTATGGCTTGATCCTTAACTCATTGATGCAAAGAGGAGACATATTAGATTCTACAGGCTTTGGATCAGTCCAATAGACAACAAAGAGTCTTTCAAATTAATAATAAATTAGATTTTTGCTGACCTCAGTATTGTATCTGTTGGAGAACAGTAAAACACTCACTAGGATTTCATCAAGAAATGCTAAATTTTCATTAAACAAAGATTCACAAGAATTAAGACAGGTGTACCAGCTGTCAGAAACTGTTCTTATTTGGAGAATTTCGTAAAATAGTCCTTTCTTTAAATGATAAAACAAATGCTAGTTGTAATATTAGCTACAAAAGCAGTCTTTTTCTCTGAGCCTAATGTCACTCAATAGGTCATTGTCAGAAACAAGATTAGAATCCAACATGACACTGTTTGACCAGATGCCAGCTCATGCAAAAGCTCCTTGGTCTCACTGACAATGCACAGATGGAAACCATTCTCTCTCATCTCAGTTTAGGACTGTTAAAATAGATATTAAATTTCTTAGAACCTGTTTACTCTTCAGACTATATAGTTGATCTGCTTGTAGTATGTTCTGTGTATCATTCTCACTTAGAACATCTGTATCCCATTATATAAATGTACAATGAATGTTTGCATGATAAACCTGTGTAAATTATCAAACAAACAAAAAAAATAATACAAAGGGCTAGTCCTGGACTCCAGAAGGCCCATTTAAACCAAACAAGCCATTGTGAAACATCAAAAAACTCTTTGTTCGCCTCCCCCAACACACACATCCAGGAAGAGAAGATGGCCCTAAAATTTCTCTCATAAGTTTGACCATTGGGGAAAGGGAATAAAAATTCTTGACGAAAAGGAACTGTATCACTGTGCTGCTTAGAATTTGGAGACAATAATATTTCTAAGCGTAAGCAAGGGATCCCCATGCTGCTTGATCTGGGTTAGTTCTAAAAGGTATAGAAAACTTGCATATCACAACAGCTTCTATTATCTTTTGGATCATAGGACTGTAACTCATTTCTGTGTGGATGTTTGCTTGCTTTGACTAGGCAGATAACTCATTTTCTTTTAGCTGATATATCTTTAGCTTCTTGGCTATCTATGTCATCTTTGGTGAGAAGTCCAGGGTGCAATTTGCCTGGGAAAAGTGACTGGTCTTCTAGAACTGGAAGTAATGTGAATATTGTTGTTGGGTTGGTTTTGGGTGTTTGTGCATGTGCACAAGGGACCATCTATCATAAAGACAAATTTGTCTGGGCAGCAAGATACACATGGTTTGAGTATTATAGCACATGAAGAGCTCACCCGTTTTACATGGGTGGTGAAATCTAAGGACAGAACCCACAACCTTCTTCATATGGCCTGCCTGGAGGTTGACTTTCATGAGCTACTTCTGACAGCTAGACACCCAGCTCTCAACTCTGCTCCACATTGTAAATGTTGCCTGCAATACACTTTCTGAGCCTCCGATTTCTTATTAGTACTTCTGGAGCAATGAAGATTTAAGGTGATCTGTACATAGCTGTGGGCAACAGAGTGGCTCTATTGTGTCCATTGAACACATGGGAACAATAAGTCTTATAAAGGTAATATGACTCCCTCCAAACCCAGAACTACCATTTATCTGAGAAGGAAGACCAACTTTCAAGTACTGAAAAGGATGTGTTACAAGAAGGAGGGAGAAAAATTATTCTCTTTTGCCTCTGAAAATAACACAAGAAGCATTGGGTTTAAACTGTAGCAAGGAAGGTTTAGACTGGACCTTGTGAAAAATTTCTTGATGGTCAAGGTGTTTAATTGCTAAAATAAATTGCCTAGTGTGGTTGTAGAATCTCCCTCATCAGAGATATTTAAGAACAGGTTAGATAAATACCTAACAGTGATGATATAGATGGGGCTAGGCCCTGCCATGAGATCAGGGAACTGGACTTGATGCTTCCTTGAGGTCCCGCCCAGTTCTAGTGTTCTGTGATTCTACGTGGGCTGCTCAGGTTGTTAAATGTTGCACTGTGAAATGTTTGCTGCTTTTATGTAAGCGCACACACAAACTGCATTCTTGTCTGCATCAGGGCTATCCCAGTAACTGCATACTATTGCCTGGAGTAGAGAATTTAATTAGGAATATTGTTTTGGGTGTTGGCTTGCCCATGTTACCCAAGAATTTCTAAATTTACCAACCACCCCGGACTACAGGTATTAAGAGCTGAAAGTGCTCATTGTCTTGAGGCAGGTCTCAGGACCTGCAGCAATCCCACATACACTGTGAGCAGTACCAAGCAGAAAAAATTTATTGCAATCAGCAATAAAAATCATCCACAGTCAGATACCTAAGGCGATGAACACATAAATGGATTCAATAACCCCTGCCTTCGGTCAGTAACATAAGTGCCGCCTAAGTATACAATTACAAAACCTAGTATCGCACCATACTCAGGCTCCCTACTGAAGACTTGAGGAGCTGAAGGATCAGCCTCAGTCTGTTAGTGGTAAGACAGTATTATAGCAGAGGACATAGAAAGCTTTAAAGAGGTATTACTGCTAGTGAACAGAAAAGATAAAAAAAAGAGTGTGAGGAAGAAAATGCTTTCTTTGAGGAAGACTCTTTACTTTGAGGAAGGAGAATGCCCCCAAATGCTGTGCACCATGAGGTGCTCTAGGGCTTCTTGCATCACGTTAGCCATGCCCCCTAAACCAGACTTCCCCACCTTCAGATTTTGAGGGACTGCACATTTGATTGGCAGATTAACTTAAGACACCCCCTTTGAATATGAATGAGATATCACTTTATGTCCTCAAATTCCTAAATTCCTAAAATGAGCATCTGTGGCTAGAGTGCTGAGCAGTGCCACATGATGTTCCCTGCCTCTACTTCATAGTAAAACAAGACATCCAACCTGACATGGCCATTTAATTTTTAGCACCTTCAGATAGCACACAAGATAATGTCATTGCATCACAGAGTGTGAGGAGACCACAGGAGGTTCATCAAGTCCAGCTCCCTGCGCAAAGAGATGGCAGAGATATTGCATTCTCTGTCAGCACACTGACCCCTTTGTGGTTAGACTAACCTAGTTAGAAGGACTAGAGATTTCTACATACTGTGGGCAAGTCAGCCTCATTCCTGAGCTCCAGACTCCTTGCTCTACTTAGCATCCCACAGGCAGCCCATGTCCCATGCAGTCTAGCTGTAGTTTGCCCCAATGTCCCTGGGCTGAAGGGTTCTCCCCACCACCCCCTGGTTGTCTGGGAAAAGGGAGGTCCCAGACGCTCTTCATACAAACTCTTCCCTTCCCTTGCTGTCTCTGGCACCTCTGAAGTTCTTCCTCAGATCTCTAACTCACTCTCTCCTTGCCACTCCAGCCTCTTCTTCCCTTCTTCCCCACAGTCCTGGGAGGGGAGGCCTAGAGCAGCCTCAAGTGGGCTTACCTGGTTCTAACTGATTTGTAGCAGCCCCTCCTTGGCTGCTTTTCCAGCTCAGCTGTTCCTCTCTGCCCTGAGGTAACATCTGTTCCTTTGCCAGGTGTTGCCTCTCTTTCATGGAGCTAGCTTTCTGGCCTGACCCTGTCACAATAGTCACACCTATCTGAATATAAAAAAAGGTGCCAAAGCTAACTTCTTATAGACCTTACAAAACTTCTTACAGACCTTCTTACAAAGCTGATTTCTATAGTGGCCTGTAGGTCCGTGCATTACAGCAAGAACAGAATAAAACAGTGAAGGATTTAGAGAATAGATAGGACTGACTATAGGCTTGCAAGCTATAAATGAAATATACTGTGGTAGCTCTGAAATTGCCAGTGGGCCCGTCTGTGCTTTGTACAGGTTGTTCTGTCCTCCTGGATGTTAATGGTTTCATAGTAACTGTTTTGCTATTGCAAAATGTGCATATCTCATTGCCAAACTCAAATAGACTTACACATTATATGTACAATCACACATGGAAATCTGGCCTACAACTAGTAATTTCAGGTGCCTTAATTTTTGAGGGTCCAGCCAGAGGCTGCTTAATAGATGCTGATTTTCAGAGGGCTGGTTCTCAGCACTGTCTAGCAAGCTGGGCTCTTTAGGTTGGTCAAGATGAACATTCCCAAATGGATACTGCAGTGTTCTTGCAGTAGAGTTGTGGCTCACTGGTCTATGGCGTCTCCCATAATGAACCCAGAGTTGTGCGGCTCTCCTGATGCACCCTGTAGCTGAGTCAAAGGGATTGCAGGCAATAGGGTGGAATGGGCTCTGGAACATCATCTGCAATATCAGAATTGCTAACCCTTGGGATTTTATCACCAGTGACGGGATTTCACAAGGTTCTCAAGCTCATCTCCTGAAGACGCAAAAAGCTGCAGCTCACCCTTGGCATACACCCTGCCACAAGCCCGTAATGTCTCTCTTATTTGTGTTCTCACAAAGAGCCCAGGAGCTCAGGGAAACTGCTCCCTCTTCCTCCATGAGAACTTCAGGAAGGATTGTGCCCCTGCTCTTCAAACTCTGCCCTGTAGCACCCAGACTTGGAATGGTGTTGGGGTGTGTGGAAACCCCTGGACTTACCCGCCTCCAACCTGGGAAAGGAGAGATGAGAGGGATACTACCGCAGACCCTCGTCCTGGAAGACAAGGGGGATATGTGTGAAGATCCCTAGAAGGAGTATAGGTGAGATAGGGCAGAAGGAGGCTGAATTTGGAGGAGGGGGAGTAATGGGGGTGGAGCTGAGCTGATGGTGAGGGCTGTCAGTTCTACACAGTTTAGGGAAGGGGTAAAGTAGCCTGCATTTTGACAGGGATTAGACTAGATAACCCTGGCAGTCCCTTCTAACCCTATGATACTATTCTATGACACTGCAGGAGAGTGATTAAGCTATTTGGACAATAAATTATGCGATGTTTAAAAAACATATATCTCTATCTCTGCATTACAATGTAACATTTTGCAAATAAAGAAGAATCATTTAAAATTTTACTTCAAATATTCTGCTATCAAGTTGATTATTTATGAAAAGGAATACGCAGGGGTGTTTACAATTATTGCATTGAAATACAGAAAGCTCTGGAAGTGGATTGAGGTTGTATAGGGCTTCTGTCATGCAAAGACCTTTGCCTCTCACATAAATGTTTATTGCAAAGCAATTGGAAAACTTGATACATAGTGATACTAGTGATAATGTGCTTTACTGAATCGCTTAAATTATTTTCTGCAGCCCTTGGGCTGGTCTTCAGAGACAACTGACAAATCTTGCAGAAGAAAATTTGTGAGATTAAAAGAAAATCCCTGAAGAGGTTAGATACATCTTTCCACCTTAAATTTGCTCACAATATATTTTAAAGTGCTAAAAAAGGTAGCTGTGCTGTTTTTTGAAAATACATCCAGTTTTTTGAGTGTACATTAGAAGTTTATCTAGACTTACATTCTGAGGTGGGGAGAACTAATGCCAGCTTATGCCAAGGACCTTACACCTCAACTGAATGCTGATCAGTCTGGCTTACCTGTATGCTAGCATTATTACAGTACATATCGGCTATGGCTACATTAGCAAGTTTTGCTGACAAAACCCCAGCTCTGTTGACAAAACTGGTGGAATGTCCACACATAAAATCCATTGTCCTGACAAAATTTCAACAAAAGCAGACACTTCCACCAACAACCTTGTGCTTCTCCCAGATGAGGAAAAACACCTGTCGTTGATAGGTTCTGTTGACAATAAAGCTGTGTGGATGCTCAAGGAGGGGGGCCTTCTCTCAACAGACAGGGCTTCCAGGATCCTGGGCAGCCCTGTCTGCTGTGCTTCCAGGTGTCTGTTTTGTCAAGAGATCATCCAGATAGTCCAGCCACTCTGTCAATAGAGCAGAGAGCTCTTCCAATTGGCTTTTGTATGTGGTCACACTCTGCGGACAGAAGTTTTGTCGGGATATCTCTTCCGACAGTAACTTCTGGCAAAAGATCACTGTAGTGTAACCATCGCAATAAAGTACAGCAGAAGATGTTTCGTAGCTAGGCTTCATGAAATTCTTGTACAATGTCTCAGTGATTAATCTCACTTGTAAAAAAATGTGCCCTATGTTATACAGTTAGGCTGGGTCTACACTACAGAGATTTGTTGACAGACGTAGCCTTCTGTCAACAAATCCAGGGAACATCAACACTAAAAAATGTGTTCTGTCAAGAATCTGTAGACAGAATGTAGCTTGTTTCCTGGCAGACTTCTGTTGTGACTGTTCAAGGCATAGAGCCTCTGTTAACAGACTCTATCAACAAAAACTAGTGTAGATGCTTTGGGGGACTCTGTCAATAGAGAGGGCTTCCAGTTAACCAGTCAGCCCTGTTTGCAGAGCTTCTGGTTGGCTGTTCTGTCAACAGAGGGCTAGGCAGGCTGACTGCTCTCTGCCAACAGAGTGTGTCAGTAGGGAGTCTGTATTAGGTGTGGACGCATTCTGTCTTCAGACGTTCTGTCGGAAACTATCTGTCAACAGTGACGTCTGTTGACAGAACGCTGTGGTGTAGACACAGCCTTAAGGTATATCTACACAGCAAAGTTATTTCAAAATAACAGCCATTGTTTCCAAATAAGTTTGCTATCATCTACACAATGCAACTGCTACTTCAAAATAATTTTGCAATAGCAATTGGCTGATTTCAAAATAGGTTAACTTCATTCCATGAGGAATAGCACCTATTTCAAAATAACAATTTTGAAATAGGAACATTGTAGATACGGAATAGATCCTATGTTGAAATAAACCACAGTAGGTCCAATGGCCCTATTTTGAACTAACCTCTGGGGCTGTCTCTACATTAGCAAGTTCTTTTGAAAGATTTTTTGAAAAAAGGTGGGTCCTTCAAAAGAGCCCATGGACCATCTACACACAAAAAGAACTATTTCAAAAGAAAATCAAAAGAATGTGGTGCTCCTTTCAAATCACTCTCCCTTTCCTGTTTCAGGAAGAGCACCCCCTTTTGAAAGCTTCTTTTGAAAGAAAATGTGTAAACACTCTGGAGGGCTCTTCTTTCGAAAGAGCAGTCTTCATTTTTTATCCCTGGCCTGTTCTTTCGAAAGAGTGGGGGCTGTAAGGACACTCTCTTTCGAAAGAGCACATCACTTTTTCGATCCACTTTTTTTTGTGTGTGTGGACACACTCTTTCGAAAGAAGCTCTTTTTGAAGTGATCTTCTGGAAGAGCTTCTTTCGAAAGATCTCTGTAGTGTGGATGTAGCCTATGGCTGCTTCTACACGTGCCATTTCTTCTGAAAGCAACGTGGTAGTGAGAAGCCCAGAAGATGCTAATAAGGTGCAGATGTAAGTTTCCTGTTCCTCATTAGCATATGGCCACGTGATTCAAAGTCCAGAAGAAGCTCTTTCAAACTCCAAAATACATGTGCAGACACACGGCCCACAGGAATCTTCCAAAAGGAAACCCTCCTTCTGGAAGCCTCCTCTTCCTCAAGTGGATGTACACATAATATGTACAGACACACATGGTCACGCCTCATACACAGGTTGGACCCCACAAGTCAGATCCAATTTTGAAAGATCTCTGTAATATACATGTAGCCAGGGTGTATACTCTTAGGTTAAAGCAACACCATTGTATCCCAAAATAGAAACTGTGCAGCCAAACACTGAGCTTGAAATAGCAGGGTGTTTCATTCCCAGTAACCCTTGTCCGAGTTCAGGGAGTTTGAATGAATCACTTATTTCGAACTCTGGTATAGTGCCTGCACTAGGTTCAAAATAAGATGTCTTGGAATAAGTTACACAGTTTGCAAGGGACAAAGGGAAAGATAGCTCAGTGATAGCTACTTAAGGATCTGAGGCAAAGTGATTTAAAAAAAACACTGTTAGGGGTGGTGCTGAGTCCTGCTGTGAGTGCAGGGGACTGGGCTCACTAACCTCTCAAGGTCCCTTCCAGTCCTATGAGATAGGTATAGCGCCACATATTTTCCAGTAACGCAACTTGCATAACTTACTTTGAGCTAGGGCTTCAGTGTAGCCCTAGCCTGAGTGTCTGCCCACCACAAATGTTGCACCTGCTCATTATAAAACACTTACCACACTAACCTAATAACTCCACCTTCATGAGAGGGGCATTGTTTAGGTCGATGTAGCTAGGATGCTGCATTGTTTGTGTAGATACTGCACTACTTACTTTGCCGGCTGGCTGTCAGTTCACAGCTGGTCTGTCAGGGTGGGCTTCAGCTGTGAGTTCCCAACAGAGCTCACTTGGTGAGAACCAGCACTGCTGACTGATCGGCATAGAGTGGACATGAATTGCCACAGCAGTTATTTAGGGCAACTTCATTTCGTAGTGTTGATTTGCCCTCACACACATGATTAGATCATTCATTCATATAAATAAATATACTGCCCCAAAGTCTGCTTTGGTGTGATAATTAACATCTCTGGAAGATCTAGCTCCTTCTATCAGCCTCCAGAGACATGTCACATGTTCTCTTTTCTGCCCTCCACACTCCATCTATTCTTTTCTCCCTCAGGCACCTTATAAATTATTGATATACTTTTTAATATTCCTTTCATGCATAATATATGCCGCTTATGAAGAGAAGTATATTAACATGTGGTTTATGACTATTTTGTGGGCACACATCCTGATCTTAGCTGCACCCGTGTAAATCTGGAGTAAGGCCAATGAATCAATGGAATTACTCTTGACTGACACTGGTGGAACTCAGTTCAGAATCTGGTACTTTTTATATTGGAACTTCTCTCATTGTATTCTCTGTACTACTACTCAGACTCAGACTGAGAAGAGAGAGACAGTATATTTTAGAGACTGGATGAGGGGATCAGGTATTAGCTTTTTCTTTTGCTGACTTACCTTGGACAAAACTTTGATGCCAATGTTTTCCATCCCGTATGCCAAAACTGGTGTCTCTGTCTGAGCCAAGGTACTCCCCAATCTGCTTTAAAATTATCTGAGAATGATTTTTTTTTATTTCTGCAATATCTAAAAACTCCACAAGAAATCTTTGATTATTGAACCAAATTGCTGTAGGTGGAGATGTAGCCTTTCAGAATTAGTTTGATATAAGCTGCCCTACTACTTTATACTACTTACTTCTTCCACTTCCATTGAACTGCAGAAATATTTACTTATATTATTATTACTTATACTATCATAGCACCCAGGCACTCTAGTCAAGGACCAGGATCCTATTTTGCTATGGGCTGCACCTCTCAGGTTCTTGGTTTATTAACATTGATTAGATACTTGTAGACAATAGGCCAGATCTTCAGAAGAGCTACAGTTACACTACCAGGTTTTGTCAACAAAACCCCAGTTTTGTTGACAAAACTGGTGGAACATCCACAAACAAAATGTGTTTTGTTCACAGTTTTTTTGTCAGAAGTCAGCACTTTGCCCAGCAGCATTCTGCATCTCAGCCATGAGGCCATAATGCTGCTGTTGACAAAGTCTGTGGACAACAAAACTATGTGGATGCTCTGAGGGGCCTCCTCTCAACAGACAGGGCATCCAGAACAGTGAGCTGCCCTGTCTGCTGTGATTCTGGGTGCCTGTTTTGTTGAGAGAGTGGCTGGGCAGTCCAGTCACTCTGTCGACAGAAGATTTGTCCAGAAATCTTTTCTGACAGTGACTTCTGTCGGCAGATTGCTGTAGTGTAACTTTAGCCCTGAAGCAAATAGGTTTTGCTCCTTTAAACGTAAAGGAGCACTTCATATTCACACTAGCTGAGATCAGTAGCTGTACCTTCTTTAGTGTTTGTACCTAGAACATGGCCTATTGTGGATACTACCAGAAACGTTGAATCTAATTGAAAAGTGCATAAAATGCACATGTGGTGCAAACAGCTATTGCAAGGCCTTTTGTGCTATGTGAGCCTTTCATTGGGGCTGCACCGGGGGAGCTGAAGATGGACTCAGTGTGCAGGGTTATGTTACACACCATGGAAGGGGCCCTGGCGCCAACAGCTCAGGCATCCTTGGAAGTCAGGCCAGGATATACCCTGACCCAACTGGGAGTTTGCTAGGACTCATCCTCGTTACATGGGGTGTCAAGATGCAGCTGCTATTCCAACCAATCTGAGCAGCAGTCCCAAAGCTGATGCACACCAGCCATGTTCACCAGCCCTTGATTTGGGGAAGGATATTTCATCTTCACAATCCCGTGTGTCTGGTTCTGATAT
Source organism: Carettochelys insculpta (assembly GCF_033958435.1). NCBI lineage: Eukaryota > Metazoa > Chordata > Testudines > Carettochelyidae > Carettochelys > Carettochelys insculpta. Next base: position 12,468,015 of record NC_134140.1, read on the forward strand.
CATGTGGTACTGTGGACTCCATGAGGTGTGATTGAGACTATGTTAATGTCTCTTCCAGGCTGACTAGAAAAAGCAGAAGTATTTGATTTAAGACACAGCACAAGCCTGACATTTACATGATAAGAGGGAGGCCAGTATGCAATTGTGATGAACTATAATGCAAAATTGTCTATTGTTTCTGGTCATCTTCTCTATTTGTGCTCCATAATTATCAGCCCCATTCTCTATCTGTAACTTTGAGAATATGAACAAGTAACTGATTTCTCTGGATAATTATGCCCGTTCTGCATCTATCTTCCCTATAATTAGTTCAGAAAAACTTCAAGACCAGCTCTCACTTATGTTTGTAATGTACTATTGTCTTTAAAATTGCATGTTAAACCCTAACAATGGGAGGAGAGGGACCACTGGAATTCAGGAGAGATAAAAGTTTCCTAGTTCCTAATAGTTACTATTTTTGCCTTTTATTTTTACTAATACCCAGTGGCTAATTGCCCTTTCCTGTAGTTAAGAAGATGTCACGTGCACACAATGCAATAAACTGTGAGCCTATACATTCAGAAGTGTGCACAACTTCAAGAATAGGCCATGTATTCTAGTGACCTGAACATTGGACCGGTGTCAGGAGTACAGAGCCATAGAATCCTAGGGCTTTGAGAGACCTCAGGAGGTCATCGAGTCCAGCCACCTGCCCAAAGTGGGATCATACCTAACTAAATCATCCCAGCCAGGACTTTGTCAAGTTGGGGCTTAAAAACCTCTAGGGATAAAGATTCCACCACGTCTCTAGGGAATGCATGCCAGTGCTTCACCACCTTCTTAGTGAAATAATTTCTCCTAATATCCAAACCTAGACCTTCCCCACTTTAATTTGAGACTATTGCTCCTTGTTCTGCCACTCTTCGCTACTGAGAACAGCGTATCTCCATCTTCTTTAGAACCCCTTTTCAGGAAGTTGAAGGCTGTTATCAAATCACCCCTCAATCTTTCCTCTGGAAATTAAACAAGCCCAAATCCCCTAGCCTCTCTTTGTTGGCTGGGTGCTCCAGCCCCCTCTTCATTTTCGTTGCCCTTTGCTGGACCCTCTCCAATGCATGCACACCCTTTCTATACTGGGAGGCTCAGAATCGGATGCAATACTCTAGATGTGGCCTCACCAATACTGAATAAAGGGGAATAATAACTTCTCTATATCTATTGGAAATTATTTATTTCTGAAAAAAAGCACTTTTGGTTGATCCAAGAATGATTTGTGAACTTGATACAAATTTGCCAAATATTTTCAATCATCAATGTCTTTAAGAACTTAGATTCCATTCTTGAAATGGGTGGAGCAGTTGGTATGCTTAGTAAAGCATTAGCTAAGGATTTGGGTTTGCATTGTTTCTCTGGGTGTATTTATATATACCGACCACTGCCTTATATGAGCACTGCCCGATCTCGAATATATTTCCCACTACCCTGCCCAACACTCCAGAGAGGGAGGGAAGTGCTATTTTTCACATTTTACAAAAGAAAAGAAAAAAGACTAAGGCTATGGATTCAAAGTATCCATAACTTGAAATAATTTATGAAATTTGAAGTTAACCTTTTTTTACCCTGCACCCAAGTTCGAAATAAGCAGCTGTTTTGAAGTTTCTGCTAGCCCTCGTGCGACAAGGTGAATTGGAACTTCTATTTTGAGCATGGTGTTTACCTGCAGAATTGGAATTTTGGCATATGTTTGTATCCTAAAATAGCAACTATAGGCTGTGTCTACACGTTCCCCAAACTTCGAAATGGCCATGCAAATGGCCATTTCGAAGTTTACTAATGAAGCGCTGAAATGCATATTCAGCGCTTCATTAGCATGCGGGCGGCAGCCGCACTTCGAAATTGACGCTCCTTGCCGCCGCGCGGCGCGTCCAGACGGGGCTCCTTTTCGAAAGGACGCCGCCTTCTTCGAAGTCCCCTTATTCCCATGAGCTCAAGGGAATAAGGGGACTTCGAAGTAGGCAGCATCCTTTCGAAAAGGAGTCCCGTCTGGACGCGCCGCACGGTGGCAAGGAGCGTCAATTTCGAAGCGCGGCTGCCGCCCGCATGTTAATGAAGCGCTGAATATGCATTTCAGCGCTTCATTAGTAAACTTCGAAATGGTCATTTGCATGGCCATTTCGAAGTTTGGGGCACGTGTAGACACAGCCATAGTGTAGCCACAGCCTAAGTGGTTTATCCAGAGTCTTGTAGCATAGCTAGGAATTGAACTCACATTTCCCAGGCCAGAATTCTAACCACTGGATCATCCTTCATCTTTCTCTCTCACTACTAGAGTGTGTCTACACTTGCATTCCTCTTTCAAAAGAGGCATGCAAACGAGGTAAATTGAAAATGAAAATGTGTCGTAAATTTACATATTGGCACCTCATTTGCGTATTTGAATTTCAAAATACCTTCCTTTTGAAAGAAGAAAGCCAGTCTAGGCACTGCTCTTTCGAAAGTAAACCCATCTTTGAAAGAATCCTTCTTCCCTTTATTTAATGGGAAGAAAGATTCTTTCAAAGATGGGGTTTACTTTCAAAAAAGCAGTGCTTAGACTGGTTTGCTTCTTTCGAAAGAAGATATTTTAATATTAGAATATGCAAATGAGGTTCCAAATATGCAAATTATGACACACTTGCATTTTCAATTTACCTCATTTGCATAGCTCTTTCAAAAGAGGAATGCAAGTGTAGACACACCCGTAGGCTATGTCTACACTAGCCAAAAACTTTGAAATGGCCACGCAAATAGCCATTTCAAAGTTTACTAATGAAGCGCTGAAATACATATTCACTGCCTCATTAGCATGAGGGCAGCCGTGGCACTTTGAAATTGAGGCAGCTCACCGCTACACAGCTCATCTAGATGGGGCTCCTTTTGGAAAGGACCCCGGCTACTTCAAAGTCCCCTTATTCCTATGGAATTCCTAGCAATAAAGGGACTTAAAAGTAGCTTGGGTCCTTTCGAAAAGGAACCCCATCTGGACGAGCCGTGCAGCAGCGAGCCGTGTCAATTTCGAAGTGCCGTGGCTGCCCGCATGCTAATGAGGCGCTGAATATGTATTTCAGCGCTTCATTAGTAAACTTCAAAATGGTTATTTGCATGGCCATTTTAAATTTTTTGGTTAGTGTAGACACGGCCCTAGTGTCATATGCGCAATAATATGGAGAGCATTAAAAGACCCTGGCGAAAATATCCGTGACCTGAAAATAGCTGCAGTAACTATTCCATAAGGAGAGAGTGAGAAGTTTTAAGCTCCCTGACCTCTCTCTCTTCTCCTCATCCCTTCCCATCCCTTCAGGTGATGAACTGATGGCTTCAGAGGGGGAGATGCTACAACATACCCTGGCAAGAAGTGGATTCTGTTATTTACAGGGATTACAGTTTGGTTCAGTGGCTCTCAGCTAGTGGGACTGACAGCTGATGTGGGCACAAGGCACAGTAGGAGGGGGGCCCAGCTCTGTGGCATGGAAGGGGCAGGGCCAAGGATGGATAGGGTGGGGCATAGGGCATTCAGCCCTCAGGGCTATTGTGACACTGAGCCCCCCACCCTTCTCTTACAGCCATGCACAGCAGTGATGCTGCAGCACTTCAAAGAGGCCTGGAGGTCCAGCTGCCGCCTCTGCTGAAGCAAAAGGGACAGTTTGGGCCCTTTGACATGCCAGGCCTGGGGGCAACTGCCTCCTGCCCCCCTGTTGGCAGAATTGCTCTCAGCACCCCCAACATAAAAATTGCTCCAGCACCCTGGTTCCCTCCAAACAAATAAAACTGGTTCTTCTATGTCTCCTCACATCGGAGCTGCAGCGCCAGCCCCTTCCTGGTGTGGGGTAGGGGGCTGAGGTGAGGCAGACATAAAATGTTGGGGGGTGTCATCTTTCCTTTCCATAAGGCCCTGTCCATTCCATTCCATGGCCACACCTCATACCCAGGTTGGACCCCACACATCAGATCCAAGCGGTGTATGGCACTGGCTGATTGCAGCCCGTCAGAGATGTCCTGGCATGGGGACCTGGTTCAGGGGCTGGCAGAACCACCAGTGAGTGGGAAAACAGGCCGGGAGTTGTGTCCAGGCACCCTTGCTCCAACTCACCCCTCTGCTGTTGCTGAATTTAGCTCCTAACCAGTAGCCAGCACTCAGAGCTGGGCAGCTGGAAAGCAGCAGTAGCTAGTGGGATTAGGGTAAATTTTAGGGTGGCTATAACTCCCCCCCACCAAAAATAAAGCAAACATGTAGCATTGCCCCCACTTCACAGTTTTTCTCTTGATGGAAAAGTATTTTTCTTCCCAGCTTCTGTCATCTCAAAACACTGATCACCTGTATTTCTGCCTCATCAGCTCTCCATCTTTTTTTCAATATCTCATCTCAAAGCACACTTTCCTTCTCTTGCCTTTAGCTCTTGATTTCTACTATTATTGAACCATATCATTTAGCTCCAAAACATACTTAGAGATACAACTCATGATACAAACAATATGAAACTATTACATGAAACCAATCCCTACTCTGTGGCAAACTCCTGAGTAAGGGACAGTACAGCTAATAAATATTGTACAACAATAACACATAATATTTTAGACCAGATAAATGGTTTATAAAGTTATTCATGATCAAAGAATCACAAACCGAAGGAAGCACTAAAAATTGTCCCCAAATAAAAAGCTACTTAATTTGCAGTGACTAGAAATAACGGTTGCATAAAAGGAGAGTGCTTACCTCTACTTCAAGTTGATAAGACCTAGTGATATTTCTTCTTAAATCCTTGAGACTTCTCCACCTCCTTTGCCATGACAGACATACACAGTTTTCTGCTTTGGTATGCTGCCTATGTTGATGTGACAAATCTCTAATGTGTATAATGAAAGTGAAAGAACATCTGATGTGTGGATCACAGGTGACCAAGGGTCTACAATGAGTGACCTTGGAAATGAGTTCTATTTACATGTGTTCTTCAATGCATGACAAGATCTATCCTCACTTCTCTGTTTTCAGTACACCAGTTAAATACAGCCACCTGTCTCTCTGTGGTCTCTTTAATTGTTCTTACCTTGATGCCTTCTTATTTGTACTAACAACAGGGTTTGGTGTTGTGTTTTACAGCCCCAAAAGCCAGATATGATCAAAGATTTATTGTTAATTCTCACTGGGAATTTAGAAGGCATTTTCAGCTATTTTCTCGTGATTCATTTCTTTGCTTTTGCCTTTGGAAAGGGATCTTTCAAGGAAGAAATATACCCAGAAAAGGTGCTCCTCCTGGAATCAAAACTTGTATTTTTTCTAGTAAAAAGTGGTTGCTGTTTTCTGTATCTTATCTTACCCATACAGCTTAAATAACTGCTACTAATATTTAGCACTTATTGATGACAATGGAATTATTCAGATTTATACCAGGTGAGGAGCTGGCCCATACATTGTAATACATTGCCTTTTCAGAGTAATTGAAAAGCATTCACTCAGCCCTGCAGAACAATGAATGAGGCCAATTTTAGTTATGAAAGAAATTAATGGCCTGTGTCCACTCTGTCTTACATCAGTTGAAACTCTAGATCAGGAGGGGCAGAAACTTGAATCCAGATTCCATCCCCCTCCCTTGAACCTCTAATCACTATTTTCCATTCTCCAAAGACTTCCAGTCTTTTCTTTTTAATTTGAAGATTCCTAAGAAACGTCAACTGGAGGTGTGGATCCCACTGGAAATCTTACCTATAGTTTGTGGAAACCCTCCACTGGACACCATGGAACACAGGATGAAAGTGATTGCCCCTGTGCGGTGAGCAATAGCTCAGTGATTTGAGAATTAGCATCCTAAAACATCTGTTGTGAGTTCAGGTGCCATTTAGGGATCTGGGGCAAATATATTTAAAAAAATTCTCAGGGAAGCTAGTAGGTCCGGTTGTGAGGGCAGGAGACTGGACTCAATTACCTCTAAAAGTCCTTTATAGTTCTGTGAGGGCTTGTCTACACTTGACCCCAACTTCAAAGGGGGCATGTTAATCAGGGTGATGGGAGGTTACTAACGAAGCTTCAAAGTGCCAGCATGTGTAGCTGTGGGCATTTTGAAGTGCCCACACTACTTCAAAGTACTTTACTCCTCAAAATTTTGAGTGCCTGTGGCTACACGCATGCTGGCACTTTGAAAATTGATGCTTCAAAGTTGCCACGGGGGAGAATTAGCCTAATGAAGTGCTGCGTATTCATTGCAGCACTTCATGAGTAATCTCCCATCACCCTGATTAACATGCCCCCTTCGAAGTGGGGGGAAGTGTAGATCCAGCCTGAGATAGGTATATGTTTGTTTCATTTTAACCTAGACCAATAGTACCCAATAGGAATTCAGAGCTTGCCACGCTTGTAGTCACCAACTTGCCATATTCGCCATATTATATTATAAAAACTTGTTAAATAATATTAGAAAAATAAATATCATCTGGCCTTTGAATTTGCACAAAACTGTAAGATGATATAATCATCACAAACACAAATACAGCAACACGACTTGTTGTAGCAAAGAAAGGCTAGCTATGTAAAGGCTTTGAACCCCCCATAGCCGGTAACAACCACGCCCTCCCCACTCGGGATGACTGGGGGTAGCATATATGGCATTAACCATGTTTTGTTTTGTTTTTTGTCCCAGGGTAACATAATTCACCAGTAACATGTAGAGAGTCTTTCTTTGTTTAGACAGTACCCATTTTATGAATTTTGTCTCTGGATAAAAATCTAATGTCAGGGCAGCAGATGGTTTTAAGTTTGAATTATAAGTTCAATTATGATAGATTTGGCCATTTCCTGCAATACTTTTGGGCGGTCTTACAGAATTAATTTATAGCACATTTGGGGTCCATTGTTTTAAGTGACTGTTTATTTATATTACGCAGCAAGATTGTATGTAATTTCTCTCAAGGGTGGGGAATGGGATGGGATGTGAACCCACAAAATTATTGCAAATGTCAATGGACTGTATTAAATAGTGTGCCAGACAAAGATGGATATGGGGAAAAACAGTGCAAATGGTTTTCCTGGTGAGTATCTTGCAGGAAGTGAATGCAAATTCTCCTCCTCCTCCACTTATGGAGAAAAAAAGAAAAACTTTTGGAAGCTAGGAGGGGACCATTTTCTGCTGAATATCCTGTAATATCCTGCTCCTAAAGCTCAAGATCAAAGGCCCAAGTACAACAAAGATTCAGCTAGATAAGGAAATAGTAATCTGTTCGTGTGTTCTACTTCTGAGCTGAGGCTATTATGAACTTGTACCTACACAAAAAAATCCTGATGGGATTTGAAGGACTGACTCCTACCAGAGCAAGTGCTGGAGTTTGGGGTAGGGCTGGGAATAATCTCTGGTAAGCTTATTAGCATGTGTATAAGCTCTTTTATATTTTAATACATTTTCTCTGTAATGCTTTTACCTTAACAATCAATGCGCTTGCTTATAAAGAATTCTGTCCTAACTAGTGACCACTGACAATTACATATGTTTATAGCTTTCAGAGAGAAAGCAAAGCATACATGCTGGCCTGTTTACTTGTGTGGCTTGCTGGGGATATTGTAGTATAAGCAAGGGAATGGGAAAGGCTGGAAAAGTAGCCATCAGAAGGGAGTCAAATGTGGATCACTAGTCAAGAGAGTTGCTGGCTGAAAAGCCTGAAGCCTACAGTATTGATCTGGTTGCTATTATAAGAGCAGTAGAATAGCCCCAAATCAACACCTGTGTTTAACTAGAATATAAAATCTATAGGAAAGTCAAACATGTGGTGCTATTGAGAACTAGGGTCATACTGCAAAAATATACTCATTTATTTTTTATAATAATAATACTTTACATTTCAAGTGCCACACAACGAGCATTTATCCAGTTCTGTGAATGCCTTTGACCTAAATGTAAAACCACAATAAACACATTGCACACCTCATCCCGTACTCCCACTAATCAGCAGTCTGCACTTATTTGTACTAAAGTGTCATACCCAAAGGTCCTAAACAGGAGCAGGGTCCAATTACAATACCATTGTCCAGCTACAAAGCAATGCAGTCCATGTTTCATGCAGAGTTTGGATAAGGACAAAAAATGATAGACAATTGGGTGAGGATAGGGAATTGAAGGTGAATTTACTAGTAATGGAAACAAAATTGCACACCATCATTTAACTGTACACTCCCAAAGACAGAACAAAACTTTTCCAAGAGGCAGCTACAATTTTAATCCTTTTCTTATTAAGCCACATTTGCTAAGTAATAATACCAGTAGATTATATGGTACCAATGAATATTTTTTACTACTCAAATCCCTGGTGAAATCAATGGCTGAGTTCTGATCTACACAAGAAAATTAGATGAACCAAACTATATCACTCCTGTGTGCCACTGTTGTGCTTTAAATGGAAATATAACCTCAAAAGGTTCTATTTGTTCAGGGAGACTTTGGATACCAACTGCTCAAGATGATAACAGAACAATGCTCTAGTTATGCCTGTAAGTATTGTATTCTTACCATGCTGCATTTCCTTATGCAATATAAAGCAATATTACAACACAAGATTTTTCCTATGAAAAGTTCTATTAAAATCAATAATCCCAGTGCTATCCTTCTTACTGCTAAGACATTGTATTGTAAAAATAACAGGTATTTTCTCTGTGTATATAACAGAAGAAGAAAAAGGTTTTACTGACTGTTATGGAATACACACACGTAAGATTTAAGTCTGTTCTTTTATTTTCTTTAATAAATAAACGGAAGACATTCATACTTCCCAGAAAGCCATTACTAGCTGGGAGTTAAAAGCAGCAGAGGAAACCAAGAAGGCAGATTGTCACCACAGAAGAGAGGGGAAGACCACTGAAGGAGAACAGGGTAGGTTCAGGGAGGCTGTCCCCTGCCTAACGGGAAGCAAGGCTGATGGTACCTGTGGGTGATTTGAACCAAGTGGTAGAGCCTGATCTCAACTGCGGAGCAGAGTGGGCAGGAGAAGTTGATGAGATAACATATAAGATCAGAGAAAGCATGTAGTCGTCCAGGTGCAGGGGGCCTTCAGGCTAACAAGTAAATGTTTGTGTTTGATGTGGTGGAAAAGGGAAAGCTAGTGGAGGAGACACAAAAGAGGGGGTGACGTGGTGAGCACAAGAGGCCAGGAGGATGATCCGTAGCAGGAAAGTTTTGAACAGGCCTGAGTGAAGTGAAGTGAGCGTCAGGACAGCTAAGAAAAGGAGGGGGGAAATCAGAACAGAAAAGAAAAGTACCCGGACTAGGGTTTTAACAGTGGGACCAGCTCTGGGAATGCTATACAGGGAGACACTACATAAATTCATACACTCATTTGAATAAAAAGCCACAAACTACATTTTCTTGTTTTCCTTAAACATTCTGACAAGTTGAGTCGGCTTCCCGGATTGCTCTTGTGAACATTGACATGACTGGGAACTCACATGGGGAGCATTTACATGATTCTCTTGACATCTCATTTCTCTCCTCCTTCCAGCAGTGGTCCATAAACAATGCTAAGGGATTTAGATAATCCCTCTGTCAATAATTTAAGTAAAGAGCAGCCAAAGAAAACCATTTGAAGTGCACAAGAATAAGATATATTCCTTCTACAAAACCCAGGAACTGTGCACTACATCCTGGAACTCCATCTGTTGGTACCTCATCTATTGGCAGGTAAAGATCACTCCTGTCACATTATCAAACATCCTGAGAGGAGATTATTGCATAATAAATAGCTGGAGACCAGCTCATCAGCTGAACTCTCCTCCTCTAATGTATTTGTCAGACAATTTTTAATAATGAGCAAATTACAGGTTGAACTTCTGTAGTCAGTCATGCTTTTTTCTGGAGACATCCATAATCTGGCTGGACAACCACAGTCCCATAAAGTTTGTTTCCAGCCATCAGTCCTGGCTGTCACTGTTCAGTACTGTTATTTAGCTGTAACATACACCTAAATGTCTTCTAAGAGTCTGGTAAGCACTGGAAGTGTTGGTAAATCTGCTAGACAATATTGACCTCCCGTGGTCCAGCAAATTCTTTCATTCAGCACTGGTCAGGTCCTGAGGGTCCAAAACTAGAGAAGTTCAACCTGTATCAATAAAATTTGAAGTCTGTTCCTGGACAACTTTCAAGGAGATAATAGGGATAAATCAATCCCATGAATCATTAAATGTGAATTGTATTGGAGGGGTAGCAGTGTTAGTCTGGATCTGTAACAGCAACGAAGGGTCCTGTGGCACCTCATAGACTAACAGAAAAGTTTTGAGCACGAGCTTTCGTGAGCACAGACTCACTTCATCAGATGCTGGTCTTGGAAATCTGCAAGGCCAGGTATAAATAAGCCAGAGCAAGGGTGGGGATAACAAGGTTAGCTCAGTCAGCAAGGGTGAGGCTCACCACCAGCAATTGATCTGGAGGAGTGAACACCAAGGGAGGGGAAGCTGCTTCTGTATTTAGCCAGCCATTCACAGTCTTTGTTTAAGCCAGAGCTGAGTTGTTCACCCAGTTGTGTTACAGGTTCTCTCTTTTCAGTGCCCTGGCCTGCAGAATCAGTTGGAATGCCATATGTCAGTGTCAGGTATATTGAAACCTGTTAAAATTACACATTATCACTTTAACTATAAGGTGTTCTTTGAACCTGTTTGCAGGCAATGGAGCTCTGTAGGGAAGCATGAGATCTGGGCTTTGATCAGGTTGTATACGGAATGCTTATCCTAGAACATTGGGGGTTGAGTTGTGCTTCTCTGTTTCAGGAACACTCTGCTATCTCTGTTTTGGGAGTTTTGTGTCTTGGGGTTTGTAATGACTTTGGCCCTCATCAGGGCCAGCTCTTGGCAGGTGTGGGCCAATACCACTCACCTTCTGGGTCGGGCTGACCCTAGGCCTGGTCCCCTTTAAGGGCCAGCTGGAGGCAGGCGAGCAAATTGGGAGCCCAGCCCTCAGTTTGGGGCAGGGCAGCAATCACACAAGTGGTTTGGAAGCCCAGCCCTTGGATCATGGCAGGGCAGTGGTCAAACGGACAGTTGGGATCCTGGCCCTCAGTCCAGAGCAGGGTAGCAAACAAATACACCATTTGGAAGCCCAGCCCTTGCTTCAGGGCGGGGTAGCAGGTAAATAAATGGTTTGGGGAGGCCAGCCCTCAGTTCAGGGTGGGGCAGGAGTCAGGTTGCTATCCCCTAAATGGGGTGGCTTTACAGAGGCGAGGGGAATAGGGGATCGCAGGCCCTCCCACTCCACTGCGACTCAGCCGGGGGCCCTACTGATCGCTCATGCCTGAGCTTGGCAGTGGGGATCCAGACCGCAACACACCATCATTGGCTCAGGGGGAGCATTCCCCGGGCCACGTCCTACCTCTACTTCCATCGACGTGGGGTCCCAGTTGGCCTGGTCTGCCGGTCCCAGCTGGTAGGTTTTGTTGGGGTATACTGCCCTTGGTGTCTCCAGCCAGTCGGACATCTCTATGTCTTTAGGACAGTCCAGCAGTGACAGACCGTGGGCTCCAGACAGTCAGAGGACTCAGCACTGCAAGTGTCAGGCAGGACCCTGGGGCCTTGTTCTTCTGGAACCCTCACCTCAAAAAAGATATATTGGTGTTAGAAAAGGTTCAGAAAAGGGCAATTAAAATGATTAAGGGTTTGGAACGGGTCCCATATGAGGACAGGCTAGAGAGACTGGGACTTTTCAGTCTAGAAAAGAGGAGATTGAGGGGCGATATGATAGAGGTATATAAAATCATGAATGGTGTGGAGAAAGTGAATACAGAAAAGTTATTTACTTTTTCCCATAATATAAGAACTAGAGAACACCAAATGAAATTAATGGGTAGCAGGTTCAAAACTAATAAAAGAAAGTTTTTCTTCACACAGTGCACAGTCAACCTGTGGAACTCCTTGCCAGAGGACGCTGTGAAGGCCAGCACTCTAACAGAGTTTAAAAAAGAGCTCGATAAATGTTTGGAGGTTAGGTCCATAGATGGCTATTAGGAAGGGGTAAGGTATGGTGCCTCGCCTTTTGTCGAAGGTGGGAGATGGATGTCAGGAGACAAATCACTTGATCTTTGTCTTCAGTTCACCTCCTCTGGGGCACCTGGCATTGGCTACTGTCGGCAGACAGGATACTGGGCTAGATGGACCTTTGGTCTGACCCACTATGGCTGTTCTTATGTTCTTATGTTCTAACCCCCGGGTAACTAGCACCAGGCAGTCTCTCTGTTCCTGGTCGGGCCCTGGGGAAGGGGGTCCTCCACCAGCACGAGGACCCTGGCAGATCCGGGAAGTTGGGGTAGTAGCCCAACAGCAGCCTGATCTGCGGCACCCAAGCTGGTCCGGGCAGCTAGGGGGCAACTCTTGCTGGTGGGCTGGTCTGTGGCGGGTCCCCCGCTCCTGGTGCCCAGGAGTCTGGTCAGGGCCCTCCACCCTGCCTGGAGGCCCAGCCTTTAATGGGCCTCAAGCCCTGCCCCTGTCCCTTCTGCTTCTAGGTGCCACCCTCTGAGTGGCGGGGCACAGGTGTTTCGGCTCTGGGCCTGCCCACCAGTGTCTCTGAGCGGCCTCCTCCACCTCTGAGTCCAGGTGAGGTCACAGCACCTTGCTACAGGGTTCTGAATTCCAAGCAAGGTAGTATTCTGTATAAATGTTCTACACACAGAAAGTTCATAAGGTTTGCTTCCTTTATCAATGAAAGTGAGACATACGCAGCTGCCCTGTTGCCCCAGTAATAATTATTTACACTTGGATTGACAATAAACAAAAGTAATTTGATTCAGTATAAAAAGTAGGTTTTGAGTGGTTGCAAGTGATGAAAGAAGGTTAAAGTAAGGCGCTAAGCTAAAATAAAATACACCTAGTCTGTGGCTACGCTGCCCCTCCTTTTTGGAAGGGGCGTGTCAACACAGCTGATCAGAAATGCAAATGAGGTGTGAATTTAAATATCTCATGCCTCATTTACATACTCACGCAGGATCTCTATTCTGGAAGAGCTGATTTCAAAAGTCAAAACAGCCATGTAGACAGGGTTCATTCGAAAAGAAACCCCGCTTTTGAAAGCACTCATCTTCCTGAAAATACTTACGAAGAAGGGTGCTTTCAAAAGAGGGGTTTCCTTTCAAAAGAACCCCATCTACAAGGCTGTTTTGGCTTTCAAAATTAGCTCTTCTGGAATCAAGATACCATGTTAATATGCAAATGATGTGTAAGATATTTAAATTTGTGACTCCTTTGCACTTCTGATCAGCCACATTTGCAGGCCCCTTCCAAAAGGAAGGGGTAGTATAGCCACAGCCTAAGGCTATGTCTACACCAGCCCAAAACTTTGAAATGGCCATGCAAATGGCTATTTTGAAGTTTACTAATGAAGCACTGAAATACATATTCAGCGCCTCATTAGCATGTCGGCAGCCGTGGCACTTCGAAATTGACGCGGCTCACGGCTGTGCAGTTTGTCAAGACAGGACTCCTTTTCAAAAGGACCCTGGCAACTTTGAAATCCACTTCAAAGTTGCCAGGGTCCTTTCGAAAAGGAGCCTCGTCTGGACGGGCCATGCAGTGGCAAGCCACGTCAATTTGAAGTGCTGTGGCTGCCAGCATGCTTATGAAGTGCTGAATATGTATTTCAGTACTTCTTTAGTAAACTTCGAAATGACCATTTGCATGGCCATTTTGAAGTTTTGGGCTAGCGTAGACACAGCCTAAGGGTATGTCCATACAGCAGGTTTATTCTGAAATAAGATATTCCAGAATATTTATTCTGAAATAGTTTATTTTGAAATAATACTGAAACATATAAAAATGCATTTCAAAATAATGCTTAGCTATTTCTAAATACATTGTCTACACACAGAAAGCCTATTTCATAAAAGAGCCATTGGATTCATGATGACTTATTTTGAAATAGGTGCTATTCCTTGTGAACATAGGTTTAAGAATTTTGAAATAGGGCGGCCGCTATTTTAAATTTATCTGCAAATGCCTTGATGCACGTAAGTAAAGGTATTCCACCCATGGATAGAAAAAAAATAGCAGGGACACTGGTCCACTGCCTTGGCTTTGAAATCACCCTTTGTGCCAACCATTAATACCCTGATTTAGCATGCATAACCCTTAAGCAAATGGATGAGTACCCATTGATTTCATATGCTTAGAAGTCTGCTGAAGCAGAGACCTAAAAATACCTCTCTTTCTGTATCATCTGTACACCAGGAATGAAAATCACCCCAGGAGATATGAACGAACCAGAGTCATGCATTCGACCATTTCAGAAAGCTGCTTTATCAAACTGGTTCCAGAGAATTTGCAAAATCCACAATATTTTTAAAGACTTATAGGCATGCAGAATATTCCTCACATTTCTCTGAACAATGCAAAGAAGTACGTAAAGCACTTTCTGAATGTGTTTCTGACCAATCAAAATTTTACATGCTGTTTTCATGTAGTGCCAGTGAGTTAAGTGTCTATTACTATCTGGAAAAAAAGCAGCAGAAATGTAACATTTTAAAGACTAACGAATGATTTATTCGGTGATAAACTTTCATGGGACAGACCTAAATGTCACCACCAAATAAATCATTTTGTAAGTCTTTAAAGTGCTACATTTCTGCTGCTTTGTTTTGTTGGAGTACAGACTAACATGGCTACCTTTCTGTTGTTACTATCTAGGTGCCTGCAGTCAACATACATTAAAAGTTTGAGTTCAAGCTTCAATACTTAAATTTGCTATATTTAGTTTCAGTGAGATAAATAAAAAGAAAACCCCAAACAATCCACATGGGACACTAAGCGTGCGTCTACACTAGCCGGCTATTTTGAAGGAGCTGGCACAACGTTGAAATAGCACGCGTCGCGTCTACACACGCTGTGAGCTATTTCGACATTGAAATCGACGTTAGGCGGTGAGACGTCAAAATCACTATTCTTATCCAGAGATGGGAATAGAGCCCTACTTTGATGTTCAACATCGAAGGAGGGCATGTGTAGATGATCCACATCCCGCTACATCGAAATAGTGGGGTCCTCCATGGTGGCCATCAGCTGAGGGGTTGAGAGATGCTCTGTCCAGCCCTTGCAGGACTTTATGGTCACTGTGTGCAGCAGCCCTTAGCCAAGGGCTTCTGGCTGCTGCTGCTGCTGCTGCAGCTGGGGGTCCATTCTGTGTGCACAAGGTCTGCAACCAGTTGTTGGCTCTGTGGACCTCGTGCTGTGCAGGCTGAGTGTGTCTGGGAGGGGCCCTTTAAGAGAGAGGCTTGCTCTTGCCCCAGAAGGGCTAGTCCAGCCTGTGACCCCGCCTGCAGGCTTTGCTGGCCCCTTATTTCGATGGAGAGTGCTTGTGTGTGTGGACGCGCCACGTTTCCTTCCGGGGCAGCTCCTTTCGACATTCACCATTGCTACTTCGACGTTGAACATTGACGGCACCAGCCCCAGAGGACGTGTAGACAATACGCGTTGAAGTAGCCTATTTCGATGTTCGTACTTTGAAGTAGGCTACTCTCACGTAGTGTGCTAGTGTAGACATAGCCAATGTGATTTTTCATTTGAGTCTTACCATAGCATCCCTATGTAACCGGATTTGAATGCTGCTGTGAGTACATTTACTAATAGAAATAAAAATGAAAAAAAAAAAATCAAACCTTGTCCCAAATTGTCTGCCAGTTAAGTTCAGTGAAATAATTTACATGTGAATAGAAGTGGAAGATAAGAGCCATACTGGGTTAGACCAAAGGCCCTTTTTCATTTGAGTCTCACCTTTTTTTTTTCCCTTGAAGTGTAAATAAATTCCTCATTAATGCTGTTAGGTCTTCTCATATTTTCTGCCTGCCCCCTTGGAACAGATGATTAATTTAATGTTTCATTAGCATGACTTAGCGTGGTCTCATTTGCTTCTAATAGCTTTGCCTGCAAAGCCTGTCAGAGGGACACTGACAGAAGCTGAACGGATTCTTTCTTGCATAACAATGACTCCCCAGTGGCAAGGTCTCTCCATTAATAAGAGCCAGTGGAAGTCTCTACACATTTCACTCCCTTTTCAACCTCACAGGCCTGAAAATTGAATTAGAATTAGCACTCATGCTACATTGGTCTAACCTGTCACGGGTATGACCTGAGTGAGAACTTTTTTAATTAAGCAGCAAAATAACCAGACCTAACCTTTGACTCTGCAGAGCAGAACAAGCAGCAGTGGAGATGATTCTCCCAACAGTAATATGCACTGACTTCTTGCCCTTACCCCTTGTATCAGGTTATACCCCTTGTGTTGTTGTGAGTTCAATGTGCATGAGTAGTTGGAAAAGGATTCAGGAGGTCAATGCTTGGGGCATCACAGAAGATCCAGTATGTTAGCAGAATGTACTGAAGCTGCAGAAACTCTATAATTCTCAGATAAATACCCAGATGGGATTAAGAGAGTTGAGAAGTTGAAGGGACCATTCTGTAGAAGAGGAAAAACCCACTACTAGCCTGGTTCTATGTGGTTCTTGTGTTCCCTCTTATTTTTTTCCAACCATGGCTGAAATAAATTTTGTCACATGCACCAAGGGCTTTGCAGATTTGCATCACCATAGAAATGCATACTGCCAGCTGTGGGAAGATATGGGAACTCTGCTAATCAGCTGGGTGGCACCTGAATCTCTCCTGGGTGGCTGCCCAAGCACGCAGCTTACAGGGAACAATGAGCATCTTCATAAGGGAGAACCTGTCATAATCGATTGGAACGACCCCGAGTTTCCCGTTACTGTGCTGTTGCTTCACACTGTTCCAGCATAAGGACACTAAGCATCTGCACATCACTTGTTTCCAGATTTGTAAGCACTTCACAAAAGTAGCGTTCTCCCGATTTCACTGATGGGGAAAGTAAGGCACTGGGCCCTTAAGTGCTTGTTCAAAGTCATTCCACAAGTAAGTGGAAGAACCAGAAAAACACTTCAAATCTTGTTATTCCAAGATGGTATGCCCAATGTCCATGTTGCCAGCATAACAGATGTGAATAAAGATGCCTAAAGTGGGTTCTAACTTCCTGGGCCAGCAAAGTCTGGGAGTACTGAAGGGATAGGACATTCAGTCCTTAAAATGAAATGAGTACTTTCAACACTGCAGGTTCCCACTGGCCAATGTGTTAACAGTTTCAAAGGTAGTCCTGTCAAGCCTTCTGTGGCTGGAATAAAAGATATCATAGACATGGTGAGGTATCCAGTAGGCCTGAAGAAAGTGGAGAATTCTTTGAGGCACAAGGGAGCCTCCATGGAAAACAATCAACCCTTCTTCCTTAATTTCAACAATACCCAAATATCTCTGATAATTAAACAGTTATGTATTTTTAAGAGAGAAACAAAGACACCTCATTCCCATTGCTGTTGTAACCTTCCTAAAAGCTATATGTGAGGTATTAGATCACTATATTTGTCCCCTGCCCCAACTTCTCATTAAAGTATTCAAGAGCATTTTCCAGTCATTAAGATGGAAATCAAGAAAACTTTAGCAATTAGTTCAGTAGAGATCCCCACTGAAAATGGATAAGATTATACAGGTATTTAAAAAAGACAGCAGGGCCCTGGAATAAACCATACCACATTCCAAATATCTCTGAGGAGCATATTCAGAACTAAGAGGTAAAGCAAAGGCCAGGTTGTTTTAATGTTAAGAAGCCTAATTGCATTATGGACAGAGCTGGAGCAAATAATGTGGGTTATGGAACTAGAGACTTTGAGGTTTTCTCTACTAACAGAGAGAGGTTAATTTTCCCATTCATTCTTACCCACTTCCAGTTTATGTAGCATCCCTATGTAACCGGATTTGAATGGCTGCTAACTATTTACTAACAGAAATAAAAATGAAAAAAAAATCAAATATTGTCCCAAATTGTCTGCCAGTTAAGTTCAGTAAAATAATTTACATGTGAATAGAAACGGAAGATAAGAAGAGCCATACTGAGTTCTAGAGTTAATAGCACTTCCTTATTTACCAGTCATGATTTTATAGACATCTCTAATACCCCTGATAGCTGTCTCTTCCACAAACCGAAGAATCCCAGTCTTAATCTCTTATATGGAAGCTGTTCCACATTCCTACACATTTTTGTTGCATTTTTCTGAACTTTTTCCAATTCCAATATATCTTTTTTGAGATGGGCTGACCACATGTGCACACAGTAGTCGAGACATGAGTGGACAATAGATTTATATAGCGGCAATAACATATTTTCCATCCTACTATCTTCCACTTTCTTAATGATTCCCAACACTCTGCTAATTAAAAATTATTGCTTTGGGTTTTAACCCTTATACAGGGAGTTTGCAGAGTAGCCAAAGAATGTATAAATAGCTTTATCATGTACCTCTACAGGCCTAGATGCTCATGTGTACGGGGCACTGTAGAGTTACATCTTCTTGGTGACATGATACAATCCCTCCTGAGATCTGTGATGAGAAGTTGCTCTATGCTTTCATTGCAAAAAGTCACACTATTCAGTGGTTCTTGGGTGCTCCTGGAGGAAGAGGAGGAGGAGAAATAATGCATGCTTGCATGAGTCAGACAGCAAGAAAAGATGTGTGCAGTAGTTTTGTAGCCATGCCAGTCCCAGGATATTAGAGAGACAGGCTGGGTGATTTCATATTTTTTATTGGACCAACTTCTGTTGGTCAGAGACAGAAGTGTTAGAACTTACAGCTCTGAAGATGTCAAAGGCCACCTTTTTGGGTCACACCAGCTAATGAAGAATCCCTAGTGAAGGAAAACCTGATGAGGGACTGGGTGAAGCAGAGGCTACAGTGGCAAAAGGAATAACAATATTCCCTCTGCCAGGAGAGGAGTGACCCAAGAGTGGGATGTGTCAGGTTGGTCCAATGGGAGGAGAGGGAAGGAGGCTGTAGCATAGGGCCTTTCCATAGCTTCTTCCAGTGGATCACATGTTTAGGCCTGGTGGAACTTACAGATGCTCCCACCATGGTGTGAACCCTGAGGGACAGATGGATTGGTATACGGCCTTTCCTTCTGGAACAATACAACCCAATCATGCAGCCAGAGATGACAGCTAACTCTTGGTGGAGGAACACAATTTAAAGCGGGGGAGGGAAACTACAGTCTGTGGGCCAAATCAGTCCCAATGATTGCCTAGATCCAGCCTGCCAGGCTTGGGGCTCAGCCCACCCCTGCAGCTGGGAGCCCACATTGGTGCTACACCCCTGTCTTTCCTCCTTTTGTGAGCCCCCAAGTGACTAGAGTGCCAGCACTGGCTTCCCACTGCTTCCACTGGCTGGATTCTGTTCAAGCAGCCTCACTCCCACCCAGACCTCTCACCCCAGCCCCCTCCTGAACCTTTTCTCCCACCCAAATCCCACCTTCTCCCTCCTATCAGACCTTGCACCCCCATCCCACTCCCCAGCAGTCCCCACCTGCACTCTGAACCAGTGTTCTCCATAAGCTGAGCTCTTGGGCAGCCGCTCTGGAGAGATTCATGTGCCACCCAGCTGATTAGCAGATTGCCCACAGCTGACACACTTGGCAACATATGTGTCTATCGGTGGTGCACATCAGCACATGCCTTGGTGCACATAACAAAACGTATTCTGCCTTTAGACTTCACAGAAGAGTTAATCTGGCCTGGGGGAAGCCCTGAACCTCAGTCCGTCCTGCCCTGACCCATGGGGTTGGAGCCCAAGGGGAGTGTGGTGTCCCTATTAAGGGTCGCATCAATCATGGTTGGCTTTTGTTTGTCACTTTTGTGTGGCTCTGACTGAGTCTTCTGTGGCTCAGTGACCCCTGGCCCAAAAGAAGTTCACCACCCCTATTTAGAGGCTAAGGGACGGGGATGAGACATGACTGCCCAAAGTGTCACCTCTGGGACTTTGAAACTTGCCTGCTGACTTTGGCTGGATTTTTGCAGGCTGCCCTAGCAGCAATGTTCACAGGAAAGAAGCTCCATCCTTCGGGGTGCCTGGCCAGTGGGCTGGCAGGGGGAGACAGGTAAAGCCATGGCTGGGAGCTGTTTTGTAGGTGTGAGCATAGGAGCAGTGGTGGAAGAGAACACAGTCCAGGGAGTGGGGGAAGTAGGAGGGGACCACAGCACGGGATGCGTTCCTGTTGGATCACGTCCATCATTCCCAGGTGGAGAACTCAGAGAATAGAAAGTGTTGGGTTGCTAGGGGGTCAAGGGCTTGGGTGAGCTCATCTGCTGCAGCAGCACTTCAGGGAGCAGTGCCAATTAGAAGGCAGAAGTTGGGGGGGAATTGCATCCCCTGTGAATTGACTCTGGGTGCAGACAGGTTTTCTAGGGAGGCAGAGGGAGAATTTAACCCTGCAGCTGATGTGTAGTTGCAGAGCACGCACTGCCAGAGACTGTGTTCTGAGATGAGGTGGGCTGTGCCATGTAGCATGAGAGACAAGTACTCTCCCACCTTGGACGCTTTTCACTCACAGTGAAGTCAGTGGGGATACCTTAGATGTACCTGAGGTCAAAGTCAAATCTGGTAATTTTTTAATTTTCTGTTGCTATTGGGAGATGTTATGTGGAGCTTGAATTAGGAGAGCAACCTGAACTCCCAAAGGACCCTCGTTTTGAGCTTTAGCTACACAGCAAAAAACAAAACCAAAACAAAACAAAACAAAAAAACAAACAAAAAAATAAAAAAACCAAAACAAAACATCCCCTTGCTTTGTACGAGCAATAAAGACTCATGAATTATTTTATAGACGGAATGAATCATTGGCTCCCACAGCATTGTAAACAGGCAAAAATAGACTACATCTGCACTAAAAGCATCTGTCGACAGTAACGTCTGTTGACAAAGTTGCGTCGAAAGAAATTCTATCAACAGAGTGCATCTACACACAAAAGCACCAAAGCAATCCGCTCCATTGACAGAGCCCTGTCCTGCCCTCTGTCAATAGAATAGCTAACCAGAAGCTCTGCAAACAGGGCTGCCTGGTGAACTGGAAGCTCTCTCTGTCTACAAACGTGTCTACACTGCACTTCTGTTAACAAAAGCATTATTCCTCAAATTTTTGAGGGATAACACTGTGAAGACAAATGCAGAGTTCTGTTGAGACTCTGTCGACAGAACAGCTTATGCGTGTGGATGCTCCCAGAGTTATGTTGACAGAAGGTCCCTCAGGACTTGACCAGTGCTGAACCAGAAAATTTACTGGACCACAGGAGGTCAGTATTACCTCTCACATTACCAACACTTTACTGCTGCCTGGGATCTTAGAAGACATTTAGGGATATGATACAGCTACATAACAGAACGGAATACTGAGAGCCAGGTCTGGTGTCTGTAAACAAACTTTATGGCACTTCAAGAAATTAAGCTGCACCCTGGCAAATTGTCATCCAGCTAATTAAAATCAGGCCAGACCACTAATTTTGCCTGGCCAGAGAATGCTGAAGGAGAAAGGTTCAACCTATTCAGTGACATGTTAGAGTGAGCAAAGAAGACAGCAGGAAGTTCCCAGCTCTCAGGCACTATGACTAACTCTTCTGTTGGATGGGGGTGATAAGAGGAGTCTCTACCTGTACTCAGAGAAAGGTTGTTAGCATTAAATAAATAAAGGTTGGAAACAGGGTGTCGACTTACCTCAAGGCAATTTAATTCAGCTATTTAAATCACCAAGTGAATCTTTTTATTACAAAGGAGGATGCACTCTAACAATATACGCTAATTTAAGTAATGATATAGCTTAATATTTCCAGATTGATATTAATTGCACCTTTTTAGCACATTATAAAATATTGAATGATATATTGTTTATTTGCTAGATAATTACCTTTTTGCACATGTTTGTGTCAAGATGTGTTGGAGTGATAACTGGAAAGTAATTAAATACACCCCAGAATATAAAATTTATTAAGTAACATGGGTCCTTAATGCAGCATATGACCTGTTTTGTCATATCTATGAAGGTTTATGTGCAATGTTAGATGTTCCCCCCTTTCTCTCTTTATACAGAAAAATAGCCTTTACCTCAAAGTTTTTGATAGATGCTCATGGATTCACCATATTTTTTCTATTTAAATGATCTAAGAGATGATATGTCTAAACCTTAAACTTAACGTAGCATATTACATTCAGATTTCTTTTTAAACTGGTTTATTTTTGAAAAAGCAAAACATAATTTAAATAAAAATGTAATTTAAATTTAAAAAAGCATTGATTTCAATAAAAAAGTCTGATCTATTTCATTTTTATGAAGAATCAACTTTTATCCACCCTAGTTAAGAAAGCAACTTGTAGTCTTTAAAAATACAAGCCATATGTGAATTGAAAGGTAGCATAAAAGTAAGAAGAGAATCCTCCATTGTTACCACGATTATAATAGCACCTATATGCCTAAATGAAGATCAAAGCCCTGTTGTGCTAATCCAGTAAGACATGGTCCTTGCTACACACAACTTTCAGGCCTGGTCTACACTAGGGATCAAAGCTGATCAGAGACATAATTCTAGCCACGCCATTTGTGTAGCCAGAATTGATGTATCAAGATGTAACTTTCTTCCCTGGTGTAGATCAAGGAACTTTGGGCTAACAGCAGTGTCCCTGACTCTACATGTCGGTGTGGCATACCAGGGCTGATGTCCAAGCCCCAGAGAGATCAATTTTGCCATGTCTTCACACATGAGGCAAAATCGATCTCTGGAAGATTGCTCATAGTGTGCCAACCCCTCCACCTGTAGGTATAAACGTACCCTCAATCCCAATAGACAAGAAAGACTAAGGGAAACAGTCACAGAGAGGTCAGTGATAAAACTGAGGCTAGAAACCTGGTGTCTTGGCTCTCAGGTCAAAGACTTGAACACCAGATCCAACTGCTTTTCCCATAGCTTACACCCAGAAATCCATTAACTGATATATATTCCACTGATTCCCACCTTTCTGACCAATAGCACAATAGTTCCCTTCTGTGTTTGCAGGCATCAGCTTTTCCAACCACAAAGAAAATTTGGTTATAAACCATTGTTTCTGTATTAAACAGTGACAGCCAGAAGTAATAACTCAACACAATGTGCATGAACTTCACTGTGTTACCTCCAGGGTGGAAAAAGCAAACAACTATTGCGTGTTTTCTGTGCTGTGGCTGTCTGTAATGTGCGACAGACAGAGAGACTAACTGCGTTTGGCAACAGTTCAGGAAAAGGTAAACCAAGGAAACAGGACGGGCCAGGAGATTAAAGGAAAATGCTTTTCACACAACAATGTCTTATTAGATGTTCTCCACTTTTATTAGTATCTTTGTCCCATCGTCTCTTTTCCCATCTACCCAACTATCTTGGCAACAATAACAGGCTTTGACAGGTGCAAGAATAAAACCCATCTTTACAAGAAGAAAAAGCAATTGATACTTTTGAAAGTGTTTCATCAAATTCCATAGTGGAGCCTGAATGCACAAAGAGGATGGAGCAGCCCTTTGTGATCGATGCTTTTTGCACCCAGAGAAGATTTACACAGTGTTCCTTTTCACACTCAAATGTCTGTTTTCAATCTTCAGAGTGCCAGGAAAATAAAGCTATACTTATGGTCAAAAAAGAATTAGGGTCTGATAGTGCCCTGGGATTCAGCTGGTTTATGAATTTGCATCTAAGGTAATGCTTGTACTTTCATTGGTAAGTTTCCATTGGCACAGATACATAATCCAACAAGAATTAAAAAGCAGTTATTAACCATTCTGTAACAGTTTTTTTTCAGGAAGTTTTGCAAATTATGTGAATCACAAGTAGTACCCAAGGAATACATAGCATTAGAGTTCATAAATATACAATAAGCTCTTATGAACTTAGCCTCATCTCTGGCCTGCTGGGAGTTGGTATAATGGAAGCATACAGTATGTACTAACAACTAGGTCACAAGCTCTGCAGAGGTCTTCAGTTGGGACCTTCGACAGAAACACCAGTGAAGAGGCCTGAACACTTGTCAAATAGGCAGACAAGATAGTAGGAGGAGAATGTTTGTCCTCTCATACCAAACCCAAATACAGGAAGTTATCCTGGATGAATAGGCTGAAACTGTCAGGTCTTTCATCTTCACTGCTATTGCCCCTAAGAGTTACTCAGATGTACTAAATGGATCTTTAGTCTTCCCACTGTAGAAGGCTAAGGCATGACTGACATCCAAGAGGTGAAGTTGCTGCTCTTTTGAATTTCTGGCTGGTTTCAGGTAGAAAACTGGCAGGAAAAGGGCTTGGTTACTATGGAACTGTGAGACCACCTTTAAAAGGAAGGGTGGTGGGTGGGAAGAGTTGAACTTTGTCCTTGAAGAGCCCAGTTATATTCACTTTGTGTCAGTTTGCATTTATCAGAATTTAACAGATCTGAAGAAGTGGGTCTGTCTCACAAAAGCTCATTACCTAATACACTATTTGGTCAGTCATTAAAGTGCTACAGGACTGCTTTTTTTGGTTTCATGACCATATACTGTGGCTCTAACATAAGGGCCCTGATTTCTGAGGCCCTTCTAGCTGAGGTAATCACTACCAGAATGGCAAACTTCAAACGCTCATCTTTATCCACTGGACTGTCTTTAGCATCTACATTTGTAACTGCTCCCCCGTCTCTGCAGTGCTCTGATTGACTCAGCTGTCAAAGGACAAATAGCTGTGGGTCTTACTCAATAGCTTCAGAAGCAACTTCTGAGCATGCCCAATAACAGTCACACCCTATTTCTGGATATGACTGGACAATTCCAGTTGAGTTGTCCTGAGATGCATTCTGCACAGGAGTAAACACACAGAGCATTTCAGTTTGAATCCAGGTCTCCCACACATCCCTTTTCTCCCTTTCTTTCAGTCAAGCACAGTCAAATATTGCTTTTGAAACCATGTTGAAAACGTAGGTGTAGCATAAGCAGAGAGGAAACAGGGCCTAGTGATCAAAGCTGTGGAGTAGGTGGCAGGATTCCTGGATTCCAGTACTAGTTATTTCCCAGCTGGTAGCTCTAGGGGGTGGTGAGGGGTGCAGACAGAGATAGAAGCGGGGGATGCAGCTCCAAAAAGCATTGCAGTGCCACTCATTACAGTGGTCCCCCCCAACTTAGAATCTCTGAATGTCATTTTGAAGAACAGGTTGAACCTCTCTAATCCAGAACTCACTCATCTGGGAACATCCATAATCCAGCATGATTTTAGTTAGCCAGATGACCATTTATCACACATATGGTGGTCAAGTGTCCTATGGTCACATAAAGTTTGTTTACAGTCACCAGCCCTGACTGTCAGTGTTCTGCTCTGTTACTTGGATGTAATTTGCCCCTAAGTGTCTTCTAAAAGCCCAGCAAGCAGTGGAAGCATTGGTAATGTGCTAGATAATATTGACCTCCTGTGGTCCGGCAAATTCTCTCATTTAGCACCAGTCAGGTCCCAAAGTTGCCAGACAAGATAGTTACAACTTGTAGTTAATCTGTTCCTGTCATGGCGGTAGTAAATGGTCACATGGTTAAATGGCAAAGATATGTAGCTGTTTTAAAGTTTAAAGAACATTTAGAAATTGCAGCAAGTGAGCTTCTTTACATAAACTCTTTCTTTCACTTTAAGATCCATTTCGTGTCCTTGCTTTATAAAACACTCTTCGTTTTATTCCATTTTTTCTCTCTCATGCCCCCTTCCTTTCTCCCTTCACTCATGTACCTTCAGCCTTCTATTTCATCACTCATGCACCCACTGTGCAAACAATTGCACGCATGCTTAACTTTATGGCTAAAACACTGCAAATTACTTGTCATAGGCCAGTAGTCCCATTGCACTCAAATGAAAAGTTAAAGTCCTGTTTAAATGAGCACAATCAGTCCTTGGTATGAAAACCTCTTTCTCTGCAGCTCTGCCAGCAACAACAGCCTTCCTGCGTCCCTCTACGCTCTACAGGTATAGTCTCATTTGTATATATGTAGTTTCTGTCTTGCCTACAGCTCTAACTCCTTTCACTATTTGGCGGAGGAGGGGATTAGGTGTGACTGTTATTTTAGACTGGCAAACAAAGTTAGAGCACAATTTCTATTTGTAAGTGTGCAGCTTTTCCAGGCTCTTAGTCAGATGTTTTGTGAGTATTCAGTTAATGATGCCATGGAACTTTATGTGGCTGATTGACAGGTTACAATAACAACAACATAGTACTGATCATGGTTGTTTAAAAGTCCTGGTGATGAACTGGATGAAACCACTTTTCTTGTACAGGTCTTTTCCCACTAACGAGCTGAAATAGCCCATACAAAAACCTGCTTACTGCGGCATATACCCACCCATAATTTCAAACATCGTAACTAGCCTGGGAGCATGTAACACTGGTATCAATGCAATTGCTAGAATCACCAACGTAGATGAGTAGTATTAAAAAAGAATTCTTTCCACAGTAAATAGTACTGGGTGAAATACTCTGACCTGAGTCATGCAGAAGTTCAGAGCAGATGACTGTAGTGGTATTTTTTGACCTGGAAATCTACAAATAAGCCTCTCTGTGTCATGTTCTTGACTAAAATCTGATCAACAGAGCAGCTGTCTTCACGTGACTTTAACTGTCAAAATGCACGGCCTTATTCCCAGCATGACTGTCTCATAGGAAGAAACAGTAGAGGGCAACCTACTTGGCTATATAGCTGGAACTATTCTCATTTACCCCCACTGAAGATCTTTGTAAATTGTAATCCCCAGGACACGTGCAGACTCCCATGATACATTATCCCATGCATTTTAAACTACATTCTATATCCCCAGCTATACCTAAGGGCAGGTCTTCTCAATCTTACCGAGAGAGGTGGTGAAATCTCCCTAGAGGTTTTCAAGTTCCAGACTGACAAAGTCCTACCTGGGGTGATTTAGAAAGGGTTGGTTCTGCTTTGGGCAGCAGGCTGGACTCAATGACCTCCTGAGGTCTCTTTCAGCCCTATGAGTCTATGATTCTAAAATTCTATACCCATCAGGCAGCATCAACTGTCAACTTACAGCAGTGAAGATATCACAGTAAGTAGATCTAAGTACATTGACTTCAGTTACTCTAGGCTACGTCTACACGTGAAGCCTACATCGAAATAGCTTATTTCGATGTAGAGACATCGAACGTCTACACGTCCTCCAGGGCTGGCAATGTCGATGTTCAACTTTGACGTTGCGCAGCCCAACATCGAAATAGGAGCAGGAGGGAACGTCTACACACCAAAGTAGCACACATCGAAATAGGGATGCCAGGCACAGCTGCAGACAGGGTCACAGGGCGGACTAGCGCTTCCGGGGCAACAGCTAGCCGCTCCCTTAAAGGGCCCCTCCCAGACACACTCAGCCTGCACAGCACGCGGTCTGAGGAGCCATAGGCACACAGACCCCGGGCGCCGCAGTCATGGACCCCCAGCAGCAGCAGCAGCAGCAGCAGCAGCAGCCAGAGGTCCACCCAGCCCTCTCGGCAGGAGCAGGGCTTGCCCTGCTCCATGCCATGAGGGAGGCAGCTGAGCATCTCCTTGCTACACCGGAGGAGGAGCTGCCCCCAGGGCAGTAGGGCTCAACCCCCAACCCTGCAGCAACCCGCCCCCACCCCCGCCTCACACGCCGATGGCTGTGGAGCTACCCCACCAGCACCGACTGGTGAGAGCGGCTGGTGCTTGGGGAGTGGGACGACGACTGCTGGCTCAGGAACTTCAGAATGAGCCGGCAGACATCTATGGAGCTGTGCCAGTGGCTCACCCCCACACTCAGGCAATAGGACACCGCCATGCGGCGTGCCCTCACAGTGGAGAAACGGGTCGGCATCGCTGTCTGGAAGCTGGCCACTCCCGACAGCTACCGATCCGTGGGGCAGCAGTTTGGTGTCGGCAAGGCCACCGTCGGGGCTGTCCTCATGGAGGTAAGAGAACCCACGGGGGGAGGGCAGGGCAGGGGAGGGGGGCCCGGGCAGAGGAGGGCAGGGGAGGGGAGGGGAGGCCAGGGCAGGGCAGAGGAGGGGAGGGGAGGGCGGGGGAGGGCAGGGCAGGGCAGAGGAGGGCGGGGGAGGCCAGGGCAGGGCAGGGGAGGGCAGGGCAGGGCCACGCACACCCTGCTCACCCCTCATTGGTGCTGTCCCATGTGCTTTCTCTGCAGGTTGTGCGTGCCATCAACGTCATGCTCCTGCACAGGCTCGTGAGGCTGGGGGACCCAGATGCCACCATCGCGGCCTTTGCCACCCTGGGCTTCTGTCACAGTGGAGGACGATACCTGAATCGCAAGGGCTACCATTCTGTGGTCCTCCAGGCCTTGGTGGACAGCCGGGGACATTTCCCGGACATTTATGTGGGCTGGCCTGGCAGCACCCACGACGCCCGGGTTTTCCGGAACTCGGGCCTGTGCCGCCGGCTGGAGGCGGGGACCTACATCCCTCAGCGGGAGATCCCTCTGGGGGACACCACCATGCCCCTCTGCGTCATCGCAGATGCGGCCTACCCCCTCCGGCCATGGCTCATGCACCCCTACACGGGCCATCTCTCTGCTAGCCAGGAGCGCTTCAACCAGCTCCTGAACCACATGCGCCAGGTGGTGGAGCGCTCATTTGGCCGCCTGAAAGGACGCTGGAGATGTCTCCTGACCCGCCTGGATGCGGGCCCCAACAACATCCCCCTGATTTTGGGTGCCTGCTGCGCCCTGCACAATTTGGTGGAGAGCAAGGGGGAGGCCTTTTTCCAGGGCTGGGCTGTGGAGGCCGGCAGGGCCAACGTGCAGCCACCCACTGCCCCCAGTCGGCAGGTGGACCCCGAAGGGACCCGGGTCCAGGAGGCCCTGCGGGGCCACTTCGATGATGAGGCCGCGGGGTGAACTCTGCCCAGGCCCCCCTCTGCCCGCCCCTTCCTCCACCACACTCCTGCCCCAACGCCCACACCATGGAGCACCTAACCGCACCCCCCTCCCACTTTTCCTGGACAAATGACAGCACGCACTTGTGGCTGAACTTAAACTGATTTTTCTTTGAGAACTTTTTTTTTTAACTATAAATATATAAAACAAGAACAAACTATATACAACATGTGGAACCAAAGTAATATGTACAAATAAAACAATAGTAAGAAAAAAGTGTGCTCATTAATAAAAAGAAAACCAGGGAGGATAAAGGGGAGAACTATTTACATGGGGGGGACGGGGCAAAGGTGGGGGCACAAAATAATAAGTTCAAACTATATACAAGGGGGGGGGCACATCCCAGGCCCCTTGCCCCTCCAGTCTGGCACTGGGCGTGGGCGGCCAGGAGCCCCGCCGTGGCCACAGCCCTGTCCGGGGCTGGATGGGGGCGGGCCGGACCGGAAGATATGCCCGGCGAGTCTCAGCTGGCTCCAGGGTTCCCTCGGCGCTCCGGCCCTCGGCGGTGGGTGGCGGGGCAACGGCGGACGAGACGGCGACGGGCGGAGCAGCTGGTGGTGCGGCTGGTGGAGCAGGCACGTTGGGCACTGCGGAGGCCGGCGCAGCATGGGGGGCCAGGTAGTCCACCAGGCGGTTGAAAGTCTCCATGTAGGCCCCCCATGCCTCTTGGCACCAGGCCAGTGCCCGCTCCTGCAGCTGCAGGTGCTGCTCCGCGACCTCCAGCTGCCGACAGTGGATGGCCAGCAGCTGGGGGTCCGTCGCCGTTGGCTGGTGGTGGCGCGGGGTCCGCCGTCTAGCCCGCCGTGGGGCCGGTCGGTCCTCGGCCGAGGGGCTGGCCTGGAGCGATGGTCCTGGAGGGCTCTCCGGGACCACTGATGCCTCGCCGGCGCTCTCTTCCGGTCCTTCTGATGGTGCAGGTGCGGGACACAGGAGAGGAGGAGGGGAAGAAGAATGGAGACAGGCGTTAGTGTGGGCCCCGAGCTGTGGCCTTTGTCCCCCCAGCCCTGTGCTGCAGGTTCCCCATCCCCGTGCCCGGGAGATTCTGCTGTGATGGATGGGGTCCAGGGGTCCCCCTGCCCTGCACCCCGTCCCCTGGTGGGAGCGACTCTCACTTCACACCGCAGGGTCTGACAGCAGGAGAGGTTTCTTAGGCCACAGATGCCAAGTTTCTCCCAGGAGTGACAGCACCAGCTGTCGGAAGAGACAGTCCTTCCAACCCGTCCTGGGGAGAAGACCTCAAGGGGTGCCCCTCTGGGATGCAGCTTTCCCCCTCCTCAGGCTGGCTGCCTTCCAGCTCTCCCTTCCCCTAGCCTCTACCTGTGGCCCCCGCCCTCCCCCCCCAATTCCAAGCCAGCTCGGCTCCTCCCTCCTCTTTGTTCAGGGCAGAGGTGTCACCTGCCAGCTGTAGCCCCAGGATCATCCTTTGCCCCTGGGAGCTATTTGGCTCTTGTTGCTCATATCTAGCCTGAGTCTCCCTTTTGTACTCCCCCCACTCCATCACATGCTGCTGCTGCTGCTGCTGCAGGGTGTCCCACCCCCTCCTCCCGGGGGCCCCTCGAGGTTCCACTCCCCCCTGCCCTGGGGATGGGGCATGGCACTGTCGTGCGGGGTGGTGGGGGGGGCAGGGGCTGATGCACTGCTGTGAGGGCCATGGCCCTGCTGTCCTTGGGGCCATGGCCATGTGAGCATGTGGGGGGCCATGGACACATATCTATTACCCCCCGCCCCTCAAGCCCAGGGGTGTACACCAGAGGGGGGTACATACCTGTCGGTCCACTCCCACGGTCTGGAGATCCCCGGTGGGGGGAGGCCCTGCTGCTGCTCCGGGATAGCAGGAGGAGGATCTGCAGCCCGGATTCTGCAGAGGAGGATCCCCCCTCCTCCTCCTCCTCCTCCTCCTGCCGCGATGTCCCGGGGGTGGGCTCCGGGGGGGGCCCCCGGGGTGCGGGGCTTACCTCCGGGGTGTACTCCGGCTGCAGGGCCTGCTGGGGCTCGTCGGCTGAAGTATCAAGGGTGGCCGGAGGGGAGGAGGTGTGCCGGGGGCCCAGGATGTCCCTGAGCTCCCTGTAAAAGGGGCAAGTGACGGGGGCGGCCCCAGATCGGCTGGCCGCATCCCGGGCCAGGGAGTAACTCTGCCGCATCTCCTTCACCTTACTCCTGACGTGATCAGGAGTGCGGGCAGGGTGACCCCGGGCAGCCAGGCCATCGGCCAGCCGAGCGAACGCATCCGCGTTCCGCCTCTTGCTCCCCATTACCTGGAGCACCTCCTCGTCGCTCCAGAGCCCCAGCAGGTCCCGCAGCTCGGCCTCCGTCCAGGAGGGGCCCCGCTGCCGCTTGCCAGCCTGGCTGCCCGCCTGGCTGGGCTGGCTGCCCTGGCTCCCCTTGGGGGGGGTCCCCTGGGGGCGCTGGGGGGGCTGCCGGGCAGCCATCGCAGCTGGGTGGGTGGCTGTGCTGGCTGAGGAACGTGCAGGCTGGCCGCGTGTCTGGGCTGCCGCCTGCACGTTCCCTCAGCTTCCTGCACAGGAAGGGAGGGGGAGGGGACCTTTAAGGGGCCGCTCCATGCGGCCACCATTGAGCTGAGGGGCTGGAGAGAGCGTCTCTCAACCCCTCATCTGATGGCCGCCATGGAGGACCCCGCAATTTCGACGTTGCGGGACGCGCAACGACTACATGGTCCCTACTTCGACGTTGAACGTCGAAGTAGGGCGCTATTCCTATCCCCTCATGGGGTTAGTGACTTCGACATCTCGCCGCCTAACGTCGAAGTTAACTTCGAAATAGCGCCCGACGCGTGTAGCCGTGACGGGCGCTATTTCGAAGCTAGTGCCGCTACTTCGAAGTAGCGTGCACGTGTAGACACGGCTCTAATCTCCTTGCATAACATAGAGCACTGGCCCATGATAGCGTAGACTATGCCCAAGAAACAGAAGAGACTTCACATTGAAGCAGGGGAGTTCCACAGTCTGACAGAGTAAATGTTTAACTTGAAGCATCTATGTAGTCCCATTGACTCCAGTAGGACTTAATCTTGTTCTTCAAATTAAGGGCGTGCTTGAGTAGCCCCTCTGAAGTCAATAGCACTGATAACTAATGGCTTCCCAGGCTTCAGAGTTTCACCCTGCTTAACTCCGCATTTACTACACCATGCAGCAAGTGGGACATCACCAGTACAGATCGATCCTGGTGCTTCAGGAATGAAAAACTTAGGCTGCTGTCGTGTGAGCTAAACAGTACCATTCTATCAGCCAAGCCTACAGTAGGCTCCCTAATCTCTTCCTGTGGCCCAGCCACTACTAGAGAGGGGCAGGATGTCACACTGAGCATGTTACCCCCTGAAAGGAGAACTGAGATGCACAGGTGCATTGCCATATGAAACAACTGAAAGTTTTGTCTGCTGATTAAGCATGGCATGGTTCTCAAAGCTCTTTTGGGTATCCACTTTGATTAAAACATATTGGTTTATTTGTGTTTTCAGGGGTATTGCTCAAGTCAGCAAGAACACTCTTGGCAAAGGGTTTCCATTTGTTAGGCCTTCTGCAACCTTTATGTTTTCAAATTAACACTGTGGGTAGCTCTTTCTAGATTTACAACAGCATGCAGATTAAATAAAGCCAATCACTTTGCAAAATATCATTCTCCATAGTGAGAGGCTATCTGAACTGATGGCTTTCACATCTCATAAAATAGAGGGATTATTCCGCTAATCTGAAGTTTTTATAGCCCTGCAGGTTATGATGGCCAATAGAAACAAACATTTCCTGAAATACAGCAAAATATATTTTTTGGATTGAACCCCAGAAGAAGCTCTTTTTAAATGAAACAAAAAGTGGAAGATAGAAAGTAGGTGAGGGAAGATGTTGTGATGGACCAACTTTCATTGGTGGACAATGCAAGCTTTCAAGCTACAGAGAACTCTTTTTCAAGTCTGGGGAAGGAAATTAGCATGTGAACTAAGCACAAGTTGGGAAAGATTGTTAAACATACGGGGCCTGTGAAGGTGTGTTCACCCCATACTTATGCTGAAAGGTTTAACATTGATTGACAAGAAGGCTAATTAACCCAACAGGTCACAGCTGCATGAAATCAGGTGGTCAAGTAATCCCATGACTGAGGAAGCAATGAGATGGACTGAAGTTATAAGGATAAGAAAGTGGAAGCTTAGACAACTGTTGGGAAAGTCTCCTGTCACTCTTTGGGAAAGAGAAGTATCAGATAGGTGATCGTGTTAGTCTGTATCTGCAAAAACCACAAGAAGGCTTGTGGCACCTTATAGATTAATAAATGTATTGGAGCGCAAAGCTAGCTAGCTTGTTCTCCAGTACATCTGTTAGTCTATAAGGTGCCACAGGACTTCTTGTCATTTTTTAGGAAAAAGAGATGTGCTTTGGTGCCGGCAGACCATGAGCGGGTACACCAGGAAAGTAGGACAAAGCTGAGGTAAATTAGTAAGGCCTAGAAAGGAAGGGACCTTGACTGTTGGCTAGAAGTTCCTTAAACCAGAACCCAGAGCAGAGGGCTTGGGTTCCCCTGCCTGCCCTAGAGGTAGTGGCATTATGAAGCTGTGAATAGGTTTGTTGAAGGATACCTTGAAACCTTGAAAGGGGGAAATAAGTATATTGATAAAGCCAGAGAACTGAGTCACAAGAGTCACAAAGGGGCAGAAGCAGCAAGAAAGGCACTGTTGACCTCAGCAGAGAGATGGAGGATGGTGCGCAACTGCAGGAAGAGCTGTTGACCTCACAAGTTATCCCCCAGAGTGTAGAGGAGGAGGTGCTATCCTAATTTTGAGTGGTGCACCCTGTCAGCATTTGAAAGAGAATGCGGGCATGGCAGTCACTACTGATACCAGGAAGGCATGAGAAATTGTGAGACTATATGATCCAGCTGCCCCTGATATGAGGGAAGTGGGAAAAGCTGGAGAAGACATGACTGGGTGAAGGCCAAAGGGTCTAGAAAAGAATCAAGCTGTATATTTGGACAGTTCTGAAACTAATTATTTTAAAGAAGGTTTTTGAGTCTTGAAATTTGTTGACTTTCTTATAAAACATTTCAGTTTCAACTAGTCATCGTTTATGACCAAAAATATAACATAAAAAAATTTCCAATCAGCTTTACCATTTCCTCCATGTGACAAAGGGGTTAATAAACAAGCTCTTAACAGACCATGCCTATTTCTTTTCTTTACATTTAAAGAGTGATTTTGTCTTCTGCCACACATTTGGAAAGATCTAAGAGGAGGAGTTTAGTATAATGCAGCATGCTCACTTAGGCTGTGTCTACACGTGCCCCAAACTTCGAAATGGCCATGCAAATGGCCATTTCGAAGTTTACTAATGAAGCGCTGAAATGCATATTCAGTGCTTCATTAGCATGCGGGCGGCAGCGGCGCTTCAAAATTGATGCGCCTTGCAGCCGCGCGGCGCATCCAGACGGGGCTCCTTTTCGAAAGGGCCCCGCCTACTTCAAAGTCCCCTTATTCCCATGAGCTCATGGGAATAAGGGGACTTCGAAGTAGGTGGCATCCTTTCGAAAAGGAGCCCTGTCTGGACGCGACGCGCGGCGGCAAGACGCGTCAATTTCGAAGCGCCGCTGCCGCCCGCATGCTAATGAAGCACTGAATATGCATTTCAGCGCTTCATTAGTAAACTTGGAAATGGCCATTTGCATGGCCATTTCGAAGTTTGGGGCACATGTAGACACAGCCATTCAGTCCTAGCACAATGTATCCAATTTTATTAAAGCCCTCTTGCGCCAAGGATGAATTTGACTTTCACGGTTTTATTTTGAGTTCTAATATGCACAAATTCCCTAAAGTAAACAAAAATACTATTGCTCAAAGTATTAGAAATGAAGATTAATTATGTGATACATTTTTCGTCATCTCACTTTCATTTAAATCAGTATAATATGGTCAGGAGATGATTATAGAAGGAAAAAGTCTTTTAGAAGAGGGTTTCTGAACCAGGGATATGAGTACCCTTGGGGCTACACTGAGCTCTTCAGAGGGGTACAACAACTCATCTAGATATTTGCCTAGCTTTTAATCCGGCTACATAAAAAACACTATTGAAGCCAGCACAATCTAAAAGTTCCTTCAAACAATAACTAGTTTCTACTGCTTCATATGCCTTACTCTGAAATGTATCATTTATTTGATAACATGGTAGAAAGTCAGCACGTTTTCAGTAGTAATCGTCTGTGGCATTTTTGCATGTTTTTGTAAGTAGTTTTTTAAGTGTAACCTGGTGGTATGCAAAACAAAGCTGAATCCTGAAAAGTTTACAACGATAAGTCCTCCTGTAGTAATCTGGATAGGTTGAATGGCAGCTGTTTCAAGATCTCAAATTACCTTAGAACCATGTTTCTCAAATGGTGGTACGCCTACCTTTAGTGTACGCGGGAGAAGTCTGGGGGGTACTTATAATTTTAAAAGGGGGCACTTTATAAAAATAAGGCTAAAACACTATTACAGAAGATTGCAGCACAGTTTGTGTAAAGTCATAATTTAAAAAAATCCTATTAAAAAAGACATTTTTCCTTACGTGTGTCTGTGCACTGAAGCTAATTAGAACCCACAAACATTTCAGCGGGGTTTGGACTGCATGCACCAAATTTTTAAAATCTGGAGTACAGAAATGACAGATTTTAGAAGTAGGAAAGGATCCCCTTTTTCCCCTCAGTTATGTTAAAAGAGATTCTCCTCCATATCCAGTACAAGGGGCCCATGTTCTTGAAGCAGAAGGGAACCTCAGTTCTACGTCCTGTGTTTCTGTGAAGTTCAGAAAGACTCCTTAAGGGGTCATAGTGACTTCCAAAAAGTTCTGAGCTGGCCTGTGTATTTGTCACAATATATAACCTATGCGCTGTTCCTTTGAGAGAGTGGGGGGAACAAAGGATTTTCTTAGGTAATTTGTCTTTTCAAAGTTGAAAAGAAGTAAATAAAAGAGAAAATAAAAGTCGGTTGAATAGTTCTGATGATGCCTAGTTTTAATTTACAGAATATATTTATTTTGCTTGATTAAAATCAGCATTTCAGTACTTCAACACCACACAATAGGATGTTGTAATAGATGTGGAATAACTGTGACTGTCTCTACACTACAGAGAGTATCAGCGCTCTGAGATCGAACACCGGGGGTTGATTTAGCTGGCCTACTGAAGACCAGTCAAACTGCACACAGATGACTCTGCAGCTGACCCCTGTACTCTACCTTCAATGACTGGAGTAAAAGTAAGTAGATGGGAGTTTCTTCCATTAACCACCTGCAATGCTGACCCTCAGATAACTTGACTTGTTGCATATCATTCATGTAGATGGAGATGTGAACCTTCGGTCGACTTTCTGCAGTAGTGTAGACATAGGCTAAGTGACCAAGGGGTCTAGTCCACAGCCCAGGGAAGTCAGTGTCAATCTTTCCATTGAGTTTTGAATCAGCCTCTTAAAACTCAACAAGGATAGCTCTTCTGGACTGTCTCTGTAGAGAAGCAGGTTAAATTACATGTTGCTACACGATTTTGTTTATCTGCAAATCATTCACTGAGCATGATATACTGTATTAGCTGAAACCAGCAATTTCTTGTTGCTACTGTGATATAAGCTTTGGGGGCCACTCTTATCAAGGTAGCTTGGAAACCATTAGACTGCAGTGACCTGTTCATCAGAGTTTAGGGCTGCTGAATAAGGAGGAGGAGCAGATTCTCAGCTTGTGCAAATTGCCGTGACTGTACTGGAACTGTGACAATTTACCTGAGCTGAGAATCTGCCCCTGAGAGCTTACCTTAACCCTAAGCAATTGAATACTTTTCTTTCTACACATACACAAAATACAACTTCAATCATGCATGGAATTTCATGCAGAAACTCAGCTGAACCGCAGCCACACATGTGGCTCCCTGCAGAACTGCTTGCAGAATTTGGGCCAGCTGCATGGCCCATGTGTTTTCAATGACATGAAATGGCTTGGGGAGGAGGGGTTCTTTACAACTTCCAACAGTGTCTTTAAATGTTGAGGGGATCATTTTAATACAGTGTGGAAAATAACCATTTCCACATCGGTTTCCACATCCCAAATTTGGCTTAACTGGGATTTTTTTGTTATAGCTAAAGCCATAATTCTGCAAAGTGCTTAAGCACATGCTGAAATCTTAGTCACAATTAAACATATGCATAAGCACTTCAGTAAATCAGAACCTAGATATTGTTAGTTTGTCGATCGTACGGAACCCTTAGGCTGTGTCTACACGAGCTCCCAACTTTGAAGGGGGCATGGTAGGTAGGGTGTCAAGAGATTACTAATGAAGTGCTGCTGTGCATATGCAGCGCATCATTAAGTTAATTCTCCCCTGTGGCAACTTCGAAGCTGCAGACTTTGAAGTGCTGGCTTGCATGTAGCTGTGGCTAACCTGCGGGTACTTCTAAGTGCCCAGGCTACTTCCAAGTCACTTTACTCTTTGAAATCTTGAGGGATAGCTCAGTGGTTTAAGCATCAACCTGCTAGACCTGAGACTGTGACTTCAATCCTTGAGGGGGCCATTTAGGGATCTGGGACAAGCAGATTTTTTTTTTTTCAAAAAAGGGATGGTGTTTGGTCCTGCCAAGAGGGCAGGGGACTGGACTCAATGACCGCCCAAGGTCCCTTCCAATTCTATGAGATGTGTATCTCCTTACATTTTATTTATAATCTCCTAGGTCAGGGGTCTGCAACCAAAATAGCGAGAAGAACCATTTTTTTTCAAATTCAGTTACAAAATCAATACTTCAAGAGCCCGCAATGCATGTGACTACGAGACAGTCCTTAATAAATAACTCCAAAGTTTTGAACTCATTTTAGGATGAAGTCTGCCCCCCCGATGCCAGGATAAGATATTTTTTGCACAGAAGATCTAGGGCCCATCTACTCTTCATGCTTTTAAAAACATTTGTAGTATCAGGGCTCTAAACATAATTGTGTCTATAACCATGCTTACTACTCATGTAATAAGTGGCAGCAAATAGTGTTTCCCAAACACCAGAAGATTTAGGGAGCTAGCAGAGCTTATTTTCTTGGAGCTGCTTCAAATCATTAAGAGCTGTTCTGTGACAGGGTTATGGCTGCATAACCCTATGGCCAGTTCTCCTATTTAAGCCTTTTGGACACCAGAGACTGGCTCTCTGCCTTCTTAAATTGTCAGGGAGATTTCAGTGATCAATACTGGTCCCTAGACTGGTCATTGACATACACTGTCCTACAAAACAAGACAACACAGAGCTCATTGCCTTATGTACTCACAGTGATGCTCTGCATACATTTAACCAGTGGTTTTTTTTTTCTAGAAAAAAGGATGGTAGAACTCAACCCCCCCACCCCCAGCTGCCCCTCACCAGAACTCAGGCTCTGAACTGCCTCCTCCAGGCTTAACGCCCCCACACACTCCAATGTGCACCCCCTCTTGCCCCCAGGTGGCTTACCCTCCTTCAGCCCCAAATTGCCCCCAGGTTTCACCCCCCACGAACCCAGTCCTCACCCCATTCTAAATGAATGCCCTCCCCCTCCCCCACTGCCAGTCATACCCAGGCCCCTGATCTAACCCCAAACCCATCCCTTCTTCTAGAGCCAGGCACCCCC
Source organism: Carettochelys insculpta (assembly GCF_033958435.1). Taxonomy (NCBI): domain Eukaryota; kingdom Metazoa; phylum Chordata; order Testudines; family Carettochelyidae; genus Carettochelys; species Carettochelys insculpta. The sequence continues at coordinate 12,506,394 of NC_134140.1, forward strand.
AGCCCTCCCTCTAACCCAAAAGGAGGGAGCTAGTGTAGACTCGGCCAAGGACTAGCACCCATTTCAAAATAACTATTTCAATAGATGGGCTGTGTAGACAGGGAATACAGCTTAATTTGAAATCAGCCCTAGTGCATCCAATGGCTCTATTTTGAAATAAGCTCTGTTGTATGTAGATGCTCTATTTTGCAGTAGTTGAGTGCTACTTCAAAATGCATTTTGTGTCTGCCAGTGTTATTTTGAAATAAACTATTCTGGAATAACTCTTCCAGAATAGCTTATTTCGGAATCACACTGCTGTGTAGACATACCCAGGGGCCGTCTTACATTAACCCTTGCCTTTCAGAAAGGGCATGCTAATGAGCCACGTCACATATGCTAATGAGACACTTCCATGAATATGCAGTGTCTCATTAGCATAATGGCAGCCATGCAAGTTTCAAAAGTGCCACTTTCGAAAAGCACGCGCCCTGTGTAGACAGGTTTTGGGAAGAAGGGGTTTTCAACATCCGGGGATCCTTTCAAACGACCCCTGTCTACATGAGCGGTGTGCATTTCAAAACCAGCACTCTCAAAATGCACACGTCAGCCATTATGTTAATGAGGTGCTGCATATTCATGGCAGCACCTCATTAGTGTCTGCAAAGTGGCTCATTAGCATGCCCCTTCTGAAAGGCAGGGGTTAGTGTTGCTATGGCCAGGGGGTGTAAGTTACATCAGTTCCATTGTTTCTAATTTCTTGCAACCTCGGCATCACTCTTCATTTGAAAGTTAGAGAAAGAACCGTGTTTTTATATGTTTTAAGACAAAAACCTATATGACAGAGCTGGTTGAAAAGAGTCATCTTTCAGCATGACAGTGTAATAGGGTTTCTTCATCTCGAACAAACAGCTTCTGCTGTAGAATTGTGAATTCATAATAGCTCTTATGTACAAGTATATAGGCTTCTCAGTTCTGTGCGTCACTACTGCAGGAGCAATGGATCTTCCAGGGCCAGGATCCAGAAAGTAGCTTGTGGATGCAATTGTCCAATAAACATGATGCATTCATTTCCTTGAGATACTTTTCTGATATCTTAATAAATTTCTATAACTGTTTCAAAGCAAATTGGATGACCAACATATATATGTTGCAAGTTGGGGATATATATATAGAAAGAGAGGAAGTGCCCAACTTAAAACTGGGTTGTGTTCCAAATATTAATTTGTAAGTCAGCTGTTTGGAACTGAATGCATTTTCGTTTTGAAACAATACAATGAATGGTAGTTAGGTTCCCAGTCTAGCTCACAAAACCCATAATGTAGCTGTAATACTGTGTCTTTGTAATAAAAAATTATAGAAATGGATTTTTAGTTAACCTTGAACGCATGGAGAAAGGCAGATTTAATTTTGTAAGGATGAGGAGGTAGGTGGAGATTCTGAAGGGGACTTCTGAGCCTCATTTGGCCACCACCCCAACCTGCCAGGGGCTCTGTACCAGCTCCTGTGGCCAGCCCCTTCCCCCGTTCTACCCCCGCAACCACCACCACCAGCTTCTGTGGGCATAAGGGCACCAATCTACTGGTATTGAGTTGGGTCCCATAAATCCTAAAGATGTTCCTACCTGAGGTTGCAGGTTAGCTTTTGTTTGTATGTGTGGATGTTGGAACCTGAAGAGTGCCTGTGTGTGTGTCTGTATAATTTTTTAAAGGAAATTCCCCTTCCCCTCATTGGTGGGTCTGCCAAGGCACCTGATATTATAGGAAAGCAGTGCTTGGAAACGTTCCTAAAATGCTGCTTGGTTGTTGGCTGTTGGTTGGGTTTTTGGTTTTGATTGTTTGTTTCAAAACTTCCTGTCAGGCTTGGCACTGCCCAAAAGACTGTGAAATCTGAAGAGACTCTGAAGAGGCATTTAACTGGTCACTCTACGTGTTCCATGAAAAAATAGAATCAAGAAAAAAACAGCAAGGCTTGCTTCTGCATATGCTGCTTTTGGAGGAAGGGGCAGGGTAATGAGCATCCCAGAAAATGCTAATTAGACACGTGTAAATTTCCTATGTCTCATTAGCATATGGCCATGTGATTCTGAGTCTGGATGACGCTCGTCTGGACTCCAAAATAGCTGTGTAGACATGTGGCCCAAGGGAATCCCTTGGAAAGACACCCTTCTTCTGGAAGCCTACTTCCAGAGGGAGGGTTTCCTTCTGGGGGATCCCTGCAGGCCATCTGTCTACATGGCTATTTTGGAGTCTGGAAGAGCTTCTTCTGGACTCCGAATACCATGGCCATATGCTAATGAGGAACAGGAAATTTACATCTGTGCCTCATTAGCATCTTCTGGGCTGTTCATTACCATGACTCTTCCGGAGGAAGGGACAATATAGAGAAGAGGCCTAAAAGTCAACCAACTATGAAAAGTATAAGAGGGGTAGCTGTGTTAGTCTGTATCTGCAAGAACAATGGGAAGTCCTGTGGCAAAGTGGGTCTTTGCCCACAAAAGCTTGTGCTCCAAAATATCTGTTAGTCTATAAGGTACCACAGGACTTCTTGTTGTTCCAACAATGAAACAAAATTACTCGCTGGCATAGGCAATTTATTTATGGTACAACAAACAGACAAGTGAAACTAAGATTTCCTGCAGTGATACAATATGTAACTGACAGCCACAATATACAGTTTATCAACAGAAGGTTGCGAATTTTCCGCCATCTTTTATCCTCTTGAAAGTATCCAAAACAGAGTTTTGCTGTAAACTACTGTGTTTCCCTCTGAGATTCTCAAAGACCAAAAGTTTTGAGTACTGCGGTTTTAAGGCTGTAATACAAAAATGTTACATTTCTGCCATTTACCCCTTTGTTATTATACTCTGACTTGTCATGCAGATTGTGCCCATTTGTGATATTCTGATGGATTTTGTCAAAAGAAGACTTGTCTCACATGTACAGCTCCCAAACACTGTGATGTGATTTACTTCTGCGATCTTTTCCATTGAAATACTTCAGTAAAAGATGGCTGGCCTATGGACTCTGCATGGCAGGATATTTCAGTATAGTGTGTGTGTTAAATGATACATTAGGTCCTTGATCCTGTGAAGAATTATGCACATGATTAATTTTACATACTTAGGAGCTGTCTTCTTGACTGTGGTGGGAGTTTGCAAAGCTTAGCCTGTGCTAAAAGTATTGCCAGAATCATGGCAAAAGTAGTAACCTTAAATTATAGCACAAATGCTACATTTGTAGATAATGCCCATGCACATTTTCACATCTATACTTTGATTTGTTTTCAAAAGTGGGGAGTATCTACCGCTCCTGTAAACATCAAGTAGGGTGAAAGCCTGGGTCAACTAAATGAATGGGAGTTTTGCCATTGACTTCAACTGGGTCAGGATTTCAGCCTTAGCCTATGTCTACATTACACCTCCCTTTCAGAAGGGGCATGTAAACACAGAAATTTGAAAATGCTAATGTGGGACTGATATGAATATTCAGTGCCTCATTTGCATAATGGAACCCACACACTGTGTCAGAAGTGCTTTCAAAATGCAAACTAGCTGTGTAGACAGGGTTCCTTCAAAAGGAACTGTCCCTGTGGACTGAGAGCAGGTGACAGAGACAGGGCTGTGGCTTTCCAGGAGGAAGCAACATTTTTGCAGTGATTGGAGCCCTCCTGTCACAATGGCTTAACTCTTCTAATTTGCCACAGCAGGCAACAGGGAGTCACAAAGATGCAATGCACAGCCATAAGCAGCACAGCTAACCAATCCACAGCTGAGGCAACTGTGCTTTACCCAAAGATGGCGTGATGCCACAATGCCATGAAACTAGACTGTTGGATCTCTCACACGATAGGTATTCGCTATGCTTGAAACTAGTTCTTCCCACCGAGCATATTCCCTGGAGGTCATATTGAGGTTCTTTCTGGCAATTGTCTAATTGTGGTACGCTGAGGTGCTGCCTTGATGAATTAAACATGTTTTAACAGGGCTAGATGTAGGCTTGCAGCTTAGGGAGCATATTGTGTAGTGACCCTTATCACCAGCTCCGTTGCCCACCAGGTTTTTCATGAAAGAGACCTGCATGAGACTTCTAGCAAAAGAAGGTGCTAACTGTCTCATAAAGAAGCTGTCCCTAAAAGACCTGCCATGTCAGAGGCCTTGCTTCCCAACAACTGTACTGCTTAAGCTCCAAGCATTCCTGGTATTGATGACTCCAATACAGTCAAACCTTCAGGTATTTCTAATCCTCCCAGTAACTAAAACCTGGTACCAAAGTCTTCCTCATAATCACCCAAGTATGACTGAGGTGCTACGGAATCTAAAACTCTGCAGTCAGGAAGACTTTCCTCTCACTGTCTACAATACCCAAGTTGACAACACAATCCACTCAGCCATCCCATCCCACATGATGCCTGGTACTGCCAACTTCTACTGACAAGCCCCTCCAGGCTTCTGGACAAATTCACATGGTACCAAGGAAATTCAGGCTCTCCAGGGACTACAGACCACTGAACTCTGTATCATCAAACACATCTCCCTACTCTAAGACTATGCCTAGACTGCTGAGAAATGTTGGCAAAAGATAGGCAAATTGTGCTACGCATTTGCACACCTTTTGCCAACAATTCTGTCAGGAGAGGTTTTTTCCAACATTTGGCCTCTCCACATGGGGAGAAATGTCAGAAAGAAACCTTCTGTCAAGACATCTCTTCTTCCTCGTTGAACGAAGTGTACAAGGATGCTGACAGAATGCTCCCAACCAGCAGATCTTTTCTGAGAGATCTGCAGTCTGGATGCACACTTTGTAGGCATAACTTCTGTCAACAGTTTTGTCAATAGACGCCTGCAGTCTAGACATAGCCGTAGTGAATGACAGTGGCCTACTTCCCTGAAGCCCTCTCTGCTTCCGATTTCTCAGTATAAGCCCCTCTTGTTCCTACACAGGTGAGCTTATTAGCACTATTCTGCCAGAGCTAATTCTCCCAGGCTTCAGGCTAACTGGCTGATTGGGACCACTCCGTCCAATTTAGCTCTTTCACAGCAAGTGTAGGGAAATACACCACTTTACAGCCAAATACTTGCAAGCTTTTTCCATTGGCAAGGGCTGTCTGGATTTCTCATGGATTTGAATCATGTCCTTCCCCCAGAAGTTGAATGGGTAAGACATTTGGTCTAATACATTGGACTTGATTACCTTGATTACACAGCCACCCGAACCACTACTGCTGCTGTTGCTCTGCCTTTCAGATTGGCTAGATACTTCTTCAGAGTGGGAGTTCATAAAGACTCAGAAATGCAGTTAACAAAATTTCAAGGACCATCTGATCAGATGTAAGATCACAGGCTAGTGCTATATTACTGAAGTAAGGAGCAAAAAAAGTTTGGCCAAGGTCCCACGTGATTTAAATTATTTGGCATTGCTGATTTTCCAAACTGCACTCTAACCTATAATGTACCTGAAGGCTCAGATCATCTTATCCTGTCCTGTTCCATTGGCTCCACTTGCCAGTTCATGCAATGGGGAAAGTGCAAAAAAGAGCCTTGCTTTCACTCGGTAGCGCTGTTAGCAAAGTCAGCCTCACATCACCTCAACAGATGTTTTGCTGAGATGATTAGGTGAATTCCCATCACATTTTTCAGCTGATGGCATTGTATTTCAGCTTCATTAAATGAAGTTTAAGTAGCGCAAGAAAAGCCATTCCTAGGCTATTTCATGCTCCATATAACCTTCAGTGTGCTGGGTTTTTTTTTCCCCACCAATATTGAGGAGAGAGGAGAAGAAAGGAGACTGTTGTTTTGGCATGTAGCTGGAGAGGTGCTCTACAGGCTGTCTGGTTACAGATAGCCATGTTAATAATTCGGCTGAAAGGGGAAGATACACCTAGGACTGAATCAATAAATGAACAGAACAGAGCAGTAGCTCCAAAGCCAAAGAATAGCTTTTTTACAGCACAGTGGGAGCTAGTAAGGTCGTAGTAGGTAAGGTAATCCAAAATGCAGAAGTAAGGAAGGAAGGAAATTATATAAAAAAAAAAATCACTGCATGGGGACTTCCTGCAGTTAGTTATTGTACTATTACCTTGGTAACATGTAGGCCCGTCAACAGCAATTTCAGGCCCAGGACAGATCAGTCCGTAGACCTCCAGGCATGTACAAGCCACAACTGTGCTCATGCAGTTCACCCGGTATTTGAACAGTGCTACAAAGGGTGGCTGGTGCCCAGTGAGCTGCCAGCTGTGCTTCTGGGTGCATTCTTCTGGCATAGCCAGAGTTTCCACATGCCTACCCAAGAGAATTGCCAGCTGTCTAATCATGCTAACCCAAGGACCCATCCTGAACCCCTGCCACACCGATTCCCTGAGATTATATTCATTTTCTGCCCTTTCTCTGAGGCTCCACCTCCACTCACTGCATCCCTCCCTCCACCTTTCACTCTCCCCAGCCCTTACTCACTTTCATCAGAGTGGGGCCAGGGGTTGAGATGTGAAAGGTGGGGCAGGGGACTAGGTTTTGGGAGGGAGTTTGGATGCATGAAGGGGTGTAGAGTTTGGGTTCTGGATGGGAGTTTGGGTGCAGTTTCTAGGTTGCGAAAAGGGGTGGTGTTCAAGAGGCTGTCAGTATTTTCCTGCAGCTGACAAGCGACCGAAAGCGACCACAAAATCCATCTAGCAAAGTCTTTTAGGCAAGGGTAGGGTTGGGAGTCTGCAATGAGAACTGCAGAGTTGGCAGTCAGGGTGGGGCAGTGCACAGAGTCTAGGAGACCTGGGTGATTTTAAAAAGCCAGGAGGCTCTTGGCTTCCACCACCACTACTACAGAAGCAGTAATCACCAGGGGACCACAGACCCTACAGACCTGGTTACGTGTGTCATCCTTTGGTGCTGAGTAAAACGAAAGGACAGAAGTTGCCTTAACTTTAAGGGATGTGCACAAAACAGGAGTCCGGTACCATCAGGAAAACTAGATCCACTTCTCCTGCTGCCCATAAAAAATGGACACCCAAAGAATAAAGACACATTTGTCCCTCCTCAGAGCCACAGTGCCCTTCCTCCTTGGGTTCCAAGGAACATGTCCAGGATCAAAATGAGCTTATAATTATAAACATCCCTTCATCACACACACATCCCACAGTTCCTGGAAGTCCCTGCCTTCCACTAGCCTTTATAGCAAACCCTGAATATTCAACAAAATCAGGCTATTTTACATAGGTAGAGGAGTAATTTTTTGAGCCAAGGGTCCTGTATAGAAAATGTCCCCCACACACAATTCTTACCCAACACCAATGGCATTTAATTATCTTACCTCAAAAGATGGGAAAGAGATTTGTGGATAAGCTTCTGTCTGAGGGGCTCTGCTGCAGGTTTCCTTGTACTCTCTGAGAAGTCCTTTCATCTCTTAATTCCCCAGTTCCTGGTTTCCAAACCAAGGGTGGTGCTACTTCTTCCTCCTGCCTCTTTTTCCATCTTGTCACTTTAGCTGGTAAGCTCTTTGAGGGATGTCCTGTGTCTCAGGGCTTGTCTACACTTACTCCCCTGCAGTGGTATTGTTGTACCACTGTAGTGCACAGCAGGCCTGGCCTTAGGGCAAGGCAAGCAAGGCAGTTGCCTTAGGCCCCATAGCTTCAGGAACCTGTACTCTGGCCTGATTGCCTGTGTGCTGCTTTGCGTCCCACCTACTGGCCAGGCCCCACTGTCAGCATACGTCCTTGAGCCCCACAAACTCTTTGGCCAAGTCTGGTGCTCAATGCCTAGTGAAGGCTCTCCTTACATTGACAAGAGAGTTGGTCATGTCGATGTCAGTACACCACCTCTCAGAGATGTAGTAGATCTGTTAGTGGGAGAAGCCCTGCTCTGGACATAGCACTGTCTACACCAGTGGTTTCCAGCCTGGGGCCTGCGGACCCCTGGGAGTCCATGAGGGTATTGCAGGAGGTCCATGAAAAAAAGGTAAATAAAAATGATCATAGAAAATAGAATTTTCTTTGAGGGTCTGTGAATGGTTTGGGAAGGGTGAATGGGGGTCTGCGAATGGTTTGGGAGGGGTAAATAGATGTCTGCACTAGTGAAAATATTGGGAACCACTGGTTTACACCACAGATTTGGACAGAGTAACTATGTCGCTTGAGGGTGTGAATACTCCTGAACAACATGGCTATATTGACATTAGTTTTTAGTGTGGAACAGAGCTCACTATCTCTATGCTCAGTGCCGAGCACATTTGGGACAGTAGGATGTATACTGTAAAACAATAAAAATGACAATTATGGTTGGGTGGCATGGAGAGAAAAGTGACGGATGTGACAATGAGCAAATGGAATAACAATAATATAAAATAATAAGACCTGGGAAATTCAGAAATTCATTTTCTATGTTGTTATATTTTCTTATTTCATATGGAAAGAAACAGCCAATATCCTTAGAGAGTTACATTCCAACTACATTGAAAATAACTTTTTATTGAAAAAGAAATGATTATAATGATGTACACATTTTTCAAAACGTTTAGGGACAGCATCCTAGGAGTATCAGTGGGACAGGCTGAATACTCTAGCAGGATATGTCTATCTATAATCTCAGAATGATTCTCAGAAATATCTAGGGGTAAAAAAGTGTCCATATCTGTCTGATATCTAGGACTCCCCCCACCATATCCAAAAATCGGGGGGCGGGGGAGAACAAAAAAAGTAGTCTGGAGAAGTCTAATACAAAACTGACCTATTCATTCATGAGGGAGTTGTGAAACAGAGTTAAGCCAACCTCTGAGACCTAGGGTGACTATCCATCCCGTTTTGGGCAGGACAGCCCCATATGTCGGGCATCATCCCAGTGGCAAAATAAATTGGGACAAAGGAGCTAATTGTCCCACGTTCCACTTTTTTACTAGCACAGGTGTCTAGCAGGGTAGCAGCCTAGTTCCTGGTTCCCCAAGTCATGGGGCAGCCATGAGCTGCAGCTGCCTTCCCATCAAGGTGGCAGCCCCCACAGGGCAGCCACTGGCTGACTCCCAGGCAGGGTGACCATTTGTACCATTTTGGTCGGGACAGCGTCATTCCCCCATGCCCTGTATTTGGCTGGGAGAGGTATGGTCTCCTGACTGATACCATCACACAGCACAGAATGACATACTTGACCCGATCATGAGCTGTGGTTCCCAGAACTGACACCTCCTAGGCTATGTCTACACCAGGCAAAGTAAGTTGACCGAGGATACACAATTCTAGCCATAGTAACTGTGAAGGTATAATAGACATATCTACACTTGGCTAACTTGACCATCTCTGCTGGGAAGGCTGACTGGGGAGTTTCTCCCCTCGACCTCCCTTATTCCTCATGCCTCTTGAGGAGTACAGGTGTCAACTCTGACCCCTGAGAGGTTAATTTCTCCTGTCCACACTAGATGAGTGAAATCAAAATTGAGCTGGTCAATCTTCTGGGGTAGTGTAGATGTAGCCCTAGAGAATTTAATTCCAGAAATTGATTGGAAAACCTCTCAGGAGTGGCCACCAGTTCAATGAGTGCTCTCAGCTAGAAATCATTTGGAAGCCTCACTTTAAACACCTGAGAGTCCAGCTCACCCTCAGTCCAACCTACTGAGTCTATTTTGTTATTAATTTCCCTCTGCCCACAAAGCAACGTGTAGGGCAATGGAGTCTATCATAGTTATGAGTTTCCCTTTACGATGAGATATTCCACTGTGACTAGAGTATACGGGAAGCGTGCTTTGCAGTGAAAGCTGTCCACTGATTTGGTACAGTGTACTCTGTGTTCACATTCATTTCAGACAGCGAGTATTCACAACCGCAATACATAATTCATTCAGTATCATCCAGCTACCACCACACTTGAGCTGTCTGCTCTAATATGCTCCTCTACGATATGAATCTATCCATTTCAAACTCTCAGCTTTCATTATGACTGCTTCTCCCATGTCAATATGTGTCAGACAAGAAACTCTGACCCTTGATTTTGTACTGTCTTAACTGGGACCATTCATCTTTTCTCCAGCCAACACTTCCCTTCCTTCTGCACTAAGTCATTTCTTTTGATGTTTATATCATTAATATTGCAGCCTTTTATAAACTGGCATCCAACTGCCCTTTGATTAACAACATCACTGGGATTCTGTGAGGGATTGAGAGGTGGGCCTGGAGGTGCAAAGGCTAAACAAGGCCTTTTTAGCCCCTTAGCCCCTCCCCGTTTCACCTGCAGCCGGTGCCAGGCCTTGAGGGAAAATAAAAGGAGGGAATCTGGCTCAGTTTGGGGCTGACCAGTGTAAAGAAAAGAGCTGTTTCTGCTCTCTAAAGGACCTGAGACAGAGATGCCCACTGGGTGGCCTCAGGAAGATGCAAGTCTCCAAACTGTCCCACAGACACCAAGAGAGACAACCACAAGGAAACCCCACTAAGGAGAGGGAAGCTGGACTCTTAGGGCCATCCCCCAAACTGAAGGAACAGAATTTGGTAAGCTTCTGGAAGCCGTAACCCTAGGCTCTCAGTTAACACTGGGACCTAACCAGTAGGCCACCCTGCTGCCCAGGGGTCCCAGCTACGTTTTCTCTGACATAATTCAGTCAATGCACTTCCTTATGCTCGGTTCCCAGCATTCTTGCATTTAGTTACCCTTTATCAGAGTGCTTTACAAATGGATTTATGACTTTGTGTTCTAAGTCTTAGCAAATCCCTGTTTTAAGTAACAGTGTAAAAAGAGATTTAAATTCCCGCCCACCCATCAAGTTACAAAGTATAGGAGGGAAAGAGTAGGCAATTAATAATGAAGCAGAAAAATCACTTACTAGCTCTGCACAGTTTTATCCTTGGAGCAGGGAATGTGTGTATCACAATAGCAGGAAGTTCCTAGTATCCATGAAATATTTGTTACAATCATTTATGCACTTTAACTAACAAACAACTGAAATGACAATATGGCCTCATGTGCATTGAAACAATGAACCACAGCTACACAGTTTCGCTTGGCCAAGTCACCAGCAGAATTCTGCTGGATATACAACAAAAAACAAGAGTGACCTTGTATGACCCCTTCTGCTTTCTCAATCAGGGTTTATCAACATTACCCTGGAAGATCAACCTGCTCAGGGTTAGTCTTCTGGGGTTTGATTTCACTTGTCTAGTCTGGATGCATGAAATTGAGCTCTCAGGGGTCACAGCTGACTTCTGTACTCCTCACAAGATGCAAAGAGTAAAGGAAGTTGAACTCTCCCATCAACTTTCCCCTGTATAAATAGACAACGTAGCCGAGCACAGATATGTTGATTTTAGCTATCTAATTGATGTTCTAATAGCATATCTACGGTTGATTTTCTTGGTCTAGTATAGACACAACCTCAGCCTATGAAAACTGAAATTGCAGAACTCTGTTAGATCATCACATACCTTGAAATTTATTGTGGCTTCTAGTCTAATCTAGTTTTAAAGGAGCAGGATTTCCCTCCCTGGCAAGGTAATTCCATATACTGATTGATCTATCTGTAAGGCACCTAACACATTCCTCGTTGTTTATATTATTATAAACCTACAAGCCTCAGGCCTGAACTAGCACCCTCCTGTGATAGGTGTTGTACAAACTAAACAAAAGGATGATTTCCATCCCTTCTTAATTTCATTTAATTTCCTTTCTTTATACTAAGTTATACCTTTAAGGCCTCACTTAATCATTTCTGTCACACTCTTCACAACCACAAACATTGATATTATTTTAACTTCTCTAAAAATATTTCTCATAGTTTATTGGATTATTTTTTAATTAATTAATTTTATTTGAAATGTTTTCACCAGCTTCTAGCTACAGGTTGAATCTCGCTAATCCATCACCCTCAGGCTGAGAGAATTTGCTGGACCATGGGAAGTGAATATTGTCTAGCTGCATTATCAACACTGCTTATGGGGATCTTAGAAGACATTTAGGGGTAAATTACGGGAAATAACAGCACAGAACACTGACAGCCAGGACTGCCTGCTGGAAACAAACTTATGGAACCACGGGAAACTTAACCACACCTATGATAAGTGGTTGTCCAGTGAACTAAAAATCATGCCAGATTATGGAGGTTGCCTGATGAAAGAATTCCAGATTAGAGAGGTTCAACCTATAATAAAATAGAAACAACAGTTGCATAAGTTATTTTCTTTTCATTAACATTTCTTGCACTTTTAAATTATTTATGTAAAAAGGAGATGAAAAAATATTGAAAAATCAAAATGGTAATTTTTCTGCCAGTTTTAGTTATATCCCATCTCCATTTTCCCCCACACAAACACAGGTATATTTAATTATTATGCTGATTTTCACCAGCTGAGTACAGCACACTTTGTAAGAGTGACTTTTTAAAGTTGATCATTGTATTTAGTTCTCTGTTCATGACTCTATCCCCTTGCCTCTGAATAGGTAGTAACACTCTAAAACTGCTCTAGAGATGACACTGTGCTGCTCCATGTCTAATGTATTGCAGAGATTTTTAGATCAAATGTGCTCATTTTATGAATAAATAATGTCCCTCTACTATCAGCCCAGTGTAGGCACTGAATGTCAAGCCATGTTCTTACACTTGCATACATTCATAGCTTCTCAGGCCAGAGACTGCCCTTTTGATTCTCCTCTATACTCCTATATAATACAAGCCATATAATTTTAACAACATAATTCTTTTGAATTAATCCTTTTAAAAAAACCTAGTCATGAATTAAAATATTCAGAAATACATATTTCATCAGATACTACATGTCAAATGCCATCCTCATTTACACTCGGATAACCATCAGTGTTGCCTCTAATTTCCCCCCCATGTGTGGCATAAATTTTGTTACGTACACTGAGGAATGTTCGGCTGTGCACCAACAGAAACATGTGCTGCTGGCCATAGGCATCTGGGAAGCACCTGAATCTCTCCTGAGCAGCTGCCTAAATACTCACCTTATGGGGAAGAGTAGTAACCATGCTGTCTACCCCAGAAAGGACCAGGGATAACAGTAGGCAGAATCTAGTCAGGGAATTTAAACATACCTGTTCTGCTGATGCTGCGTGGGAAGGAAAATGAATCAGCTCATACTCATGCTGTGCTGGCTGTGCAAATCTGACAGGAGGGGGAAAAGGTAAAACTTATGTCTGTCACAAAAGCA